>NC_086449.1:709696566-710433114 GCF_028390025.1 Pseudophryne corroboree | reverse complement strand
GGTCAGGAGACTGAGATGGCCACTCCAGAACCTTCACTTTATTCTGCTGTAGCCAATGACAGGTCGACTTGGCCTTGTGTTTTGGATCATTGTCATGTTGTAACGTCCAAGTACGTCCCATGCGCAGCTGCCGGGCTGATAAGTGCAAATTTTCCTCCAATATTTTCTGATAACATGCTGCATTCATCTTGTCATCAATTTTGACCAAGTTTCCAGTGCCTTTGTAGCTCACACATCCCCAAAACATCACGAGGCTGAAGTTAGCTTCTTATTCGGCCAGCTTCTTATTCACTTCTTATTCAAGCTCCAGCTTCTTATTCACTTCTTATTCGAACGCCAGCTCCTTATTCAGTTCATTCAGTTTTGCAAGGGTTAATGAGTCTTGGGTCACAAATTTGACACCTGAAATCAAAAGAGTAGGTTCACTTACATATCACCCACTTGTATTTTGCCTGGCCCAACGCTGTTTTGGACACACCATATTTTACCATTTTGAATAAGTAGCTGTAGTTTTGCAAGGGTTAACTAGTCTTGGGCCATAAATTTGACCCCCAAAAACAACAGAGGGTGGTCAGTTGCATGTGACCCACTTGTATTTTGCCTGGCCCAACGCTGTTTTGGGCATGAAATACACTGGCAAAGTGGGCACACACACCATATTTTACCATTTTGAATAAGTAGCTGTAGTTTTGCAAGGGTTAACCAGTCTTGGGCCAGAAATGTGACCCCCGAAAACAACAGAGGGTGGTCACTTGCATGTGACCCACTTGTATTTTGCCTGGCCCAACGCTGTTTTGGGCATGAAATACACTGGCAAAGTGGGCACACACACTATATTTTACCATTTTGAATAAGTAGCTGTAGTTTTGCAAGGGTTAACCAGTCTTGGGCCAAAAATGTAACCCCCTAAAACAACAGAGGGTGGTCACTTGCATGTGACCCACTTGTATTTTGCCTGACCCAACGCTGTTTTGGGCATGAAATACACTGGCAAAGTGGGCACACACACCATATTTTACCATTTTGAATAAGTAGCTGTAGGTTTGCAAGGGTTAACTAGTCTTGGGCCACAAATTTGACCCCCAAAAACAATAGAGGGTGGTCAGTTGCATGTGACCCACTTGTATTTTACCTGGCCCAACGCTGTTTTGGGCATGAAATACACTGGCAAAGTGGGCACACACACCATATTTTACCATTTTGAATAAGTAGCTGTAGTTTTGCAAGGGTTAACCAGTCTTGGGCCACAAATGTGACCCCCGAAAACAACAGAGGGTGGTCAGTTGCATGTGACCCACTTGTATTTTGCCTGGCCCAACGCTGTTTTGGGCATGAAATACACTGGCAAAGTGGGCACACACACCATATTTTACCATTTTGAATAAGTAGCTGTAGTTTTGCAAGGGTTAACCAGTCTTGGGCCACAAATGTGACCCCCGAAAACAACAGAGGGTGGTCATTTGCATGTGACCCACTTGTATTTTGTCTGGCCCAACGCTGTTTTGGGCATGAAATACACTGGCAAAGTGGGCACACACACCATATTTTACCATTTTGAATAAGTAGCTGTAGTTTTGCAAGGGTTAACTAGTCTTGGGCCACAAATTTGACCCCCAAAAACAACAGAGTGTGGTCACTTACATATGACCCACTTGTATTTTGCCTGGCCCAATGCTGTTTTGGGCATGAAATACACTGGCACAGTGGGCACACACACCATATTTTACCATTTTGAATAAGTAGCTGTAGTTTTGCAAGGGTTAACTAGTCTTGGGCCACAAATTTGACCCCCAAAAACAACAGAGGGTGGTCAGTTGCATGTGACCCACTTGTATTTTGCCTGGCCCAACGCTGTTTTGGGCATGAAATACACTGGCAAAGTGGGCACACACACCATATTTTACCATTTTGAATAAGTAGCTGTAGTTTTGCAAGGGTTAACCAGTCTTGGGCCACAAATGTGACCCCCAAAAACAACAGAGGGTGGTCACTTGCATATCACCCACTTGTATTTTGTTTGACCCAACGCTGTTTTGGGCATGACATACACTGGCAAAGTGGGCACGCACACCATATTTTACCATTTTGAATAAGTAGCTGTAGTTTTGCAAGAGTTAACTATTCTTGGGACCAGAGGCGTCACTAGGGTTGGTGTCACCCGGTATGGTAACTCATGGTGTCACCCCCATGGACCTCCTTCTGTATCACACCACACAGAACCCTTAGTAATGTTTTTGTACTAGTTTTACTTGTAAATCATAATTCCCGTGTATATATTCCGTGCTCTAACTGGCGCAACATTTATAACGTGCTCTACCTGGCGCAATGTGTATAACGTGCTCTACCTGGCGCAACATTTATAACGTGCTCTACCTGGCGCAATGTGTATAACGTGCTCTACCTGGCGCATTGTGTATAACGTGCTCTACCTGGCGCATTGTGTATAACGTGCTCTACCTGGCGCATTGTGTATAACGTGCTCTATCTGGCGCAATGTGTATAACGTGCTCTACCTGGTGCAATGTGTATAACATGCTCTACTTGGCTCAATGTGTTTAATGGGCTCTACCTGGCGCATTGTGTATAACGTGCTCTATCTGGCGCAATGTGTATAACGTGCTCTACCTGGTGCAATGTGTATAACATGCTCTACTTGGCTCAATGTGTATAATGTGCTCTACCTGGTGCATTGTGTATAACATGCTCTACCTGCTGCATTGTATATAATGTGCTCTATCTGGCGCAGTGTGTATAACGTGATCTACCTGTCGCATGTGTAAAAAATAATAATGTGTAATATTATATATATATATATATATATATATACATACATACACTTTAAAAAAAATAATAATACTGGATTATATTGAAATTAACCATTTGTTTGTACAAACAAATGGTACTAATTTCAATAAAATCCATGTTTACTTCAGGAAAAAAATTTAATTAATTGACTATATAATATTTTTTTTTACTGTAAATACTAACTTATTATTGAAGTTTCCACAAACGAATTGCAGCCAGCCAAGGAGTGACAGCAGGAGGTTGAGAATGAGCCTGAGGTGCGCAACCAACTTCAAGGCAGACCCTACGACCCTAGGCTCCCTGTAGTAAATGCAGCACTGAGATGAGCAGCACTAACCTCCTCCCACTTCTCCCTCCCAGCAGTGCAAGCGGGCGAGCGGCGGCGTGATGACGTCACGGGACTTGCATGATGAAGACGTGATCGTGTGTATGGACCCGGCCACGGCGGAGTCTCCCAGCCGGGAGGAAGGTATGCAATCATAATTGTGCTGTAGTGGAGTCTTCTTGTTGCAGGCGGGGGTGTAGGATTTTGAGTTGATGGGGGCGCGATCGTAACTGTTGTGCTTGGTGCCAGACGGCAAACAGAGCACTACAGTTACGATCGTACCCCCGTCGACTCAAAATCCTACACCCCCGCCTGCAACAAGAAGACTCCACTACGGCACAGTTTTAATCGCATACCATCCACCCCCTCCCGGCTGGAAGACTCCGCAGCGGCACAGTTACAATTGCTCCCCCAATGCCTCCCCCGCCCCGCCCCGCTGACTGAAAGTCACACACCCCGCCTGGAAGACTCCGCCGGGTCCGTGCTGTGTGACAGTGTCATGAAGCAGGGGATGCAGCAGGTGTGAGTGTGCAGCTTAATTTGGTGTCACCCCATTGAAGGGTGACACCCGGGTGCGGGCCGCACCCCCCGCACCCGCCTCATGACGCCACTGCTTGGGACACAACTGTGAGACCTGCAATCAACAGAATGTGGTCTCTTACATATCACCCACTTGTATTCTGCCTGGCCAAACATTGATTTGTGAATGAAATACGCTGGGAAAGTGGGCACAACCACCATATTATAATTTACCATTTTGAATATGTAGCTGTAGTTTTGCAAGGGTTAACTAGTCTTGGGCGACATATTTGATACCAGAAATCAAGGGTTAGATTAGCTCCTTATTGCACAGGGGAGTCATAGAGAGTCTATGTTGAGTTAAAGTTGTCTGAAGTCAGCTCCTATCCTTGCTTGAAGGAAGCTATACTCAGCAGGATTAGGGTGACGGGTCCCAGCAAAGCCCAAGAATATTATGAGTTGCAGCTGAACCCATCTGATCCTCCAGTGGTCAAACTGGCATAATTGGCCAAACTGAGTAAAACCTGGTTACAGACAGATAAAAACTCTTCTCAGTGGGTAGTGGAAGTGATGGCTCTAGACGGGTCTGGGACACTAGGTCGACCAGAAAAAGGTCGACGCCAATTGGTCAACACACCTTAGGTCGACATGGACAAAAGGTCGACAAGAACAAGGTCGACATGGAAAAAGGTCGACATGAGTTTTTTGTTTTTTTTGGTGTCGTTTTCTTCGTAGAGTGACCAGGAACCCCAACTAGTGCACCGCATCACCTCGCATGGCTCGCTTCGCTCGCCATGCTTCGGTCATGGTGCCTTCACTCCGCTCCGCTTGGCACAGATTACCGTTCCAATCGTAGTCCACGTGGATGAAAAGGTTCCAAAAAAGAAAACAATTGTGAAAAACTCATGTCGACCTTTTTCCATGTCGACCTAAGGCGTGTCGACCAATTGGCGGTGACCTAATGTGTGTCGACCTTTTTGTTGTCGACTTGGAGTCCAGATACCCTCTAGACCAGGCTATACGGGTATTAGACCGTGGTGTAAAACACTGGGCCTTTGCAGGCTGACCCCCAGACAATTGAGGAGCTAGCAGTGGTCATTGAGAGGTACCTGACCCTGGGAAATTTTAATAAAGCCAAGCAAGGGTTACAGCCAGTACCTAAGCCCAATACCCAGATCCCCATTGTTAAACCAAACAGCCCGTCTCCAGTCATATGTTTTGAGTGCAGAGAGCCCAGTCATGCACAGCGGTACTTCCTAAAGCAGGGTGAGCTAGTGGATTGCAGCTCAGGGAAAACAGCACAACCTGTATTCAGTATGGCGCCTGGAATTATTTCCCCAGCTGAAACTACCGTTTCATCTGATGGTACAGATTGAAGGCTGGGATATCTGGGCCTTGGTTGATACTGGCAATGAATTGTCTATCATCTCTGCTAACCTGGTTCTTCCCGGGTCTGGCCAGGTTGTGCTTCTGGTAAAGATGCTATGTATACTTGGTGACATAGAAGAATGCCCATGAGTGCACCTGCCGGTGGTGATTAAAGTAAGACCAGTAAAAACGGTAGTCACAGTAGCTTCCAAACCTCCTTATCCACTAATCCTGGGCCAGGACTTCCCACTGTTGCAGGAGTTTGTTACCTGGCATGACATTAGCAGACAGACAAAGGATAAGCTGTCGCAGGGGCCAAGATCTACTGGAAGCCAAGGTTGTAAAGCCCTCTCTTGCCAGTGAGATTGAGACACATTAGTCCCCCATTTGCGAAAGAGTGTCTTTGCAGGACTTTAGGCGAGATCAACATAACGATGGCAACTTGTCCAATACTTTTTAAAATGTGGTAGTGGTAAATGGTAAGGTAAACTCTGCTTTACCACCTGAAGGTGTACCTTACTTTATGTGAAAATTTTTTTGTTTTACCTTGTAACTTATTTGCAAGGTAAAAGGGTAGACCAGTTGCTGATTCCCCGAAAACATGAGCAGCTGGTATTGAGGGCGGCTCACATGCATTTATGGGGTGGCCATTTAGGTGAGAGGAAAACTCTCCAGCGTATCCAGCTACGGTTCTCCTGGCCAATGCATTCATGCTGCAGTAAAAAAATATTGTCAGGGATGCCCAGTGTACCAAAAGAATGCACCCCAGACAGAATTTAGGGCGACCTTGGTTTTCCTGACTATAATTTCCATGCCTATTGAGCCAATTTTTATAGATCTGATAGGGCCAGTAGAAAAATCGGATCATGGGCATCAGTATATATTGGTGACGGTGAACTACTCCGGGTACCCGGAGGCCATACCACTATGTAACATGAAATCTAGCACTATTGTCCGGGAGTTCTTGATGCTGTATACCCGTCTAGGAATACCAATAGAGGTCCTGACCATCTGAGGTACCCCTTTTGTGTCTAAATTAATGAAATACCTGTGTCGCCTGTTAAAGGTGGAAAGAATTACCACTTCGGTTTACCACCCGCAGACAGACGGCTTGGTTGAATGCTTTAACAGAACCCTTATGCAGATGATGAAAAGGGCAGTGTCACAGGAGAAGCGAGATTAGGACCTACTCTTACCTTAGCTATTGTTGGCAGTTTGAGAGGTACCCCAAACCTCTTTTATTATTATTATTATTATTATCCTTTATTTATACAGAGACTTTATATAGACACTGTATGGGGTTTAGACCCTTCAAACTCCTCTATAATAGACAACGCAGAGGGATACTAGATCTATTAAAAGATGGGTGGGAGCAGCAATTGTCCCAAGGGGATACGGTCAAGATCCCGCCGGACGGAATCCCGGCGGTCAAAATACCAACGCCGGAACCCCGACCGGCACAATCCCGACATATTCTGCCTCCGTGGGTGTCCACGACACCCATAGAGGGAGAATATAACAGTGTGCCGAGCATAGCAAGGCACCGTGCCTGCAGCGTGGCGAGCGAAGCGAGCCCGCAATGGGCTGCGTTCTGCTCGCCACCCCTGTCGGGATTGTGCGGTCAAAATTCCGGCGTCGGTATTTCGACCGCCGGGATCCCGTCCAGCGGGATTTAGTACTGATCCCGTCCCAAGAGCCTAACATCGTTCAGTTTGTGTCCCAATTGTATGGCTGTCTAAGGCAAATTGCACCACTTCTGACCAAGCATATGGTAAGAGCTCAACAGGATCAAAAACGCAGTCATGGCGTTACTGCTGTCAACTCTCAATAGGGGCAACAAGGTACTGATACTTGTGTCTAGGTACGGCAGGAAGGTAGAAGGAAAGAGGTAAAAGTCTACCATGTGAATTTGTTGAAGCCTTGGAAAGTGCCAGTTATCCCTCTTTAGTGGCCATGAAAACCCCAGAATGTCAGGTGCCTACTGAAGTAACTTTGAGTCCTAGCCAGAAACAAGAAGTGGTAAACTTAGTAGCACAGTACCAGGTTGTGTTCTCTGCCCTCCTGGGGAAAACTCAAATCATACAGCATGACAATGTTACTCCACCCGGGGGGGTGATAAAGCAAAGGCCATATTGTATATCTGAGGCCCAACAGGCAGCAGTAAAACGGGAACTGGAAGTGATGCGGCGCTTGGGGGTCATAGAGTAGTCAAACAGTGAATGGAATAATCCCATTTTTTTTAGAGCCCAAGCCATTTGGAGCTTTGAGATTCTGTAATGACTTCAGAAAGTTAAATAAAGTTCCTCGGTTTGATTCCTATCCTATGCCCTGGGTTGATGAACTGGTAGAAACTTAGCAATAAGCCAGTATCTAACTACGCTAGATTTACTGAAGGGGTACTGGCAAATCCCTCTGATGGAAGCCGCCAAAGCAACAACAGCCTTCTCTACCACAGTGGGTTTGTTCCAGTCGAACCTTCCAAAGGTGGATGCAGTGTTACAGTCTCTACAGGCACAAGGGAGGGTTCACAGCTAACCTGGAGAAGTGTGCCATCATAACTGTGGAGGCAAAGTATCTGGGGTATATTGTATGCCAAGGGTAAGTTAAACCTCAACCCAGCAAGGTGGAAGCAATCTTCACATGGCCTAAGCTAAAATGTATGTCGCAACTCAGGATATTCTTTGGACTGGTGGGCTATTATCGTAGGTTCAGGGGTGGAACTTGCAGCGGTGCAACCGGTGCAATGCACCAGGGCCCCTCCACGATGAAGGGGCCCACAGCCGGAGGCACTACAATAAGTCAGACTGACTCATTACATGCCATCTGCAAGCCGCCGGTTCCCCTAAACAGAATGAGGCTGAGCTGGTGTGCAGAACTGCAGTCTGGCCAGAGGGGGAGGAGGATGCAGTGGAGAAGTCTGGAGAAGGAGAAGGGGCCATCTTCCCCTCTCATTCACAGGCAGCCCAGCTGTTTCTTTTTGCTACCGGAGCCGGAGCATCACGCGACCATGCGGCTAAACTGTAGAGTATCTGAGGTAGTGCAGCAGCATTCCTTGTAAGGCGGTCAGGCAGCTGTGTGTTTATTTTTATTTTATTATACATTTTGCTAATTGTACATTTCATCCTGCAAACTCAGAATCGCGGACCTCGAAGAGGCGGAGCCTACATTGAGGGGGCGGAGATTGGGAGGTGGTGGGCGGGGTTGTTACAGTAAGCTGGTCTCTCTGCAAATAGTAATGGTGACTGTGCAGTGACATATAACATACAGCACAGCATAGAGTGACCCCACTAAGGCAGCCAGACACAGGGTCATGTGTTGTCACCCAGGGTGCATGTGCTGCTGCTGGCTGCATGATGCATAGTGTGGACATCTGTCTCCATGGGCCTTGTGTATCCTTGTACAAAGGAATTGTCCCATCTTTATACAGTGAGAAGTCTCCTGAGTTTTTTTGGGAGTTGGATACAATTGGCCGACAGTTATCATATTGATATTCATTATGTCGACATGAAGAACTGTCAACAAACAGTCCCTTGTGATCTAGCAGTTTCGTACTTTATACCAGTGACAGCAGTGCCTTTTTCTGGATCACATTGCATTGGCGATGTCTCAGCAGTGTTCTGGTGAGTATTTTCCCCATTATCCCTAATCCCTAAACCTTTCCCTAGTAGCTAACCTTAACCTTTTCCCCTCCCCACAGCCTAACCCTAGCCACCACCCCAGTGCCTCACCCCACCCCCAGCAGCCTAACCCTAAATCTTTACCATAGTGCCTACTATATTGGCGTTACGTGTAAAAGGAGCTCTACTGTGTGGCGTAATGTGTATAAGGAGCTCTACTGTATGGTGTAACCTGTATAAGGGGTATTACTGTGTGGTGTAACATCTATAAGAAGCACCACTGTGTGGCGTAACATGTATAAGGAGCACTATTGTGTGGCGTAAAGTGTATGAGGACCATTACTGTGTGTTGTAACGTGTATAATGAGCTCTACTGTGTTGCGTAACATGTATAAGGAGCAGTACTTGGTGGAGTAACGTGTATCAGGAGCACTACTGTGTGGTATAATGTTTATTAAGAATACTACTGTGTGGCGTAACATGTATAAGAGGCACTACTGTGTGTTGTAATGTGTATAAGGAGCACTACTGTATGGCGTAACGTGTAGAAGAAGCTCTACTATGTGGCGTAATGCGTATAAGAAGCAGTACTGTGTGGCATAACGTGTTTCAGGAGCACTACTGTGTAGCGTAACATATATAAGGAGTACTACTGTTCAGTGTAATGTAATGTAAATCGCTGTAATGTAATAAGGTTGCTCTACTGTGTGGCATAATTTGAATTGGTGGTACTATTGTGTACCCACACCCCTTTTCAATGAGACCATGCCCTATTTTTTGACACACATGTTTTGGATCTTGGGGGGGCTGGGGATACGCATTTTGTTGCACCTGGGCCCACCATGGTCTTGTTCCACCACTGCGTAGGTTCATGAGCGAATTTGCCACAGGGCAGCATCCTTCACTGAATGTCTGAGGAAACAGTCCCCAGACAAGATCTAATCACAGATGTGCTAAATGTAGCACATCTACGATCATTTACTCTGACATGCGGGCGGATGCCCAGCACAGGGCTAGTTCGCCCCGCATGACTGACCCTAGCCCCCCCCCTCGCACATGTACAAAACCATTGCACGGAGTCGATGATTTTGTACCTGATGATTAGCTCCCTGCAAGCGAAGCTCCTGCACGCTGGCAGTCCGCTACTCGCCACATCCCGGGTCGCAGAGGCTGTGTGTAACACCACTCAGCTGCCTCGGGCCACCGCCCCCCCCCCCCCCCCCACCCTCCACGGTCTAGATAGGCCTCCGTTGTCCGGACCGTGGTTCTAAAGCCGGTGGCATGCCCCTTACCACCACGTGACCACCTCTGCCTGTCAATCAGGCAGAGGCGATCGAAGCCCTCAGATGCGGAAAGAATCTCACTGGGCTCCCGGAGTGCGCACTCCACAAGTAATTCAGACTGTGATCGTTGCCGCTGCAGTGATGCAGTCTGAATTACTCCCTAGGCCCGCAGACACTACTTTGCAGAATTTAAGAAAAGCTTTGTGCGCAGAGCCTGTATTGCAAGCTCCTGATTTCAGGTGTCAAATTTGTGGCCCAAGACTAGTTAACCCTTGCAAAACTACAGCTACTTATTCAAAATGGCAAAATATGGTGTGTGTGCCCACTTTGCCAGTGTATTTCATGCCCAAAACAGCGTTGGGCCACACAAAGTACAAGTGGGTGATATGTAAGTGACCACCCTCTGTTGATTTCAGGTGTCAAATTTGTGGCCCAAGACTAGTTAACCCTAGCAAAACTACAGCTACTTATTCAAAATGGTAAAATATGGTGTGTGTGCCCACTTTGCCAGTGTATTTCATGCCCAAAACAGCGTTGGGCCAAACAAAATACAAGTAGGTCACATGCAAGTGACCACTCTCTGTAGATTTCAGGGGTCAATTTTGTGGCCCAAGACTAGTTAACCCTTGCAAAACTGAATGATCTGAATAAGAAGCTGGCGTTTGAATAAGAAGTGAATAAGAAGCTAGAGCTTGAATAAGAAGTGAATAAGAAGCTGACCGAATAAGAAGCTAACTTCAGCCTCGTCAAAACATCAGCGATCCACCTCCGTGTTTCACAGTAGGAATGGTGTACCTTTCATCATAGGCCTTGTTGACTCCTCTCCAAATGTAACGTTTATGGTTGTGGCCAAAAAGTTCAATTTTGGTCTCATCACTCCAAATGACTTTGTTCCAGAAGTTTTGAGGCTTGTCTCTGTGCTGTTTGGAGTATTGTAAGCGGGATGCTTTGTGGCATTTGCATAGTAATGTCTTTCTTCTGGCGACTCGACCATGCAGACCATTTTTCTTCAAATGCCTCCTTATTGTGCATCTTGAAACAACCACACCACTTTTTTTCAGAGAGTCCTGTATTTCAGCTGAAGTTATTTGTGGATTTTTCTTTGCATCCCGAACAATTTTCCTGGCAGTTGTGGCTGAAATTTGTGTTGGTCTACCTGACCGTGATTTGGTTTCCACAGAATCCCTCATTTTCCACTTCTTAATTAGAGTTTGAACACTGCTGATTGGCATTCTCAATTGCTTGGATATCTTTTTATATCCCTTTCCTGTTTTATACAGTTCAATTACCTTTTCCCGCAGATCCTTTGACAATTCTTTTGCTTTCCCCATGACTCAGAATCCAGACACGTCAGTGCAGCACTGGATGAAAGATGCAAGGGTCTTTCAGGAGTCCAGAAACTCACTGACCTTTTATGCACACACACTGATTACAAGCAAACAGATCACAGGTGAGGATGGTTACCTTTAGTAGACATTCAAACCCGTTTGTGTCAACTTGTGTGCATGTTATCAGGCCAAAATCTCCAGGGTATGTAAACTTTTGATCAGGATCATTTGGGTAGTTTCTGTTGTCATTATGATTTAAAAAGAGTAAACACAGTTGTTTGACAATAAATGGCTTCACCCAACCACTAACCATGAGTAAAAGAAAAGTTTGTGAGTTATCATTCATATACTCTGACAAATGGCCAAAAAAATCACAAATTCTGCTAGGGCATGTAAACTTATGAGCACAACTGTATATATATTCAACACCAAATATGCTGTGCCCCCCCCCCCTGTTTTTGCACCCTGTTACTTGTGACAGAAGTGAAGGGCCAGGACCAGCATCTCTGCAGCTTGCTGTGAAGAGAAAAGATGGAGCTGATAAGAGCTGGAAGGACAAAGCCCAGCCCCCTAAATGGCGCTCTTGTGTCCCGCTTATTTTTTTCTCTGACGTCCTAGTGGATGCTGGGAACTCCGTAAGGACCATGGGGAATAGCGGGCTCCGAAGGAGGCTGGGCACTCTAGAAAGATTTATGACTACCTGGTGTGCACTGGCTCCTCCCACTATGACCCTCCTCCAAGCCTCAGTTAGATCTTGTGCCCGGCCGAGGTTGGATGCACACTAGGGGCTCTCCTGAGCCCTTAGAAAGAAAGTATAGATTTAGGTTTTTTATTTTCAGTGAGACCTGCTGGCAACAGGCTCACTGCAGCGAGGGACTAAGGGGAGAAGAAGCGAACTCGCCTGCTTGCAGCCGGATTGGGCTTCTTAGGCTACTGGACACCATTAGCTCCAGAGGGATCGACCGCAGGCCCAGTCCTTGGTGTTCGGTCCCGGAGCCGCGCCGCCGTCCCCCTTACAGAGCCAGAAGCAAGAAGAGGTCCGGAAAATCGGCGGCAGAAGACATCAGTCTTCACCAAGGTAGCGCACAGCACTGCAGCTGTGCGCCATTGCTCCTCATACACACTTCACACTCCGGTCACTGAGGGTGCAGGGCGCTGGGGGGGGGGGGGGCGCCCTGAGAAGCAATAATAACACCTTGGCTGGCAAAAATACCACAATATATAGCCCCAGAGGCTATATATGTGGAAAATACCCCTGCCAGAATCCAGAAAAAAGCGGGAGAATAGTCCGCGGAAAAGGGGCGGAGCTATCTCCCACAGCACACTGGTGCCATTTCTCCTTCACAGATCCGCTGGAAGGAAGCTCCCTGGCTCTCCCCTGCAGTCTACACTACAGAACAGGGTAAAAAGAGAGGGGGGGCACTAAATTTAGGCGCAGTATAAATTATATAAAAGCAGCTATAGGGGACATAACTCAGTTAGTCCCTGCATTATATAGCGCTCTGGTGTGTGCTGGCATACTCTCACTCTGTCCCCCCAAAGGGCTTTTGTGGGTCCTGTCCTCATTGGAGCATTCCTTGTGTGTGTGCGGTGTGTCGGTACGGCTGTGTCGACATGTTTGATGAGGAGACTTATGTGGAGGCGGAGCAGATGCCGATAAATGAGATGTCGCCCCCTGTGGGCCGACACCAGAGTGGATGGATAGGTGGAAGGTATTAACCGACAGTGTCAACTCCTTACATAAAAGGCTGGATGACGTAACAGCTATGGGACAGCCGGCTTCTCAGCCCGCGCCTGCCCAGGCTTCTCAAAGGCCATCAACGCTCCCTCAGATGGCAGACACAGATGTCGACACGGAGTCTGACTCCAGTGTCGACGAGGTTGAGACATATACACAATCCACTAGGAACATCCGTTACATGATCCCGGCAATATAAAATGTGTTACACATTTCTGACATTAACCCAAGTACCACTAAAAACAAAAGGTTTTTATGTGTGGGGAGAAAAAGCAGGCAGTGTTTTGTTCCCCCATCAAATGAGTGAATGAAGTGTGAAAAAGCGTGGGCTTCCCCGATAAGAAACTGGTAATTTCTAACAAGTTACTGATGGCGTACCCTTTCCCGCCAGAGGATAAGTTACGCTGGGAGATATCCCCTAGGGTGGATAAGGCGCTCACACGTTTGTCAAGGTGGCACTGCCGTCTTAGGATACGGCCACTTTGAAGGTACCTGCTGATAAATAGCAGGAGGCTATCCTGAAGTCTGTATTTACACACTCAGGTACTAGACTGAGACCTGCAGACTGCTGCAGCGTGGTCTGTACCCCTTTCAAACAGGGATACTATTTTGCAAACATAAGCCGTCGTCTTATATATGAGGGATGCACAGAGGGATATTTTGCCGGCTGGCATCCTGAATTATTGCAATGTCCATTCTGTCAGGAGGGTATTGGAGACCCGACACTGGACAGGTGATGCTGACTTTAAAAGGCACATAGAGCCTTATAAGGGTGAGGAATTGGTTGGGGATGGTCTCTGGGACCTCGTATCCACAGCAACAGCTGGGATGAAAATATTTTACCTCAGGTTCCCTCACAGCCTAAGAAAAGCACTGTATTATCAGGTACAGTCCTTTCGGCTTCAGAAAAGCAGGCGGGTCAAACGAGCGAAGAGGGAAAAAGCTGCACCAGCAGCCAGTTCCCAGAATCAAAATTCTTCCCCTGTTTCCTCTGAGTCCACCGCATGACGCGGGGGCTCCACAGGCGTAGCCAGGTAGGGTGGGGGGCCGCCTTAAAAATTTCAGCGATCAGTGGGCTCGCTCACAGGTGGATCCCTGGATCCTTCAAGTAGTATCTCAGGGGTACAAGCTGGAAGTCGAGGCGTCTCCCCCCCGCCGTTTACTCAAATCTGCCTTGCCGACAACTCCCTCAGGCAGGGAGGCTGTGCTAGAGGCAATTCACAAGCTGTATTCCCAGCAGGTGATAGTCAAGGTGCCCCTACTTCAACAAGGACGGGGTTACTATTCCACACTGTTTGTGGTACCGAAACCAGCCGGTTCGGTGAGACCCATTTTAAAATGGAAATCCTTGAACACTTACATAACAAAGTTCAAGATGGAATCACTCAGGGCGGTTGTTGCAAGCCTGGACGAGGGGGATTACATGGTATCCCTGGACATCAAGGATGCTTACCTGCATGTCCCTATTTACCTTCCTCTCCACGAGTACCTCAGATTGTGGTACAGGTTTGCCATTACCAATTCCAGACGCTACCGTTTGGACTGTCCACGGCACCGAGGGTGTTTACCAAGGTAATGGCAGAAATGATACTGGTCGGAGTAGCACTATCTCAGGAGGTGCTACAACAGCATGGCTGGATTCTGAACATTCCAAAGTCACAGCTGGTTCCTTCCACTCGCTTACTATTCCTGGGGATGATTTTGGACACAGAACAGAAAAAAGTGTTTCTCCCGCAGGAGAAAGCCGAGGAGCTGTCATCTCTAGTCAGAGACCTCCTAAAACCAAAAAGGGTATCGGTGCATCGTTGCACACGAGTCCTGGGAAAAATGGTGGCTTCATACGAAGCAATTCCATTCGGCAGGTTCCATGCGAGGACCTTCCAGTGGGACCTCTTGGATAAGTGGTCGGGATCGCATCTTCAAGTGCATCAAATGATAACTCTTGTCTCCAAGGACCAGGGTGTCTCTACTGTGGTGGCTGCAGGGTGCTCATCTTCTAGAGGGCCGCAGATTCGGCATACAGGACTGGGTCCTGGTGACCACGGAGGCCAGCCTTCGAGGCTGGGGAGCAGTCACACAGGGAAGAAACTTCCAGGGCCTATGGTCAAGTCAGGAGACTTCCCTACATATAAATTCTGGAACTGAGGGACATTTACAATGCCCTAAGTCAGGCAAGGCCCCTGCTTCAAAACCAGCCGGTACTGATACAGTCAGACAACATCACGGCAGTCGCCCATGTGAACCGACAGGGCGGCACAAGAAGCAGGATGGCAATGGCAGAAGCCACAAGGATTCTCCGATGGGCGGAAAATCACGTACTAGCACTGGCAGCAGTGTTCATTCCGGGAGTGGACAACTGGGAAGCAGACTTCCTCAGCAGACACGACCTACACCCGGGAGAGTGGGGACTTCATCCAGAAGTCTTCCTGCTGTTGGTAAACCGTTGGGAAAGGCCACAGGTGGACATGATGGCGTCCCGCCTCAACAAAAAGATAAAGAGATATTGCGCCAGGTCAAGGGACCCTCAGGCGATAGCTGTGGACGCTCTAGTGACACCGTGGGTGTACCAGTCGGTTTATGTGTTCCCTCCTCTGCCTCTCATACCAAAGGTACTGAGAATAATAAGATTGCGAGGAGTAAGAACGATACTCGTGGTTCCGGATTGGCCAAGAAGGGCTTGGTACCCGGAACTTCAGGAAATGATATCAGAGGACCCATGGCCTCTGCCGCTCAGACAGGACCTGCTTCAGCAGGGGCCCTGTCTGTTCCAAGACTTACCGCGGCTGCGTTTGACGGCATGGCGATTGAACGCCGGATCCTGAAGAAAAAGGGTATTCCGGAAGAAGTCATTCCTACGCTTATTAAAGCCAGGAAAGATGTTACGGCAAAGCATTATCACCGCATATGGCGGAAATATGTTGCATGGTGCGAGGCCAAAAAGGCCCCAACAGAGGAATTTCCACTAGGTCGATTTCTACATTTCCTGCAAGCAGGAGTGAATATGGGCCTAAAACTAGGCTCCATTAAAGTACAGATCTCGGCTCTGTCGATTTTCTTTCAAAAAGAACTAGCTTCAGTACCTGAAGTTCAGACATTGTGAAAGGAGTGCTGCATATTCAGCCCCCGTTTGTGCCCCCTGTGGCACCTTGGGATCTCAACGTGGTGTTAAGTTTCTTAAAATCACATTGGTTTGAGCCACTAAAAACCGTGGATCTAAAATATCTCACGTGGAAAGTGGTCACGTTATTGGCCTTGGCTTCAGCCAGGCGAGTGTCAGAATTGGCGGCTTTCTCATGTAAAAGCCCTTATCTGATTTTCCATATGGATAGGGCAGAATTGAGGACTCGTCCCCAGTTTCTTCCTAAAGTGGTGTCAGCGTTTCACCTGAACCAGCCTATTGTGGTGCCTGCGGCTACTAGGGATTTGGAGGACTCCAAGTTGCTAGACGTTGTCAGGGCCCTGAAAATATATGTTTCCAGGACGGCTGGAGTCAGAAAATCTGACTCGCTGTTTATCCTGCATGCACCCAACAAGCTGGGTGCTCCTGCTTCTAAGCAGACTATTGCTCGCTGGATTTGTAGTACAATTCAGCTTGCACATTCTGTGGCAGGCCTGCCACAGACAAAATCTGTAAATGCCCATTCCACAAGGAAGTTGGTCTCATCTTGGGCGGCTGCCCGAGGGGTCTCGGCTTTACAACTTTGCCGAGCAGCTACTTGGTCAGGGGCAAACACGTTTGCAAAATTCTACAAATTTGATACCCTGGCTGAGGAGGACCTGGAGTTCTCTCTTTCGGTGCTGCAGAGTCATCCGTACTCTCCCGCCCGTTTGGGAGCTTTGGTATAATCCCCATGGTCCTTACGGAGTTCCCAGCATCCACTAGGACGTCAGAGAAAATAAGAATTTACTCACCGGTAATTCTATTTCTCGTAGTCCGTAGTGGATGCTGGGCGCCCATCCCAAGTGCGGATTGTCTGCAATACTTGTACATAGTTATTGCTAACTAAAGGGTTATTGTTGAGCCATCTCTTGAGAGGCTCAGTTGTTTTCATACTGTCAAACTGGATATAGTATCACGAGTTGTACGGTGTGATTGGTGTGGCTGGTATGAGTCTTACCCGGGATTCAAAATCCTTCCTTATTATGTCAGCTCATCCGGGCACAGTGTCCTAACTGAGGCTTGGAGGAGGGTCATAGTGGGAGGAGCCAGTGCACACCAGGTAGTCATAAATCTTTCTAGAGTGCCCAGCCTCCTTCGGAGCCCGCTATTCCCCATGGTCCTTACGGAGTTCCCAGCATCCACTACGGACTACGAGAAACAGAATTACCGGTGAGTAAATTCTTATTATACTGGCGGGGGTCTGTATACAGTGCCTGCGCCCTTTATACCTCTGTGCCAGATCTTAAAAGAGGTTTTATTGATTGCTGCCCAGGGCGCCTCCCCCTGCGCCCTGCACCCGTGTAGTGCCGTTTGTGAGCGGGAGCATTGGCGCGCAGCGCGACCGCTGCGCGGTACCTCCGAGACTGATGTCTTCTGCCGCCTTCACTGAAGTCTTCTTTGCTTCGGTTACTCACCCGGCTTCTCTCTTCTGGCTCTGTGAGGGGGGCGGCGGCACGGCTCCGGGAACGAGCAGCTAGGCTATACCAAGTGATCAGACCCTCTGGAGCTAATGGTGTCCAGTAGCCTAAGAAGCAGAGCCTTTAACTCACAGAAGTAGGTCTACTTCTCACCCCTCAGTCCCACGAAGCAGACAGCCTGTTGCCAGCAGTGCTCCCTGTAAACAATAAACCTAACAGAAACTCTTTTCTAGAGAAACTCTGTAGAGCTCCCCTAGTGTGTGTCCAGTCTCTCTGGGCACAGAATCTAACTGAGGTCTGGAGGAGGGGCATAGAGGGAGGAGCCAGTTCACACCCATTTAAAGTCTTAAAGTGCCCATGTCTCCTGCGGATCCTGTCTATACCCCATGGTCCTTTAAGAGTCCCCAGCATCCTCTAGGACGGAGAAAATTTAAAAAAGCCATGTCGACCTTTTCATGTGTCGACCAGTTTCATGTGTCAACAATTTGTTCATGACGACCAATAGTGGTCGACCATCCAAATGGATACCCCTTAGCCTGGGCCACCACCACATCATGACACCAGCCTCAGCCTAGGATACCACCACAGCATGACACCAGTTTGCCCCCCTCTCCCATCATTACATAGCCCCTCCTCCACTGTATCATAACACCAGACAGGACAAACCATCAGTAATTACATATAAGGTCCGACCCCTGTACAAGCACCATATCCGCCACGCAGCATCGCCCCCATCTCACCGCTACTAGCTACGTACTGAGCCAGAGGCGCAGCGAGACTTCCGCACCGGGAACCCCCAGCTGTGTCCCGAACAGGAAAAGGGGCGGGGCGTCTTCTGGCCACGCCTACAGGGAACGTCTCGAGCCCTCACGGTAAGCCACGCCCACCGCTGAGCCGCGAGCCGCCTGATCATTCCAACGGATTTCGTATGCCAACGGCTGAATCTGCAGCATCGGCGTCTCCCGCTCCCGCCACGGTGATGACACCCCGATATCTTCCGCCACGGTGAGAGTCCCGCATCACGGAGCGGGATTACCGCTGGGTATCCAAGGTCCACTCCCAGGGTTCCCTGTGCCGAATAACATCTCCATACGATGTGCGGGTAGTTCTGCCGGCAGAGACTCCGCGGTTGGGGCGCGGGCATAGCTGTGGTGCTGCTGCTGGGATTGTTCCGCGTGTGCGCGCTGTACACCAGGCACGTGCAGTCAGGGGAGGCAGGGGAGGCAGTGCCTCCCCTGTCATTTATGATTAAAATAATACAAAGAAGATACTTATGACACATATTCTGTGTCATAAGTATCTGCTTTAGCCTTCATATTATTTAAATCGTTTTTATCATGTAAAAAAAAAAAAGTTTTAAATGTGTTCAGAGGAACCACTCTCGGTGCCTCCTGCTGTTAATATGGAAGGACCGGAAACAGGGGGCGGGGCCAAACATCGGGCAGTAAAAGCCCATTGAAAAAAGTCCTGTAAGCGGCACCTCTAGAAGTGCTCTGTCACAGGGGCGTGCTTTCAGCACAAATAAAACTACTCCCCTGTCACTAAGGCTGATGTGATTGGGTAGTGGGCAGGGACGAACTGGCTACCCCACTTCCCAGGGCTCACTGACACTGACTACTCCCCGAGCTGATACCTGCAGCAGCCAATGATGTCCGTCCCCTGCTCTCTTTACCTGGACGGCTGCTGGTGGTGTTTTCATGGCTGGCTGCATGATGAGGATTTTTTATTGTTTATGGGGGCGTGGCTACAGGTCCGTGATTAGGCCACGCCCCCGACCATGTCTAGGCCCCCCTGCCTGTCTGTTCTCTGCCTGCCTACTCCTGCGGAGTCCTTTGGGCCTGGGCTCTCTACCTCATGCCACACACCTCCTACCTTGATGCCACAGTCAGCAGCAGCCGAATCTAAACCCCCCCCTCTTCCTTGATGCTGCTGCTGGAAATCTCCTGTGGACACTGACAACCGACCTCCCCGTGATCCCCCCTCCTGATACATTGCAGCCACAGGCAGCTTCCAGTCCATCCGTGTGTCTCCACCCCCACCCAGGCACGAACTTTCCATGGGGCTTACCCGGCTTAGGCAGCTTCTAGCCGGCCAGGTGATGGGTCGTGTTCCTGCTTCATCCCCGACTCCTGACAGCCACAGCCCTCAGGTAAGCTATACAGCCTGCAGTATGCATTCTATCTCCCACCTACCACTCCTGTAGCCAGTCCCCACCCCCAATGTCAGCCTGCAGCCATCTTCTGTAGCCAGTGTAGCCCCCTGTAGCCAGCCTCCATACCCCCTCCACGTAGTGTGCTCCCCTGTAGCCAGCCCCCATACCCCCTCCCCGTAGTGTGCTCCCCTGTAGCCAGCCCCCATACCCCCTCCCCGTTGTGTGCTCCCCTGTAGCCAGCCTCCATACCCCCCCCCCGTAGTGTGCTCCCCTGTAGCCAGCCTCCATACCCCCCACCCTGTAGTGTGCTCCCCTGTAGCCAGCCTCCATACCCCCTCCCCGTAGTGTGCTCCCCTGTAGCCAGCCTCGATACCCCCTCCCCGTAGTGTGCTCCCCTGTAGCCAGCCTCCATACCCCCCTCCCCGTAGTGTTCTCCCCTGTAGCCAGCCTCCATACCCCCCTCCCCGTAGTGTTCTCCCCTGTAGCCAGCCTCCATACCCCCCTCCCCGTAGTGTGCTCCCCTGTAGCCAGCCTCCATACCCCCCTCCCCGTAGTGTGCTCCCCTGTAGCCAGCCTCCATACCCCCCTCCCCGTAGTGTGCTCCCCTGTAGCCAGCCTCCATACCCCCTCCCCGTAGTGTGCTCCCCTGTAGCCAGCCTCCATACCCCCCTCCCCGTAGTGTGCTCCCCTGTAGCCAGCCTGCATACCCCCTCCCCGTAGTGTGCTCCCCTGTAGCCAGCCTCCATACCCCCCTCCCCGTAGTGTGCTCCCCTGTAGCCAGCCTACATACCCCCTCCCCGTAGTGTGCTCCCCTGTAGCCAGCCTCCATACCCCCCTCCCCGTAGTGTGCTCCCCTGTAGCCAGCCTACATACCCCCTCCCCGTAGTGTGCTCCCCTGTAGCCTGCCTCCAGCCCCCTCCCCATAGTGTGCTCCCCTGTAGTTAGCCTCCATACCCCCCCTCCACCAGGGAGGTCTTTAAATGTATTATTAAACCTGTGTTTTTTAAAAGATAATGGGGTCATTCTGACCCGTTCGCACGCTGCGGTTTATCGCAGCGGTGCAAATGGGTCTGAACTGCGTATGCGCGGCGCACACATTGTGCAGGCGCGTTGTTGCCTGGCGACGGCCTTTGTCGGGCAGCAATGCCGCATACGATGAAAGTGGTCGCATCGGCGAGCGCAAGAAGATTGACAGGAGGAATGAGTTCCGTTGCGTCAACTCATAATTTTCCGGGCGTGGAGATCCGAACGCAGGCATGTCCAGGCGTTTGGAGGGCGGATTTCTGTCGTCAAATCCAGGACCTTCATCGCTGGTTCCGTCGCACAGGGTAAGTAACTGCAGGGCTACTCTTGTTTACTTTTTTAGCATAGCAGGGCTGCACAAGCGATCGCAGCCATGCTATGCTAAATTACACTCCCCCATAGGCAGCGACTAGTTGATCGCACGAGCAGGAAAATGTTGCTACGTGCGATCAACTCGGAATGACCCCCAATGTGTGCTATTGCATATTTGTCTTGGTGTACCCTTTTATGAGCTATTTGAGCTCTTCCAAATATATGAAAGGGAGACACCATTTATTGCAGGTCCTACTGAAAAAGAAGTAAAATACGATCTATTTGAGCCTGTTTGTATTCTTGTGAAAAAACTGAAAAACGGTACTTCATAAAATATTTTGTTCACCTATTGGTGTGTAATAATGGAATTGCTAATTATTGGAGCGCTTGAAAACTATGTATCTTTTTTTTAACACGATTTGTTAATGTTGGTTCGGTGGGATATGCACTAAGAGACACTGGTGGTCATTCCGAGTTGTTTGCTCGCAAGCTGCTTTTAGCAGCTTTGCACACGCTAAGCCGCCGCCTACTGGGAGTTAATCTTAGCATAGTAAAATTGCGAACGAAAGATTCGCAATATTGCGAAAAGTCTTCTCTGTGCAGTTTCTGAGTAGCTCGAGACTTACTCTTCCAGTGCGATCAGTTCAGTGCTTGTCGTTCCTGGTTTGACGTCACAAACACACCCAGCGTCCGCCCAGACACTCCTCCGTTTCTCCAGCCACTCCCGCGTTTTTCCCAGAAATGGTAGCGTTTTTTCACACACTCCCATAAAACGGCCAGTTTCCGCCCAGAAACACCCACTTCCTGTCAATCACACTCCGATCTCCAGAACGAAGAAAAAACCTCGTAATGCCGTGAGTAAAATACCAAACTTCTTAGCAAATTTACTTGGCACAGTCGCAGTGCGAACATTGCGCATGCGCAATTAGCGGAAAATCGCTGCGATGCGAAGAAAATTACCGAGCGAACAACTCGGAATGAGGGCCACTGATTTTTAGCTGCACCTTTAATTTGTGTGCAAATTCTCTTAAAAACCTTCTATTATATATTTTCTATTCCCCCATTTGTAACTGCATGTAGTTCCTTTTCCTTGCATTAACTAGTTCAGATTTTTACTTACAGTACATACTGACTTATTGCTATATTTAGTGGTCTCCCCCTATTCCTCCTCCTTCTCTCGCTCATCTCTCCAGTCACCACCTATTCCACCTCTCTGCCGTCTCCCTCTATTCCTCTCTCTCTCACTCCCATCTCCCTCTATTCCCTCTTCCTTCTCCCCCTATTCCTTCTCTCTCTTCCTTCTTCCCCTATTCCTCTCTCGCTGTCTGCCGTCTCCCCCATTCCTCCTCTCTCCCTCTGCTTTGTCTCCCCCCCCATTCCTCCTCTCTCTCTGCCGTGTCCCCCTATTCCTTTTCTCTCTGCCGTCTCCCTCTATTCATTCTCTCTCTTCCTTCTCCCCCTATTCCTCGCTCTCTGTCTGCCATCTCCCTCATTCCAACTCTCTCCCTTTACGTTGTCTTCCCCTATTCCTCTCTCCCTGTCTGCCGTCTCCCCCCTATTTCTCCTTTCTCTCATCTTCCCATAGTCCTCCTCTCATTTCCCATAAATTTATAAAAGTTGACAATATATTAGCCTCCAGCTCATCACAAGTTTGATTAACAGGGAGGCTGCGAGCATTGGCAGGGGCGGCGGCAGTAGCGGGCATTGACTCTGCAGTGGTAGGAGTCATCGGCGATACTCAAAGGACATTATGGCTGCAGTGCCTCACCAGCCACTGACCTCACCGCACGCCACTGCTGTACACATCTCCCTGTGTGTTATAGTTGCGGCACGGGTGTATGTAGGGAAATGCTCCAGGAGCTGGGCTCGGGCACTGCAGGCAGCCCGGGGACAGGTGTTGGGGCTGCTGGGTGCCTGTATGCAAAAAGGCCGCGTGTGCGGGGCAGGGGGCGGATTTAGGCAGGACGGACAGCCAGGCCCCGCCCCCTCAGGGATCAGCTCAGTTGGGGAGTTTTCATTATTGATTAGGTCCCTGTGCAGAATGGAGTGGGCGTGGCTGACAATCGTAGCTCCGCCCGAATTCGCAAGTGTATCTTGGTGGGGCGCGTGCAAAAAATTTAGGGGTGTGGCTTCATAGGGAAGGGGTGTGGCCACAAAATAATACCAATTCATATTACACTGCACAGTAGTCTCCATTATTCAAATTTCACTGCACAGTAGCGCCACTAGACCAGGTAGATCTCCTTTTACATATTACGGCAGACAGTCCCCCTTTTTACACATTACGGCAGACAGCGTCACTGTCTACAGCGCAGGCTCTTCCAGAGGCTCTGGATCTCTTCTCCTTCTTCAACCACCTGTGCAGCAGTAGGTGCAGTGCGCAGGGCAGTGTGAGAGAGACGTCTGACGTCATCACATGACGTCTCTCCCAAATTGCAGGGAAGGGGGGCCGAGCTGGTGTTCAGGCCAGGGTTGCCGCTGGGCCATTGAGAAGAGCAGCGCCCTGACACACACCTCAGCTGCAGAACTGGCGAGACCTTACAGCAGCAGCGGTGACTTCAGCGGGACACAGGCGGGCGGCGGCTTCAGCGGGACACAGGTGGCCGGGCGGCGGCTTCAGCGGGACACAGGTGGGCGGGCGGTGGCGGCTTCAGCGGGACACAGGTGGGCGGCGGCGGCTTCAGTGGGACACAGGTGGGCGGCGGGGCGGCAGTGGGACACAGGCAGCGCCGCCTTCAGCGGGTAACAGGCGGCGCACCCTTCAGCAGTGAGTCTGGACCCGGAGCTAGGGGCCGTGGAGGTGTGATGCCCGATGCTGTGCCCTCAGTGCATTTGCGCTGTGGGCAAGGCACCATCGGCACACACCTAGTTACGGCTCTGTCCATGACACCTCTCTCTCTCGCTCTCGCTCTCGCTCTCTCGCTCTCTCTCTCTGACACCCTTTGTCTCTCTCACGCCACCCCTCTCTCTCTAGCACTCCCTCTCTCTCCTCCCTCTCCATCTGACTTTCTCTATCACTCTCTCTCCAGTATAACACAGATAAAACAG
This sequence comes from Pseudophryne corroboree, assembly GCF_028390025.1. Taxonomy (NCBI): domain Eukaryota; kingdom Metazoa; phylum Chordata; class Amphibia; order Anura; family Myobatrachidae; genus Pseudophryne; species Pseudophryne corroboree. Next base: position 710,409,018 of record NC_086449.1, on the reverse strand, counting down.
AATAGCTTGTGTGTAGCGTATATCTGTTGCTATATCTAGTGTTTCCCCATAGGAATTTTTGAGGGCAGGGCGCCGATCTGTGGGGGCAATTGTGCACGCTGCAGAAAATGGGTCGTGACTATGCAAATTGCGGGGCGGCAGCCTCACTAAAGGCGGCGTTGGCAGGCGGCAATGTCACTAATGGGGGCATGGGCGGCTGGCGCGTCACTAAAGGGGCAGCTGGTGGCATCACTAAAGGGGGCGTGCCTCGCACCTACGGAGGTGCTGGGCTTCCCCCAAGCACTCTCCGGTAGCGTGAATGGATGCTGTGCACATGCGCATGCCATCTATACATGCTGGGAGAGCAGGAATCGGGCAGGCTGTTTAGCAGGGCGCCGCAGAAAGGGCAGGGCGGATTTTGTCTTTAAAAAATCGGGCAGGGTGCGCCGCCCTGCTAAAACAGCCTAGCGTGAACACTAATATCTTATCTGTCCTGCTTGAAGTTCATATCAGTGTTATACGCAGGGGCGTAGCTATGCTATTTGGGGCCCCATAGCATAATTCCACACCTCCCCATCCCCCTCCCAACTACACAGAGGGGTCCCATATGGATTACTCAAAGATACTTTCCACCCCCCAGACTACTTAAAGATCCCCTTCCCCAGTGGCCTATCAGCAGCACTCACCATTGGGGCCCCAGTGTGCCGCTGCACTGCCACCACACCTGCTCTCTCAGCTGGCCTGTCTCTGTCTCCTGTCTCCTCACAGACGCTGGGAGGAGGCGTGGCCACATATTTATACAACACTGTGGGGGTAGGTTTTCTAAGGTACGATTTATCAAAACTAGCCTTGATGGTGACCTTGATAAACTGTGTCTTATTGGGGTGTGGCCTGGATGGGCATGGAGTAAGACGTAAGTCTTACGGTAGAGACTAGAACCCCTCTGTTTCAGTAACTGAAGAGTAACTAGACTATTTATTATAAACCCTCTATATCCCCTTCTGTTTATGTAAATTTGTGCTCCCTGCTGTTCAGATAGGTTATTTCTTTTTGTCTATGCAACTGCAGGAGTAGAACTGCAGGAGTAGTTAACCCAAGACAGGTAATTAATATTATTATTAATTACCGATAACGCTCAGGCTAGACTTCAGTTCTAGACCTGTAGAGGCGTGGTTATATGTTTCTGGTGTACATGGATATTTAATAGGTATGTTTTCTAGTAGGTGAAAATTGTCATTTTCACCTACCTTTGTAGAAATGTAAGGATAATAGGCCCGTTAGTGCGAAATCACCCTGCCAAAATGCAACACAGTTTGTGTTTGAGCACTTGTGTGTTAGGACACCTGCAAGGACATATTTATACAACACTGTGGGGGTAGGTTTTCTAAGGTACGATTTATCAAAACTGGCCTTGATGGTGACCTTGATAAACTGTGTCTTATTGGGGTGCGGCCTGGATGGGTATGGAGTAAGACGTACGTACTTGAATGTTTATATACGGTCCACTCCTGTTTACGTGTGTATAAATTTTTCCAGTATTTATAGTTTTCTCCCAATATTTTTTATTATATTTTTAGAGATATATTTTTGTATAGATTTATATTTTTTTATATATAGTATATATTTTATTTTTCTACTTTATTATATATTTTATATATTATTTTAGATTTATATAGTAAGCTCCTATGGGGCAGGGACTGATATGGATGACGTGTTCTATATACAGCACTGCATTTATTTGTGGTACTATATAAAGAAACAATAATAAATATGCATGTATATCATGAACATATTATCGCGCCTCTAATTTTTTTTTTCAGGTGGACCATGTCCATGATTGAATTGTGAGGTCATCAGCTGTGATCCTTCATCTCTTCTGGGCTTCTGCGAGGTCATCTTTATTACAAAGCATACTCTGAAGATAGAACTGCAGAAGTAGTTAACCCAAGACAGGTAATTAATATTATTATTAATTACCGATAACGCTCAGGCTAGACTTCAGTTCTAGACCTGTAGAGGCGTGGTTATATGTTTCTGGTGTACATGGATATTTAATAGGTATGTTTTCTCTGACGTCCTAGTGGATGCTGGGAACTCCGTAAGGACCATGGGGAATAGACGGGCTCCGCAGTAGACTGGGCACTCTAAAAGAAAGATTAGGTACTATCTGGTGTGCACTGGCTCCTCCCTCTATGCCTCTCCTCCAGACCTCAGTTAGAATCTGTGCCCGGCCAGAGCTGGGTGCTCCTAGTGGGCTCTCCTGAGCTTGCTAGAAAAGAAAGTATTTGTTAGGTTTTTTTATTTTCAGTGAGATCTGCTGGCAACAGACTCACTGCTACGTGGGACTGAGGGGAGAGAAGCAAACCTATCTGCTTGCAGCTAGCTTGTGCTTCTTAGGCTACTGGACACCATTAGCTCCAGAGGGTTCGAACACAGGGCCTGACCTCGATCAACCGTTCCCGGAGCCGCGCCGCCGTCCCCCTTGCAGAGCCAGAAGACAGAAGAGAACGACGAAAACGGCGGCTGAAGACTCCTGTCTTCATTAAGGTAGCGCACAGCACCGCAGCTGTGCGCCATTGCTCCCACAGCACACCACACACTCCGGTCACTGTTGGGTGCAGGGCCCTGGGCAGCAATTAGATTACCTTTTGGCACAAAATACACATAATACAGTCTGGAAAACTGTATATGTGTAAAAACCCCCGCCATTAAGTTATACAAAACGCGGGAGAAGCCCGCCGCTGAGGGGGCGGGGCCTTCTTCCTCAGCACACCAGCGCCATTTTCTCTTCACGGCTCCGCTGGAAGGACGTTCCCCAGGCTCTCCCCTGCAGTATCCTGGTACAAGAAGGGTAAAAAAGAGAGGGGGGCACATAAATTTAGGCGCAAATAAGATAATAAGCAGCTATTGGGAAAAAATCACTCATTATAGTGTAAATCCTTGTGTTATATAGCGCTGTGGTGTGTGCTGGCATACTTTCTCTCTGTCTCCCCAAAGGGCTTTGTGGGGTCCTGTCCTCAGTCAGAGCATTCCCCGTGTGTGTGCGGTGTGTCGGTACGGCTGTGTCGACATGTTTGATGAGGAGGGTTACGTGGAGGCGGAGCAGGGGCAGATAAGTGTGGTGTCGCCCCCGACGGGGTCGACACTGGATTGGATGGATATGTGGAAGGTCTTAACCGACAGTGTCAACTCCTTACATAAAAGGTTCGATGACGCAGCAGCCTTGGGACAGCCGGGATCTCAGCCCGCGCCTGCCCAGGCGTCTCAGAGGCCATCAGGGGCTCATAAACGCCCACTGTCTCAGATGGTAGACACAGATGTCGACACGGAGTCTGACTCCAGTGTAGATGAGGATGAGACAAATGTACAGTCTACAAAGGCCATCCGATGCATGATTACTGCAATGAAAAATGTATTGCACATTTCTGATGTTAACCCGGTTACTACCAGGAAGGGTATTATGTTTGGGGAGAAAAGGCAGGAGGTGACCTTTCCCCCTTCACATGAGCTAAATGAGTTATGTGAAAAGGCTTAGGAATCTCTAGATAAAAAACTGCAGATTTCCAAGAGGATGCTTATGGCGTATCCCTTCCCGCCATCGGACAGGTTACGCTGGGAATCCTCCCCTAGGGTGGACAAAGCTCTGACACGCTTATCCAAGAGGGTAGCCCTGCCGTCACAGGATACGGCCACCCTTAAAGATGCTGCGGATAGAAAGCAGGAGAGTACTCTGAAGTCCATTTATACACATTCAGGTACCTTACTAAGGCCGGCAATTGCGTCGGCCTGGGTGTGTAGTGCTGTAGCAGCACGGACGGATACCTTAGAGAATATACTAGAAAGGAAAGAATTGTCTCTTTGTTGGCGCACTTAAAGGAGAAGAGTAAATATATTTCTCTAACGTCCTAAGTGGATGCTGGGGACTCCGTAAGGACCATGGGGAATAGCGGCTCCGCAGGAGACTGGGCACAAAAGTAAAGCTTTAGAACTACCTGGTGTGCACTGGCTCCTCCCCCTATGACCCTCCTCCAAGCCTCAGTTAGATTTTTGTGCCCGAACGAGAAGGGTGCACACTAGGTGGCTCTCCTGAGCTGCTTAGTGAAAAGTTTAGTTTTAGGTTTTTTATTTTCAGTGAGACCTGCTGGCAACAGGCTCACTGCATCGAGGGACTAAGGGGAGAAGAAGCGAACTCACCTGCGTGCAGAGTGGATTGGGCTTCTTAGGCTACTGGACATTAGCTCCAGAGGGACGATCACAGGCCCAGCCATGGATGGGTCCCAGAGCCGCGCCGCCGGCCCCCTTACAGAGCCAGAAGACAGAAGAGGTCCGGAAAATCGGCGGCAGAAGACGTCCTGTCTTCAACAAGGTAGCGCACAGCACTGCAGCTGTGCGCCATTGCTCTCAGCACACTTCACACTCCGGTCACTGAGGGTGCAGGGCGCTGGGGGGGGGGGGCGCCCTGAGACGCAATAAAAACACCTTGGATGGCAAAAAATGCATCACATATAGCTCCTGGGCTATATGGATGCATTTAACCCCTGCCAGAATACATAGAAAAACGGGAGATAGGCTCCGCCCCCTTATCGGCGGCCTTATCTCCTCAGCACACTGGCGCCATTTTCCCTCACAGCTCCGTTGGAGGGAAGCTCCCTGGCTCTCCCCTGCAGTCACTACACTACAGAAAGGGTTAAAAAAGAGAGGGGGGGCACTAATTACGCGCAGTATTAAAGATACAGCAGCTATAAGGGGAAAAACACTTATATAAGGTTATCCCTGTATATATATAGCGCTCTGGTGTGTGCTGGCAAACTCTCCCTCTGTCTCCCCAAAGGGCTAGTGGGGTCCTGTCCTCTATCAGAGCATTCCCTGTGTGTGTGCTGTATGTCGGTACGTTTGTGTCGACATGTATGAGGAGAAAAATGATGTGGAGACGGAGCAGATTGCCTGTAATAGTGATGTCACCCCCTAGGGGGTCGACACCTGAGTGGATGAACTGTTGGAAGGAATTACGTGACAGTGTCAGCTCTGTATAAAAGACAGTGGTTGACATGAGACAGCCGGCTACTCAGCTTGTGCCTGTCCAGACGTCTCATAGGCCGTCAGGGGTTCTAAAGCGCCCGTTACCTCAGATGGCAGATATAGACGTCGACACGGATACTGACTCCAGTGTCGACGGTGAAGAGACAAATGTGACTTCCAGTAGGGCCACACGTTACATGATGGAGGCAATGAAAAATGTTTTACACATTTCTGATAATACGAGTACCACCAAAAAGGGGTATTATGTTCGGTGAGGAAAAACTACCTGTAGTTTTCCTGAATCTGAGAAATTAAATGAGGTGTGTGATGATGCGTGGGTTTCCCCCGATAACAACTGATCATTTCTAAAATGTTATTGGCATTATATCCTTTCCCGCCAGAGGTTAGGGTGCGTTGGGAAACACCCCCTAGGGTGGATAAAGCGCTCACACGCTTGTAAGGGCTCTACCCTCTCCTGAGATGGCCGCCCTTAAGGATCCTGCTGATAGAAAGCAGGAGGGTATCCTAAAATGTATTTACACACATACTGGTGTTATACTGCGACCAGCAATCGCCTCAGCCTGGATGTGCAGTGCTGGGTTGGCGTGGTCGGATTCCCTGACTGAAAATATTGATACCCTAGATAGGGACAGTATATTTTTGCCTATAGAGCATTTAAAAGATGCATTTCTATATATGCGTGATGCACAGCGGAATATTTGCCGACTGGCATCAAGTCTAAGTGCGTTGTCCATTTCTACCAGTAGAGGGTTATGGACACGACAGTGGTCAGGTGATGCGGATTTCAAACGGCATTTGGAAGTATTGCCTTATTAAGGGGAGGAGTTATTTGGGGGCGGTCTTTCAGACCTGGTGGCCACGGCAACAGCTGGGAAATCCACGTTTGTACCCCAGGTCGCCTCTCAACATGAGAAGACGCCGTATTATCAGGCGCAGTCTTTTCGTGGACAAGCGGGCAAAAGGTTCCTCATTTCTGCCCCGTGACAGAGGGAGAGGAAAAAGGCTGCAGAAATCAGCCAGTTCCCAGGAACAGAAACCCTCTCCCGCCTCTGCCAAGCCCTCAGTATGACGCTGGGGCTTTACAAGCAGAATCAGGCACGGTGGGGGGCCCGTCTCAATGAATTTCAGCGCGCAGTGGGCTCACTCGCAAGTAGACCCCTGGATCCTTCAGGTGATATCTCAGGGGTACAAATTGGAATTCGAGACGTCTCCCCCTCGCCGTTTCCTAAAGTCGGCTTTACCGATGTCTCCTTCTGACAGGGAGACAGTTTTGGAAGCCATTCACAAGCTGTATTCCCAGCAGGTGATAATCAAGGTACCCCTCCTGCAACAGGGAACGGGGTATTATTCCACACTGTTGTGGTACCGAAGCCGGACGGCTCGGTGAGACCGATTCTAAATCTAAAATCTTTGAACACTTACATACAGAGGTTCAAATTCAAGATTGAGTCACTCAGAGCAGTGATTGCGAACCTGGAAGAAGGGGACTACATGATGTCTCGGGACATCAAGGATGCTTACCTTCATTTCCAAATTTACCCTTCTCACCAAGGGTACCTCAGGTTTATGGTACAGAACTGTCACTATCAGTTCAGACGCTGCCGTATGGATGGTCCACGGCACCCCGGGTCTTTACCAAGGTAATGGCCGAAATGATGATATTCCTTCGAAGGAAGGAAATTTAAATTATCCCTTACTTGGACGATTCCCTGATAAGGGTAAGATCCAGGGAACAGTTGGAGGTCGGTGTAGCACTATCTCAGGTAGTGTTGCGGCAGCACGATTGGATTCTCAATATTCCAAAATCGCAGCTGGTTCCGACGACTCGTCTTCTGTTCCTAGGGATGATCCTGGACACAGTCCAGAAAAAGGTGTTTCTCCCGGAGGAGAAAGCCAGGGAGTTATCCGAGCTAGTCAGGAACCTCCTAAAACCGAGCCAAGTCTCAGTGCATCAATGCACAAGGGTTCTGGGTAAAATGGTGGCTTCCTACGAAGCAATCCCATTCGGCAGATTCCACGCAAGAACTTTCCAGTGGGACCTGCTGGACAAATGGTCCGGGTCGCATCTTCAGATGCATCAGCGGATAATCCTGTCACCAAGAACAAGGGTGGCTCTCCTGTGTTGGTTGCAGAGTGCTCATCTTCTAGAGGGCCGCAGATTCGGCATTCAGGACTGGGTCCTGGTGACCACGGATGCCAGCCTGCGAGGCTGGGGAGCAGTCACACAGGGAAGGAATTTCCAGGGCTTATGGTCAAGCCTGGAGACATCACTTCACATAAATATCCTGAAGCTAAGGGCCATTTACAATGCTCTAAGCTTAGCAAGACCTCTGCTTCAAGGTCAGCCGGTGTTGATCCAGTCGGACAACATCACGGCAGTCACCCACGTAAACAGACAGGGTGGCACAAGAAGCAGGAGGGCAATGGCAGAAGCTGCAAGGATTCTTCGCTGGGCGGAAAATCATGTGATAGCACTGTCAGCAATTCCGGGAGTGGACAACTGGGAAGCAGACTTCCTCAGCAGACACGACCTCCACCCGGGAGAGTGGGGACTTCACCCAGAAGTCTTCCACATGATTATAAACCGTTGGGAAAAACTCGACAGGTATTGCGCCAGGTCAAGGGACCCTCAGGCAATAGCTGTAGACGCTCTGGTAACACCGTGGGTGTACCAGTCAGTGTATGTGTTCCCTCATCTGCCTCTCATACCCAAGGTACTGAGATTGATAAGATGGAGAGGAGTAAGCACTATATTCGTGGCTCCGGATTGGCCAAGAAGGACTTGGTAACCGGAACTTCAAGAGATGCTCACGGAGGATCCGTGGCCTCTACCTCTAAGAAGGGACCTGCTCCAGCAAGGACCCTGTCTGTTCCAAGACTTACCGCGGCTGCGTTTGACGGCATGGCGGTTGAACGCCGGATCCTGAAGGAAAAAAGGCATTCCGGATGAAGTCATCCCTATCCTGATCAAAGCCAGGAAGGATGTAACCGCAAAACATTATCACCGCATTTGGCGAAAATATGTTGCGTGGTGCGAGGCCAGTAAGGCCCGACGGAGGAAATTCAACTGGGTCGATTCCTACATTTCCTGCATACAGGAGTGTCTATGGGCCTGAAATTGGGGTCCATTAAGGTTCAAATTTCAGCCCTGTCAATTTTCTTCCAAAAAGAACTAGCTTCAGTCCCTGAAGTTCAGACGTTGTAAAAGGGGTACTGCATATACAGCCTCCTTTTGTGCCTCCAGTGGCACCTTGGGATCTCAATGTAGTTTTTGGGTTCCAAAAGTCACACTGGTTTGAACCACTTAAATCTGTGGAGTTAAAATATCTCACATGGAAAGTGGTCATGCTGTTGGCCCTGGCCTGGGCCAGGCGCGTGTCAGAATTGGCGGCCTTATCCTGTAAAAGCCCTTATCTGATTTTCCATTCGGACAGGGCGGAATTGAGGACTCGTCCTCAGTTTCTCCCTAAGGTGGTTTCAGCGTTTCACCTGAACCAACCTATTGTGGTGCCTGCGGCTACTAGGGACTTGGAGGACTCCAAGTTGCTAGACGTTGTCAGGGCCCTGAAAATATATGTTTCCAGGACGGCTGGAGTCAGAAAATCTGACTCGCTGTTTATCCTGTATGCACCCAACAAGCTGGGTGCTCCTGCTTCTAAGCAGACTATTGCTCGTTGGATTTGTAGTACAATTCAGCTTGCACATTCTGTGGCAGGCCTGCCACAGCCAAAAATCTGTAAATGCCCACTCCACAAGGAAGATGGGCTCATCTTGGGCGGCTGCCCGAGGGGTCTCGGCTTTACAACTTTGCCGAGCAGCTACTTGGTCAGGAGCAAATACGTTTGTAAAATTCTACAAAATTGATACCCTGGCTGAGGAGGACCTGGAGTTCTCTCATTTGGTGCTGCAGAGTCATCCGCACTCTCCCGCCCGTTTGGGAGCTTTGGTATAATCCCCATGGTCCTTACGGAGTCCCCAGCATCCACTTAGGACGTTAGAGAAAATAAGAATTTACTTACCGATAATTCTATTTCTCGTAGTCCGTAGTGGATGCTGGGCGCCCATCCCAAGTGCGGATTGTCTGCAATACTGGTACATAGTTATTGTTACCAAAAAAATCGGGTTATTGCTGTAGTGAGCCATCTTTTCTAGAGGCTCCTCTGTTATCATGCTGTTAACTGGGTTTAGATCACGAGTTGTACGGTGTGATTGGTGTGGTTGGTATGAGTCTTACCCGGGATTCAAAATCCTTCCTTATTGTGTACGCTCGTCCGGGCACAGTATCCTAACTGAGGCTTGGAGGAGGGTCATAGGGGGAGGAGCCAGTGCACACCAGGTAGTTCTAAAGCTTTACTTTTGTGCCCAGTCTCCTGCGGAGCCGCTATTCCCCATGGTCCTTACGGAGTCCCCAGCATCCACTACGGACTACGAGAAATAGAATTATCGGTAAGTAAATTCTTATTTTAAAATTTAACTTTTAATTTCATCATATTAAAATGCCTGAGAAAGTGAAAAATTATGAGACAACAATCATAAACATTACATGAAATGAAATAAAAATAATGAAAAATCCTCCTATGTGTCTTTACTGTATTTATATGATTTATATTTCCTTTGAGTGTGTGCCGCTATAACTCAACCTTTATCGCAAAAAACAGTGACTGCTCGGTCAAACCCCTATGTATTGGGGTACCTCTGTGAATATAAATCCTAACCCTTGTTTATTGGGATACTTCAAATAATGAGGATATGTCACTGTATCCAGCAGTCACCTAGAAATTTGCTGTTAAATTTTATTCTATATTAATAGCCGTGCAAATACAAATGGGACCAAATCATATCAATTCTATGATCAGTAACTGTGGGTAATTATTAGCATATGGACCGATGATCATAGCTCATTTATGGCTTTATCATATGTTTGTTTTGTTGCTGACTACAAGATTCCAGCAGCCTTTGGTTGTGATGAAACAGTCCCGAGAACAAGTTTGCAACAATTAGTGCTACAATTACACAGTATCTATGTGCCTCTGTAGATGGTTATAAACACACTTCTTGTGTCTAGGCAGTTACACAGAGTGACCTACTCAGAGCATTTATTGGTCAAATATACAACTGTGTTTGTCGCACAGGAATTTTTGCAGTGTGTTATGGTAAATTGATTTATCAAAAATCGCTAATTTGTATCTCTCACATATGGCTGCTCTGTTTCTATTACAATAGATTGCAACAAATCATGGCTCTTGTAGTCTTATTCTGAACATTGCCACAATTGACACTGGGACTGTATGTATATATTCGCCTTATTATAATGTGATTGGCACACTCCTGTAACCTTTATTATATATGGTATCCTTCAAAAAGTGTTTACAATCACGGCTAAGGAAAATTCCACCACATGAGCTCTTATTGTTTCAATCAGTGTAGGCTGTTTGTTATGTGCACTGATTGCACACAGTTTCCGCAGCCAAGTCAGAGTATATCTGCATACTGTGCTGATTATAATATAACAGCATGTTGGGCTTATAGCTTCGCCCTTAAACAGATAACCACATTCACTAATGCACCAGTGTAACTTCCACAGCTGATATCCCGCTGTGCCTGCACATTAGACTGTTTAGATAAAGTGTGCTCATACACGTGTGTAAGGAGATTGATTCTATCTCACTGAAAATAACATAAGTCACGCTGCTAACAATACATTAGTTTCTAGGTCTTATTCCAGTGATCACTAGTCTCATTCACATTACTGACTGCACTGTCGTCCCATTTGCTGCGCTTTATACTCTAAATCATTTAAATGAATTTAACATTACACACACTAAATAGATTCTTAATGTAGACACATAGTGAGCTGGCGTGCTGCCGCCGCTCTGAAACGCCAGTAACGTTACCAACATATGCATTAATGCTTTAAGTACATTCGGGTTACTTGAATATAGTGGAACATAGTGTTCGATCTTTTGCTTTAACTAATATTGGTCACCCACACTGGATGTCTCAAAAACTTAAAAAGATTGTTATCCGTTCTATCAGCCACGGGCTGTAAACGAGGTGTCAGAGCGTTCATGAATGGGAGATCACATGACCGCTAAACCGTGCCGTGATTGGCCCTCCCAGCTGTTATATTGTTTGAGAGCAGGGCAATCGAGTTTGCCCTGATGAAGCGAAAGTGAAACGTGCACGTGGGCGTTTCAGAGCGGCGGCAGCACGCCAGCTCACTATGTGTCTACATTAAGAATCTATTTAGTGTGTGTAATGTTAAATTCATTTAAATGATTTAGAGTATAAAGCGCAGCAAATGGGACGACAGTGCAGTCAGTAATGTGAATGAGACTAGTGATCACTGGAATAAGACCTAGAAACTAATGTATTGTTAGCAGCGTGACTTATGTTATTTTCAGTGAGATAGAATCAATCTCCTTACACACGTGTATGAGCACACTTTATCTAAACAGTCTAATGTGCAGGCACAGCGGGATATCAGCTGTGGACGTTACACTGGTGCATTAGTGAATGTGGTTATCTGTTTAAGGGCGAAGTTATAAGCCCAACACGCTGTTATATTATAATCAGCACAGTATGCAGATATACTCTGACTTGGCTGCGGAAACTGTGTGCAATCAGTGCACATAACAAACAGCCTACACTGACTGAAACAATAAGAGCTCATGTGGTGGAATTTTCCTTAGCCGTGATTGTAAACACTTTTTGAAGGATACCATATATAATAAAGGTTACAGGAGTGTGCCAATCACATTATAATAAGGCGAATATAAACATACAGTCCCAGTGTCAATTGTGGCAATGTTCAGAATAAGACTACAAGAGCCATGATTTGTTGCAATCTATTGTAATAGAAATAGAGCAGCCATATGTGAGAGATACAAAGTAGCGATTTTTGATAAATCAATTTACCATAACACACTGCAAAAATTCCTGTGCGACAAACACAGTTGTATATTTGACCAATAAATTAGAGATGTGCACTTGAAATTTTTCGGGTTTTGTGTTTTGGTTTTGGGTTCGGTTCCGCGGCCGTGTTTTGGGTTCGACCGCGTTTTGGCAAAACCTCACCGAATTTTTTTTTGTCGGATTCGGGTGTGTTTTGGATTCGGGTGTTTTTTTCAAAAAACACTAAAAAACAGCTTAAATCATAGAATTTGGGGGTCATTTTGATCCCAAAGTATTATTAACCTCAAAAACCATAATTTCCACTCATTTTCAGTCTATTCTGAACACCTCACACCTCACAATATTATTTTTAGTCCTAAAATTTGCACCGAGCTCGCTGGATGACTAAGCTAAGCGACCCTAGTGGCCGACACAAACACCTGGCCCATCTAGGAGTGGCACTGCAGTGTCACGCAGGATGGCCCTTCCAAAAAACACTCCTCAAACAGCACATGACGCAAAGAAAAAAAGAAGCGCAATGAGGTAGCTGTGTGAGTAAGATAAGCGACCCTAGTGGCCGACACAAACACCTGGCCCATCTAGGAGTGGCACTGCAGTGTCACGCAGGATGGCCCTTCAAAAAAATACTCCCCAAACAGCACATGACGCAAAGAAAAATGAAAGAAAAAAGAGGTGCAAGATGGAATTGTCCTTGGGCCCTCCCACCCACCCTTATGTTGTATAAACAGGACATGCACACTTTAACCAACCCATCATTTCAGTGACAGGATCTGCCACACGACTGTGACTGAAATGACGGGTTGGTTTGGACCCCCACCAAAAAAGAAGCAATTAATCTCTCCTTGCACAAACTGGCTCTACAGAGGCAAGATGTCCACCTCATCATCATCCTCCGATATATCACCGTGTACATCCCCCTCCTCACAGATTATCAATTCGTCCCCACTGGAATCCACCATCTCAGCTCCCTGTGTACTTTGTGGAGGCAATTGCTGCTGGTCAATGTCTCCACGGAGGAATTGATTATAATTCATTTTAATGAACATCATTTTCTGGAAGTAACCTCGTACGCCGATTGCGGACAAGGTGAGCGGCGGCACTAAACACTCTTTCGGAGTACACACTTGTGGGAGGGCAACTTAGGTAGAATAAAGCCAGTTTGTGCAAGGGCCTCCAAATTGCCTCTTTCTCTAACGTCCTAGTGGATGCTGGGGACTCCGTCAGGACCATGGGGATTAGCGGCTCCGCAGGAGACAGGGCACAAAAATAAAGCTTTAGGATCAGGTGGTGTGCACTGGCTCCTCCCCCTATGACCCTCCTCCAAGCCCCAGTTAGGTTTTTGTGCCCGTCCGAGCAGGGTGCAATCTAGGTGGCTCTCCTAAAGAGCTGCTTAGAAAAAGTTTTTATTTTTTTTATTTTCAGTGAGTCCTGCTGGCAACAGGCTCACTGCAACGAGGGACTTAGGGGAGAAGAAGTGAACTCACCTGCGTGCAGGATGGATTGGCTTCTTAGGCTACTGGACACCATTAGCTCCAGAGGGATCGAACACAGGCCCAGCCATGGAGTCCGGTCCCGGAGCCGCGCCGCCGACCCCCTTGCAGATGCCGAAAAGCGAAGAGGTCCAGAAACCGGCGGCAGAAGACTTTTCAGTCTTCATGAGGTAGCGCACAGCACTGCAGCTGTGCGCCATTGTTGTCACACACTTCACACCAGCGGTCACGGAGGGTGCAGGGCGCTGCAGGGGGCGCCCTGGGCAGCAATGAGAATACCTTGTTCTGGCTAAAAAATACATCACATATAGCCCTTGGGGCTATATGGATGTATTTAACCCCTGCCAGGTCTCACAAACTCCGGAGAAGAGCCCGCCGAAATAGGGGGCGGGGCCTATCTCCTCAGCACACAGCGCCATTTTCCTGCTCAGCTCCGCTGCGAGGAAGGCTCCCAGGACTCTCCACTGCACTACAGAAACAGGGTAAAAAAGAGAGGGGGGGCACTTTTTTTTGGCGTTTTTGATATATATTAAGCTGCTATAAGGGAGACAACACTTCTATAGGGTTGTTCCTATATATTTATAGCGCTTGGGTGTGTGCTGGCAAACTCTCCCTCTGTCTCCCCAAAGGGCTAGTGGGGTCTTGTCTTCGATAAGAGCATTCCCTGTGTGTCTGCTGTGTGTCTGTACGTGTGTGTCGACATGTATGAGGACGATGTTGGTGTGGAGGCGGAGCAATTGCCCATAATGGTGATGTCACCCCCTAGGGAGTCGACACCGGAATGGATGGCTTTATTTATGGAATTACGTGATAATGTCAGCACATTACAAAAATCAGTTGACGACATGAGACGGCCGGAAAACCAGTTAGTACCTGTACAGGCGTCTCAGACACCGTCAGGGGCTGTAAAACGCCCTTTACCTCAGTCGGTCGACACAGACCCAGACACGGACACCGAATCTAGTGTCGACGGTGAAGAAACAAACGTATTTTCCAGTAGGGCCACACGTTATATGATCACGGCAATGAAGGAGGCTTTACATATCTCTGATACTGCATGTACCACAAAAAGGGGTATTATGTGGGGTCTGAAAAAACTACCTGTAGTTTTTCCTGAATCAGATGAATTGAATGAAGTGTGTGATGAAGCGTGGGTTAACCCCGATAGAAAACTGCTAATTTCAAAGAAGTTATTGGCATTATATCCTTTCCCGCCAGAGGTTAGGGCGCGCTGGGAAACACCCCCTAGGGTGGATAAGGCGCTCACACACTTATCAAAACAAGTGGCGTTACCGTCTCCTGAAACGGCCGCCCTCAAGGATCCAGCAGATAGGAGGCTGGAAACTACCCTGAAAAGTATATACACTCATACTGGTGTTATACTGCGACCAGCCATCGCCTCTGCATGGATGTGCAGTGCTGGGGTGGTTTGGTCGGATTCCCTGACTGAAAATATTGATACCCTGGATAGGGACAGTATTTTACTGACTATAGAGCATTTAAAGGATGCATTTCTATATATGCGAGATGCTCAGAGGGATATTTGCACTCTGGCATCGAGAGTAAGTGCGATGTCCATATCTGCCAGAAGAAGTTTATGGACGCGACAATGGTCAGGTGATGCGGATTCCAAACGGCATATGGAAGTATTGCCGTATAAGGGGGAGGAATTATTTGGGGTCGGTCTATCGGATTTGGTGGCCACGGCAACAGCCGGGAAATCCACCTTTTTACCTCGGGTCCCCTCCCAACAGAAAAAGACACCGTCTTTTCAGCCGCAGTCCTTTCGTTCCTATAGGAACAAGCGGGCGAAAGGACAGTCATATTTGCCCCGAGGCAAAGGAAAGGGTAAGAGAGTGCACCAAGCAGCTTCTTCCCAGGAGCAGAAGCCCCCCCCCGGCTTCTGCAAAGCCCTCAGCATGACGTTGGGGCTTTACAAGCGGACTCAGGGGCGGTGGGGGGTCGACTCAAGAATTTCAGCGCACAGTGGGCTCACTCACAGGTGGACCCCTGGATCCTGCAGATAATATCTCAGGGTTACAGGTTGGAATTCGAGAAGTCTCCCCCTCGCCGGTTCCTAAAGTCTGCTCTGCCAACGTCTCCCTCAGACAGGGCGACGGTATTGGAAGCCATTCACAAGCTGTATTCTCAGCAGGTGATAGTCAAGGTACCCCTCCTACAACAGGGAAAGGGGTATTATTCCACACTATTTGTGGTACCGAAGCCGGACGGCTCAGTAAGACCTATTCTAAATCTGAAATCTTTGAACCTGTACATACAAAAATTCAAGTTCAAGATGGAGTCACTCAGAGCAGTGATAGCGAATCTGGAAGAAGGGGACTTTATGGTGTCCCTGGACATCAAGGATGCTTACCTGCATGTCCCAATTTGCCCTTCACATCAAGGGTACCTCAGGTTCGTGGTGCAAAACTGTCATTATCAGTTTCAGACGCTGCCGTTTGGATTGTCCACGGCACCTCGGGTCTTTACCAAGGTAATGGCCGAAATGATGTTTCTTCTACGAAGAAAAGGCGTATTAATTATCCCTTACTTGGACGATCTCCTGATAAGGGCAAGGTCCAGGGAACAGCTGGGGGACGTAGTAGCACTAACCCAAATAGTGCTGCAACAGCACGGGTGGATTCTGAATTTTCCAAAATCTCAATTGACCCCGACGACACGTCTGCTGTTCCTGGGAATGATTCTGGACACGGTTCAGAAAAAGGTGTTTCTTCCGGAGGAGAAAGCCAAGGAGTTATCCGAACTTGTCAGGAACCTCCTAAAACCAGGGAAAGTGTCTGTGCATCAATGCACAAGAGTCCTGGGAAAGATGGTGGCTTCTTACGAAGCGATTCCATTCGGCAGATTCCACGCACGAACTTTTCAGTGGGATCTGCTAGACAAATGGTCCGGATCGCATCTGCAGATGCATCAGCGGATAACCTTGTCGCCACGGACAAGGGTGTCTCTTCTGTGGTGGTTGCAGAGTGCTCATCTGTTAGAGGGCCGCAGATTCGGCATACAGGACTGGGTCCTGGTGACCACGGATGCCAGTCTGAGAGGCTGGGGAGCGGTCACACAGGGAAGAAACTTCCAGGGAGTATGGTCAAACCTGGAGATGTCTCTTCACATAAATATACTGGAGCTAAGAGCGATTTACAATGCTCTAAGCCTGGCAAAACCCCTGCTTCAGGGTCAGCCGGTGTTGATCCAGTCGGACAACATCACGGCAGTCGCCCACGTAAACAGACAGGGCGGCACAAGAAGCAGGAGAGCAATGGCAGAAGCTGCAAGGATTCTTCGCTGGGCGGAAGATCATGTGATAGCACTGTCAGCAGTGTTCATTCCGGGAGTGGACAACTGGGAAGCAGACTTCCTCAGCAGACACGATCTACACCCGGGAGAGTGGGGACTTCATCCAGAAGTCTTCCACATGATTGTGAACCGTTGGGAAAAACCAAAGGTGGACATGATGGCGTCTCGCCTCAACAAAAAACTGGACAGGTATTGCGCCAGGTCAAGAGACCCTCAGGCAATAGCTTTGGACGCTCTGGTAACGCCGTGGGTGTTCCAGTCAGTGTATGTGTTTCCTCCTCTGCCTCTCATACCAAAAGTACTGAGAATTATACGGCAAAGGAGAGTAAGAACGATACTCGTGGCTCCGGATTGGCCAAGAAGAACTTGGTACCCAGAACTTCAGGAGATGCTCACGGAAGATCCGTGGCCTCTACCTCTAAGACGGGACCTGCTTCAGCAGGGACCGTGTCTATTCCAAGACTTACCGCGGCTGCGTTTGACGGCATGGCGGTTGAACGCCGAATTCTAAGGGAAAAAGGCATTCCGGAAGAGGTCATTCCTACACTGGTAAAAGCCAGGAAGGAGGTGACTGCACAACATTATCACCGCATTTGGAGAAAATATGTTGCGTGGTGTGAGGCCAGGAAGGCCCCCACGGAGGAATTTCAATTGGGTCGATTCCTACATTTCCTGCAAACAGGATTGTCTATGGGCCTCAAGTTGGGGTCCATTAAGGTTCAAATTTCGGCCCTGTCGATTTTCTTCCAGAAAGAATTGGCTTCAGTTCCTGAAGTCCAGACTTTTGTAAAAGGAGTACTACATATACAGCCCCCGGTTGTGCCCCCAGTGGCTCCGTGGGACCTTAATGTAGTTTTGGATTTTCTCAAATCTCATTGGTTTGAGCCACTCAAATCGGCGGATTTGAAATATCTTACATGGAAAGTAACCATGCTACTGGCCCTGGCTTCAGCCAGGAGAGTGTCAGAATTGGCGGCTTTATCGTATAAAAGCCCATATCTGATTTTCCATTCGGACAGGGCAGAACTGCGGACGCGTCCTCATTTTCTGCCTAAGGTGGTGTCAGCGTTTCACCTGAACCAGCCTATTGTGGTGCCTGCGGCTACTAGCGATTTGGAGGATTCCAAGTTGCTGGACGTTGTCAGGGCATTGAAAATATATATTTCAAGGACGGCTGGAGTCAGAAAATCTGACTCGCTGTTTATACTGTATGCACCCAACAAGCTGGGTGCTCCTGCTTCTAAGCAGACGATTGCTCGTTGGATTTGTAGCACAATTCAACTTGCACATTCTGTGGCAGGCCTGCCACAGCCTAAATCTGTCAAGGCCCATTCCACAAGGAAGGTGGGCTCATCCTGGGCGGCTGCCCGAGGGGTCTCGGCATTACAACTCTGCCGAGCAGCTACGTGGTCGGGGGAGAACACGTTTGTAAAATTCTACAAATTTGATACCCTGGCTAAAGAGGACCTGGAGTTCTCTCATTCGGTGCTGCAGAGTCATCCGCACTCTCCCGCCCGTTTGGGAGCTTTGGTATAATCCCCATGGTCCTGACGGAGTCCCCAGCATCCACTAGGACGTCAGAGAAAATAAGATTTTACTTACCGATAAATCTATTTCTCGTAGTCCGTAGTGGATGCTGGGCGCCCATCCCAAGTGCGGATTGTCTGCAATACTTGTACATAGTTATTGTTACAAAAAAATCGGGTTGTTATTGTTGTGAGCCGTCTGTTCAGAGGCTCCTACGTTGTCATACTGTTAACTGGGTTCAGATCACAAGTTGTACGGTGTGATTGGTGTGGCTGGTATGAGTCTTACCCGGGATTCAAAATCCTTCCTTATTGTGTACGCTCGTCCGGGCACAGTATCCTAACTGAGGCTTGGAGGAGGGTCATAGGGGGAGGAGCCAGTGCACACCACCTGATCCTAAAGCTTTATTTTTGTGCCCTGTCTCCTGCGGAGCTGCTAATCCCCATGGTCCTGACGGAGTCCCCAGCATCCACTACGGACTACGAGAAATAGATTTATCGGTAAGTAAAATCTTATTTTTTCCTGCCAGTATAAGTACGGACTGTCTGACGTGCCTACTTGGATGCGGTCACTCATATAATCCTCCACCATTCTTTCAATGGGGAGAGAATCATATGCAGTGCCAGTAGACGACATGTCCGTAATCGTTGGCAGGTCCTTCAGTCCGGACCAGATGTCAGCATCAGCAGTCGCTCCAGACTGCCCTGCATCACCGCCAGCGGGTGGGCTCGGAATTCTGAGCCTTTTCCTCTCACCCCCAGTTGCGGGAGAATGTGAAGGAGGAGATGTTGACAGGTCGCGTTCCGCTTGACTTGACAATTTTCTCACCAGCAGGTCTTTGAACCCCAGCAGACTTGTGTGTGCCGGAAAGAGAGATCCAAGGTAGGTTTTAAATCTAGGATCGAGCACGGTGGCCAAAATGTAGTGCTCTGATTTCAACAGATTGACCACCCGTGAATCCTTGTTAAGCGAATTAAGGGCTCCATCCACAAGTCCCACATGCCTAGCGGAATCGCTCTGTGTTAGCTCCTCCTTCAATGTCTCCAGCTTCTTCTGCAAAAGCCTGATGAGGGGAATGACCTGACTCAGGCTGGCAGTGTCTGAACTGACTTCACGTGTGGCAAGTTCAAAGGGCAGCAGAACCTTGCACAACGTTGAAATCATTCTCCACTGCGCTTGAGACAGGTGCATTCCACCTCCTATATCGTGCTCAATTGTATAGGCTTGAATGGCCTTTTGCTGCTCCTCCAACCTCTGAAGCATATATAGGGTTGAATTCCACCTCGTTACCACTTCTTGCTTCAGATGATGGCAGGGCAGGTTCAGGCGTTTTTGGTGGTGCTCCAGTCTTCTGTACGTGGTGCCTGTACGCCGAAAGTGTCCCGCAATTCTTCTGGCCACCGACAGCATCTCTTGCACGCCCCTCTCGTTTTTTAAATAATTCTGCACCACCAAATTCAAGGTATGTGCAAAACATGGGACGTGCTGGAATTTGCCCATATTTAATGCACACACAATATTGCTGGCGTTGTCCGATGCCACAAATCCACAGGAGAGTCCAATTGGGGTAAGCCATTCCGCGATGATCTTCCTCAGTTGCCGTAAGAGGTTTTCAGCTGTGTGCGTATTCTGGAAACCGGTGATACAAAGCGTAGCCTGCCTAGGAAAGAGTTGGCGTTTGCGAGATGCTGCTACTGGTGCCGCCGCTGCTGTTCTTGTGGCGGGAGTCCATACATCTACCCAATGGGCTGTCACAGTCATATAGTCCTGACCCTGCCCTGCTCCACTTGTCCACATGTCCGTGGTTAAGTGGACATTGGGTACAACTGCATTTTTAGGACACTGGTGAGTCTTTTTCTGACGTCCGTGTACATTCTCGGTATCGCCTGCCTAGAGAAGTGGAACCTAGATGGTATTTGGTAACGGGGGCACACTATCTCAAGAAATTGTCTAGTTCCCTGTGAACTAACGGCGGATACCGGACGCACGTCTAACACCAACATAGTTGTCAAGGCCTCAGTTATCCGCTTTGCAACAGGATGACTGCTGTGATATTTCATCTTCCTCGCAAAGGACTGTTGGACAGTCAATTGCTTGGTGGAAGTAGTAAAAGTGGGCTTACGACTTCCCCTCTGGGATGACCATCGACTCCCAGCAGCAACAACAGCAGCGCCAGCAGCAGTAGGCGTTACACGCAAGGATGCATCGGAGGAATCCCAGGCAGGAGAGGACTCGTCAGAATTGCCAGTGACATGGCCTGCAGGACTATTGGCATTCCTGGGGAAGGAGGAAATTGACACTGAGGGAGTTGGTGGGGTGGTTTGCGTGAGCTTGGTTACAAGAGGAAGGGATTTACTGGTCAGTGGACTGCTTCCGCTGTCGCCCAAAGTTTTTGAACTTGTCACTGACTTATTATGAATGCGCTGCAGGTGACGTATAAGGGAGGATGTTCCGAGGTGGTTAACGTCCTTACCCCTACTTATTACAGCTTGACAAAGGCAACACACGGCTTGACAAATGTTGTCCGCATTTCTGTTGAAATACTTCCACACCGAAGAGCTGATTTTTTTGGTATTTTCACCAGGCATGTCAATGGCCATATTCCTCCCACGGACAACAGGTGTCTCCCCGGGTGCCTGACTTAAACCACCTCACCATCAGAATCCTCCTTGTCAATTTCCTCCCCAGCGCCAGCAACACCCATATCCTCCTCATCCTGGTGTACTTCAACACTGACATCTTCAATCTGACTATCAGGAACTGGACTGCGGGTGCTCCTTCCAGCACTTGCAGGGGGCGTGCAAATGGTGGAAGGCGCATGCTCTTCACGTCCAGTGTTGGGAAGGTCAGGCATCGCAACCGACACAATTGGACTCTCCTTGTGGATTTGGGATTTCGAAGAACGCACAGTTCTTTGCTGTGCTTTTGCCAGCTTGAGTCTTTTCATTTTTCTAGCGAGAGGCTGAGTGCTTCCATCCTCATGTGAAGCTGAACCACTAGCCATGAACATAGGCCAGGGCCTCAGCCGTTCCTTGCCACTCCGTGTGGTAAATGGCATATTGGCAAGTTTACGCTTCTCCTCCGACAATTTTATTTTAGATTTTTGAGTCCTTTTTTTACTGATATTTGGTGTTTTGGATTTTACATGCTCTGTACTATGACATTGGGCATCAGCCTTGGCAGACGACGTTGCTGGCATTTCATCGTCTCGGCCATGACTAGTGGCAGCAGCTTCAGCACGAGGTGGAAGTCGATCTTGATCTTTCCCTATTTTTGGAACCTCAACATTTTTGTTCTCCATATTTTAATAGGCACAACTAAAAGGCACCTCAGGTAAACAATGGAGATGGATGGATACTAGTATACTTATGGATGACGAGCGACTGCCGACACAGAGGTAGCTACAGCCGTGGACTACCGTACTGTGTCTGCTGCTAATATAGACTGGATGATAATGATAAAATTAAAATATATATATATATATCACACTAGTACTGCAGCCGGACAGGTATATATTATGTAATGACGGACCTGCTGGACACTGTCTGTCAGCACTGCAGACTCCTAAAGTAAGCTACTAGTATCAAGAAGATAGAAAAAAAAAAAAAAACACGGGTAGGTGGTATACAATTATGGATGGACGAGCGACTGCCGACACAGAGGTAGCTACAGCCGTGGACTACCGTACTGTGTCTGCTGCTAATATAGACTGGATGATAATGAGATAAAATTAAAATATATATATATATATCACACTAGTACTGCAGCCGGACAGGTATATATTATGTAATGATGGACCTGCTGGACACTGTCTGTCAGACTCAGCACTGCAGACTCCTAAAGTAAGCTACTAGTATCAAGAAGATAGAAAAAAAAAAAACCACGGGTAGGTGGTATACAATTATGGATGGACGAGCGACTGCCGACACAGAGGTAGCTACAGCCGTGGACTACCGTACTGTGTCTGCTGCTAATATAGACTGGATGATAATGAGATAAAATTAAAATATATATCACACTAGTACTGCAGCCGGACAGGTATATATTATGTAATGACGGACCTGCTGGACACTGTCAGCACTGCAGACTCCTAAAGTAAGCTACTAGTATCAAGAAGATAGAAAAAAAAAAAACCACGGGTAGGTGGTATACAATTATGGATGGACGAGCGACTGCCGACACAGAGGTAGCTACAGCCGTGGACTACCGTACTGTGTCTGCTGCTAATATAGACTGGATGATAATGAGATAAAATTAAAATATATATATATATATATCACACTAGTACTGCAGCCGGACAGGTATATATTATGTAATGACGGACCTGCTGGACACTGTCTGTCAGACTCAGCACTGCAGACTCCTAAAGTAAGCTACTAGTATCAAGAAGATAGAAAAAAAAAAACCACGGGTAGGTGGTATACAATTATGGATGAACGAGCGACTGCCGACACAGAGGTAGCTACAGCCGTGGACTACCGTACTGTGTCTGCTGCTAATATAGACTGGATGATAATGAGATAAAATTAAAATATATATATATATCACACTAGTACTGCAGCCGGACAGGTATATATTATGTAATGACGGACCTGCTGGACACTGGCCCTCATTCCGAGTTGTTCGCTCGGTATTTTTCATCGCATCGCAGTGAAAATCCGCTTAGTACGCATGCGCAATGTTCGCACTGCGACTGCGCCAAGTAACTTTACTATGAAGAAAGTATTTTTACTCACGGCTTTTTCTTCGCTCCGGCGATCGTAATGTGATTGACAGGAAATGGGTGTTACTGGGCGGATACACGGCGTTTCAGGGGCGTGTGGCTGAAAACGCTACCGTTTCCGGAAAAAACGCAGGAGTGGCCGGGGAAACGGTGGGAGTGCCTGGGCGAACGCTGGGTGTGTTTGTGACGTCAACCAGGAACGACAAGCACTGAAATGATCGCACAGGCAGAGTAAGTCTGGAGCTACTCTGAAACTGCTAACTCGTTTGTAATCGCAATATTGCGCGTACGTCGGTCGCAATTTTAAGAAGCTAAGATTCACTCCCAGTAGGCGGCGGCTTAGCGTGTGTAACTCTGCTACATTCGCCTTGCGAGCGAACAACTCGGAATGAGGGCCACTGTCTGCAGAATGCGTTTATAAAAACACCACACGACGAGTGTTACTTTTTCAGGCAGACAATCACAATATACTGGTGGTCAGCAGACAATCACAATACTGGTGGTCACTGGTCAGTCACACTGGCAGTGGCACTCTGGCAGCAAAAGTGTGCACTGTACTTAAAATATGTACTCCTGCTATAACTGCTCCCCAGTCTCCCCCACAATTAAGCTGTGTGAGCAGTGAGCACTCAGCACAGTCAGATAATGATATACAGTATTACATATGATGCAGCACACTGGGCTGAGCACAGATATGGTATGTGACTGTGTCACACTGTGTATCGTTTTTTTTCAGGCAGAGAACGGATTAATTAAACTGGTGGTCACTGGTCACACTATCAGCAGCAAGTAGTACTCCTCCTAATAATATGCTCCCCAAAATTTGTGTCTCTCTCTAGTACTCTAGTCTAAACGGAGAGGACGCCAGCCACGTCCTCTCCCTATCAATCTCAATGCACGTGTGAAAATGGCGGCGACGCGCGGCTCCTTATATAGAATCCGAGTCTCGCGATAGAATACGAGCCTCGCGAGAATCCGACAGCGGGATGATGACGTTCGGGCGCGCTCGGGTTAACCGAGCAAGGCGGGAAGATCCGAGTCGCTCGGCCCCGTGTAAAAAAACCTGAAGTTCGGGCGGGTTCGGATTCCGAGGAACCGAACCCGCTCATCTCTACAATAAATGCTCTGAGTAGGTCACTCTGTGTAACTGCCTAGACACAAGAAGTGTGTTTATAACCATCCACAGAGGCACATAGATACTGTGTAATTGTAGCACTAATTGTTGCAAACTTGTTCTCGGGACTGTTTCATCACAACCAAAGGCTGCTGGAATCTTGTAGTCAGCAACAAAACAAACATATGATAAAGCCATAAATGAGCTATGATCATCGGTCCATATGCTAATAATTACCCACAGTTACTGTGCATAGAATTGATATGATTTGGTCCCATTTGTATTTGCACGGCTATTAATATAGAATAAAATTTAACCGCAAATTTCTAGGTGACTGCTGGATACAGTGACATATCCTCATTATTTGAAGTATCCAATAAACAAGGGTTAGGATTTATATTCACAGAGGTACCCCAATACATAGGGGTTTGACCGAGCAGTCACTGTTTTTTGCGATAAAGGTTGAGTTATAGCGGCACACACTCAAAGGAAATATAAATCATATAAATACAGTAAAGACACATAGGAGGATTTTTCATTATTTTTATTTTATTTCATTTCATTTAATGTTTATGACTGTTGTCTCATAATTTTTCACTTTCTCAGGCATTTTAATATGATGAAATTAAAAGTTAAATTTTAAATATATTTACTCTTCTCCTTTAAGTGCGCCAACAAAGAGACAATTCTTTCCTTTCTAGTATATTCTCTTCCATTTTTTATTGTCTATGGCGGCACCCCCACATAACATCATGAATTGACTCATAATAATAAAATTGGGGAATCACATTAGTTCATCATTTTTGATATTAAACAGAATTAAGTCCAGTGCAGAGGAGTTTACCCTCTCCCCTTCCCTTGAATCCATGGACGGATACCTTATCAGAGGAACTTGATACCTTAGACAAGGATACTATAGTAATGACCCTGGGGCATATAAAAGATGCTGTCCTATATATGAGAGATGCTCAAAGAGACATTAGCCTTCTGGGCTCTAGAATAAATGCAATGTCGATTTCTGCCAGAAGGGTCCTGTGGACTCGGCAATGGACAGGCAATGCCGACTCAAAGAGGCACATGGAGGTTTTACCTTACAAGGGTGAGGAGTTGTTTGGGGACCGTCTCTCGGACCTGGTCTCCACAGCGGGATCCGGTCTGAAGATCGACAGTGTCTAGGTCGACAATGTTTAGGTTGACCACTATAGGTCGACAGTCACTAGGTCGACATGGATGGAAGGTCGACAGGGTTTCTAGGTCGACATGTGCTAGGTCGACATGTGCTAGGTCGACAGGTCTGTGGTCAAGTCAGGAGATTTGCCTTCACATCAACATCCTGGAACTAAGGGCCAGATATAACGCCCTAGGTCAAGCGTAGACCCTGCTTCGCGACCAATCGGTGCTGATTCAGTCACACAACATCACCGCAGTGGCTCATGTAAACCGCCAAGGCGGCACAAGGAGCAGGGTGGCGATGGCGGAAGCCACCAGAATTCTTCGCTGGGCGGAGAATCACGTAAGAGCACTGTCAGCAGTGTTCATTCCGGGAGTGGACAACTGGGAAGCAGACTTCCTTAGCAGGCACGACCTCCACCCGGGAGAGTGGGGACTTCATCAAGAAGTCTTCGCGCAGATTGCAAGTCGGTGGGAACTGCCACAGGTGGACATGATGGCATCCCGCCTCAACAAAAAGCTACAGAGGTATTGCGCCAGGTCAAGAGACCCTCAGGCGATAGCTGTAGACGCACTAGTGACACCGTGGATGTTCCAGTCGGTTTATGTATTTCCTCCTCTTCCTCTCATACCCAAGGTGCTGAAAATCATAAGAAAAAGAGGAGTGAGAACAATACTCATTGTTCCGGATTGGCCAAGAAGGACTTGGTATCCAGAGCTGCAAGAAATGCTCACAGAGGACCCATGGCCTCTGCCTCTAAGACAGGACCTGTTGCAACAGGGGCCCTGTCTGTTCCAAGACTTACCGCGGCTGTGTTTGACGGCATGGCGGTTGAACGCCGGATCCTAGCAGAAAAAGGCATTCCGGATGAGGTTATTCCTACGCTGATAAAGGCTAGGAAGGACGTGACGGCTAAACATTTATCACCGTATATGGCGAAAATATGTTGCTTGGTGTGAGGCCCGGAATGCTCCTACGGAGGAATTCCAGCTGGGCCGTTTCCTTCACTTCCTACAGTCGGGAGTGACTTTGGGCCTAAAATTGGGTTCCATTAAGGTCCAGATTTCAGCCCTATCCATTTTCTTTCAAAAAGAACTGGCTTCTCTTCCGGAAGTCCAGACGTTTGTAAAGGGAGTGCTGCATATTCAGCCTCCTTTTGTGCCTCCTGTGGCACCTTGGGATCTTAACGTGGTGTTGAGTTTCCTGAAGTCACACTGGTTTGAGCCACTCAAAACCGTGGAGTTAAAAATTCTCACGTGGAAGGTGGTCATGTTATTGGCCTTGGCTTCAGCTAGGCGTGTGTCTGAATTAGCGGCTTTGTCACATAAAAGCCCCTATCTGGTTTTCCATATGGACAGGGCAGAATTGCGGACCCGTCCACAATTTCTGCCAAAAGTGGTGTCATCCTTTCATATGAACCAACCTATTGTGGTGCCTGTGGCTACTCGTGACTTGGAGGATTCCGAGTTACTAGATGTGGTCAGGGCTTTGAAGGTTTATGTAGCCAGAACGGCTAGATTCAGGAAAACTGAGTCGTTGTTTATCCTGTATGCACCCAACAAGCTGGGTGCTCCTGCTTCAAAGCAAACTATTGCTCGCTGGATCTGTAACACGATTCAGCAGGCTCATTCTGCGGCTGGATTGCCGCTTCCAAAATCAGTAAAAGCCCACTCCACAAGGAAGGTGGGCTCTTCTTGGGCGGCTGCCCGAGGGGTCTCGGCATTACAGCTTTGCCGAGCGACTACTTGGTCAGGTTCAAACACTTTTGCAAAGTTTTATAAGTTTGATACCCTGGCTGAGCAGGACCTTTTGTTTGCTCATTCGGTGCTGCAGAGTCATCCGCACTCTCCCGCCCGTTTGGGAGCTTTGGTATAATCCCCATGGTCCTTACGGAGTCCCCAGCATCCACTAGGACGTTATAGAAAATAAGATTTTACTTACCGGTAAATCTATTTCTCGTAGTCCGTAGTGGATGCTGGGCGCCCGTCCCAAGTGCGGACTTCTTCTGCAATACTTGTATATAGTTATTGCTTAAATAAGGGTTATGTTGGGTTGCATCAGGGTTTATCTGATGCTCCATTGTTGTTCATACTGTAACTTGGTAAGTTTATCACAAGTTACGCGGTGTGATTGGTGTGACTGGTATGAGTCTTGCCCTGGATTCCAAAATCCTTTCCTTGTAATGTCAGCTCTTCCAGGCACAGTTTCTCTAACTGAGGTCTGGAGGAGGGACATAGAGGGAAGAGCCAGAGCACACCAGTATCCAAATTCTTTCTTAAAGTGCCCTGTCTCCTGCGGAGCCCGTCTATTCACCATGGTCCTTACGGAGTCCCCAGCATCCACTACGGACTACGAGAAATAGATTTACCGGTAAGTAAAATATTTTTTTTTATATATAGTATATATTTTATTTTTCTACTTTATTATATATTTTATATATTATTTTAGATTTATATAGACTGATGGCTCCTATGGGGCAGGGACTGATATGGATGACGTGTTCTATATACAGCACTGCATTTATTTGTGGTACTATACTATATAAAAAAACAATAATAAATATGCATGTATATCATGAACATATTATTGCGCCTCTAATTTTTTTTTTCAGGTGGACCATGTCCATGATTGAATTGTGAGGTAATCAGCTGTCATCCTTCATCTCTTCTGGGCTTCTGCAAGGTCATCTTTACTACAAAGAATACTCTGAAGATAGAACTGCAGGAGTAGTTAACCCAAGACAGGTAATTAATATTATTATTAATTACCGATAACGCTCAGGCTAGACTTCAGTTCTAGACCTATAGAGGCGTGGTTATATGTTTCTGGTGTACATGGATATTTAATAGGTATGTTTTCTAGTAGGTGAAAATTTTCATTTTCACCTACCTTTGTAGAAATGTAAGGATAATAGGCCCGTTAGTGCGAAAACACCCTGCCAAAATGCAACACAGTTTGTGTTTGAGCACTTGTGTGTTAGGACACCTGCAAGGACATATTTATACAACACTGTGGGAGTAGGTTTTCTAAGGTACGATTTATCAAAACTGGCCTTGATGGTGACCTTGATAAACTGTGTCTTATTGGGGTGTGGCCTGGATGGGCATGGAGTAAGACGTAAGTCTTACTGCTTTTCAGCCCGATAACTCTGTTTATCTATCCTGTTGCCACCGAAAGACTCATCCATTTTTTTTTTGTGCAAGCGTGTGTCTACCTGCCACTCTATACTGACCAAAGGGTCTCCTCCAGCTCCAGACTGCTGGTCGCCATCTTTCCGGGCTCTTCTGCTCAGGCTTGGACTGGGCTGTGAATGGGTATTTAAGGTAATCCCTGGTGGGCCCATGAAAATCATAGCCACGTCCTCTACCGCTGGAGGGCGATGCCTAGTTGAGGTCACTGGGGTGGTTCATTATAGCAGGCTGCACAGTGCAGCTGCTTGCCGGGCAGTCATCGGGCCGTTGACTGACCCGGCTGATGGCTGTGGATGGTGGGATCAGTCTCTGTTCTGCCAATCACCCCACTTGCACTGGGCTGTCTGGTCTTATGTGTGTGTCTATACATATATATATATATATATATATATATATATATATATATATATATATATATATATCTCTATATATATATATATATATATATATATATATATATATATATATATATATATATATATCTCTATATATATATATATATATATATATATCATAGACAAAAAACCTTACGGTTTCACATGTCCCATTATGGCTTCTTAGACATGATCGAAATTTCAGAAACCTGTTGTAACTCTTCCACTCAAACTCCAAAAAGCAATGAAATTCCGATCATTAAGGCTGACGTCTTAATGGACGTGTTCCTTGCGCAATACAGATATGGTATGCCATCACAGCCTGTGGGTAAGTGCAGATTCAGCACTCTCACAGAGTGACATTGCTGTCACTCACACAATGGTGGAGCTGCTAATTCACAGATTTGTGTGCTCATTGGAATACACACATGCAGTCTATGCAACTGAAGGTCTGAGCGGAAGACAAAGCTGCTCGGATGAGGTAAGAGTGTTGTTGGTTGGAGGGAGGAGACAGAGCATTGTGGATGGGGGAACAAAAGTGTGTGGCTAGAGGGAAGACTAAGCAGCATTGATGGGGGGTGACAAAGAAACACGGGATAATTCAGACTGCAGCGATCGCAGTCTGAATTAGTTTGTGGGGTGCGAATGCGCAATGGCTGCACTGTGCGTGCGTACCCGGGAGCCCAGTGGGGGGAGGGCCTGACATGCGGGGCGGACTATCCCTGTGCTGGGCATCCCGCCGCATGTCAGAGTAAATGATTGTAGATGTGCTAAATTTGGCACATCTACAATCAACTCTGAATTACCCCCACAGATGGGGGGGGAGGTAAGACAGATGGGGGAAAGACAGTGGCACAGATGGTGGGGAGACAGCTGCATGGATGGGTGGACAGTGCCGTGTGGATGAGGGGGAAAAAGCAGCACAGATGTGGGAGGGGTAAGAGCAGTATAGATGGAAAGAAACGGCATGGATGAGGAAGGCAGAGCAGCATAGATGAGGGGAATACAGTCCCAACATCGGAGGGGATGAGTATTTTTACCTCCCCTTGGGGGGTGGCAGCTAGGCCTTATCCTTGGGTGGGTGGGATAGGGCAACCCCCTTCCCACCCAAATAGTGACCCACGAAACTTACCTTCAGGATGACAGCTATATGAATAGGGTAAGAGTGGTGTGGATAGGGGGTAGATCAAGCAGCAAGTATGGGAAGGGAGACATCGGTGCAGATGGGTTAAAAACACTGGCACGGATGGGTAGAAAACTGGTTCAGATGGGAGAGAAGACAGTGTGCTATGTATTGGAGGAGGCAGAGTGACGTTGAAGAAGGAAACACTGAGCAGCACAGAGAGAAGGAAACGGTGGTACAGACAAGGCACAGGTGGGGAAAGACAGATGGTACAGATAAGTTAGTACAGACTAGCACAGATGGGAGAACATAGCAGTAGGGATTGGGGAAGACAGAGCAGCATGGGGGTGTATAGGGGAAGTAAGTGTAGATGCATAGACCGTAGATGGGGTATTATAGTTTTAGCAATTAACCAAGATGTTTGAGGGAGCTAAATGTGTATACTAAGTGAGATGGATGTATGGAGTTAGAAGGATGTTGTAACAAGGTGGGATTGTTGTGGTGACTGAATGGGATGGTTGTGGGCACTGAGTGGGATGGGTGCACCACAAAACTGCTCAGACCTTCAGTTGCATAGACTGCATGTGTGTATTCCAATGAGCACACAAATCTGTGAATTAGCAGCTCCACCATTGTGTGAGTGACAGCAATGTCACTCTGTGAGAGTGCTGAATCTGCACTTACCCACAGGCTGTGATGGCATACCATATCTGTATTGCGCAAGGAACACGTCCATTAAGACGTCAGCCTTAATGATCGGAATTTCATTGCTTTTTGGAGTTTGAGTGGAAGAGTTACAACAGGTTTCTGAAATTTCGATCATGTCTAAGAAGCCTTAATGGGACACGTGAAACCGTAAGGTTTTTTGTCTATGGAATTTCATCGCTTTAAAAAAAAATAAAAAAAAAAATATTTTTTTATTCAGAAATGTAAAATTTCATTTGATTTTTTAAATGTTTAATGAAAGTGTTCGTATACCATCACTGTTCTGGGCAAAATTATTTTATTTACCAAACCGAATTGTTTAAGGTCCGTACACACTTAACGATTTAATGAGCGACGTCGCTCATTTTCCCCCTCCTTGAGCGTCGTCGCTCGTTTTATCGTTAAGTGTGTATGCCGCCAGCAACGAACGATGCGCGGCCCCGCGGGTCGGCAACAATCGTCGCTGACGGTAGGGCATGCATGAAGGATGTGGACTGTCGTCCACGACCTTCATGCAGGGATGGCGGGGGCGTGACGTCACTGAGCGATATGAGCGGTCATATCACTCAGTGTGTACAGTCGGCCGCCGGCCGGCCGGCCCGGGAGGGGGAAACATTAGACGATGTCGCTCACAGAGCGACATCGTTTAATGTGTATGGGCCTTTAGACTTTGGTCAAAATATTTTGCTGCCTTTGCAGCTGATGCAGGAAGGGGGGTAGGCGGCAGCAGCCTGTGACTGAGGCTGGAGGTAAGCGTGAAATGCATTGCTTGTACGTGTGAGTGCGTGGTGTCAGGTGCTGTGCGTGTATATGTGTGTGTGTCAGGTCCTGTGTGTGTGTGTGTGTGTGTGTGTGTCAGGTGCTGCGTGTATATATAAGTGTGTCTGATGGTTCGTGTGTATGCGTCAGCTGCCGCAAGTGTGCGTGTGTGTCAGGTGTTGCGGGTGTATATGTGTGTGAGTATCAGGTGCTCCGCGTGTGTACAAGTGTATGTCTGGTGCTGTGCATGAATACGTATGTCTGTGTCTGAGTGTGCGTCAGGTGCTGTGTGTGTACATGAGTGTGCGTCAGGTGCTGCGCGTGTACATGTGTGTGCGTCAGGTGCTGCACGTGTCTATGTGTGTGTGAGTAAGGTGCTGCGTGTGTATGTGTTTGTCAGGTGCTGCGTGTGTATATTAGTGTGTCTGATGGTGTGCGTGTATATGTATGTGTCAGGTGCTGCGTGTATATGTATGTGTCAGTTGCTGCGTGTGTATGTATGTGTCAGGTGCTGCATGTTTATTTTATTGTGTCTGATGCTACGTGTGTGTGTGTGTCAGGTGCCGCACGTGTATATGTGTGTGTGTCAGGTGCCGTTCCCCTTCTTCCCAGCCCAGCTCTCTCTGTAGAATACAGCTCTGCACCCAGAGAGAGGGAAAGACCAGGGGGCAGATCACTGCACTGCTCACTTTTTGGTCATGAGTTCAGCCTCCTGTTTCTTCCAGTGCTGTGTTCCTGCAGCTCAGCCCTCCCTGTTGTGCCAGAGAATCAGCCCTTCCTTCCCCTGCCAGAGAGAGAGCCCGATGCAGAGACACTCTTCCCGTAGCTGGCCTACCCCCAGTACTTCAGCACTGGCCATGCGGCAGTCAACACAGGAGACCAGCAGGGGTTTCTGGCAGCATCAGCTGTGGCCGCAGCTGGATCGGGGAGGCCTGCAGTGTCTGAGGTGGGCAGCACTTCCTCCGCCGCTGTCACCTTCCCCTGCCGGAGAGAAAGCCAGAGACATACCCTTCCCGCAGCTGGGCTACCCCTAGTACCTCAGTGCTGGCCAGGCAGAAGTCTATGGAGGGGACCGGCAGGGGTTTCGGGCAGCAGCGGCCGCAGCCAGATCAGGGAGGCCTGCAGGGTCAGAGCTGGGCAGCACTTCCACCAACACTGTCACCTCTGTGCTGGGCATGTACACCAGTCCGTACGGACGGAGGTGTCCACAACAGGCAGCAGTATAATGAGTCAGACAAACTCATTACACGCTGCCCACTCCTGCGCTGCGTGCCCTCGATGGAGAAAGCCTAGATGCGGTCCCCAGCGGCAGCGAGGGAGAAGGGTGATCACATCACCCTTCAACCCGGCACCTCACAATCAGCTGGGGATCTGCAGTAGCTTCATCTCTCTCTTCCTCTCCCTCTCTGACAGCACAGCAGCCCCTCTGGGTCCCATGTAGCTCTGCCCCCTTGCTCACAGTTCACTCGGCCTCTACTGATTAAAAAGAAAATAAGAGCCTGACCTGCTGCTCAGATGCGAGGAGGGGACGGGCGGTAGGTCCTCTGTGAGTGCACTACACAGTCAAAATTAACTCGGACTCCTCACAACAGTGTGGACTGCGGGCGACGTCAGACGCCAATTTGGGTGTGCTTGCCGCACTACCTGCCCATCAAGCCCAACGTGGTGCCATGGTGCCAGCCCCGCCCAGAGTACGGATTCCATTTTGTATTAGGAATCCTATAACAGCATTCCGACATCCCTCCCTATGACGCTGCCATCCATACATCCGTACACTGCCGCTCTCATACATCCGTACACCATCACTCTCATACATCCGCACACTCCCGCTCTCACACAACTGTACACTGCTGCTCTCATACATCCATACACTGCCGCTCTCATACATCCGTACAACCCCGCTCTCATACATCCGTACAACCCCGCTCTCATACATCCGTACAACCCCGCTCTCATACACCCGCACACTGACGCTCTCATACACCCGCACACTGACGCTCTCATACACCCGCACACTGCCGCTCTCATACATCCGTACAACCCCGCTCTCATACATCCGTACAACCCCGCTCTCATACATCCGCACACTGCCGCACTCATACATCCACACACCACCGCACTCATACATCCACACACCACCGCACTCATACATCCACACACCGACGCAGTTATACAGCCGTACACTGCCGCTCTCATACAGCCGTACACTGCCGCTCTCATACAGCCGCACACTGCCGCTCTCATACAGCCGCACACTGCCGCTCTCATACAGCCGCACACTGCCGCTCTCATACAGCCGCACACTGCCGCTCTCATACAGCCGCACACTGCCGCTCTCATACAGCCATACACTGCCGCTCTCATACAGCCGTACAACCCCGCTCTCATACAGCCGCACACTGCTCTCATACAGCCGCACACCGACGCAGTTATACAGCCGTACACTACCGCACTCTTACAGCCGCACACTACCGCACTCTTACAGCCGCACACTACCGCACTCTTACAGCCGCACACTGCCGCACTCTTACAGCCGCACACTGCCGCACTCTTACAGCCGCACACTGCCGCACTCTTACAGCCGCACACTGCCGCACTCTTACAGCCGCACACTGCCGCACTCTTACAGCCGCACACTGCCGCACTCTTACAGCCGCACATTGCTGCACTCTTACAGCCGCACACTGCCGCTCTCATACATCCGTACAACCCCGCTCTCATACATCCGTACAACCCCGCTCTCATACATCCGTACAACCCCGCTCTCATACATCCGCACACTGCCGCTCTCATACATCCGCACACTGCCGCTCTCATACATCCGCACACTGCCGCTCTCATACATCCGCACACTGCTGCACTCATACATCCACACACCACCGCACTCATACATCCGCACACCGACGCAGTTATACAGCAGTACACTGCCGCTCTCATACAGCCGTACACTGCCGCTCTCATACAGCCGCACACTGCCGCTCTCATACATCCGCACACTACCGCTCTCATACATCCGCACACTGCCGCTCTCATACATCCGCACACTGCCGCTCTCATACATCCGCACACTGCCGCACTCATACAGCCGCTGTCATACAGCCGTACAACCCCGCACTCATACATCCGCACACTGCTGCTCTCATACAGCCGCACGCCGACACGGTTATACAGCCGCACACCGTCGCAGTTATACAGCCGTACACTGCCGCTCTCATACATCCGCACACTGCCGCTCTCATACAGCCGCACACTGCCGCACTCTTACTGCCGCACTCTTACTGCCGCACTCTTACAGCCGCACACTGCCGCACTCTTACAGCCGCACACTGCCGCACTCTTACAGCCGCACACTGCCGCACTCTTACAGCCGCACACTGCCGCACTCTTACAGCCGCACACTGCCGCACTCTTACAGCCGCACACTGCCGCACTCTTACAGCCGCACACTGCCGCACTCTTACAGCCGCACACTGCCGCTCTCATACATCCACACACCGCCGCACACCACCGCACGCATACAGCCGCACACCATCGCACTCATACAGCCGCACACCGACGCAGTTATACAGCCGTACATTGCCGCTCTCATACATCCACACACTGCCGCTCTCATACATCCGCACACTGCCGCTCTCATACATCCGCACACTGCCGCTCTCATACATCCGCACACTGCCGCTCTCATACATCCGCACACTGCCGCTCTCATACATCCGCACACTGCCGCTCTCATACAGCCGTACAACCCCGCACTCATACATCCGCACACTGCTGCTCTCATACAGCCGCACGCCGACACGGTTATACAGCCGCACACCGTCGCAGTTATACAGCCGTACACTGCCGCTCTCATACATCCGCACACTGCCGCTCTCATACAGCCGCACACTGCCGCACTCTTACTGCCGCACTCTTACTGCCGCACTCTTACTGCCGCACTCTTACTGCCGCACTCTTACTGCCGCACTCTTACTGCCGCACTCTTACTGCCGCACTCTTACAGCCGCACACTGCCGCACTCTTACAGCCGCACACTGCCGCACTCTTACAGCCGCACACTGCCGCACTCTTACAGCCGCACACTGCCGCACTCTTACAGCCGCACTCTTACAGCCGCACACTGCCGCACTCTTACAGCCGCACACTGCCGCACTCTTACAGCCGCACACTGCCGCACTCTTACAGCCGCACACTGCCGCACTCTTACAGCCGCACACTGCCGCACTCTTACAGCCGCACACTGCCGCACTCTTACAGCCGCACACTGCCGCACTCTTACAGCCGCACACTGCCGCTCTCATACATCCACACACCGCCGCACACCACCGCACGCATACAGCCGCACACCATCGCACTCATACAGCCGCACACCGACGCAGTTATACAGCCGTACACTGCCGCTCTCATACATCCGCACACTGCCGCTCTCATACATCCGCACACTGCCGCTCTCATACATCCGCACACTGCCGCTCTCATACATCCGCACACTGCCGCTCTCATACATCCGCACACTGCCGCTCTCATACATCCGCACACTGCCGCTCTCATACATCCGCACACTGCCGCTCTCATACATCCGCACACTGCCGCTCTCATACATCCGCACACTGCCGCTCTCATACATCCGCACACTGCCGCTCTCATACATCCGCACACTGCCGCTCTCATACATCCGCACACTGCCGCTCTCATACATCCGCACACTGCCGCTCTCATACATCCGCACACTGCCGCTCTCATACATCCGCACACTGCCGCTCTCATACATCCGCACACTGCCGCTCACATACATCCGCACACTGCCGCTCACATCTATACATACATAGCCTCCATACATCTACACATCCAATCCCCGCGCAAGGGAACACTGAAGTCACTATCACTTTTCCCCGGGGTGTGACCACAGCCAGCCACTACTCCGGCCACCTTCTTGTGACACCAAAATGCATCTTACCTATCATCAGGGTGGTGCTACTGCTGGGGGCAGGTTGCTGCCTCAGTCTCCTGGTTGGTGCTGCGATTGGAGGGGGTACTGCTTCCCTGTGCTGCTACTGTCTCCCGGATCATCGTGCCGCTGGCTGAATTGCAGCTTGACGCTACTGCTGCCGGGAGTAACAGCTTCCTGACTGTTGTTGCTGGTGGCTGCCTGCTGCTCATTGCCGCCGGAACACTGACCGGCTCTGCAGTGATGCTGGCGGAGGAGTAGTGGCGGTGGGGTGGGGGGGTCCCTGCTCCCTTCCATCGAGCATGCCGCAGTGTAAAAAAATAAATAATAAATAGAGAGCATACCAGGGTGAGAGTCTGTATGGATCACAGTGATTACACGGGGCACAGCATAAGGACACCTTGCTGTGAGGGGCTCTGCCCACACAGATTGCTGCACCCTCTCTGATGTCAGCCGCTGCCCTCTCGTTCTCTGGGCGGCCAGTTCCAGTGTGAGGTAGGAGAGGAAGAGAACACACAGGAGAGCAGCCCTGATATATAACAGAGGTAGAAGTTCTATAGGCAGCAGAGACGGAGACCAGCCAGCCAGTCTCCCAGTGCCCTGATCACTACACGCCGCCAGCACAGCATTACAGGAGGGTCCTATAGTGCTGCCATGAGCTAACAGGTGTGTGTACCAAGTGTACCCCGTACAGTGTGCTGCGCCCTGGTGTCTCAGAGGGGTGAGGTCACCGTGCCGCTTTAGTATATGGTTTTTCCTTAGTACTGTACGTTACAGCCCTGCACTAGTAGTGGCAACTCTGCCCTATGTGAACCTGTGAGGTTATTTTCCTATTTACAGAATAACCGGGGAGAAGGCGGCCATATTGCGGCTCTCAAGTGAAGGCACTCTAGTACACCCCCTGCTGGCGGCCACTGCGCAGGCGCAACAAATTGAAATGCCCTATCTCTATAATGGGGCATATTTCTCTTAATTAAAAAAACCTGTAACTTTCTGAAAAACCACAACCCCAAAAGGCACTTCACTGGGACATGCTCTATCTAATAAAACAAACCCCAAGTCTTATTTATATATATATATATATATATATATATATATATATATATATATATATATATGCACACACACTCATGTATATACATGCATATACATGTATACACAAATACACGTATGTACATGTTTATGCATGTATAATACACTGATAGAGTACATTATATTTATGAATTAATTGCTTCCAGATTCTGCAGCAGCATCATCAGCACCACCAGTGTTACTCACAGTCACTTCACACTGACTGCTGCACAACACATCACTTAATTTCCGGGCCGCCCGCCACCTGGTGAAGAGACATGGGAGATGAAGGACCAGCAGTGCCACGTTGAGCGGAAGTATTGTGAATTAGTTACCCACACACTCCTTGTGACACCTGCTCCCCGTCTGCCCTCCCACCCGCCGCCCGGAACCCGCACTGACAAGTAAGTCTCAGCAGAATGTGTCTGCCGGCGGCTCCCAGTCCCCCCTAGAGGAACACTGCCAGTGGTGTGGCGGCCGCGGCACACTAGGACTGAGAGACCGCAGCGGGAGGAAAGCACAGGTGGGCGGGAGGAGAGCATGGGCGGACATCACCACGTCACATCGCAAGGTGACGCCAGTCCCCCCAGTGAGGCCGCCGACGAATGCACTCAGCATAGTATTAGCAGCAGGCAGAGGGGGGGCGGGCGCAGCGGTGGTGGGAGGTACGGAAATGAGCTGCAGGCTAGGCTCCACCGATCACACACTCAGCGATCACTGTGCTACAGCAAGCGTGGCGTGCAGCGGTGCTGGACATTAGGGAGTGCCTGTGCGCACCAGGCACCCCCTGTACGCACGCCTATGCGCTACCACCCCCCCATATGCCACACTACATCACTATGCTATAGCCCTCCCATATGCTGCACTTCATAATTACACTATACCCCCCATACAACATACTACATCACCACAATACACTACACTACTCACAATAAAATTAAAACATCCCAGTTCCTCATTCTTAATGAGCTCACGTGAGTTCTCTCCCCAACGGAGCTCCAGACCAAGTAACAATGAAGACACCAGCAGCGTGTAGGGGGCAGGCCTGGTCCACTTGTCAGGAGAGAGCAGTCACTGGAGGGTAAGAAGGGGGCGGGGCCTAGTCCTACAGACGGGAGAGAGCAAGGTACAGGGGTAGAAGGGGACGGCTGATGTGACGAAGGGGGCGGGGCCTATTCTTACAGGCTTTCAAAATTCGACTTTTTAAAATTCGACATTTGACAAATTCGACTTTTCTGCAATGGTACAAATGCGGCAATTCGACAAAAGTATGTTCAATTGAAGTTTGTAAATTCGACAACAGTGCTTTTAAACAGTAAATTCGTCATTTTCAATCCGCCACACTTTGCTGGCGGAATCTAATAAAAAAATTTAAAAACATGTTTTTTTTGCTGTTTTTTTTTTTTTTTTGGTAATAGCATATCTATTTATATTAGAAGGGATTATGTACTTAGTTTGTCTTTTTTGGAGGCACAAGTATTATTTATATATTTTTTAAAAGATTATTTTTTAATTTTTTAAATGGAATGTGAAAAACCCGAAAAAAAAATTGCGTGGGGTCCCCCCTCCAAAGCATAACCAGCCTCGCGCTCTTCGAGCCGGTCCTGGTTCAAAAAATCCGGGGAAAAAACGGACAGGGGATCCCCCGTATTTTTAAAACCAGCACCGGGCTCTGCGCCTGGTGCTGGTGCAAAAAATACGGGGGACAAAAAGAGTAGGGGTCCCCCGTATTTTTTACACCAGCATCGGGCTCCACTAGCTGGACAGATAATGCCACTTTTATACAGTGCCCTGCGGCCGTGGCATTAAATATCCAACTAGTCACCCCTGGCTGGGGTACCCTGGGGGAGTGGGGACCCCTTCAATCAAGGGGTCCCCCCCCCCAGCCACCCAAGGGCCAGGGGTGAAGCCCGAGGCTGTCCCCCCCCATCCAAGGGCTGCGGATGGGAGGCTGATAGCCTTGAGAAAATTGAAAGAATATTGTTTTTTCCAGTAGTACTACAAGTCCCAGCAAGCCTCCCCCGCGAGCTGGTACTTGGAGAACCACAAGTACCAGCATGCGGGAGAAAAACGGGCCCGCTGGTACCTGTAGTTCTACTGGGAAAAAAATACCCAAATAAAAACAGGACACAGACACTGTGAAAGTATAACTTTATTTCACACCTGCCGACACACACATACTTACCTATGTTGACACGAAGCAGTCGGTCCTCTTCTCCAAGTAGAATCCACGGGTACCTGAAAATAAAAGATAATTATACTCACCTGATCCAGGTTCCAGATTAAATCCACGTACTTGGCAAAACAACAAACCGAACACCCGGACCAGACGGACTGAAAGGGGTCCCATGTTTACACATGGGACCCCTTTCCACGAATGCAGACATCCGAATCTCGCGAGAATCCAGACAGCGGGATGATGACGTTCGGGCGCGCTCGGGTTAGCCGAGCAAGGCGGGAAGGTTCGAACCTGCCTCGGACCCGTGTAAAATGGGTGAAGTTCGGGGGGTTCGGATTCCGACAAACCGAACCCACTCATCACTAGTATGTACGTGTGTCTCAGGTGCCGTGCGCGTACGTACATGTCAGTGCCGTGCGTGCACGTACATGTCAGTGCCATGCGTGCACGTACGTGTGTGTCAGGTGCTGTGCGTGTACGTACGTGTGTGTCAGGTGTCGTGCGTGTACGTGTGTGTCAGGTGGCGCGTACCTACATGTGTGTATGTCAGGTGCTGTGCATGTGTGTACGTACACGCGTGTATGTGTCAGGTGCCGCGCGTGTACGTGTGTGTGTGTGCCTGCCTGGAGCCGCGCGCGTACATGCGTGTGGGTGTCAGGAGCCGCGCGTATATGTACATACGTGTGTGTGTGTGTCAGGAGCCGCGCGTGTACGTACATGTGTGTGTGTGTCCGGAGCCACGCGTGTGCGTGTCAGGAGCCACGCGTGTGCATACGTGTGTGTCAGGTGCCACGCGTGTACGTACGTACGTGTGTGTGTGTGTGTCAGGTGCCGCGCGTGTACGTGTGTGTGTGTGCCAGGAGCCGCGCGTGTACATGCGTGTGGGTGTCAGGTGCCGCGCGTATACGTACATACGTGTGTGTCAGGTGCCGCGCGTATACGTACATACGTGTGTGTCAGGTGCCGCGCGTATACGTACATACGTGTGTGTCAGGTGCCGCGCGTATACGTACATACGTGTGTGTGTCAGAAGCCGCGCGTGTATGTACATGTGTGTGTTTCAGGAGCCACGCGTGTGTGTGTCAGGAGCCACGCGTGTGCATACGTGTGTGTCAGGTGCCACACGTGTATGTACGTGTCAGGTGCCGCGCGTGTACGTGTGTGTGTGTCAAGTGCCGCGTGTGTACGTACGTATGTGTGTGCCTGGAGCCGCGCATGTACATACATGTGTGTGTGTGTGTGTCAGGTGCTGTACGTGTATATCTCAGGTGCTGCATTTGTATGCGTCAGCTGCCACGTGGGTGTCAGGTGTTGAGCGTGTATGTGTTTGTGTCAGGTGTCGCATCTGTATGTGTGTGACTGTCAGGTGCTGCGCGTGTATGTGTGTGTCAGGTGCTGCATGTATATATGTGTGTGTTAGGTGCTGTTCATGTATGTGGGAGTGGCAGGTGCTGCATGTGTATATATGTGTGAGTGGCAGGTGCTGAGTGTGTATACGAGTGTGTGTTAGGTGCTCTGAGTGTATATGATTGTGTATCAGGTGCTGTGCGTGTGTGCGTTAAATGCCACATGTATATATGTGTGTCAGGTGCTGCCTGTGTGTGGGTGTGTCAGGTGCTGCATGTCTGTGTGTGTGGGTGTGTCAGGTGCTGCATGTCTGTGTGTGTGTGTGTCTGTCAGGTGCTGCATGTGTGTGTCAGGTGCTGCATGTCTGCGTGTGTGTGTCAGGCGCTGCATGTCTGCGTGTGTGTGTCAGGCGCTGCATGTCTGCGTGTCAGGTGCTGCGTGTGTGTGTGTGTCAGGTGCTGCGTGTGTGTGTCAGGTGCTGCGTGTGTGTGTCAGGTGCTGCGTGTGTGTGTGTGTCAGGTGCTGCGTGTGTGTGTGTCAGGTGCTGCGTATCTGCGTGTGTCAGGTGCTGCGTGTCTGCGTGTTTGTGTGTCAGGTGCTGCGTGTCTGCGTGTGTGTCAGGTGCTGCGTGTGAGTATGTCAGGTGCTGCGTGTGAGTGCGTGTGTCAGGTGCGTGAGTGTGTGTGTCAGGTGCGTGTGAGTGTCAGGTGCGTGTGAGTGTGTGTGTCAGGTGCTGCGTGTGCGGCAGGTGCTGCGTGTGCATGTGTGTCAGGTGCTGCGTGTGTGTCAGGTGCTGCGTGTGTGTGTGTCAGGTGCAGCGTGTGTATGTGTCAGGTGCAGCGTGTGTGTGTGTGTGTCAGGTGCTGCGTGTGTGGCAGGTGCTGCGTGTGCGTGTGTGTCAGGTGCTGTGTGTGTGTCAGGTGCTGCGTGTGTGTGTGTCAGGTGCAGCGTGTGTGTGTGTCAGGTGCAGCGTGTGTGTGTGTGTCAGGTGCAGCGTGTGTGTCAGGTGCAGCGTGTATGTGTGTGTCAGGTGCTGCGTGTGTGTGTGTCAGGTGCAGCGCGTGTGTGTGTGTCAGGTGCAGCGCGTGTGTGTGTCAGGTGCAGCGCGTGTGTGTGTCAGGTGCTGCGTGTGTGTGTGTGTCAGGCGCTGCGTGTGTGTGTCAGGTGCGTGAGTGTCTGTGTGTGTCAGGCGCTGCGTGTCTGTGTGTATCAGGCGCTGCGTGTCTGTGTGTGTCAGGCGCTGCGTGTCTGTGTGTGTCAGGCGCTGCGTGTCTGTGTGTGTCAGGCGCTGCGTGTCTGTGTCAGGCGCTGCGTGTCTGTGTCAGGTGCTGCGTGTCTGTGTCAGGTGCTGCGTGGGAGGGGGGGGGTGGCCGGACACACAGCAGGGGGGGGGGGGGCGGACACACAGCAGGGAGGGGAGGGTGGCCGGACACAGCGGGAGGAGTGGGGGTGGGTGGGGGGAAGAAACACAGCAGGGAGGACGGGGGGGGGGAAGAAACACAGCAGGGAGGATGGGGGGTGGGAAGAAACACAGCAGGGAGGACGGGGAGGGGGGGGGAAGAAACACAGCAGGGAGGACGGGGGGGATGGAAGAAACACAGCAGGGAGGACGGGGAGGGGGGGGGAAGAAACACAGCAGGGAGGACGGGGGGGATGGAAGAAACACAGCAGGGAGGACGGGGGGGGGGAAGAAACACAGCAGGGAGGACGGGGGGGAAAGAAACACAGCAGGGAGGACGGGGGGGGGGAAGAAACACAGCAGGGAGGACGGGGGGGGGGGAGAAACAGCAGGGAGGACGGGGGGGGGGAAGATACACAGCAGGGAGGACGGGGGGGGGGAGAAACACAGCAGGGAGGACGGGGGGGGAAGAAACACAGCAGGGAGGACGGGGGGGAAGAAACACAGCAGGGAGGACGGGGGGGGGGGGGGTGGAGGAAACACAGCAGGGAGGACGGGGGGGGGGAGAAACACAGCAGGGAGGACGGGGGGGGGAAGAAACACAGCAGGGAGGACAGGGGGGGGGAAGAAACACAGCAGGGAGGACGGGGGGGGGGAAAGAAACACAGCAGGGAGGACGGGGGGGGGGGGAGAAACAGCAGGGAGGACGGGGGGGGGGAAGAAACACAGTAGGGAGGACGGGGGGGGGGGGAAACACAGCAGGGAGGACGGGGGGGGAAGAAACACAGCAGGGAGGACGGGGGGGAAGAAACACAGCAGGGAGGACGGGGGGGGTGGGTGGAGGAAACACAGCAGGGAGGACGGGGGGGGGGGGGGGAGAAACACAGCAGGGAGGACGGGGGGGGGGGGAGAAACACAGCAGGGAGGACAGGGGGGGGAAAGAAACACAGCAGGGAGGACGGGGGGGGGAAGAAACACAGCAGGGAGGACGGGGGGGGGGCAGAAACACAGCAGGGAGGACGGGGGGGGGGAAGAAACACAGCAGGGAGGACGAGGGGGGGGGAAGAAACACAGCAGGGAGGACGGGGGGGGGGGAAAGAAACACAGCAGGGAGGACGGGGGGGGGAAGAAACATAGCAGGGAGGACGGGGGGGGGGGAAGAAACATAGCAGGGAGGACGGGGGGGGGGGGAAGAAACATAGCAGGGAGGACGGGGGGGGGGGAAGAAAC
Source organism: Pseudophryne corroboree (assembly GCF_028390025.1). Lineage (NCBI taxonomy): Eukaryota > Metazoa > Chordata > Amphibia > Anura > Myobatrachidae > Pseudophryne > Pseudophryne corroboree. The sequence goes on along the minus strand of NC_086449.1, from coordinate 710,365,418 downwards.
ACAGCAGGGAGGACGGGGGGGGAAGAAACATAGCAGGGAGGACGGGGGGGGGAAAGAAACACAGCAGGGAGGACGGGGGGGGGGGGAAGAAACACAGCAGGGAGGACGGGGGGGGGGGAAGAAACACAGCAGGGAGGACGGGGGGGGGGAAGAAACACAGCAGGGAGGACGGGGGGGGGAAGAAACACAGCAGGGAGGACGGGGGGGGGGGGAAGAAACACAGCAGGGGGACACTGCCAGCAGCACCCCGTCAGGAGCGACAGCAGCGGGCAGCCCACGGCACCACAGGCAGAGGAGACGCAGGCAGCCACCAGGGGCTGGCGGCCGCGCACACAGCGGGAGGGAGGGCACGGCCGGGAGGGGAGGGGAGGGTGGCCAGACACGCGGGGAAAAGAAGCAGGGTACACAGTGGGGGGCTGCCTGACAATACTCACCCAGCGGTGTGCAGCTCCGGCGATCTCCTCCTGCTTCATGGACCTCAGTGACAGCCTCACACGCCGGGAACCGCTGGCTGTCCTCCTGCAGCTCCACGTGACTCCTTCCCTCTCCTCGTGCCCAACTGCCAGTGTATAGGTTACTACAGCTATTCTCTGTACACCCCCTGCTGGCGGCCACTGCGCAGCCGCAACAAATTGAAAAGCCCTATCTTTATAATGGGGCATATTTTACTTAATTAAAAAAAAATATATAACTTTCTGAAAAACCACAACCCCAAAAGGCACTACACTGGGACATACTCTATCTAATAAAACAAACCCCAAGTCTTTCTTTGTCCTCTATCCTGAGTTATGCCTTCCCAAAAAAATTCTCATTCACTATATGGGAAAACGTTGTCAAAATGCCAACAAGGAAGTAGCAGAAAAAAACTGACAGTTGGAACTTTAGGTTACTCCCAATTCCTCATTTTTTATTATTTTGCCCTGAAATTTGGCATGCAGCACCAGGTGACGATTCTACGCTCCCATGCCAAATTTCAGCTCAGTACGTCCAATCAGTTTTGAGGTGTAGCCCCTCAAACACCATGCCCCCATCTCAGAAGTTCCCTATGGGAGAATTCCGTTTGTTCGATTCAGCCTTAATATAAGGGCACGACCGTGCCCTTATAATATATGTGTGTGTACTATTTATGTGTTTGTATAATATGTATACAGTGTATATGTTTATGTATACTATGTATGTGTATACTATGTATTGTTATGTATACTATGTATATATATGTTACGTTCAGCATTTCAGTTGCTATGTCATGTCACATCTCAGCATGCCTTGCCACAGTTTTGCTGTTAGAGCAAGCTGGAACTGTAGCACGGCATACTGGGATGTTCAGTTCCATAGCAACTGGAGTCCTGGACATTGCCTACGCCTGCTGTATATGTATGCATACTGAGTCTGTGCACATATACAGATGGAGCCGCGCTCATCTAAGGTGGCTCCACCGCAGGCGTGCACTCCCGGCGTGACTAGGTGATCTGTCCGCCTAGCCCCGCAGGAGTGCACAGAGACATTCTCCCATCTAGTGAACGAGGCGCTTCTCCCTCATGGAAGCGCTCTCGCCCCAGATGGAGACGCTCTCCCATTCTAGTGAATGGGGCAAGTCTTCGTCACGGACGCGCGGACGGAGATGCTGTAGCGATAGGCGCGCCCAGGCACAGATGGAGACATGATTAGCGTGGCTCCACCTGTACTGTAAGAATGTATATGTACACTATGTATAGGTATGTTTATGTACTGGTCACACCCTTTCAGCAGGCCCCTGTCATTGCATTCCCCTGTGGGCCCTTTAGGACCCAGTCTGACACTGCCTCCTCTGACCGCGAAGGTCTCTCTGGCTGTTTGGTCCCCCCTGATGGTGGACAGCCTCCCCCTGGGTCCTGCTGTTGCCTGTGTCAGTGTTGCTCTTGATCCCCTATGGTGTCGTGTCGCTGCACGATTCCCCTGCAAGCCGCAGCCTTCTTGGATCCTGAGCTCTGCTCCAGAGCGCTTCCGTGTACTGTGCCGGGTACCATTGCTCCGCTGAGCTGCTGGCTTGAGGGATATCCTCTACCGCCTGGCGGCTCCTGATTGCGGCTTCCTCTATGGTGACTGCTGCTGTTCTGTGGCTGTGCTTGCATTGGGGTTCTGTTCTGCTGACCTGCTCCTGCCTGCTTGTCGCTTCGTTGCTGCTGATGTCTTCTGTCTGTTTCTATTTTGATTGCCGTATAATGGGGGTAATTCAGATCTGATCGCTAGGGTGCGTTTTTTGCATCCCTGCGATCAGGTAGTAGCCACCTACAGGGGGAGGGGGAAATCGCTGTGCAGGGGTGCGATGCATGAGCAGGAGAGCTGCTCAAACAGAAGTTTGTGCAGTCTCTGCACAGCCCAGGACTTACTCTTCCAGCGTGATGATCGGGGCCGGTACTGACGTCAGAAACACTCCCTTCAAACGCCTGGTCCCTCCTGGTTTTTTCCGGCCACTCCCTGAAAACGGTCAGTTGCCACCCACATATGGCCTCTTCCTGTCAGTCACCTTGCGATCGCCCGTGCGATCGCTTTTCTCGCACATCCCCATGGCTGCGGAGCGACGCGCCTGCGCATTGCGGTGCATATGCATGCGCAGTTCAGACCTGATCGCAGGCTGTACGAAAACACAGCCTAGCGGTCAGGTCTGAATTAGGCCCAATGTGTCTGTGGGGCCCTGGTGACTGCTGTCCCGCTTTCTCGCTCCTGTGATACTGGACACCCTGATCTCCTTGAGGTCTGCTGGTGTTATGCTGTCATTATTTCCTTCTCTGTTGATCTAGTCATCCCAGTCTTAGTTTTAGTGCTATTCTATAGAGTCCTGCTCCTGATACTTACCTGCTGCAGTCTGGTTGTCGTTTGCTTGAACCGTTCTCTTCACTCATTCGTCTGTCTCGCTGGCTCTGTATTTCCGTCTTCAGTTCAGTGTGACCCTATGTAGCTCCTGCCTATACCTTCAGTCTCCTGTTCCAGTTATCCTATGGATTTTTGCTATCACCTGCACTGCTGATTTGGTCATCCCAGTCTCCTTTCAGGGCTACCCTGTGCAACTTTTTTGTTCTCCTACATTGGCTGTTCCTTCTGACCATGCTATGGAACAGCTTCTCCAAGCCATTTTCCACTTTTATAAAATATGCAGAAGATGGGGGATGGGTCTGGTGAGCCCGGGTACTGTTTCTCTAACGTCCTAAGTGGATGCTGGGGACTCCGTAAGAACCATGGTGATAGACGGGCTCCGCAGGAGATAGGGCACTCTAGAAAAGAATTAGGTCTACTGGTGTGCACTGGCTCCTCCCTCTATGCCCCTCCTCCAGACCTCAGTTAAGAATCTGTGCCCGAACGAGAAGGGTGCACCTTAATGAGCTCTACAGAGCTTGCTGAGAGAAAAGTATTTTGATTAGGTTTTTTATTTTCAGAGAGCTTCTGCTGGCAACAGACTCTCTGCTATGTGGGACTGAGGGGAGAGGAGCAAACCTTACCAACTGCGGGATAGGTTGTGCTCTTTAGGCTACTGGACACCATTAGCTCCAGAGGGATTGAACACAGGTACTAACCATTGGCGGTCCGATCCCAGAGCCGCGCCGCCGTCCCCCTCGCAGAGCCAGAAGCAAGAAGCACGGCGTGGAGTAAAATCGGCGGCAGAAGACTTCTGTCTTCATATAAGGTAGCGCACAGCACTGCAGCTGCTCGCCATTGCTCCCACAGCACACCACACACTCCGGTCACTGTAGGGTGCAGGGCGCAGGGGGGGGGCGCCCTGGGCAGCAATAAGGTACCTTTTGGCAAAAGTAAGCAGACATACAGGTAGGCACTGTATGTCTGCATGAGCCCCCGCCATTATTCACACAAAATCGCGGGACAGAAAGCCGCCATGAAGGGGGCGGGGCTTCTTCCTCAGCACTCACTAGCGCCATTTTCTCTTCACAGCTCCGCTGGAAGGAAGCTCCCCAGACTCTCCCCTGCAGAATCACGATTGAGGGGTGAAAAAAAAGAGGGGGGGGCACATAAATTTAGGTGCAAATCATATAATACAGCAGCTACTGGGTAAATACTGAGTTACTGTGTTTTTTCCTGGGTCATATAGCGCTGGGGTGTGTGCTGGCAAACTCTCTCTCTGTCTCTCCAAAGGGCCTTGTGGGGGAGCTGTCTTCAATAAGAGCTTCCCCTATGTGTATGGTGTGTCGGTACGCGTGTGTCGACATGTCTGATGTAGAAGGCTCCCATAAGGAGGAGATGGAGATAATATGTGTGTAAGAAGGTGTCGCCGTCGACAACGCCGACACTTGTGTGGATATGTGTAAATTAGTGCTGAGATAAAGTTATTGCACAAAGAAGGTTAGGAAACAGACAGGATATCTACCCAGGTCTGTCCCTATGTCGCAGAGTCCGTCAGAGTCTCTCAATGTTCACTATCCAAGATAATAGACACTGATATTGACACAGAGTTTGACTTCGGTGTCGACTATGATAATGCAAAATTACAGCCAGATTGGCAGTACAGTATTCAATATATGTTTATTGTAATAAAATATGCATATCACTGATGACTCATCTGTCCCTGACATGAGGGTACACCGGTGTAAGGGAAAGGAAGCTGAGGTAACTTTCCCTCCTCTCATGAGGAAAAAGAGCGGGAATCTCCAGACAAGACTGCAGCTTCCCACAAAGATTTCTCAGACAGTATCCTTTACCCACTAGGGCCAGGATAAGATGGAAATCTTCCCCTAGGGTGTCACAAAAGGCAGCCCTGATGCTACAGCTATTCTCAGGGATCCTGCAGATAGCGTGCACATTATGGTACACTACTTAGACCGGCGATTGGGTCGGCATGGGTTTATAGCGCTGTGGCAGCGTGGACAGGTACCTTATCAGCAGAGATAGAGACCCTAGTATGTATAGATATATATATATATATATATATATATATATGTAGGGATATATATATTTATATTAATGATGCTGTCTTAAGAGATATATATATATATATATATATTGCATGCCTATAGAGACATGAGTATACTGGGTCCTAGTGACAAAGCTATGTCGATTTCTGCTTGACGTGTCCTGTACAATGGACAGACGATGCAGCCTTAAGAGGCATATGGAAGGCTGAGGATTGGGTGGAGATGGTTTATCGGATGGGGTCTCCACGGCTATATCTGGTAATTCTGATATTTGGCCTTATATCCCTGCATGGCCTAGGAAAGCACGACATTATCAAATGTAGCTTTTCGAATAAAGAAACAAGAAAGTCCGAGATGCGTCCTTTCTTGCCAGAGGCGGGGGCAGAGAAAAGTCCTCCCCGGCCTCTACATAATCCATCGTATGTCGCTGGGGCTCCACAGGCGGAGCTAGGCCCGGTGGGGGCACGCTTTCGGAAGTGCAGCCGCAAGTGGGTTCACTACCTGTTAGATATTGTGTCTTAGGGATACAAGAAAAAATGCCCCCTCACCGACGGCCCTGACAGCTTCCCCTCACAAGAGGGAAACAGTGTGAACTGCATTTAACAAATTGTATATTCAACAGGTGGTGGTCAAGGTTCCCCTCATTCAACAAGGAAGGGATTATTTTTATTTGACCATGTTGTGGTCCCAAAACCAAAAGGTTTGGTCAGACCCATATTGAATTAAAATCCCTGAACATATACCTGAAAAAGGGCAAGTTCTAGATGGCATCGCTTAGAGCTGTCATTGTAAGCCTGAAAGGGGGTTCTGGACATAATGATGAATACCTTCAGGTCCCCATTTACCCACCTCATCAGGCGTACCTCAGTATTGCGGTACGGGATTGTCATTACCAGTTTAGACCAGGATAATGGCGGAAGTGAGGGTGATCCTGTGGAAGCAAGGTGTCACTATTGTCACGTATTTAGAAGATCTCTACATAGAAGTGAGATCAAAAGAGCAGTTGCTGAACAGCGTGTCACTTTCTCGGAAAGTGTAACGGTAACACGACTGAATTCTATATATTCCAAAGTCGCAGTTGGTTCCTACAGCTCATCTGCCCATCCTAGGCATGATCCTAGACACAGACCAGAAAGGGATGTATCTCCCAATAGAGAGAGAGCTCAGGAGCTCGTGACACTTGTCAGAAATCTATATACACAAAGAAGGTGTTAGTGCATCACTGCACTCGAGTCCTGGGAATGATGGTGGCATCATAAGAGGCCATTCCCGGCGGCAGGTTCCATGCGAGGACCTTTCAGTGGGACTTACTGGACAAGTGGTCCGGATCACAGCTTCAGAAGCATCGGTGAATCACCCTATCCCCCAGGGCCAGGGTGTCTCTCATGTGGTGGCTACAGAGTTCTCACCTTCGCGAGGGCCGCTGATTCGGCATTCGGGACTGGGTCCTGGTGGCCACGGATGCAAGCCTCCGAGGGTGGGGGGGGGGGGCAGTAACAGAGAAGAAAATTTCCAAGGTCTGTGGTCAAGTCAGGAGACTTGCCTTCACATTAACATCCTGGACCTAAGGGCCATATACAACACCCTAAGTCAAGCGGAGACCCTGCTTCGCGACCAACCGGTTCTGATTCACTCAGACAACATCACCGCAGTGGCTCATGTAAACCGCCAAGGCGGTACAAGGAGCAGGGTGGCGAGGATGGAAGCCACCAGATTTCTTTGCTGGGCGGAGAATCACGTAAGCGCACTGTCAGCAGTGTTCATTCCGGGCAACTGGGAAGCAGACTTCCTCAGCAGGCACGGCCTACACCCGGGAGAGTGGGGACTTCATCAAGAAGTTTTCACGCTGATGGCGAGTCGGTGGGAACTGCCACAAGTAGACATGATGGCATCTCGCCTCAACAATAAGCTACGGCGGTATGGCGCCAGGTCAAGAGACCCTCAGGCGATAACTCTGGATACGCAAATGACACTGTGGGTGTTAGTCGGTGTATGTATTTTCCCCTCGTCATCTCATACCCAAGGTACTGAGAATCATAAGGAAGAGAGGGGTGTGAACAATACTCATTGTTCCAGATTAGCCAAAAAGAACTTGGTATCCAGATCTGCAAGAGATGCTCACAGAGGACCCATGGCCTCGGCCTCTAAGACAGGCTTGGTTGCAACAGGGGCCCTGTATGTTCCAAGAAGATGGAGCAAATATGTGTGTGAGTGGGTGTCTCCGTCGACGACGCCGACACCTGTTTGGATATGTGCTAAGGTGAATTTATTGCACCTGAGTTGGAGAACGGACAGGAAATCTACCCATGTCTGTCCTTATGTCGCAGAGATCATTAGAGTCTCTCAAGGTTCACTATCCAAAAGAAGGGACGCTGAGATAGACACGGCGTTTGACTCCAGTGTAGATTACTATAATGTACAGTGTTCAATGTGACGGTTGAACATTATCACCGTATATGGCAAAAACATAAAAAAATTAAAAAATGTTGCTCGGTGTGAGGCCAGGAATGTTCCTACTGAGGAATTCCAGCTGGGCCGTTTTCTTTCACTTCCTACAATCAGGAGTGTCTTTGGGCCTAAGAATAGGATCCATTAAGGCCCAGATATCAGGCTTAGCCATTTCTTTAAAAAAGAACTGACTTCTTTTCCTGCAGTTCAGACCTTTGTAGGGGAGTGCTGCATATACAGCCCCCGTTTGTGCCTCCAGTGGCATCTTGGGATCTGAACGTGGTGTTGATTTTCTTGAAATCACATTGGTTTGAACCACTAACATCAGTAGAGTTAAAATATCTCACGTAAAAGGTGGTCATGTTTTTAGCCTTAGCTTTAGCTAGGCGTGTGTCGGAATGGGCGGCTTTGTCACATATAAAGCCCCTATCTGGTTTTTCATATGGACAGGGCAGAATTGCGGATTCGTCAGCAATTTCTGCTGAAGGTAGTGTCATCTTTTCATATGAAACAACCTATTGTGGTGCCTGTAGTTAGTGGCTGGGAGAATTCCGAGTTACTAGATGTAGTGCAGGCTTTGAAGAGTTATGTGGCCAGAACGGCTAAGGTCAGGAAAACGGAGTCGCTGTTTATCCTGTATGCATCCAACAAGCTGGATGCTCCTGCTTCAAAGCAAACTATTGCTTGCTGGATCTGTGACACGATTCAGCAGACTCATTCTGCGGCTGGGTTGCCGCATCCAAAATCAGTAAAGACCCATTCCACAAGGAAGGTGGGCTCTTCTTGGGCGGCTGCCCGAGGGGTCTCGGCATTGCAACTTTGCCGAGCAGTTACTTGGTCGGGTTCAAACAAATTTGCAAAGTTCTACAGGTTTGATACCCTAGCTGAGGAGGACCTTGAGTTAGCTCATTCGGTGTTGCAGAGTCATCCGCACTCTCCCGCCCGTTGGGGTGCTTTGGTATAATCCCCATGGTCCTTATGGAGTCCCCAGCATCCACTTAGGACGTTAGAGAAAATAAGATTTTACTCACCGGTAAATCTATTTCTCGTAGTCCGTAGTGTATGCTGGGCGCCCGTCCCAAGTGCGACTTCTCTGCAATACTTGTATATAGTTATTGCTTAACAAAGGGTTATGTTATGATTACATCAGGTTGTCTGATGTTTTGTAATTGTTCATACTGTTAACTGGGTTTGGTTATCACAAGTTATACGGTGTGATTGGTGTGGCTGGTATGAGTCTTACCCTGGATTCCAAAATCCTTTCCTTGTAATGTTGGCTCGTCCGGGCACAGTTTCCTTAACTGAGGTCTGGAGGAGGGGCATAGAGGGAGGAGCCAGTGCACACCAGTAGACCTAATTCTTTTCTAGAGTGCCCTATCTCCTGCGGAGCCCGTCTATCCCCATGGTCCTTACGGAGTCCCCAGCATCCACTACGGACTACGAGAAATAGATTTACCGGTGAGCAAAATCTTATTTTTTCTGTCCTGGATGACTTTGGTGTCACTGTCCCTGACCAGTTGTTCTCCTTGGACTCTCACTTAATATACTGGCCCAATCTTCTGGGATGTTTTGGGTCACCTTCGCTGCAATAGCTTTCACCTGGTTGAACTTTTTATGTTCTGTTTTATTTTTATGTTTTTGTATTCTGTTTTGATTTGAGTGCACATGCGCTGCTATTGGTTTTTCCTTACTCTGTTATGGCTTTTATCTGTACGTTATGCTCTTATATTTTACTTGAATGTTTATATACGGTCCACTCCTGTTTACGTGTGTATGAATTTTCCCAGTATCTATGGTTTTCTCCCAATATTTTTTATTATATTTTTAGAGATATATTTTTGTATAGATTTATATTTTTTTATATATAGTATATATTTTATTTTTCTACTTTATTATATATTTTATATATTATTTTAGATTTATATAGACTGTAAGCTCCTATGGGGCAGGGACTGATATGGATGACGTGTTCTATATACAGCACTGCATTTATTTGTGGTACTATATAAAGAAACAATAATAAATATGCATGTATATCATGAACATATTATCGCGCCTCTAAATTTTTTTTTCAGGTGGACCATGTCCATGATTGAATTGTGAGGTCATCAGCTGTCATCCTTCATCTCTTCTGGGCTTCTGCGAGGTCATCTTTACTACAAAGCATACTCTGAAGATAGAACTGCAGGAGTAGTTAACCCAAGGCAGGTAATTAATATTATTATTAATTACCGATAACGCTCAGGCTAGACTTCAGTTCTAGACTTGTAGAGGCGTGGTTATATGTTTCTGGTGTACATGGATATTTAATAGGTATGTTTTCTAGTAGGTGAAAATTTTCATTTTCTCTGACGTCCTAGTGGATGCTGGATACTCCGTAAGGACCATGGGGAATAGACGGGCTCCGCAAGAGACTGGGCACTCTTAAAAGAAAGATTAGGTACTATAGCTGGTGTGCACTGGCTCCTCCCTCCATGCCCCTCCTCCAGACCCCAGTTAGAATCTGTGCCCGGCCAGAGCTGGATGCACCTAGTGGGCTCTCCTGAGCTTTCTAGAAAAGAAAGTATTTGTTAGGTTTTTTACCTCAGGTTCCCTCACAGCCTAAGAAAGCACCGTATTATCAAGTACAGTCCTTTCGGCCTCAGAAAGGCAAGCGGGTCAGAGGCGCATCCTTTCTGCCCAGAGGCAGGGGTAGAGGAAAGAAGCGGCACCAGACAGCCAGTTCCCAGGAACAAAAATCCTCCCCTGCTTCCACTAAGTCCACCGCATGACGCTGGGGCTCCACAAGTGGAGCCAGGTGCGGTGGGGGCGCGTCTCCGGCACTTCAGCGACCAGTGGGTTCGCTCACAGGTGGATCCCTGGGTGCTACAAGTGGTATCTCAGGGATACAAGCTGGAGTTCGAGGCGACTCCCCCTCGCCGTTACCTCAAATCAGCCTTGCCAGCTGCTCCCAGGGAAAGGGAAGTAGTACTGGCGGCTATTCACAAGCTGTACCTTCAGCAGGTGATAATCAAGGTTCCCCTCCTTCAACAGGGACGGGGTTACTATTCCACAATGTTTGTGGTACCGAAATCAGACGGTTCGGTGAGACCCATTCTAAATTTAAAATCCTTGAACAGTTATGTAAGGAAGTTCAAGTTCAAGATGGAAGCGCTCAGGGCGGTTATTGCAAGCCTGGAAGAGGGGGATTTTATGGTGTCGCTGGACATCAAGGATGCTTACCTGCATGTCCCCATTTACCCACCTCACCAGGAGTACCTCAGGTTTGTGGTACAGGACTGTCATTACCAATTCCATACGTTGCCGTTAGGTCTGTCCACGGCACCGAGGGTATTTACCAAGGTAATGGCCGAGATGATGATACTCCTTCGGAAGAAGGGAGTTATGATTATCCCGTACTTGGACGATCTCCTTATAAAGGCGAGGTCCAAGGAGCAGCTGTTAGTCAGCGTAGCACTATCTCGGGAAGTGCTACAACAGCACGGCTGGATTCTGAATATCCCAAAGTCGCAGCTGACTCCTGCGACGCGTCTGCTGTTCTTGGGCATGATTCTGGACACAGAACAGAAGAAGGTGTTTCTCCCGGTGGAGAAGGCCCAGGAATTGTCATCTCTGGTCAGGGACCTCCTGAAACCAAAACAGGTGTTGGTGCATCACTGCACGCAAGTCCTGGGAAAGATGGTAGCTTCTTACAAAGCAATTCCTTTCGGCAGGTTCCATGCAAGGATCTTTCAGTGGGATCTGTTAGACAAGTGGTCCGGATCGCATCTTCAGATGCACCGGTTGATCACCCTGTCCCCGAGGGCCAGGGTGTCTCTGCTGTGGTGGCTGCAGAGTGCTCATCTACTTGAGGGCCGCAGATTCGGCATACAGGACTGGGTCCTGGTGACCACGGATGCAAGCATCCGAGGTTGGGGGGCAGTCACTCAGGGAAGGAACTTCCAAGGACAGTGGTCAAGTCAGGAGACTTCCCTACACATAAATATTCTGGAGCTAAGGGCCATTTACAACGCCCTGAGTCAAGCAGAACCCCTGCTTCAAAACCAACCGGTGCTGATTCAGTCAGACAACATCACGGCGGTCACCCATGTAAACCGCCAGGGCGGCACAAGAAGCAGGATGGCAATGGCAGAAGCCACAAGGATTCTTCGATGGGCGGAGAATCACGTGCTAGCACTGTCAGTAGTGTTCATTCCGGCAGACTTCCTCAGCAGGCACGACCTCCACCCGGGAGAGTGGGGACTTCATCCAGAAGTCTTCAAGCTGATTGTAAATCGTTGGGAACGGCCACAGGTGGACATGATGGCGTCCCGCCTCAACAAAAAGCTAAAAACATATTGCGCAAGGTCAAGGGACCCTCAGGCGATAGCTGTGGACGCCCTAGTGACACCGTGGGTGTACCAGTCGGTTTATGTGTTCCCTCCTCTTCCTCTCATACCCAAGGTACTGAGGATAATAAGAAAGAGAGGAGTAAGAACTATACTCATCGTTCCGGATTGGCCAAGAAGAACTTGGTACCCAGAACTACAAGAAATGATCTCAGAGGACCCATGGCCTCTGCCGCTCCGACAGGACCTGCTGCAGCAGGGGCCCTGTCTGTTCCAAGACTTACCGCGGCTGCGTTTGACGGCATGGCGGTTGAACGCCGGATCCTAACGGAAAAGGGCATTCCAGATGAAGTGATTCCTACGCTGATAAAAGCTAGGAAGGATGTGACAGCAAAACATTATCACCGCATATGGCGAAAATATGTTGCTTGGTGTGAGGCCAGGAAGGCCCCAACAGAGGAATTCCAGCTGGGTCGATTTCTGCACTTCCTACAGTCAGGAGTGACTATGGGCCTAAAATTGGGATCCACAAAAGTCCAGATTTCGGCCCTGTCTATTTTCTTTCAAAAAGAACTGGCTTCACTGCCTGAAGTTCAGACGTTTGTTAAGGGAGTGCTGCATATTCAGCCCCCTTTTGTGCCTCATTGGGATCTCAATGTGGTTTGGAGTTCCTGAAATCACATTGGTTTGAGCCACTTAAGACTGTGGATTTGAAATATCTCACGTGGAAAGTGGTCATGCTGTTGGCCCTGGCTTCGGCCAGGCGTGTGTCAGAATTGGCGGCTTTGTCCTGTAAAAGCCCTTATCTGATTTTCCATATGGATAGGGCAGAGTTGAGGACTCGTCCTCAGTTTCTCCCGAAGGTGGTATCAGCTTTTCACTTGAACCAGCCTATTGTGGTGCCTGCGGCTACTAGGGATTTGGAGGATTCCAAGTTACTGGACGTAGTCAGGGCCCTGAAAATTTATGTTTCCAGGACGGCTGGAGTCAGGAAAACTGACTCGCTGTTTATCCTGTATGCACCCAACAAGCTGGGTGCTCCTGCTTCTAAGCAGACTATCGCGCGCTGGATTTGTAGCACTATTCAGCTTGCGCATTCTGCGGTGGGACTACCGCAGCCTAAATCTGTAAAAGCCCATTCCACAAGGAAGGTGGGCTCATCTTGGGCGGCTGCCCGAGGGGTCTCGGCTTTACAACTTTACCGAGCTGCTACTTGGTCAGGGGCAAACACGTTTGCAAAATTCTACAAATTTGATACCCTGGCTGAGGAGGACCTGGAGTCTCTCATTCGGTGCTGCAGAGTCATCCGCACTCTCCCGCCCGTTTGGGAGCTTTGGTATAATCCCCATGGTCCTTACGGAGTCCCCAGCATCCACTAGGACGTCAGAGAAAATAAGAATTTACTCACCGGTAATTCTATTTCTCGTAGTCCGTAGTGGATGCTGGGCGCCCATCCCAAGTGCGGATTGTCTGCAATACTTGTAAATAGTTATTGTTACACAAATCGGGTTGTTATTGCGAGCCATCTGTTCAGAGGCTCCGTTGTTATCATACTGTTAACCGGTGTTCCTATCACGAGTTATACGGTGTGATTGGTGTGGCTGGTAGGAGTCTTACCCGGGATTCAAAATCCTTCCTTATTGTGTCAGCTCTTCCGGGCACAGTGTCCTAACTGAGGCTTGGAGGAGGGTCATAGAGGAAGGAGCCAGTGCACACCAGATAGTCCTAAATCTTTCTTTAGATGTGCCCAGTCTCCTGCGGAGCCGTCTATTCCCCATGGTCCTTACGGAGTCCCCAGCATCCACTACGGACTACGAGAAATAGAATTACCGGTGAGTAAATTCTTATTTTTCATCCGATTGTCCATTTGGGCGTTATCGTTCACGCAACGCATCAGTAATGACATCATTATGTCAACACCCTTTTCATCCCCTTAGGGGAGTTTTCTTAAAATTTACGTAGTTTTCCTATTTCCCACCTGGAGAATAACTATGTTAAATCTCAGCTTCCTAACATATCAGGAAAGGAAGAGAATTAGTGATGAGTCAGTCAGTGAGGGCTTTTGTGTATATATATATATATATATATATATATATATATAGAGAGAGAGATTTATACACACAGGTAACCTCCTCAGCGCTGTGTGATGTCATACACCACCGCAACCAATGAGACAGTGTCAGCACACAGAGGCAGAGCAACTCTGTGAAGACCTCTTCCTCTTGAGAGAGTTAAGATTGAGGTAGATAATCTGAATACTAGTCAGGTTTTTTATTATCAATTATAAAATGTGGGGTCTTGAACAGTGGCGTAACTAGAAATTTTTCTCCCCCAAGCCAAAAAATTCTTCGGCACCCCCCCCCCCCATGCTCCATAATTGGGAGCAAGAAAGGGATGGCACGCGCAGCAAAAAAAGGGGTGTCGTTTCGTTGGAATGGGCGTGGTTTTGCATAAAGGGGCGTGGCATTGCAGGAAAAGACTACCTTATACCCCAGTTTTGCAACCTGCACGCCCATACGTTGGCCACCACAGGAAAGAAAAATAATCCTGATTCATGCCCCTTACATTATTTGTCATTTTTCCTCCTTATAGTAATGCCCAGTATACATTATGCCACTTACTGCAATGGCCCTTAGACATTATGCCGCACACAATAATGCACATGACACAATATGCACACACTGTAATGCCCCCGACACATTATGCCACACACCGTAATGCCTGTGACACATTATGCCACACACCGTAATGCCTGTGACACATTATGACAGGAATCGCAATGCCCGTTATACATTATGCTACACACTGCAATGCCCCTGATACATTATAGCACATACAATGTCTGTGACACATTATGACACACACCACAATGTCCGTGATACATTATGCCACACACTGCAATGCCCGATACATTATAGCACATACAATGCCTGTGACACATTATGCCACACACTGCAATGACCTTGAGACATTATACCACAATGCCCGTGATATAGTATACCATACACCGTAATGCCTGTGACACATACCGCAATGCCCTGCCCGTTATACCCTATGCCACACACCGCAATGCCCGTTATGTATTATGCCACACTGCAATGACCCTGAGACATTATACCACATACCACAATGCCCGTGATATAGTATACCACACACCGTAATGCCTGACACATTATGACACACACCACAATGTCCGTGATACATTATGCCACACACTGCAATGACCCTGAGACATTATACCATATATCACAATGCTCGCGATATAGTATACCATACACCGTAATGCCTGTGACACATTATGACACACACCGCAATGTCCGTGATACATTATGCCACACACCGTAATGCCCATTACACATTAAGTCCTACAGTAAGGCTTCTAATTACTTTTCAATTACCTGCTCGTTGTCAGGGGTTTCATGCACTGGGTGTCATGCTCGTTGCCAGGGGTTTCATGCTCTTGGTTCCATGCACGGTGCCAGGGGTTTTCATGCTCAGGGTGTCATGCTCGTTGCCAGGGGTTTCATGCACTGGGTGTCATGCTCGTTGCCAGGTGTTTCATGCACTGGGTGTCATGCTCGTTGCCAGGTGTTTCATGCACTGGGTGTCATGCTCGTTGCTAGGAGTAGGGCTGTGCTCCCAGTGCCACATATGTCCCCAGTGCCAGATATTCCCCCACGGTGCCAGGTACTCACATGCCCCAGTGCCAAATATACCCCCCCCCCATGTGCCAGGTACACATATACCCCCCCAGTGCCACATATGCCCCCAGTGCCAGATATTCCCCCCCAGTGCCACATATGCCCCCAGTGCCATATATTCCCCCCCAGTGCCAAATATGCCCCCAGAGCCGGATATTCCCCCCCCCAGTGCCAGATATTCCCCCCCAGTGCCACATATGCCCCCAGTGACAGATATTCCCTCCCAGTGCCACATATGCCCCCAGTGCCAGATATTCTCCCCCAGTGCCATATATGCCCCAGTGCCAGATATGCCCCCCCCCAGTGCCATATATGCCCCAGTGCCAGATATTCCCCCCCAGTGCCATATATGCCCCCAGTGCCATATATGCCCCCAGTGCCAGATATTCCCCCCCAGTGCCATATATGCCCCCAGTGCCAGATATTCCCCCCCAGTGCCAGATATTCCCCCCCAGTGCCAGATATTCCCCCCCAGTGCCAGATATTCCCCCCCAGTGCCAGATATCCCCCCCCCCAGTGCCAGATATCCCCCCCCAGTGCCAGATATCCCCCCCAGTGCCAGATATTCCCCCCCAGTGCCATATATGCCCCCAGTGCCATATATGCCCCCCAGTGCCATATATGCCCCCCAGTGCCATATATGCCCCCAGTGCCAGATATTCCCCCCCAGTGCCATATATGCCCCCAGTGCCAGATATTCCCCCCCCAGTGCCATATATGCCCCCAGTGCCAGATATTCTCCCCCAGTGCCATATATCCCCCCCCACCCAGTGCCATATATGCCCCAGTGCCAGATATCCCCCCCCGCCGCCGCCGCTTTTTGGAGGGACACGGAGGGCACAGCGCGCCTCTCCTGTGTCCCTCCTGCATCATCTCCGGCGGCCGCGGGTCTAATAAAGGAAGTGCCGGTTCGTAAGCCAATTAGAGCTCACGAGCGGCACTTCCCCCTATTAGACCCGCGGCCGCCGGAGATGATGCAGGAGGGACACAGGAGAGGCGCGCTGTGCCCTCCGTGTCCCTCCAACAAGCGGTGGAGGGAAGGAGACCACAGACTGACATGCGGACGCTCGTCTGCATGTCAGTCTGCTGTAAATCAGTGGTGCCCCCGCAGCCCCTCGCCCCCAAGCCACCGCGAGGGCTGCGGGGGCAGTAGTTACGCCACTGGTCTGGAAGGTATATTTATGTATTTATATGTATGTTGTATTTCTCGTATATTTGTGTATATAAGTATGCTGGGGCGCATGGGATAACTGGGGTGTGGGGCCCGGAGGTCAGGGTGGCTGGGACTGAGCTGCAGCGTCATGATTAATGAAGGGTGATGATGATCAATAATCATCACTCTTCAGAGCTGCCGTGGACCGTGGCTGATCGTGCCTTGGCTCTGCTTTACTACAGTATAGCCGCAGACTCAGTGGGTGAGATTTTCTCGCCGGCAGCCACTAAATGGCGCCCAGCAGAACAATTCAATTGTTGCTCCGTTCGGGCGCAATCGACTGCCGGCGCTGACATTTCAGCTAGAGTGTACAAAAAGTGTCCTGTTTGGGCGCCCAAACGGCACTTTTTGCTATTGCGCCCATTAGTTTAGCTGGGTTTAGCTGCTTTATGCGGCTAAACCTAACACTAACGGGTGCGATCGGCGTGATAACAGACATCAATTGAATATCACCCCTGTGATCTCCCACCACTTTAGATGGGAGATTGGGTGGCGATATCAATTGAATTCTGACCGGTGTGTCTGTGTTGACACAGTGGGGTTGATGTTTGTTAGTCATTTGTTAGTCATTATAGGGGAGAAATTGTATCAGTGTATGTTATGTGTGCTGACTCCGCTTCCTCCCCATGTATTACTGTGCAGATGTGTGCTAAATGACAGTGGTGCTATGTAGTGATGAGCGGGTTCGGATCCTCGGGATCCGAACCCGCCCGAACTTCACCTTTTTTTTCACGGGTCCGAGCGACTCGGATCCTCCCACCTTGCTCGGTTAACCCGAGCGCGCCCGAACGTCATCATCCCGCTGTCGGATTCTCGCGAGATTCGGATTCTATATAAGGAGCCGCGCGTTGCCGCCATTTTCACACGTGCATTGAGATTGATAGGGAGAGGACGTGGCTGGCGTCCTCTCCGTTATAGTAGAAAAAGACTGAGTATAAAGACTGAGTGACTTACTTCTTATAATTGTGGGGAGGATTGGGGACGGGGAGCAGCTGTTAGGGAGTACAGTGCAGGGTTTTGATTATACCACCAGTGAGTTTAATCCATTGTTTGTTTCTCTGCCTGAAAAAAACGCTCCACCATATCTGTGCTCACTCAGTGTGCTGCACTGCTGCATGATATATCTGTGCTGAGTGCACTGCTCACACTTCCTAATTGTGGGGACTGGGGAGCAGTTATAGCAGGAGTACAGTGCACAGTTTTGCTGACAGTGACCACCAGTCCAGTATACATTTGTCTGCCTGAAAAACACTCCTGTCTGTGGTGGCTTTTTTTTTCTTCATACTAGTTTAGCAGTCTGCTGACAGTGTCCACCAGGTCCGTTATTATTTATTATACAGTATATTATATTTATTTTATATATATCTAGCAGTACGGTAGGCCACGGCTATACCTACCTCTGTGTCGTCAGTGCACTCGTCGTCCATAAGTAATATAATACTATACTATCCATCCATCCATCTACATTGTATACCTGTGGTGGCTTTTTTTTCTTCATACTAGTTTAGCAGTCTGCTGACAGTGTCCACCAGGTCCGTTATACAGTATATATATAAGCAGTACGGTAGGCCACGGCTGTACCTACCTCTGTGTCGTCAGTGCACTCGTCGTCCATAAGTAATATAATACTATACTATCCATCCATCTACATTGTATACCTGTGGTGGCTTTTTTTCTTCTTCATACTAGTTTAGCAGTCTGCTGACAGTGTCCACCAGGTCCGTTATTATTTTTATACAGTATATTATATATATAAGCAGTACGGTAGGCCACGGCTGTACCTACCTCTGTGTCGTCAGTGCACTCGTCGTCCATAAGTAATATAATACTATACTATAGTATATCCATCCATCTACATTGTATACCTGTGGTGGCTTTTTTTTTCTTCATACTAGTTTAGCAGTCTGCTGACAGTGTCCACCAGGTCCGTTATACAGTATATATATATATAAGCAGTACGGTAGGCCACGGCTGTACCTACCTCTGTGTCGTCAGTGCACTCGTCGTCCATAAGTAATATAATACTATACTATTCATCCATCTACATTGTATACCTGTGGTGGCTTTTTTTTTCTTCATACTAGTTTAGCAGTCTGCTGACAGTGTCCACCAGGTCCGTTATACAGTATATATATAAGCAGTACGGTAGGCCACGGCTGTACCTACCTCTGTGTCGTCAGTGCACTCGTCGTCCATAAGTAATATAATACTATACTATCCATCCATCTACATTGTATACCTCTGGTGGCTTTTAGTTGTGCGCATTAAAATATGGAGAACAAAAATGTGGAGGTTAAAAAAATAGGGAAAGATCAAGATCCACTTCCACCTCGTGCTGAAGCTGCTGCCACTAGTCATGGCCGAGACGATGAAATGCCATCAACGTCGTCTGCCAAGGCCGATGCCCAATGTCATAGTACAGAGCATGTAAAATCCAAAACACAAAAGATCAGTAAAAAAATGACCCAAAAATCAAAATTAAAAGCGTCTGAGGAGAAGCGTAAACTTGCCAATATGCCATTTACGACACGGAGTGGCAAGGAACGGCTGAGGCCCTGGCCTATGTTCATGGCTGGTGGTTCAGCTTCACATGAGGATGGAAGCACTCATCCTCTCGCTAGAAAAAAGAAAAGACTTAAGCTGGCAAAAGCACAGCAAAGAACTGTGCGTTCTTCGAAATCCCAAATCCCAAAGGAGAGTCCAATTGTGTCGGTTGCGATGCCTGACCTTCCCAACACTAGACGGGAAGAGCTTGCGCCTTCCACCATTTGCACGCCCCCTGCAAGTGCTGGAAGGAGCACCTGCAGTCCAGTTCCTGATAGTCAAATTGAAGATGTCAGTGTTGAAGTACACCAGGATGAGGATATGGGTGTTGCTGGCGCTGGGGAGGAAATTGACAAGGAGGATTCTGATGGTGAGGTGGTTTGTTTAAGTCAGGCACCCGGGGAGACACCTGTTGTCCGTGGGAGGAATATGGCCATTGACATGCCTGGTCAAAATACCAAAAAAATCAGCTCTTCAGTGTGGAATTATTTCAACAGAAATGCGGACAACTGGTGTCAAGCCGTGTGTTGCCTTTGTCAAGCTGTAATAAGTAGGGGTAAGGATGTTAACCACCTCGGAACATCCTCCCTTATACGTCACCTGCAGCGCATTCATAATAAGTCAGTGACAAGTTCAAAAACTTTGGGCGACAGCGGAAGCAGTCCACTGACCAGTAAATCCCTTCCTCTTGTAACCAAGCTCGCGCAAACCACACCACCAACTCCCTCAGTGTCAATTTCCTCCTTACCCAGGAAAGCCAATAGTCCTGCAGGCCATGTCACTGGCAAGTCTGACGAGTCCTCTCCTGCCTGGGATTCCTCCGATGCATCCTTGAGTGTAACGCCTACTGCTGCTGGCGCTGCTGTTGTTGCTGCTGGGAGTCGATCGTCATCCCAGAGGGGAAGTCGGAAGACCACTTGTACTACTTCCAGTAAGCAATTGACTGTCCAACAGTCCTTTGTGAGGAAGATGAAATATCACAGCAGTCATCCTGTTGCAAAGCGGATAACTGAGGCCTTGACAACTATGTTGGTGTTAGACGTGCGTCCGGTATCCGCCGTTAGTTCACAGGGAACTAGACAATTGCTTGAGGTAGTGTGCCCCCGTTACCAAATACCATCTAGGTTCCACTTCTCTAGGCAGGCGATACCGAGAATGTACACGGACGTCAGAAAAAGACTCACCAGTGTCCTAAAAAATGCAGTTGTACCCAATGTCCACTTAACCACGGACATGTGGACAAGTGGAGCAGGGCAGACTCAGGACTACATGACTGTGACAGCCCACTGGGTAGATGTATTGCCTCCCGCTGCAAGAACAGCAGCGGCGGCACCAGTAGCAGCATCTCGCAAACGCCAACTGGTTCCTAGGCAGGCTACGCTTTGTATCACCGCTTTCCAGAATACGCACACAGCTGAAAAACTCTTACGGCAACTGAGGAAGATCATCGCAGAATGGCTTACCCCAATTGGACTCTCCTGGGGATTTGTGGCATCGGACAACGCCAGCAATATTGTGCGTGCATTACATCTGGGCAAATTCCAGCACGTCCCATGTTTTGCACATACCTTGAATTTGGTGGTGCAGAATTATTTAAAAAAACGACAGGGGCGTGCAAGAGATGCTGTCGGTGGCCAGAAGAATTGCGGGCCACTTTCGGCGTACAGGCACCGCGTACAGAAGACTGGAGCACCACCAAAAACGCCTGAACCTGCCCTGCCATCATCTGAAGCAAGAGGTGGTAACGAGGTGGAATTCAACCCTCTATATGCTTCAGAGGATGGAGGAGCAGCAAAAGGCCATTCAAGCCTATACATCTGACCACGATATAGGCAAAGGAGGTGGAATGCACCTGTCTCAAGCGCAGTGGAGAATGATTTCAACGTTGTGCAAGGTTCTTCAACCTTTTGAACTTGCCACACGTGAAGTCAGTTCAGACACTGCCAGCCTGAGTCAGGTCATTCCCCTCATCAGGCTTTTGCAGAAGAAGCTGGAGGCATTGAAGGAGCAGCTAAAACAGAGCGATTCCGCTAGGCATGTGGGACTTGTGGATGGAGCCCTGCATTCGCTTAACCAGGATTCACGGGTGGTCAATCTGTTGAAATCAGAGCACTACATTTTGGCCACCGTGCTCGATCCTAGTTCTAAAACCTACGTTGGATCTCTCTTTCCGGCAGACACAAGTCTGCAGAGGTTCAAAGACCTGCTGGTGAGAAAATTGTCAAGTCAAGCGGAACGCGACCCGTCAACATCTCCTCCTTCACATTCTGCCGCAACTGGGGGTGCGAGGAAAAGGCTACGAATTCCGAGCCCACCCGCTGGCGGTGATGCAGGGCAGTCTGGAGCGACTGCTGATGCGGACATCTGGTCCGGACTGAAGGACCTGCCAACGATTACTGACATGTCGTCTACTGTCACTGCATATGATTCTCTCACCATTAAAAGAATGGTGGAGGATTATATGAGTGACCGCATCCAAGTAGGCACGTCAGACAGTCCGTACGTATACTGGCAGGAAAAAGAGGCAATTTGGAGGCCCTTGCACAAACTGGCTTTATTCTACCTAAGTTGCCCTCCCTCCAGTGTGTACTCCGAAAGAGTGTTTAGTGCCGCCGCTCACCTTGTCAGCAATCGGCGTACGAGGTTACTTCCAGAAAATGTGGAGAAGATGATGTTCATTAAAATGAATTATAATCAATTCCTCCATGGAGACATTCACCAGCAGCAATTGCCTCCAGAAAGTACACGGGGACCTGAGATGGTGGATTCCAGTGGGGACGAATTAATATTCTGTGAGGAGGGGGATGTACACAGTGAAAGGGGTGATGAATCGGACGATGACGATGAGGTGGACATCTTGCCTCTGTAGAGCCAGTTTGTGCAAGGAGAGATTGATTGCTTCTTTTTTGGTGGGGGCCCAAACCAACCAGTCATTTCAGTCACAGTCGTGTGGCAGACCCTGTCGCTGAAATGATGGGTTCATTAAAGTGTGCATGTCCTGTTTTTACAACATAAGGGTGTGTGGGAGGGCCCAAGGACAATTCCATCTTGCACCTCTTTTTTCTTTAATTTTTCTTTGCGTCATGTGCTGTTTGGGGAGTATTTTTTTGAAGGGCCATCCTGCCTGACACTGCAGTGCCACTCCTAGATGGGCCAGGTGTTTGTGTCGGCCACTAGGGTCGCTTAGCTTAGTCACACAGCTACCTCATTGCGCCTCTTTTTTTCTTTGCGTCATGTGCTGTTTGGGGAGTATTTTTTTGAAGGGCCATCCTGCCTGACACTGCAGTGCCACTCCTAGATGGGCCAGGTGTTTGTGTCGGCCACTAGGGTCGCTTAGCTTAGTCACACAGCTACCTCATTGCGCCTCTTTTTTTCTTTGCGTCATGTGCTGTTTGGGGAGTATTTTTTTGAAGGGCCATCCTGCGTGACACTGCCGTGCCTCTCCTAGATGGGCCAGGTGTTTGTGTCGGCCACTAGGGTCGCTTAGCTTAGCCATCCAGCGACCTCGGTGCAAATTTTAGGACTAAAAATAATATTGTGAGGTGTGAGGTGTTCAGAATAGACTGGAAATGAGTGTAAATTATGGTTATTGAGGTTAATAATACTATGGGATCAAAATGACCCCCAAATTCTATGATTTAAGCTGTTTTTTTAGGGTTTTTTGAAAAAAACACCCGAATCCAAAACACAACCGAATCCGACAAAAAAAATTCGGTGAGGTTTTGCCAAAACGCGTTCGAACCCAAAACACGGCCGCGGAACCGAACCCAAAACCAAAACACAAAACCCGAAAAATTTCCGGTGCACATCACTAGTGCTATGCGCCCCTGTCATTACCGGTGCTGCTACCTACAAGATGTACAAGCCTATGTATGAATGGTCAGTGGCACTGACTGATCTGACACCTGCAGCTACTGATTTCAACAGCTGCAGGTGTTTTTGCACCTTTCACAGCCACTGTGGCTCTTGGGTGCATGGGAGATATCGCGATAGTAGCGAGATAATGCGCATGCCCAGTGGAGCCGACCGGAAGGAGAGAGACAGAGCATCAGCACTAGGCTGATGGGCTGTGGTAGGAATCGCTGGAGGGGAGGAGGGTTTGTCTCCCCCACTCCGGCATCCAAGATGTTACTACGTGTCGTGAGTGCCCCTTCCTGCTTTGCCTCGGTAAAGAGGAGAAGCAGGATGAGATATACTGGGACGATCCATGCCAGGATAATATATCTCCCCGACTGTCTCTGGTGCACACAGTATAAAGGGAGCCAGGACAGAGGTGGGAGTAAAGAACAGAGAAGGGAGGCGGGGCTGTGCTTGGTATGCTGTGTTTACCCAGACATTCTTCCAGTGAGGTGCCTGCCCAGAGCCTCTATCAGAGCCCAACGCTAAAAAGTGTGAATTCCAATAAGTACTGATTATAGATCAATACATACATAGATATAATTTCTGTCTGATTTATTTCATTCCACGGGCCATGGTGTGCGGCTGTGATGTCTTCTGTATTTTATGGTGATAGTCGGAGTTCTCTATTTTATATGTGACTCATTACAATGTTCTTTGTATTGTATGGAGGTCACTTGGATGCTTGGAGATGGGCACTACAATGCACTCTTTTTTATCAATGGCCACTGATGCTCTCTGTATAATATGAATGTCACTGTAATGCTCTCTGTATTATCTAGCAGTCACTGCAATACGCTTTTTATTATATGGCATTCACTGCAATGCTCTTTGTATTATATGGCTGTAAGGCTCTCTGTATTATATGGCATCACTGCAATAATCTCTGCATTATTAATTTAATTAATTTACTGCAGCGCCTAGTAGGTATGGGGGATAAACACTAATAGAAATATGGAGAAACACCTATCACAGACCACACCCCTATATAGACCACTCCCCCACATCACTAGTCATACCGCCGTATCGCTTGTCACACCCCCTGCAGCAGCACACAATAGGCCCTTCCTGATTTTCAGCTCCAGGCCCATGTGGACCTTAATCTGGCACTGGACAGAGGGGCATACTATGGACAAGTAGTGGGTGACATGCATAGGGAGACACTAGTGATATGTACTGGGTGACATTGAGGAAGGTTGGGGGTGCAGCAGATGGGCATTTGGAGCTGTGAGGGGAGAGTAGAGCATGTGTGGGCAGCAGGTGGGACTGTATTGAGAACGCTCCTAATGAAAAAGCTGAGAGAACACCAGGTACCCTGGCCACACCACATCCATTAATGTGGTGCACTGACAGACACGGGGAAGAGCCAGCATGAAGCAGAGAGTGGGACAAACCTTGGCTGCGGGCGGCTACTCTCTCAAGTACCACCAGCTGGCTCATCTCCGCCGACACCTTGCCCTGCAGATGCTCTGAGTCCTGGCCCCTCAGCATCTCTTTCAGTGTGCACTCTGCTCCAACCATCACCCCCGCGGGTCCTGCAGCCATGGCATCCTGTAAACAGAATCTGTCAAACAAGTCACGTCACAGAAGCGCAGGGGCCGCTGGGGGGAGTACAGACGGCACCTGCGGAGTAAAAACTTGCCCGCTTCTCCACGATCCTTAGTGAATCCGCTTCACCGTGACTGTGGAGCTGGTATATGTAATAGGCTAACACTGAGGGGTACCGGACATTAGGGTATGCCTGTGCAATACCCCCCATGCACACGCCTATGCATAGAACACATACATATACATACACATAGAACATATACATATAAACACACATATGGGTTTGGTATGCATGACAGCTGGATGGGATGCCGGCAGTCAAAATACCGACGCCAGCATCCAGAGGAATGAAATCCTGACAGGGGTGATTTAACTAATCTAACCTCTGTCCCCTACCCCGCTAAGCCTAACTCTCCCTACTCGCAGCCTAACCCTAACCTCCAGGGACGTGCGGTGAGCTAAATGGCTCATGTGGCACTGGCTATCACCAGAGCCAGATTTACATGCAATATATGACCCAAAAGGTACATATGGGCATTATACACAGGTGCAGCAGTATATACTTTTGGAAATTCGGTGAGTTTTGATCAGAGATGTGCAGAAAAGATAGTCAGGTGAGGCACTGCCTCACCTGCCATAGACTTTTTACTCCACGGTTTTGGCTATAAAAATGGTTAGAATAATGCAAAGAAGATATTTCAAACATATTCTTTGTATTATTCATATACTTTATACAGTCAAAACTCTGGCACAAACATTAGTATGCCAGGAAAGGCTCTGCCTCACCCCACCGCACGTCACTGCTAACCTCCCCTCTTAGTGCCTAACCCTAACCTCCACCCGGTGGTGCCTTACCCTAACCCCCCCTGTCCGCAGCCTAACCCTATCCCCTACAGTGTTGGCTAAATTTACCCCCACCCCCTCCCCCCTTCTCCGGCAGTAGTCAAAGCTCTGTGGCTATACTTACAATGGCCAGGATCCTTACACAGACATAGTACACACACTGTACATATACACACAAATACAAAACATACATATACACATATATGGAACATATACACATGCAGTACATATAAACAAACACACACAGAACACATACATATGCACATATATAGACACTACAAACCCACTGACACCTGGAGGATGGAGCCTAGCGGTAGCTGCAGGAACCAGAAACAGATCAGTGCTGGCAGTGCTGGGGGTCGTGCATGGCACTTTTCATTATTAGTGGATTATGCCGCGATTCGCGGGTCGGTGGGGGTGGAGCCAATATGACACCATTCAAAGAGAAACATGTCATAATGGCTTCGCCCCTCAGCACCGCCCCGCCCCTCAGTACCTGTCCTGGCTTCAATCGCCAGGACAGGTACCCACTAGAAAAAAAATAAAAATTTGTCCACGGTGGGGGAACGGTCAGGTCCTTCCATTGCCCAACGTTTAGGTGAGCCAGCTCTGGCATGCCCCTAGGCGTTTGCCTATAGATAGGGCCAGCTCTGACTGCCCGCTACGTTCTCCGCTGCCACCTGTCAAATGTCAGGGTTGCCGGACATTAGGGGGTGCCTGTGCGCACCAGGCACCCCCCGTGCGCACGCCTATGATGACTTCACATACATTTTTGTTGTCACAGTATTTTATTATTGCACAAGACCTATACCATGATATGAGTTACTGTATTAATTAATCATCTATCTGCATAGTTTAAGCGTTTTGTGCTTCTCTGATTATTTGTACTTCCTGACTCGCTTTTGTATTAGCTATTTAATTGAAAATTATATATTAATAATTTAGAATGAATCATTTTCATTTTAATTCACTTTCATAAATTGCGTTTTTCTCTGTAATTTATCTATTTAATGGAAATCATATACTAATCATTTATAATTAAAACTTTTCACTTGACTTCATAAATTGCTTTTTATCACTATGTTTAGCTATATAATGGAAATAATAAGGAATATTTTGTAAATATTCATGATCATTTTTCAATTGATTTAAGTATTTTAAACTATCCTGTTACAGTATTAAAACAGGTTGGTAAAAAAAGGTTACTACCCCTGTAAGTGCACCAAGCCCCACCCCGTCCTCTTAATTTGTGATTGCTGGCACCTGTGTTGAACAGGTTAATGGATAAGTATTTTTTTTCACCACAGGTGAGGGCAACCATAAATTAAGAGGGAAGTACAGGAGCAGAGCATTCTGTCCCTCCTAGAGAGGGTCATGTTGGGAGGGGTGGTCTTCAGTATGCCGACTGATGGGATCCCGGCGCACAGTATACCGGTGCCGGGATCCTGACAGCCGGCATACCGACACTTATTCTCCCTCATGGGCGTCCTTGACCCCCCTGGAGGGACAATAAAATAGCGCGCCACCGTGCCCGTAGCGTGGCGAGCGCAGCGAGCCCACAAGGGGCTCATTTGCGCTCGCCACACTGTCAGTAAGCCGGCGGTCGGGCTCCCGGCGCCGGTATGCTGGTCACCGGGAGCCCAACCACCGGCATATCGTAGTGAACCCGTTGGGAGGTATGGTTTATGTCATAATGTGAAATGGGGAACTGTGTTGCATTATGTGTTCTGGCAACCCTACAATGTGACATTGTGGGAACTAGGGCACTACTGTGGGGCATAACATTAGCTAAGGCATTACTATGGTTCACAAAATGAACTAGGGCACTATTATAGGGTATAAAAGTAACAACTGCTGCAGAGAAGTGTCTCTCTAGCAGCACTTGGACAGGGCCCCTTCAAAATTTTGCTATGGGGTCCACAAAGTTCTAGCTACGTCCCTGACTGTACCCGTTATACTTCAATAAACCAACACCACTGGCTAAGTACCTGGTCTGTACTGGAAATAAAATATGATGTGTGTATTCTGGCGCGGTTTAAAGTGTCAGCCCAATTTCACTCCTCTTGTGGTCTACCCAATCTTAAACCACACACAATAATAGGAAATACAAGTCGTTTGAGGGGAAATCAAAGGCGATACTAAATAATTAAAACAAGGTAGAAGAAATAATTAGATATACATCACATAAAATCTCAACGGACTGGTGATATTTGAATTTCTTTGACATCCAATATAGGTAATAGTTCTTTTTTTCAATTCAAATCGATCTCCAACGCGAAATTCATAGGAGACAAAAATGGGAAAGAGGCATACAATGTGTAATATTGTTTGTCATCCGACAATATAAACAAGTCCTGTGACTTCTCCAAAGAGAAAAGAACCCTATATGGTGAATTTCTTGATAGTTGAGAAAGGGATAGTTCCTCACCACCTTTTCATTAGAAGATGAACGTACCAAAACTCACTTAGAATAGTGTGGAAACATACATATCAAGGTATCTTTAAAAATAGAGGACAACACTACAAAATAAAGGTTTGTTCAATTTGAACGTACCACACTCACTTTCTTGGAGTGTGGGTATCCTCACGTAACGGTTTCTTTAGAATAGATATGAAGACAGCCGTTTCTTTCCAAGAAAGAAACGGCTGTCTTCATATCTATTCTAAAGAAACCGTTACGTGAGGATACCCACACTCCAAGAAAGTGAGTGTGGTACGTTCAAATTGAACAAACCTTTATTTTGTAGTGTTGTCCTCTACTTTTAAAGATACCTTGATATGTATGTTTCCACACTATTCTAAGTGAGTTTTGGTACGTTCATCTTCTAATGAAAAGGTGGTGAGGAACTATCCCTTTCTCAACTATCAAGAAATTCACCATATAGGGTTCTTTTCTCTTTGGAGAAGTCACAGGACTTGTTTATATTGTCGGATGACAAACAATATTACACATTGTATGCCTCTTTCCCATTTTTGTCTCCTATGAATTTCGCGTTGGAGATCGATTTGAATTGAAAAAAGAACTATTACCTATATTGGATGTCAAAGAAATTCAAATATCACCAGTCCGTTGAGATTTTATGTGATGTATATCTAATTATTTCTTCTACCTTGTTTTAATTATTTAGTATCGCCTTTGATTTCCCCTCAAACGACTTGTAAGTACCTGGTCTGTTTATACAGTGAGTGGATTCAGTATGGGATCCCTGTGGTCAGGAGACAGACTCCAGAATCCTGTTAGTGAGTGCAGCAAGTCCTCTCGCGGGATCACTGCACTCGCCACGCTTCGGGTCCAGTGATGGAGCTTTGCTTGTCACACTATTCCTCCTCCACCACGCGTAGGAGAATACCAGGCTTCTGTTGGGATTCCAGGCCTCGGCATTTACACGTCTGTCAGGATTCTGAACGCCGGGATCCTTACAGACAGTATATTGACCGCATCCCGTTTGAGTCATTTGTGCCTGTATAGCTCTGCAATAACAACACCGGCACACACATCATTACCAACAATTACTGCTAATTATGAGTGGCATATTGGCAGGCTTCATTTATGATTGCTTGTGTTGAACTAGATCATTAATAAGAAAGGTATTTCAACACAGGTGATGGCAATCAGAAATCCAGAGGGAAGCCCAGGAGCAGGGCATTTTGTACCTGATGGAAGGGGGCATGTTGGAGGGGCTGCAGCTAGGCAATACCTGAGTTTGTATGTGTGTGTGGATTCATTTGGATGCTCAAATTTCAGTATTTCCCATAGGCCAAAACATACTGTAGGTTAACTGGCTGCTGAGAAAATGGACTACGTGCGGTAAGGAATTTAGATTGTAAGCTTAAATGGGACAGGGACTGATGTGAAGGATAACACATTCTCAGCAAACAATCACCTATGTAAAGGTGCAAATTTTTTGGTTAGCATGTATGATAATTCATTTTATTTCGGCATTTTAACACATTCAGAATAAATCCTATTGTGTAACCTTCTGCTCCTGTACACAAATGCATTTGTTATACAGGAAATAAAGATGAGCGACACATTATACATGGGTACAGATGAGGAATATGATTAAACCTGTTTCATGAGCTTTTATCCTTGTTTATCATTTAAGTGTTTCAGAACTTGCTCCAACCACACAACAGAATACATTGTCAACATCCAGCTTCTATTCATAAGGGCCCTACACACTGAGTGATCCACCGCCGAGCTGCCCGACGGGGGGGGGGGGGGGGGGAAGCGGTGACGGGGGGAGTGAAGTGTCTTCACTCCCCCCGTCACCCGGCTCCATAGAAGTGCTGGCAAATATGGACGAGATTGTCCATATTGGCCTGCATGCACAAGCGACAGGTCACCAGCAATAAGCGAGCGTGGGGCCGCGCATCGTTCATCGCTGGTGCCTCCACACTCAAGGATATGAATGGTATCTCGTTCATTAATGAACGAGATCGTTCATATCTTTGACTATTATCGCCCAGTGTGTAGGGCCTATTAGAGTATAAATGCAAAAACAATGTGAGGATACAAATCAGATGAAATTCCAAGGAAAGAGAGATCAAAGATTATATGGCTGGGACTCTGCACCCCTGTAAAATAGTCTGTTCCTCTGTCACTTTATGCAAAGTTTTGCTTATCTCTATTATACAAAAAAAGTATATATGTCAGGTGTGAAGGGTTATTGCTGGCAAACATCACTGAAAGGGGCAAACTTTAAATCTTGTTAATCTTTTTTGTCAAGAGGGGAGGTATGGAAAATATTTCAGTATGAGTGAATTTAAAGCATAATATTTCGTTGATTCTAATTCAAAGAGAATTAGGCTTCATTGTTGTGACTGACACAGATAAAAATAATTTATTACAGATATTCTGCTGTGAGGACACTATAGGTTCTGCATTTCTCTACCTTCGATTTCAGATTCCACAGCTCAGATTTCTAGAAACAAGGAAAAAAACAGAGATCAGCTTATGCCCGTAGTTTTACGACAGATTATTACAGAAAAAATGTCCTCCATTATGTAAATACTGACTAGAACTTGTGCCTGAGGCGGAACTACCATTGGATCATCAGTAAGTGATCCCCTGCAACCCCCCCCCCCCCCCCCCTCCCCCTGACCATTTTTAACAATGTCGGATGAATGGCCCAGTGCAGAGAGCAGGGTGGGCCCCACTGCCTGAGAGACCAGCCTCTTACATTAGGGAGCCATGGCTGACCTTGTGTGTGCCAGACTGATAGAGGAGTCCTGCCACCTATGAGCACTGATGATCACAGCTACTGTACACACTGACAAAATGCCACTGCCTCCACTGTCACTCACTGCCTCTCCCTGCCTTCTGCTGTCACCCTCTGCCTCCCCTTGCCTTCCTTTATCACCCTCTGCCTCTCTTTGGCAACCTCTGCCGCCCCATGCCTTATGCTATCACCCTCTGCCTCTCCATGTCACCCATTACTGTGTGGCATATCGTGAACTTGGGTTGGGGTGAAGGATGGGGACTTTTGGGTTGGGGTGAAGGATGGGAAATTATATTTTTGCACCTGGGTCCACTACTCACAAGCTCCGCCACTTTCTTGTGCACAGTGTTCTTTACATAATACACATTTGTGTAACACTTATGTAAACTCAGAAGCTGCTTATTATATAAATTACTACCTATCATGGGGTTATTTTCTTGTCATTACCACGTTTCTCTTTTACTCATGTTCAAACTTATTTTATTATCTTCCACCTGTCTCCTGACTATGCATACCACTCTATATTCATATGCAGATCTTTTATAGTGCAGGTGGAGCTACTAACAGCCATTAGAATAGTTTGGCTCATTAGTATAACAAGTTATAATGTCATTTCGCTGAAGTTGGACTCCTTACATATTAGTTCGGTATCTACCTATCTAGTCTACAAGTTGGAGATTAAGTACAGTACATTGTTCTACAGTGCTGCACATAAGCATAATGGCCATCACACATGTGCACAACCCATTTGAAGTAGAGATGTGCGGGGACCCCCGTGTTTTGATTTTGGATCTAATTATCATCGTGTTTTGCTTTTGGAAAATCCACCCTCAAGTGTTTTGGTTTGGATGTGGTTTAATTTTGGATTCCTTTAAAATTGATAAAAATTGTCAAAAATATAAAAAATATTGATAATAATCAATAAAAATAGCTCAAATCATGTAATTTGGACCTACAGATAAATCCACGGTTATCTTGGCTTCTTTGCTGCGCCTAGGCACACCATGGTTTATTTACATACCCTATTGTTCTCAGCTACAATACAATACAGAGAACAATACAGCAGGGGATTAAGGGGGTCATTCCGAGTTGATTGCTAGCTGCCGTTGTTCGCAGCGCAGCGATCAGGAAAAATATCAGCACTTCTGCACATGCGTATGGTGCGCACTGCGCACGCGCGACATACTTTCACAAAAGCCGATGCAGTTTCACACAAGGTCTAGCGACGCTTTTCAGTCGCACTGCTGATTGTTGACTGATTGACAGGAAGTGGGTGTTTCTGGGTGGTAACTGGCCGTTTTTCGGGGAGTGTGAACGCAGGCGTGCCAGATAAAAACGCAGGAGTGGCTGGTGAAACGGGGAAGTGGCTGGCCAAACGCAGGGCGTGTTTGTGATGTCAAAACAGGAACTAAATAGCCTGCAGTGATCGCAAGGTAGGAATAGGTCGGCAGCTACTCTGAAACTGCACAATTTTTTTTGTAGCCGCGCCGCGATCCTTTCGTTTGCACTTCTGCTAAGCTAAGATACACTCCCAGAGGGCGGCGGCTTAGCGTTTGCACTGCTGCTAAAAGCAGCTAGCGAGCGAACAACTCGGAATGAGGGCCTAAGGGCCTAATTCAGAGTTGATTGCAGCAGCAAATTTGTTAGCAGTTGGGCAAAACCATGTGCACTGCAGGGTGGGGGGGCAGATATAACATGTGCAGAGAGATTAGATTTGGGTGGGGTGTATTCAAACTGAAATCTAAATTGCAATGTAAAAATAAAGCAGCCAGTATTTACCCTGCACAGAAACAAAATAACCCACCCAAATCTAACTCTCTCTGGAAATGTTATATCTGCCCCCCCTGCAGTGCACATGGTTTTGCCCAACTGCTAAAAAAATTTCTGCTGCGATTAACTTGGAATAACCCCAATGGTTTTGCCCAATTGCTAATAAACTTGCTGCTACGATCAACTCAGAATTACCCCCCATGTGCACTGCAGGTGTGACAGATATAACATGTGCAGAGAGAGTTAGATTTGAGTGGGTTATTTTGTTTCTGTGCAGGGTAAATACTGGCTGCTATATTTTTACACTGCAATTTAGATTGCAGTTTGAACACACCCCACCTAAATCTAACTCTCTCCTCACATGTTATATCTGTCACACCTGCAGTGCACATGGTTTTGCCCAACTGCTAACAAATTTGCTGCTGCGATCAACTCTGAATTAGGCCCTAAGGGGCTCATTCTGACCCAATCGCACGCTGCAGTTTTTCGCAGCGTAGCGATCGGATCAGAAATGTGCATGCGCCGGCGCATGGCCGCCCGTCGCTGCGCTATGGTCGCCTCTGCCTGATTGACAGGCAAAGGCGGTGGATGGGCGGGAGGGGGTGAAACGGCGGCATTTGGCCGCCGTTTCGTGGGCGTGGTCTGGCCAACGCAGGCGTGGTCAGACCTTGCGGGCCGGGGAGCGAAGAGTAGATCCCGGCCAGCACGTTAAAGCTGCGCTGGCCGGGAGCTACTCTTGAAGTGCAAAGGCATCGCCACTGTGAGATGCCTTTGCACTTCTGCGGGGGGTAGGCGGCACTGACATGCGGGACGGACTAGCCCTGTGCTGGGCGTCCCCCCGCATGTCTGAGTTCATGATCATAGCTGTGCTAAATTTAGCACAGCTACGATCAACTCGGAATGACCCCTTAAGTCTTTACAGCAGGGTATTAAGTCCGACTGCCCAGTCTCAGTTAATCCTATTAATTGCCAAGATAAACATGGACCCATCTGTATTTACATGCAATCCAAAACCCGAGTTCAGTTTCTAAATACGAGTTCCGAACTGACAACAGGCCCGAGCTGGGACTCAGTTCCATTCAGAACCCCAAATTGATTCCGAACTGGGACTCAATTCGACTCAGAGCCCTTAAATTTATGTGTGTTCGTATTTCAAGAAAAAACAAACGGCACATGTCACGATCCGGGTTATTGGACACGATTATTTACCTTCCAAGTGTCTCCTGAGACTAGCCCAGCGTTCCAAA
Organism: Pseudophryne corroboree; assembly: GCF_028390025.1. Taxonomy (NCBI): domain Eukaryota; kingdom Metazoa; phylum Chordata; class Amphibia; order Anura; family Myobatrachidae; genus Pseudophryne; species Pseudophryne corroboree. The sequence continues at coordinate 710,331,756 of NC_086449.1, read as the reverse complement.
ATGGGATTCCATCTGTGCTGTCTGCGTACAGTGCGCTGTATATCTTTACCTCAAGTCTTTTCCCTGTGATCCCGCAGCGCTGTCATGGCAGCCTTACAATTTAGTTGCGCTGTTTTACAGAATGGCGTCTCCTGCCCTCCGCCGCCATTACTGCTGTTTACCACATGGAATATACAAACAGACTTTCCCTCGAAAAGCAAACATGGGCGCAGCCATGTTTTTCCTCATCACATGTCATTTCACAACCTATCCGCTGCACTCTGGACTCTGGAATTATCCAGCCAATGCCTGCTTCCCAGCTGGTATAAATATCCTGCTCCTGGGCTGGATAATCGTCAGTGCTTTGGTTGTCTAACCTATACACATGTCTCCAGTGCCAGATTAAGGTTCACATGGGCCTGGAGCTGAAATTTATGAAGGGCCTATTTTATGGTGCCGCAGGGAATATGAAAACGCAGTGGGGATGTGACTAGTAATGTGGGGTGTGTGGTTGATGTTGTGAGGGTGTGGTCTGCACAGGGTGTGTGGCCTGTGCCATGTTGTGTGTGACTAATGCCTACATTGAAAAACCTCAATCTCCCTACCTTTTTCACTTATATCAATAGTGTAATGAACAAAGGGAAACATCTCTTGTTAACATATAACCGTAATATGAAAAATTACGCTTAGTGATGACGTCAATCTGAAACCTCTCAACGAAAGAAGCTACAGGTCCAGGTCGCATATTGATGTCAAATGTTAACTAATTCTGTATGTAAAAAAAATAAAGAAAAATACTTTACTTTTTTTTTAACATTAGCTGTACTGAGAAGATATATCAGGAATGGTAGTTAGAGGGGGTAGGGTTGGAGAGAGGGTGTCGTCTGGACAGGGTAGAACAGGGGTAACACTAAGGTGACCCAGCATATAGTATACCTCTCAACTGTCCCTATTTTTGTGGACAGTCCCTTTTTTGGGGACCGCACCGCTGTCCCACCCGCAGGTCGCAGTATCCCGCAGTGGGGGGTAGTTGGGAGGCTCCTGTCACTAGCTGCTCTGCTTAGGTGAATAGATGTTGTGCGCATGCTAGAGCTGGACACCTTTTCACCTGCTCTTTGTGTTGGTGATGTCATTACCGATCCCTCGCACAGATGATGTGAAGAGACGCCTCTGCAGCTGCTGATTTACTGGCAGCTACGGAGGGAGGGAGACGTGGTGGAAATCTATTGGCCATAGCATAGAGCAGCATGTTAGTATAAGCTGCAGTGCGTCGTGGGGTGATAGAGATTGGCCACAGTCACAGGCAGACAGTCACGCAGTGATTGGCGCATCTCCTGAGACCGTCTTGTTTTAAAAAGCAAATTCTCAATCCTAATTTCAGGGTAAAATACATGCTTATAATAAGATTTTAAACCTACCGGTAAATCTTTTTCTCGTAGTCCGTAGAGGATGCTGGGGACTCCGTAAGGACCATGGGGGTATAGACGGGCTCCACAGGAGACATGGGCACTCTAAAGAACTTTTAGTATGGGTGTGCACTGGCTCCTCCCTCTATGCCCCTCCTCCAGACCTCAGTTAAGAGAACTGTGCCCAGAGGAGATGGACAATACGAGGAAAGGATTTTGTTAATCTAAGGGCAAGATTCATACCAGCCCACATTAATCATACCATATAACCTGGAATACACATAACCAGTTAACAGTATGAATAAATAACAGTATCAGTCAAAGACCGATTCCAACTGTAACATAACCCTTATGTAAGCAATAACTATATACAAGTCTTGCTGAGTAAGTCCGCACTGGGACGTGCGCCCAGCATCCTCTACGGACTACGAGAAAAAGATTTACCGGTAGGTTTAAAATCTTATTTTCGCTTACGTCCTAGAGGATGCTGGGGACTTCGTAAGGACCATGGGGTTTATACCAAAGCTCCAGATCGGGCGGGAGAGTGCGGATGACTCTGTAGCACCGACAGCAATTGCGAGGTCCTCGTCAGCCAGGGTATCAAACTTGTAGAATTTTACAAAAGTGTTTGAACCCGACCAAGTAGCTGCTCGGCAAAGTTGTAATGCCGAGACCCCTCGGGCAGCCGCTCAAGAAGAGCCCACCTTCCTAGTGGAATGGGCCTTCACCGAATTTGGTAATGGCAATCCAGCCATAGAATAAGCCTGCAGAATCGTGTTACAGATCCAGCGAGCAATAGTCTGCTTCGAAGCAGGTGCGCCAATCTTGTTGGCTGCATACAGGACAAACAGACCCTCTGTTTTCCTAACTCTAGCCGTTCTGGCTACATAAATCTTCAAGGCCCTGACTACATCCAAGGACTTGGAGTCCTCCAAGTCACTCGTAGCCACCGGCACTACGATAGGTTGGTTCATATGAAATGAAGGCACCACCTTAGGTAGAAATTGAGGACGAGTCCTCAATTCCGTTCTATCCACATGAAAAATCAAATAGGGGCTCTTGTGAGACAAGGCCACCAATTCTGATACACGCCTTGCAGATGCCAAGGCCAATAACATGACCACCTTCCAGGTGAGAAATTTTAATTCAACCGTTTCAAGGGGCTCAAACCAGTGATATTTTAAGGAACCGTTACACCACGTTAAGGTCCCAGGGTGCCACTGGGGGCACAAAAGGAGGCTGGATGTGCAGCACTCCTTTCACAAAAGTCTGGATATCTGGTAAAGAAGCCAATTCCTTCTAAAAGAATATAGATAGGGCCGAAAATCTGTACCTTAACAGAGCTTAACTTTAGGCCCATATCCACTTCTGTCTGTAGGAAGTGGAGAAAACGGCCCAGATGGAAATCTTCCGTAGGAGCATTCTTGGTTTCACACCAAGAGACATATTTCCGCCAGATACGGTGATAATGTTTCGCCGTCACCTCCTTCCTAGCCTTTATCAGAGTAGGTATGACCTCCTCCGGAATACCTTTTTCAGCTAGGATTTGGCGTTCAACCGCCATGCCGTCAACCGCAACCGCGGTAAGTCTTGGAATACGCAGGGCCCCTGCTGCAACAGGTCCTCCCTGATTGGAAGGGGCCAAGGATCTTCTGTGAGCATTTCCTGAAGATCTGAGTACCAGGCCCTTCGAGGCCAGCCTGGAACTATGAGTATCGACTGTACTCTTTTCTGTCTTATAATCCTCAAAATCTTTGCGATGAGAGGAAGAGGAGGAAACATATAGACCGACTGAAACACCCATGGTGTCACCAGGGCATCTACTGCTACTGCCTTAGGGTCCCGAGACCTGGCACAGTACCTCGGAAGCTTTTTGTTTAGGCGTGACGCCATCATGTCTATTTGAGGAATTCCCCAGAGACTCGTTATCTCTGCAAAGACTTCTTGATGAAGTCCCCACTCTCCTGGATGGAGATCGTGTCTGCTGAGGAAGTCCGCTTCCCTGTTGTCTACTCCAGGAATGAAGACAGCTGACAGAGCGCTTACGTGATTTTCCGTCCAGCGAAGAATCCTGGTGGCTTCCGCCATTGCGACTCTGCTCCTTGTCCCGCCTTGGCGGTTCACATGTGCCACTGCTGTGACATTGTCTGATTGAAATCAGAACCGGTAGGTTGCGAAGAAAACCCTCCGCTTGTCGAAGGCCGTTGTATATGGCCCTTAATTCCAGCACATTGATGTGCAGACAGGACTCCTGGTTTGACCATAGTCCCTGAAAATTTCTTCCTTTGGTGACTGCTCCCCATCCTCGGAGGCTCACGTCCATGGTCACCAGAACCCAGTCTTGAATGCCAAATCTGCGACCCTCTAGAAGGTGAGCACTTTGCAGCCACCATAGGAGAGACACCCTGGCCCTGGGGGACAGTGTTATTTTCTGAAGTATTTGTAGATGGGACCAGGACCACTGGTCCAGAAGATCCCACTGAAATGGCCTTGCATGAAACCTGACGAAAGGAATGGCCTCATATGAGGCCACCATTTTTCCCAGAACTCGAGTGCATTGATGAACTGACACTGTTTTTGGCTTTAGCAGGTCTCTGACCATATTCTGGAGGTCCTGGGCTTTTTCCAACGGTAGAAAAACCTTCTTTCGTTCCGTGTCCAGTATCATTCCTAGGAACGATAGTCGAGTCGTTGGAACCAATTGCGACTTTGGCAGATTGAGAATCCAACCGTGTTGTTAGAGCACCCTCAGGGAGAGCGACACGTTCTTCAGCAATTGATCTCTTGAACTCGCTTTTATCAGGAGATCGTCCAAGTATGGGATAATTGTGACACCCTGCCTACGCAGGATCACCATAATTTCCGCCATTACCTTGGTGAAAATCCTCGGGGCCGTGGAAAGCCCAAACGGCAACGTCTGAAACTGGTAATGACAATCCTGTACAGCGAATCTCAGGTACTGCTGATGAGTGGAATATATGGGGACATGAAGGTAAGCATCCTTTATGTCTAGCGACACCATAAAATCTCCTCCTTCCAGGCTGGAAATTACAGCTCTGAGCGATTCCATCTTGAATTTGAACCGTTTCAAGTACAGGTTTAGGGATTTTAAATTTAAAATGGGTCTGACCGAACCATCCGGCTTCGGGACCACAAACAGGGTCGAATAATATCCTTTTCCCTGGTGGTGCAGGGGAACCCTGACAATCACTTGCTGTTGACACAGCGTTTGAATTGCAGCTAATACTACCTCCCTCTCTGGGGAGGAAGCTGGTATGGCCGACTTGAAAAACCGGCGCGGGGGCACTTCCTCAAATTCCAGCTTGTAGCCCTGGGAAACAATTTCCCTCGCCCAAGGGTCCACGTCCGACTGAACCCAGACTTGGCTGAAGAGTCGAAGGCGTGCCCCCACCGGTGCGGACTCCCGTAGGGGAGCCCCAGCGTCATGCGGTGGACTTAGCGGAAGCCGGGGAGGACTGGGAACTAGCCGAAGCAGGTGTTCTCTTACCTCTACCCTTACCTCTGGCGAGGAAAGAGGAGCCCCGACCTCTTCTGGACTTATGCGACCGAAAGGACTGTATCTGATACTGTGGAGGTTTCTTTTGCTGTTGGGGATCAAAAGGTTAAAAGGTAGATTTACCCGCGGTAGCTGTGGAAACCAGGTCCGCGAGACCGTCCCCAAACAATACATCACCCTTGTAAGGTAAGACCTCCATATGCTTTTTTGAGTCCGCATCACCCGTCCATTGGCGGATCCATAAGGATCTTTTCGCCGAAATAGCCATGGCATTGGCTCTTGAACCCAGTAATCCAATGTCTCTTTGAGCGTCCCTCATATGTAAGACTGCGTCCTTAATATGAGCTAATGTTAACAAACTGGTATCCCTATCAAGGGTATCAAGGTCAGCTGACAGGGTATCTGTCCAAGCTGCTACTGCACTACATACCCATGCCGACGCAATTGCCGGTCTAAGTAAAGTACCAGTATGTGTATAAATAGACTTTAATGTAGTCTCTTGCCTGCGGTCCGCAGGATCCTTGAGGGCCGCCGTGTCAGGAGACGGCAGCGCCACCTTCTTGGACAGGCGAGTTAAAGCCTTGTCCACTGTGGGAGAGGATTCCCAACGTACCCTGTCCTGTGTAGGGAAAGGATATGCCATAAGAATCCTTTTGGGAATCTGCAGTTTCTTATCTGGAGTTTCCCAAGCTTTTTCACATAACTCGTTAAGTTCATGAAATGGAGGAAAGTTTACTACCTGTTTCTTCTCCTTAAACATGTGCACCCTCGTGTCGGGCACTGAGGGTTCATCAGTGATATGCAAAACATCTTTTATTGCAATAATCACGCACTGAATACTTTTTGTCACCCTAGGGTGCAATCTCGCTTCCTCATAGTAGACACTGGAATCAGAGTCCGTATCTGTGTCCACTATTTGTGACAAGGGACGTTTCTGAGACCCCGACGGGCCCTGTGAGTCGGTGTAATCCGTAGATTGACCCCCTGTCGACACCCTGGACTCTGCTTTGTCCAGTCTCTTATGTAATGATGCTACACTTGCATTTAACATATGCCACATATCCATCCAATCCTGAGTCAGCACCACCGACGGGGACACACCACTCATCTGCTCCACCTCCTCTTTGGATAAGCCTTCCGCTTCAGACATGCCGACACACACGTACCGACACCCCACACACACCGGGATATAGCTATAAGGGGACAATTCCCCAAAGCAGGCCCTTTGGAGAGACAGAGAGAGAGTATGCCAGCACACACCCAGCGCCAAACTGACACTGGAATAAACCCAGATAGCGCTTTTATATGAAATTACACTGATTTCCACTCACTGCACCTGTAATGTGCCCCCCTCCTCTTTTTCCAGCCCTCTGAGCTCGTTCAGCAGGGGAGAGTCCGGGGAGCCAGCGGCGGGCTTCGGTCCCGCTTCAATAATCAAAAAATGGCGGGGGATCATTTATTTGCTGCCTCCGCAGCCTAATAAACATATTTATTGCCAGTAATGAGGTTTATTGCTGCCCAGGGCGACCCCCCTGCGCCCTGCACCCATCTGTGCCATGTGTGTGTGTGTTGTGTGGGAGCAATGGCGCGCAGCGTTACTGCTGCGCGCTTACCTCAGGAATATCTGAAGTCTTCTGCCGCCTTGAAGCCTTCTTTTCTTCTCATACTCACCCGGCTTCTTTTTTCCGGCTCTGCGAGGAGGACAGCCGCGCGGCTCTGGGACGAACCCCATGGTGAGACCTGTGTTCCGACTCCCTCTGGAGCTTCAGGTGTCCAGTAGCCTAAGAAGCAGAGCCTATCATTTAAGTAGGTCTGCTTCTCTCTCCTCAGTCCCACGATGCAGGGAGTCTGTTGCCAGCAGAGCTCCCTGAAAATAAAAAACCTAACAAAATTCTTTTACACAGAAAACTCAGGAGAGCTCCCTGTAATGCACCCTATCTCCTCTGGGCACAAGATCTAACTGAGGTCTGGAGGAGGGGCATAGAGGGAGGAGCTAGTGCACACCCATACTAAAAGTTCTTTAGAGTGCCCATGTCTCCTGCGGAGCCCGTCTATACCCCCATGGTCCTTACGGAGTCCCCAGCATCCTCTAGGACGTAAGAGAAATAAAGTTAATTAAAGCAATATGCACTCCTCCTACAGACTCATCTGTAATGTCACCAACAGTGACCACATGCAGTCCGTTTTAAAAAAAACAGGGCACTCACCAATACACAAATGGTATAACCACTGTTTAATTTTACATCTCCATAAGGAATCTCCAGTTATGAGAAAACAGCGGACTTTCATATTCATACCACTGAGCTGGTCGTCATTCTCAAGACACATTGGAACCCGACAGGAAAATACAAACACACTGGACCCAAAGGGGACGGGGGGGTAAACTTAATGGTCTCAATATAATAAACACATTGGCCCCACACTCCCTCCTCCCGCAGCCTGCGTTCTATCACACTGACACACTCCATTCCCCCGTGGCCTGCCCTCTATCACACTCTTTGCCCCCGTGGCCTGCGCTGTATCACACTCACACACTCCCTCCCCCCGAGGCCTGCTCTGTATCACACTGATACACTCTCTCCCCCCGCAGCCTGCCCTGTATCACACTCACACACTCCCTCCCCCCGCAGCCTGTCCTGTGCCCTGCATAACACTCACACTCTCCCTCCCCCCGCAGTCTGCCCTGTATCACAGTCACACACTCCCTCCCCCCAAGGCCTGCTCTGTATCACACTCACAAACTACCTCCCCCCGCAGCCTGCCCTGTATCACACTCGCACACTCCCTCCCCCCGCAGTCTGCCATGTATCAAACTCACACACTCCCTCCCCCCGAGGCCTGCCCTGTATCACACTCATACACTCTCTCGCCCCGCAGCCTGCCCTGTATCATACTCACACACTCCCTCCCCCCGCAGCCTGTCCTGTGCCCTGCATAACACTCACACTCTCCCTCCCCCCGCAGTCTGCCCTGTATCACAGTCACACACTCCCTCCCCCCAAGGCCTGCTCTGTATCACACTCACAAACTACTTCCCCCCGTAGCCTGCCCTGTATCACACTCGCACACTCCCTCCCCCCGCAGTCTGCCATGTATCACACTCACACACTCCCTCCCCCCGAGGCCTGCTCTGTATCACACTCACACACTCCCTCCCTCCGAGGCTTGCTCTGTATCACACTCACACACTCCCTCCCTCCGAGGTTTGCTCTGTATCACACTCACACATTCCCTCCCCCCCGCAGCCTGCCCTGTATCACACTCACACACTCCCTCCCCCCGCACTGTATCACTCTCACACACTCCCTCACTCATGCTCTATATTAAACTCTATCCCCTGCAGAAGCTCATATGCAAGACACACACACACACACTATAGAAGTTAACATGGAAGTAACACACACACACACACACACACACACACACACACACACACACACAAAAAAAGAGGCTTACACAGATACACAAGTCACATACAATTCCTTCCACTCACTCTTTACCTTACACTACAGCAGAGACCAATACAGTGTCAATGGCTGGGTCAGACCTGGATGTTGTGCACCGTGTGCAGCAGGCAGATCTCCTCTTCTCCAGCCATGTGCAGCAGCAAGCCCTGGCTGCCTGAGTCCCGCATAGCTCCGCCCCCTGGGTCCCATGTAGCCCCGCCCCCTGCCGAGGTCCTTTATTCCCTGTGAGTACCCGCTGGCATTTGGAGCCACTCGGTCGGCAGTATGAGTCAATGTACTACTAGTACCAGCTACAGGGGCGGTGCTTCACACTGTCACTGGCAAGCTGCTGTAGCAGGGAAATTTATTTCCTTGCTGCAGCAGCAGCAGCAGCAATGCAGATACAGTGGGCCTATTGTGATGGGGGGCCTGGAGCTGCAGCTCCACCCACCCCATTGTTAATCCGGCCCTGCATGTCTCTCCTGCTTGTTTCTCCAGGTATTCCAGCTCCTGTGATTCAGCTCCACTAAGAGACCCGCACCTGTTTCCATCCTGCGGTGCAGCCTGACTTCTGCAGTGGTCCAGCATTGCTCCTGATTACTCTCCACGGTCAGACACCGGCTTCCTGCTTCCAGCGTTGGTCCTGCTTTGCTTCCAGCCTCCAGCAGTGTCCTGGTATTGTTTTCAACTCCTCTTTTCTGCAGCACCGCTCTCCATACTTACCACGGCCTACCAGCTTTCCACAGTGCTCCTGAGTCGCTGATATTCTGCTAGTGGTGCTCCACAGTGTCTTCAGTTTATTTCAACGACATCAGCGGTATTCCTATATCGTCTGCATCAGTGACTATTCTACCATTGAACCACAGCGTCCATAGATGCTCCCTATCGGACTCTAAAATCTACAGTGGTGAGTTCTGCACACCTTTAATTCATACCGGTTCCATCCAGCACTCTCTGCAAATACCAAGTTCCATCTACTTCTGTGCATCTGTGTTGCTCCAGCCTCTGTACACCATCTGGGCAGTACCAGTTCATACCTCTCCTCAGCGGTTAGCTGTGGCATATGGACTTACCATCTCCAGTTCTTGCAAGGACTCTGATATTCTGTTCTGCAAGCCACAGCACTAATTACCCTGCGCTTCTGGGAACTGTACTGTAAATTACCACTGCATATCTTCTGTGACATTTTACATATCCAAGGTGTCTTAAGCTGTATGTTCAATAAAACTGACTTTACCTTTTTACAACTTCGTTGTCGTGGTCACGCCTTCAGGCAACTGGTACTAGAGCTCCTGTATGTCTAGGAACCCAATACTACCTCCCCGGTTCACCTACACGTCAGCCCCTACATCTGAGGCTTCCCCAGGTCAGCCTCAGCCCTCAGTTGTGACAGCACATGTGACAGCACATGTCTACTTTAAAGGCAAGAGAGCTGTATATTGGGTAATGTGTTACATTTTTGCACATACACAGTGGGCATCCGTGTTCGGGTACATGTACAGTTATCCTCTAGGGCAGCTGTGGCCAACCTGTGGCTCTTGAGCCACATGTGGCTCTTTCTTTATTGAAATGTGGCTCCCAACACTCTAAATCATGTGACCACAACAGATACAGAAACCGCTGCACTCCAGTCAGACACGCAGCAGCACTACAGGGACTGAAAACTGAAGGAGTCAGATACTAGAGGTGAGACACCCACAAGCAAACAGAGGACACATTAGGGACTGCTGCAATGGCATGAGTTGATGGGGGGGGGGGGGGGGGGCTGTAGTGATACATGAGGGTGGGCTAGAGTGACACATGGCAGAGCTGGCTGGAGAGACACAGGAGGGTCCTGGCAGGAGTGACGTGGGAGGGTGCTGGAAATAGTGACACATGGGAGAGCTGGCTGGAGTGACATAGGAGTATGGTAGCAGGAGTGACACATGGGGGAGCTGGCTGGAGTGACAGGAGGGTGCTGGAAGTAGTGACACATGGGAGAGCTGGCTGGAGTGACAGGAGGGTGCTGGAAGTAGTGACACATGGGAGAGCTGGCTGGAGTGACATAGGAGGGTGGTAGCAGGAGTGACACATGGGGGAGCTGGCTGGAGTGACAGGAGGGTGCTGGAAGTAGTGACACATGGGAGAGCTGGCTGGAGTGACAGAAGGGTGCTGGAAATAGTGACACATGAGAGAGCTGGCTGGAGTGACATAGGAGTGTGGTAGCAGGAGTGACACATGGGCTTGCTGGCTGGAGTGACATAGGAGTGTGGTAGCAGGAGTGACACATGAGGGAGCTGGCTGGAGTGACAGGAGGGTGCTGGTAGTAGTGACACATGGGAGAGCTGGCTGGAGTGACATAGGAGGGTGGTAGCAGGAGTGACACATGTGGGAGCTGGCTGGAGTGATATAGGAGGGTGGTAGCAGGAGTGACACATGGGGGAGCTGGCTGGAGTGACAGGAGGGTGCTGGAAGTAGTGACACATGGGAGAGCTGGCTGGAGTGACATAGGAGGGTGGTAGCAGGAGTGACACATGGGGGAGCTGGCTGGAGTGACAGGAGGGTGCTGGAAGTAGTGACACATGGGAGAGCTGGCTGGAGTGACAGAAGGGTGCTGGAAATAGTGACACATGAGAGAGCTGGCTGGAGTGACATAGGAGTGTGGTAGCAGGAGTGACACATGGGCTTGCTGGCTGGAGTGACATAGGAGTGTGGTAGCAGGAGTGACACATGAGGGAGCTGGCTGGAGTGACAGGAGGGTGCTGGTAGTAGTGACACATGGGAGAGCTGGCTGGAGTGACATAGGAGGGTGGTAGCAGGAGTGACACATGTGGGAGCTGGCTGGAGTGATATAGGAGGGTGGTAGCAGGAGTGACACATGGGGGAGCTGGCTGGAGTGATATATAGGAGGGTGGTAGCAGGAGTGACACATGTGGGAGCTGGCTGGAGTGACACAGGAGAGGGTCCTGGCAGGAGTGACGCGGGAGGGTGCTGGAAGTAGTGACACATGGGAGAGCTGGCTGGAGTGATATAGGAGGGTCCTGGCAGGAGTGACGTGGGAGGGTGCTGGAAGTAGTGACACATGGAAAAGCTGGCTGGAGTGACATAGGAGGGTGGTAGCAGAAGTGACACATGGAGGAGCTAGCTGGAGTGACACAGCAGGGTCTTGGCAGTAGTGACACATGGGAGAGCTGGCTGGAGTGACACGGGGGAGCTGACTGGAGTGACATAGGAGGGTGCTAGCAGGAGTGACACATGGGGGAGCTGGCTGGAGTGACAGGAGGGTGTTGGCTGGAGTGACACATGGGGGAGCTAGCAGGAGTGACACGGGGGAGCTGGTTGGAGTGACATAGGGTGATAGTAGGAGTGACATGTGGGGGAGCTGGCTGGAGTGACACAGCAGGGTCTTGGCAGTAGTGACACATGGGAGACCTGGCTGGAGTGACACAGTAGGGTTTTGGCAATAGTGACACATGGGAGAGCTGGCTGGAGTGACATAGGAGGGTGCTAGCAGGAGTGACACATGGAAGAGCTGGCTGGAGTGACAGGAGGGTGTTGGCTGGAGTGACACATGGGAGAGCTAGCAGGAGTGACACGGGGGAGATGGCTGGAGTGACATAGGGTGATAGCAGGAGTGACATATGGGGGAGCTGGCCGGAGTGACAGGAGGGTGATGACTGGCGTGACACATGGGGGAGCTGGCTGGAGTGAGTCTTGGCAGTAGTGACACACGGGAGACCTTGCTGGAGTGACACAGCTGGGTCTTGGCAGAAGTGACACATGGGAGAGCTGGCTGGAGTGACACGGGGGAGCTGGCTTGAATGACATAGGAGGGTGCTGGCTGGAGTGACACATGGGGGAGCAGGCTGGAGTGATAGGAGGGTGCTGGCTGGAGTGACACATGGGGGAGCAGGCTGGAGTGATAGGAGGGTGCTGGCTGGAGTGACACATGGGGGAGCTGAAGTTTATTATGTGAATCTGGCTTTTTCAATAATTTTTTGTGAAAGTGGCTTTTTCAATGGATCTGGCTTTAAAAAAATTATTTTATGTCGTTCTGGCTTTTTCAATGTATTTTATACCAGGGGTGTGGTCTAGCAGGCACAAGGCCACATTCCATTTTTGCATGTGTGCCATCGGCTTGATGTCGGCTCTTTGACGTACCTAACAAGGCTTTTTGGCTCTTTGTCACTGACTGGTTGGCCACCCCTGCTCTAGGGGTCTCACCATTACTTGATAGTTTCTCTTCTGATGAAGTCCAGTTGACAGTGGCACAAACCGCATCAGAATACTTTTGCCCATATGGTGAAGATAATATTGCTATATTGTACATGTGTTCTTCTCTATGTTTATCTGTAGATTGATTCTCAAGTCTTACGCTTCTCAAGTAGTGCTATTTAAACCTTGCACTATCTTTATTTTGTGCCCAATGTACTTTTTATGCTGATGAAATACGTTGTTACATATGGGTGGAATGGAAGCGGTGCATGTAAATGCAATACATTACACAGCTGGAACAAAATACACTGCAAAGTTGCAACAACAGTCCCATATTCCTTATATAAGTAGTAAGTACAGCACTGTACATTTAAGGGGTTGGAGGATGGGGGAAGACAGAGAGACGGGAATATAAAGATCCTAGAGTGTACTTTTGTAAATAAGTTTAAACAAGCCTTTTACAGTACAGTGCATAGACATGAGATATTACAAACAGACAGTACATACAACTGTGCCATCCATTAGGCCCATTTCGAGTCTTCAGCCCGACAATAGGCTAATTAGTGCTTGCACCTGTAGGAGGCTAATAAAGGCGTGCCAGTGCTTTTCTCAGTGTCTCACTACATGGGGGAACAGGTAGCATGCTGTGATGTTCTGACCTTGAGCACTGTGCATATGCATGTGTTTGTGGTAAGTACACTCTGAGGGAACCTACTGTATTTGTTTAGTTAGTGCCCAGATGGGTTAGGATTTATTTTTCTGTTTTCGGTACCGCACAATAAAACTACTGTAGCTACAGCTAGACTGCACAGAAATGTGTGTGTCGTTTCCTGGCTGCTGTGTGTTTAGAAATGCCCAACTATCCCAGGAGAGGACACCCCTACCTTGATCTCCTTACAATACACATATAAAATATGTAAACTGTCACCTACCTTGTCAGCAGCACTTGCAATATAAAGACTTCTATGCAATCCTCAACCGGCTCTACCCAGGGCCGGCGCTACCATTAGGCAGCTTTAGGCAGCTGCCTATGGGCGCTGGCCACTGGAGGGCGGCATGCTCCAATTAAAAATATTTAACAAAAAAAAAATATTTTGATAAGTAAGCCCAGACCAGGGGCGGCCGCTTGAGGGTCTAGCCTGCCACAGCCGTCAGTCTCCTCACCTACGCCAGTGTGTTGATTTCCCTGCTCCATGTCTCTAACAGAAATAGACGGAGCTGCGCGTATGAGAGAGCAGGTCAGGAGACGGGCGCCGCCCACACTGACAGCCTAACACGCATCCTAGGCGCCGTCAGCACGAACATGCCGTGCGCTTGTGTGGCGCCCGTCTCCTGACCTGCTTTCTCATACGCGCAGCTCCGTCTATTTCTGTTAGAGACATGGAGCAGGGAAATCAACACACTGGCGTAGGTGAGGTGACTGACGGCTGTGGCAGGCTAGACCCTCGCCGTGGCCGCCCCTGGTCTGGGCTTACTTATCAAAATATTATTTTTTTTTGTAAAATATATTTAATTGGAGCATCTGAAAGGCAAGAGAAGTCTCCCTATCCCCTGCCGCCCCGCGCCTCCCTATCCCCTCCCTCCCTGCCGCCCCGCGTCTCCCTATCCTCTCCCTCCCACCCCGCGTCTCACTATCCCCTCACTGCCGCCCCGCGTCTCGCTATCCCCTCCCTCCCCGCGCCTCCCTATCCCCTCCCTCCCTGCCGCCCCGCGTTTCCCTTCCCTCCCACATCGCGTCTCACTATCCCCTTACTGCCGCCCCGCGTCTCCCTATCCCCTCCCTCCCCGCGCCTCCCTATCCCCTCCCTCCCCGCCGCCCGCGCCTCCCTATCCCCTCCCTCCCTGCCGCCCTGCGTCTCCCTATCCCCTCCCTCGCACCCCGCGTCTCACTATCCCCTCCCCGCCGCCCCGGGTATTGCTATCCCCTCCCTCCCCGCCGCCCTGCGCCTCCCTATCCCCTCCCTCCCTGCCGCCCCGCGTCTCCCTATCCTCTCCCTCCCACCCCGCGTCTCACTATCCCCTCACTGCCGCCCCGCGTCTCGCTATCCCCTCCCTCCCCGCGCCTCCCTATCCCCTCCCTCCCTGCTGCCCCGCATCTCCCTATCCTCTCCCTCCCACCCCGCGTCTCACTATCCCCTCCCTGCCGCCCCGCGTCTCGCTATCCCCTCCCTCCCTGCCGCCCCGCGTCTCCCTATCCCCTCCCTCGCACCCCGCGTCTCACTATCCCCTCCCTGCCGCCCCGCGTCTCGCTATCCCCTCCCTCCCTGCCGCCCCGCGCCTCCCTATCTCCTCCCTCCCACCCTGCATCTCCCTATCCCCTCCCACCCCGTGTCTCCCTATCCCCTCCCTCCCACCCCACGTCTCCCTATCCCCTCCCTCCCTGCTGCCCCGCGTCTCCCTATCCCCTCCCACCCACCCCACGTCTCCCTATCCCCTCCCACCCACCCCACGTCTCCCTATCCCCTCCTTCCCACCCCACGTCTCCCTATCCCCTCCCTCCCTGCTGACCCCGCGCCTCCCGATGTTGGAGTTGCCTACAGCAGCGGCAGCTTCGGAGACAACAGGCAGCGCTGTTACCTCTATTTCCGTACCCTCAGCATCTCCGGCAGCATCTGCTTCCTCCGGGACTGAGGAACCAGGACCACTAAGGCGAGGGGTGGGGGGAGTTGTGCTTGGTGGCAAGTGTCTGGGCAGCTCACCCCCAGATCACTTGGACTGCAGCTCCCCCCCTTGTGATCTGGGGGCGAGCTGCAGTCCAAGTGATCTGGGGGCGAGCTGCAGTCCAAGTGATCTGGGGGTGAGCTGCAGTCCAAGTGATCTGGGGGTGAGCTGCAGTCCAAGTGATCTGGGCAAGATCACTTGGACTCCAGCTCACCCCCAGATCACTTGGACGCAGGGACAGGGAAAAATAAATAAAATAAATGTAAAAAAATGATATATTTATATCACAGCTGCCTGCCTCCCACCGCTGACCAGCGCTCACTTCTGCACGCTGCACCGCCATTGAAAGCTGACCACTGCAGACCACAACTGGCGGTGGTCAGAGGGACATCAACGCCTCAGCGTAGAAGGACAGCTTAGTACCGCCGCATCCCCCGCAGACCATGGGCTCATCCGCCACCGACAACCACAGTCCCTTCCGCACCTCCGCTGCACATATCAGGTAATGTTGCTCTCAGTCCCTGCTGTCACGCTCTCAGTCCCTGCTGTCACGCTCTCAGTCCCTGCTGTCACGCTCTCAGTCCCTGCTGTCACTCTCTCAGTCCCTGCTGTCACTCTCTCAGTCCTTGCTGTCACTCTCTCTCCCTGTCCCTGATTTGTGGGTCATACCGTTTGCTATAATGTGAATTTCGGCTCATACCATATGCTATAATGTGAATTTCGGCTCATACCATGTGGTAAAATCAGAATTTTGGCTCATACCGTATGCTGTAATGTGAATTTCGGGTCATACCGTGTGCTATAATGTGAATTTCGGCTCATACAGTGTGGTAAAATCTGAAATTTTGGGTCATAGCGTGTTCTGTAACGTGAATTTCGGCTCATACCGTGTGCTGTAATGTGAATTTCGGCTCATACTGTGTAGTAAAATATGAATTTTGGCTCATACCGTGTGCTGTAATGTGAATTTCGGCTCATACTGTGTGCTGTAATGTGAATTTCGGCTCATACCTGTTATGAGCCACGGCTGTGGCTCATTCCTGTTTTGCAGTTTTGTTCTGTATTTCATGTTATACTTCTGTTTATGTTCCCCGTGGGTATCATGGGGTGCTCGGAGCTCACCCCTGTTATGAACCACAGGTAGTGGTTCATTTCTATTTTATGTTTATTAAGTTGTCTTGCATGCCTGGATTTCCTGTTGCTCTGTTTTAGTATGCTCTTGTCTGCTGCCGCTGGTTAGTCTGTGTAATTGCAGCTTGTTCCATGTGTTCAGCCTCACCTGGCTGCTAATTGCATCTTGTCAGCTGGAATCATGCAATAGGCCAGCTGCTCTGGATTATTAATTAGGCCTCTCTGTTATATGCTGGCTGATTGCAGTTCACAGACGCTGGTGATATTCCTTGGTTTGCAGTCTGCTTTAAGTTTGAGCTGGTTCTTGTCAGTCCCTGTGTGGATTCCTGTGTCAGTCCCTGTGTGGATTCCTGTGTCAGTCCCTGTGTCTGATCCCGTGTCCTACCCTGAGTTCCAGTGGATTCTGCCTGTCCTCCAGTTCTGAAAGTCGGTGTCGGCAGCTTCCTGTTTGCCTATGTCAGTTGCAGAAAGTATCCAGTCCTGCTCAAGCCGGTTGTTCCTGTCCTCAGTGGTCCTGTACTCAGAGATTTGTCATCTTTTCCTGGAGTCTGACTGAGCACCTTTAACATCCTGTGGTGTTCGTGAGTCACGGCGCAGCCGTGTGTTGCGGCTTGTCCGCTTACTGTTTATTATTTAGTATATTTGTGTCCTGGAGCTTTTGCGGAGGATTCCGCTCTCCCTGATCCACTCTGGTATCCAGCGGTGCTGGATAGGAGTAACGGATCAGTGGATCTTTGGTTGTCCTTTTCCCTGGCGGCTAGTCCGCACATACCTTTTGATTTAGTTAGTTAGCTTGTAACCCCTGGCCTGGTTGCTTAGTCAGAGGGCCCCTTGTTATCACCCTGTCTCGGATTTCCCTTTGTCTCCCATTAAGACCTGAGGGGGCATCGGGGTTGGGCAGACATAATCCGCCCTTCGAACGCGGCTGCCATGGGCTCAAGCAACCATAGTCTCGCAGGGGATTTCTGATAACACGGGCGAGACAACGGAGTTAGGGCGCCAGGGGTTACTAGGCTTTCCTGCTCCCACAACCAGCATATCTTCCCAGTACTCTGACCTCAGCCATACGATCTCCTCTGGTCTGGAGTACGGGAATCATAACAATACCGTGTGCTGTAATGTGAATTTCGGCTCATACCGTGTGCTGTAATGTGAATTTCGGCTCATACTGTGTGCTGTAATGTGAATTTCGGCTCATACGGTGTGCTGTAATGTGAATTTCGGCTCATACTGTGTGGTAAAATATGAATTTCGGATCATACCATGTGCTGTAGTGTGAATTTTGGTTCATACCATGTGCTGTAGTGTGAATTTCGGCTCATTCCGTGTGCTGTAATGTGAATTTCTAGATAGTATAAGGGGTCCTAATACACTGAAGGACACGCCCCCATTTGAGTGGCCACACCCCCTCTTCCGGAGGCGCGCGCATAATTGCAACCTTCACTTTTCCATACCCCCACTTCAAAATGTACACTTCGACCACTGTATATGTATGTGTGTGTGTGTGTGTGTGTGTGTGTGTGTGTGTGTGTGTATATGTATGTATGTATGTATGTATGTATGTATATATATATATATATATATATATATATATATATATATATATATATATATTTAAAAAATAGAGATAAGGGCGCCTTCTAGTGTCTAGATAAATAAATATAGTGTATACCCAATGTGAAAGGAAAAGTGGACACTACTTATCTGGGGCATGTATTTCTCTTCGGTCACGAGACCAATATTGGTACATAAAAGAGATAAAGGAAATATAACATAGCGCGTACCGTTTTTATACCATTAATCAGCAAAAATATGGTTGTATATAAAAAACCTTATAGGGATGAACAAATCCCATAATTTAAAATCCACAGCCAGGGATAAAAGGTTTTTACAGATTTTAATACAACACATAAAAACAAATGGTAGAAGTGTGAGCGTACAAGATATAAAATTCAATCAGGCTTATCTGTCCACATGGAAAACTGGTACGTCAAATATTTTTCATATAGACCATACAAATAGTAACAATGCAAACGTACAAGAAATAAATGTATATTAGGCTTATCTGTCCTTATAGGAGGTTCAGGTACAGCAGTACCAACGCGTTTCGTCAATATTCAGATTCGTCCACCTTGTCAAAGGGGTGGTAGCACCCCGAAACGTTGGATCTGTTTTTTGCTTCACTATGGAATAAACACCATTTTCTTGGAAATCCTATGAGTTTTCATCCCTGAGTGCCGCTGCTTGCTAGGAGTTGTTGTATGTACTACAGATTCCAGAAGGCACCAGGGTCCTGTGTATCGTGAAGGGTGAGTGCCAATCCGTTGCTATATATATATATATATATATATATATATATATATATATATATATATATATATATATATATATATATATATATATATATATATATATATATATATATATATATATAAAAAAAAAAATATCTCAGTGCCTCCCCAGCCAATGACCTCACCGCACGTCACTGCCACAAAGTTCTAGTTACAACCCTGGTGCCTATCTATGATACTGTATAAAACTACAGACTGTGGTATTATACTATATATGGATGTGGGGCTGGATGCTTTTTAACTTGTGAGCATTTAATATAATATTTGTCAGGTTATCTTTTGCTGTTATTTGGCTGCTTCAGGAGGATCAACATACTGTTAACACAGCCTCTAGATAACGTGATCACTCCACTGTCCAAGCAACAGGGAAAGGGGAGGGCCGGGAGGATGGGGGGGGGGGGGGGGGGGGTGTAGGCAGAAATTTTGCCTAGGGTGCCGAGAAACCTTGCCCTGGCTCTACCTCCTAACTTGGAACTAGTACGGAATTTGCTGTGTCCAAGTGGGAGCCATCCACTGTGCATTTATCCTGATTGCTAAATCAGGAACTTAGCACTGTCCTCATCGAACTGGTAAAAAGTTACCCTATGCTTGATAACTTTTGAATATCTACAGGGCCATACTCCTAATTTCTCTAACGTCCTAAGTGGATGCTGGGGACTCCGTAAGGACCATGGGGAATAGCGGCTCCGCAGGAGACTGGGCACATCTAAAGAAAGCTTTAGGACTATCTGGTGTGCACTGGCTCCTCCCCCTATGACCCTCCTCCAAGCCTCTGTTAGATCTTTGTGCCCGAACGAGAAGGGTGCACACTAGGGGCTCTCCTGAGCTTCTTAGTGAAAGTTTTAGTTTAGGTTTTTTATTTTCAGTGAGACCTGCTGGCAGCAGGCTCACTGCATCGAGGGACTAAGGGGAGAAGAAGCGAACTCACCTGCGTGCAGAGTGGATTGGGCTTCTTAGGCTACTGGACATTAGCTCCAGAGGGAGGATCACAGGCCCAGCCTGGATGGGTCCCAGAGCCGCGCCGCCGGCCCCCTTACAGAGCCAGAAGGCAGAAGAGGTCCGGAAAATCGGCGGCAGAAGACGTCCTGTCTTCAACAAGGTAGCGCACAGCACTGCAGCTGTGCGCCATTGCTCTCAGCACACTTCACACTCCGGTCACTGAGGGTGCAGGGCGCTGGGGGGGGGGCGCCCTGAGACGCAATAATAAACACCTTGGATGGCAAAAAATGCATCACATATAGCTCCTGGGCTATATGGATGCATTTAACCCCTGCCAAAATACTTAGAAAAACGGGAGATAGGCTCCGCCCCCTTATCGGCGGCCTTATCTCCTCAGCACACTGGCGCCATTTTCCCTCACAACTCCGTTGGAGGGAAGCTCCCTGTCTCTCCCCTGCAGTCACTACACTACAGAAAGGGTTAAAAAAGAAAGGGGGGCACTAATTACGCGCAGTATTAAAGATACAGCAGCTATAAGGGGAAAAACACTTATATAATGTTATCCCTGTATATATATAGCGCTCTGGTGTGTGCTGGCAAACTCTCCCTATGTCTCCCCAAAGGGCTAGTGGGGTCCTGTCCTCTATCAGAGCATTCCCTGTGTGTGTGCTGTATGTCGGTACATTTGTGTCGACATGTATGAGGAGAAAAATGATGTGGAGACGGAGCAGATTGCCTGTAATAGTGATGTCACCCCCTAGGGGGTCGACACCTGAGTGGATGAACTGTTGGAAGGAATTACGTGACAGTGTCAGCTCTGTATAAAAGACAGTGGTTGACATGAGACAGCCGGCTACTCAGCTTGTGCCTGTCCAGACGTCTCATAGGCCGTCAGGGGCTCTAAAGCGCCCGTTACCTCAGATGGCAGATATAGACGCCGACACGGATACTGACTCCAGTGTCGACGGTGAAGAGACAAATGTGACTTCCAGTAGGGCCACACGTTACATGATTGAGGCAATGAAAAATGTTTTTACACATTTCTGATAATACGAGTACCACCAAAAAGGGGTATTATGTTTCGGTGAGGAAAAACTACCTGTAGTTTTCCTGAATCTGAGAAATTAAATGAGGTGTGTGATGATGCGTGGTTTTCCCCCGATAACAACTGATAATTTCTAAAATGTTATTGGCATTATATCCTTTCCCGCCAGAGGTTAGGGTGCGTTGGGAAACACCCCCTAGGGTGGATAAAGCGCTCACACGCTTGTAAGGGCTCTACCCTCTCCTGAGATGGCCGCCCTTAAGGATCCTGCTGATAGAAAGCAGGAGGGTATCCTAAAATGTATTTACACACATACTGGTGTTATACTGCGACCAGCAATCGCCTCAGCCTGGTTGTGCAGTGCTGGGTTGGCGTGGTCGGATTCCCTGACTGAAAATATTGATACCCTAGATAGGGACAGTATATTTTTGCCTATAGAGCATTTAAAAGATGCATTTCTATATATGCGTGATGCACAGCGGAATATTTGCCGACTGGCATCAAGTCAAAGTGCGTTGTCCATTTCTACCAGTAGAGGGTTATGGACACGTCAGTGGTCAGGTGATGCGTATTCCAAACGGCATTTGGAAGTATTGCCTTATTAAAGGGAGGAGTTATTTGGGGTCGGTCTTTCAGACCTGGTGGCCACGGCAACAGCTGGGAAATCCACGTTTGTACCCCAGGTCGCCTCTCAACATGAGAAGACGCCGTATTATCAGGCGCAGTCTTTTCGTGGACAAGCGGGCAAAAGATTCCTCATTTCTGCCCCGTGACAGAGGGAGAGGAAAAAGGCTGCAGAAATCAGCCAGTTCCCAGGAACAGAAACCCTCTCCCGCCTCTGCCAAGCCCTCAGTATGACGCTGGGGCTTTACAAGCAGAATCAGGCACGGTGGGGGGCCCGTCTCAATGAATTTCAGCGCGCAGTGGGCTCACTCGCAAGTAGACCCCTGGATCCTTCAGGTGATATCTCAGGGGTACAAATTAGAATTCGAGACGTCTCCCCCTCGCCGTTTCCTAAAGTCGGCTTTACCGATGTCTCCTTCTGACAGGGAGACTGTTTTGGAAGCCATTCACAAGCTGTATTCCCAGCAGGTGATAACAAGGTACCCCTCCTGCAACAGGGAACGGGGTATTATTCCACACTGTTGTGGTACCGAAGCCGGACGGCTCGGTGAGACCGATTCTAAATCTAAAATCTTTGACCACTTACATACAGAGGTTCAAATTCAAGATTGAGTCACTCAGAGCAGTGATTGCGAACCTGGAAGAAGGGGACTACATGGTGTCTCGGGACATCAAGGATGCTTACCTTCATGTCAAAATTTACCCTTCTCATCAAGGGTACCTCAGGTTTATGGTACAGAACTGTCACTATCAGTTCAGACGCTGCCGTATGGATGGTCCACGGCACCCCGGGTCTTTACCAAGGTAATGGCCGAAATGATGATATTCCTTCGAAGGAAGGGAATTTTAGTTATCCTTTACTTGGACGATTCCCTGATAAGGGTAAGATCCAGGGAACAGTTGGAGGTCGGTGTAGCACTATTTCAGGTAGTGTTGCGGCAGCACGATTGGATTCTCAATATTCCAAAATCGCAGCTGGTTCCGACGACTTGTCTTCTGTTCCTAGGGATGATCCTGGACACAGTCCAGAAAAAGGCTTTTCTCCCGGAGGAGAAAGCCAGGGAGTTATCCGAGCTAGTCAGGAACCTCCTAAAACCGAGCCAAGTCTCAGTGCATCAATGCACAAGGGTTCTGGGTAAAATGGTGGCTTCCTAAGAAGCAATCCCATTCGGCAGATTCCACGCAAGAACTTTCCAGTGGGACCTGCTGGACAAATGGTCCGGGTCGCATCTTCAGATGCATCAGCGGATAACCCTGTCACCAAGGACAAGGGTGTCCCTCCTGTGGTGGTTGCAGAGTGCTCATCTTCTAGAGGGCCGCAGATTCGGCATTCAGGACTGGGTCCTGGTGACCACGGATGCCAGCCTGGGGAGCAGTCACACAGGGAAGGAATATCCAGGGCTTATGGTCAAGTCTGGAGACATCACTTCACATAAATATCCTGAAGCTAAGGGCCATTTACAATGCTCTAAGCTTAGCAAGTCCTCTGCTTCAAGGTCAGCCGGTGTTGATCCAGTCGGACAACATCACGGCAGTCACCCACGTAAACAGACAGGGTGGCACAAGAAGCAGGAGGGCAATGGCAGAAGCTGCAAGGATTCTTCGCTGGGCGGAAAATCATGTGATAGCACTGTCAGCAGTATTCATTCCGGGAGTGGACAACTGGGAAGCAGACTTCCTCAGCACGACCTCCACCCGGGAGAGTGGGGACTTCACCCAGAAGTCTTCCACATGATTATAAACCGTTGGGAAAAACTCGACAGGTATTGCGCCAGGTCAAGGGACCCTCAGGCAATAGCTGTAGACGTTCTGGTAACACCGTGGGTGTACCAGTCAGTGTATGTGTTCCCTCCTCTGCCTCTCATACCCAAGGTACTGAGATTGATAAGATGGAGAGGAGTAAGCACTATATTCGTGGCTCCGGATTGGCCAAGAAGGACTTGGTAACCGGAACTTCAAGAGATGCTCACGAAGGATCCGTGACCTCTACCTCTAAGAAGGGACCTGCTCCAGCAAGGACCCTGTCTGTTCCAAGACTTACCACGGCTGTGTTTGACGGCATGGCGGTTGAACGCCGGATCCTGAAAAGGCATTCCGGATGAAGTCATCCCTATCATGATCAAAGCCAGGAAGGATGTAACCGCAAAACATTATCACCGCATTTGGCGAAAAATATGTTGCGTGGTGCGAGGCCAGTAAGGCCCGACGGAGGTAATTCAACTGGGTCGTTTCCTACATTTCCTGCAAACAGGAGTGTCTATGGGCCTGAAATTGGGGTCCATTAAGGTTAAAATTTCGTCCCTGTCAATTTTCTTCCAAAAAGAACTAGCTTCAGTCCCTGAAGTTCAGACGTTTGTAAAAGGGGTACTGCATATACAGCCTCCTTTTGTGCCTTCAGTGGCACTTTGGGATCTCAATGTAGTTTTTGGGTTCCAAAAGTCACATTGGTTTGAACCACTTAAATCTGTGGAGTTAAAATATCTCACATGGAAAGTGGTCATGTTGTTGGCCCTGGCCTGGGCCAGGCGCGTGTCAGAATTGGCGGCTTTATCCTGTAAAAGCCCTTATCTGATTTTCCATTCGGACAGGGCGGAATTGAGGACTCGTCCTCAGTTTCTCCCTAAGGTGGTTTCAGCGTTTCACCTGAACCAACCTATTGTGGTGCCTGCGGCTACTAGGGACTTGGAGGACTCCAAGTTGCTAGACGTTGTCAGGGCCCTGAAAATATATGTTTCCAGGACGGCTGGAGTCAGGAAAACTGACTCGCTGTTTATCCTGTATGCACCCAACAAGCTGGGTGCTCCTGCTTCTAAGCAGACTATTGCTCGTTGGATTTGTAGTACAATTCAGCTTGCACATTCGGTGGCAGGCCTGCCACAGCCAAAAATCTGTAAATGCCCACTCCACAAGGAAGGTGGGCTCATCTTGGGCGGCTGCCCGAGGGGTCTCGGCTTTACAACTTTGCCGAGCAGCTACTTGGTCAGGAGCAAATACGTTTGTAAAATTCTACAAAATTGATACCCTGGCTGAGGAGGACCTGGAGTTCTCTCATTTGGTGCTGCAGAGTCATCCGCACTCTCCCGCCCGTTTGGGAGCTTTGGTATAATCCCCATGGTCCTTACGGAGTCCCCAGCATCCACTTAGGACGTTAGAGAAAATAAGAATTTACTTACCGATAATTCTATTTCTCGTAGTCCGTAGTGGATGCTGGGCGCCCATCCCAAGTGCGGATTGTCTGCAATACTGGTACATAGTTATTGTTTCCAAAAAATCGGGTTATTGCTGTAGTGAGCCATCTTTTCTAGAGGCTCCTCTGTTATCATGCTGTTAACTGGGTTCAGATCACAAGTTGTACGGTGTGATTGGTGTGGCTGGTATGAGTCTTACCCGGGATTCAAGATCCTACCTTATTGTGTACGCTCGTCCGGGCACAGTATCCTAACTGAGGCTTGGAGGAGGGTCATAGGGGGAGGAGCCAGTGCACACCAGATAGTCCTAAAGCTTTCTTTAGATGTGCCCAGTCTCCTGCGGAGCCGCTATTCCCCATGGTCCTTACGGAGTCCCCAGCATCCACTACGGACTACGAGAAATAGAATTATCGGTAAGTAAATTCTTATTTTCAGGTATATTTACATTATCAACTAACAGGACAATTGGAGGATAAGGAACTTATTTACAGAGTATACTGTACCTGACTCTATCTGCTGTCATATTTATTTTTAAGGACTTCCAAATGTATGCTGCTACATAGCTAATTGTTTTATAGCTATTATCTCTATACCCATGTTTTTTAATAAATGTTATTGTTTACAGGCCTTGAGGCCACTGCTGCACTGTTATCGTTGTTTTTGTTATGGTACTCCTATTGTGGAGTCCAGCTGTGGTTCATCTGTCTGTCAGGGGGTCTATATGACATCACCGGGAGGTGTGATGTGACATCACTGGGAGGCGTGGCATAAATCAAGTGGGAGATGGAGTTATGTCTGCTGAGATGGCTGCAGCTCTTCAGGGATTTGCATTCCACTGTGGAATGTAAACTGTAAACTGTCATCTGCTCTGGCTAGTGGGCACTTCCACAGGTGCAGTTAGCCAGGCACAGCGGCAACATATACCCCACCAGTGCTGCCTGCTGCTATGTGCTCAGTTAGGACCTAATTTCTCTGCTGACCCAACACAACTTTTCCTCTTCTCCTCCCCAGCAGGGCAGCAGCAGTAGGTGACTGACCATTCACATCACTACAACTAGAGGCAACAGGCAGAAATCATCACCCTGCCTTGGCCCTGGAGACATATACTACCCACACTACCCCACAGAAACATACTTTACCTACACTACCCCTTGGCACCAGAGACATATACTACCCACCCTACCCCCAGAAATATACACACTACCACCTTTGCCCAGAGACATACACTACCCACCCTATCCCCAGCTCCCTAGACATAGTGTTTTTAGGACACCGCACATCCCCAACTTAAGTTGATCAGACACATACAGTAGTATCAACAGCCACCTATCAGCATGTGGCATATTGGAAGTACAGTATATGGAAGTCCCTGATATCCAGCAGATCATAGACGAGATTTGGCACTCTTATATCATGGACTACACGACTAGCATTCTAGGTGACTCCTACAGAAGTTTATTTTCTTTCTTAAGTGTGAGCCTTGGACTTCCCATTTCAATATTCCTCCTGTGTTCTTTTGGCGTCCTCAGACCTTAGGTTAAGTAGACATTTTTGTGGCCGGTCCATTGATAGACATAACATATTGTCCTCTTTTTCAGTTTGATCTTCTTTACCTCTATGGCTTAAATAATTATGTTACATACATTTACTGATATTTCATGTCAGATAACTCTGAAAGTGAAGGAGTTGACAATGTTGTTCATGAAGTTCTAGAAATCAGTGATTACCCAGGAAGAGAAGGTTCCGGTATGAAAGATAGATAGTGTCTAGTTAGACAGTCAATAGATAGACACCATGTGTTAGACAGACATTAAGTCGACAGGGTTAAAACGGTCGACACGAAAAAGGTCAATGGGGTCAAAAGGTCGACATGAAAATGGTCGACATGAAAAGGGTCGACATGTTTTTTGCAATTTTTGTGGTTTGTGTGGATAGTTTTGTCATCTGGGCTCCCCAATTGTAGAAAGGCATTCGCTCATCACGCTTTGGGCATGGTGGCTCGCCACAAGGTTTATAACCAACTCTATGCAGACATGGATAGAGAAAGTATGAAATAGTCCAAAAACATGTTACATTAAAAAAAAATTGTCTATCTTTTTTATGTCGACCTTTTGACCATGTCGACCTTCTGACCTGTTGATCTTTTGTACTGTCTACCTTTTTCATGTCGACCTTTTGACCCTGTCGACCTAATGTCTGTCTAACATATGGTGTCTATCTATTGACTGTCTAACTAGACACTGTGGGGTATATTTACTAAGATTCGTATTCGTACCGATTTGGATTGAGAATCATCACGAATGACATCGAAAGTGTATTTGTGCAACTTTTTTAATTTGTTACACCTCATTTACTAAGCTGTCGTATTTGTATTTTTTTTTTTCGATGTCGATGTCATTCGTGGTTTTGTAAGGTAGAATGCGGCCGATTTTGAGGTTTGTCGGCCGTGTTCTGAGATTTTTGTTACGACTGCGTCACATGTCGGTTACGGCAGTGTTTGTCCGTTGACGGCCGCGTTTTTTTTCCTAAGTTTCGTTTTTGTCACTCGTCCGTGATTGGTTTGATTCGTGATGGAGGAGTGTCTGTGCACATTACTATAAAACCGCCCCAAACCGTCCGCACCTCGTGGGTTTAGCTAGTGGAGAGGAGAGAGGAAGGTGTGTTAGGAGTCGGTGAGTTTGGTGGAGTGTTTGGTGGATTTGGAGTGTATTTTTTCGATTGTTGAGTGCTGTACTGTGTGTGTAAGTAGTCTTGTCATACTTGTTGTGTAGTTTTTTCAAAGTTTGTCTACTTTTTTGTCCTTGTTTTTTTTTTTTTCAAGTCTATTGTCATTGTTTGAGTGTGTGTGTGTGTGTGTGTGTGTGTGTTGGGTGTGTAGTGGTAGTGGAGGAGTGTGTTTTTCTGTTTTTTTTTCTCTGTTATTTGTAGTTTGTCGGGATTATGTCTCAGTCAGTGTGGTGGAGGAGGTGAGTGAGAGGGAGGAGGTGAGTGAGAGGGAGGAGGTGAGTGAGAGGGAGGAGGTGAGTGAGAGGGAGGAGGTGAGTGAGAGGGAGGAGGTGAGTGAGAGGGAGGAGGTGAGTGAGGTGGAGGGGGTTAGTGAGGTGGAGGGGGTTAGTGAGGTGGAGGGGGTGCCTGTTGCTGCGTTCTCCAGTGATAGTGATGGTGTTGTGGCTCCGCAGCCACGCACCACTACCAAGACTGGGCGCAATGTGAAATTCAGCTATGCTGAAAACATGGCTTTGGTGCGGGAGCTGATGAGGCATCATCGGCAATTGTTTGGCCAGGATGCTGCCAAGGTGTCCACACGTAGGAAGTCTGTACTGTGGGGTAAAGTCATTGCGGCAGTGAATAGTGAGGGTGTGGTGAGGCGGACTGAGGACACGTGTCGCAAGCGCTTTTATGATATCAAGCACCGTGTCAAGGCAAAGATGGCCAAGGAGGCCAAATCAGCCCGCCAAACCGGGGGTGGACACCCCTTCCGTGCTTCTTATCGGGATTGGGAGGAGCCTGTGCGTTCCCTTATTCCACCCGAAGTGGTTGGTGCGACTCATGTCCGGGATTCTGACCGGCCAAGGCAGGATGGTGAGTATTTTATTAAAAATTGAAAAGTTTTTATTTTTTGCTTAAAAATGTAATCCTGCTAATTCTGATTGTCAGTTTTTTAATTGTTATATTGTGTTGGTGAAGTCGTGCAGGCCTGGGCAACCTATGGTTCTACAGGTGTTGGCAAACTACAAGTCCCATCATGCATTGCCACAGTTTTGTTAATAGTGAATGCTACATCTGTTGCAGTGCATGCTGGTATGTGTAGTTCTAATACATAATCAGAGATCCAGCTTGTCTATAACTGATATTTTTTTTATACATTTATTACAAATATTTTTTATTTTGGTATTTCTGTTTATGGTGTGTTGTCCTTTTTTTTTTTTTTTTTTTTTTATGCATATTTTTTTGGCCAATTTTTTTTTTTATGCTGATTTTTTAGGCTAGTTCACCTTTCCTTGACAACTTTGCTGTCTGGCTTCCCCACTTTCTCTCCTCCGACCTCCCCTCTGTCATCCTCGGTGACATTAACATCCCTACTGACATCACTAATGCCGCTTCCACTAATCTTCTCGCCCTTTCCACCTCCTTTGGACTTTCTCAATGGACCTCCACCGCTACCCACAATCTCGGCCACTCCCTCGACCTTGTCTTCACCCACCGATGTGATCTCTCTGATTTCTCAAACTCTCCCTTCCCTCTCTCTGACCACCATCTGCTTTCTTTCACCCTCTCATCCTCCCTCCTCCTCTCCACGCCCAGACCCACCACCACCAGACGCAATCTTGGGTCTCTCAACCCCACTTTCATGTCCTCCCTCGAGACTTTCCTCTCTCCTCTTTCCACTATGACTTGTCCCAACCAGGCAGCCACCTTCTATAACTCTTCCCTAACCACTGCTCTCGACTCTGTGGCTCCCCTCTCCTCTGTCCCCCTCCGCCGCTCCAAACCCCAACCCTGGCAGACCAAACTAACACGTTTCTTACAAAAATGCTCATGCTCCGCTGAACGCTCCTAGAGGAGATCTCACTCTCTGGCGGACTTCCTCCATTTCAAGTTTATTCTCTCCTCCTACAGCTCTGCTCTTTCCCTCGCCAAGCAATCCTTTTTCCAAGCACTCATCTCTTCTCAGTCCTCCTGTCCACGCCGTCTCTTTGAAACTTTCAACACTCTCCTTCGCCCCCCTCCTCCCCCCCTCCCATCCTCCCTCACTGCCACTGACTTTGCCTCCTTCTTCATCTCCAAAATTGAGGATATCCGACACGACATCTCCCGCCGTCACCCCTCTGCTACCCCCCTGCCCCCTCTATCCCTCCCCTCCATCTATCCCACCCTGTCCTCCTTCCATCCGACTTCAGAAAAGGAAGTCCACTCCCTCATCTTATCCTCCCCCTCCCCTCCCGTCTTCTCCGCTCCCTCTCCCCCACTGCCTGCTCCCACCTTGCTCACCTCTTTAACCTGTCCCTCTCCACCGGCATCTTCCCCTCACCATTCAAACATGCTCTGGTCTCACCTATTCTCAAAAAACCCAACCTCGACCCCTCATCACCCACTAACTACCGCCCCATCTCTCTTCTCCCTTTCGCCTCCAAATTACTTGAACGACTAGTCTACAGCCGTCTCACAAGCTACCTCTCTGACAACTCCATCCTCGATCCACTACAATCTGGCTTTCGCCCACTCCACTCAACTGAGACTGCCCTGGTGAAAGTCACCAATGACCTGCTTTCGGCCAAATCCAGGGGCCACTTCTCTCTGCTCATCCTTCTGTATCTCTCTGCTGCCTTTGATACCGTAGATCATCCTCTCCTCCTCGGCACACTCCAAAACGTTGGCCTCTCTAGCACTGTCCTTGACTGGTTTTCTTCTTACCTCACTAACCGCTCCTTCTCTGTGTCTGCCTCAAGCACCACCTCACACCCTTCCATCCTTCCTGTTGGTGTCCCTCAGGGTTCTGTCCTTGGACACCTTCTGTTCTCCCTGTATACCTCTTCCCTGGGTGCGCTCATTAACTCATTTGGCCTTCAATACCACCTCTATGCTGATGACACACAACTCTACCTCTCATCTCCTGATCTGTCCCCCCTCTGTCCTCTCTCAGGTTTCGAGCTGCCTCTCTGCAATCTCCTCCTGGATGTCTGAATGCTCTCTAAAGCTCAACATGGACAAAACGGAACTCATCATCTTCCCCCCCATCCAGAGCAACACCCCCGACCAATATCTCCATCATTGTTGACAACACCACCATCTCCCCCGTTCCCCAACTCCGCTGCCTGGGCGTCACTCTTGACTCCTCCCTCTCCTTTGCACCCCACATCCAAGCTCTGGCACAATCCTGTCGTTTCCAGCTACGCAACATTGCTCGTATCAGGCCATATCTCTCCCAGAGTGCAACTAAACTCATCATCCACTCACTGGTCATCTCACGACTTGACTACTGCAATCTCCTCCTCACTGGCCTCGCTTGCTCCCATCTTGCTCCCCTCCAATCTGTCCTGAACTCCGCAGCTAGGCTCATCTTCCTCTCACGCTGCACCACATCTACCACTCCCCTCCAACAAAATCTACACTGGCTCCCATTCCCCTACAGAATCCTCTTCAAACTCCTCACCCTTACATACAAGGCCATCTCTATTTCCACTGCTCCCTACATCTCCAACCTCCTTTCCCTTCATACTCCCTCCCGCCCCCTACGGTCGACTAATGACCGTCGCCTCTCCACCGCCCTGGTTACTGCTTCCCATGCACGAGTTCGGGATTTTGCCCGTGCTGCACCCCTTCAGTGGAACGCACTCCCCCGCTCTATTAGACTCTCCCCAACCTTGCAAAGCTTCAAACGGGCACTAAAAACCCACCTATTCATCAAAGCGTACCCTTCTGATGCATAACCCAGAGCTGAAACCGCGCCTCCACCCCCCCTGCCTCATGCCGTGAACATCTCAGCTTTGCTTGCATACTGCCATCAGGCTACCTCCCACTTGCCTGCACCTCTTGTCATCTGTCTGTCGCCCCTCCCCAATAGATTGTTAGCTCTTCAGAGCAGGGCCCTCTTTCCTCTTGTTATCTAAGCCCTCGTCTCAACACATTTCACTCACAGCTCTCCCCTACTCAACGACCATCTTTATCCTGCTAGTAAAGGCTCATCTCCATCTATGACCACCAGCCTCTAGTAGTACGATGATCACTCCCTCAATACTTACATCTTAGCTGTACTATGTCTTGAGAATGTGTGGTGCTCAATTTCTGTTATTTATTTACTGTAATGCAATGTTTCGTCCCCTGTACTGTCCTTTGTACGGCGCTGCGAAACACATGTGGCGCCTTATAAATAAAATGTAGTAATAATAAAATAGTGTTGTATTTGTTGATAAAAAATTGGAAGCTTAGCGTGCAATATTGTGGTTTATTCTTGCAAATTTTTAAAACAAAATAAAAACATAATATTGTGCATATTTTGGCTTTGGGTATGGATTATTTAGTGTAATAGAATCTGATTTCAAGAATACACACCCAATGAAGTAATCCAGATTAAACATAAAATGGTTTTCTTATCATTAGGTTCCAGATGTTTACATCACAATAAGGAATTTCAGATAACAATGAGTATTCAAAGTATGTTCATTTGGTTTTGTCACATTTTTCAACAGTACGCCAGAGAAGCACCACAGCCAGTCCACAGCCAACACTGCCAAGTGATGCAGATGGTGGTAATGCAGGTAAGAATTCACTGTAATCACATTCAGCAAACACATAGAAGATCCAAATATTAATGTTTCTCTTATCACATAGGTTCTTCTTCTGCAAGCCGCCCTCCACTAAGGCGAACATCACAGGGCTCGGTGAGTGTGCCTAGGAGGCCAAGCAAGACACGTCGGCTTGAGCCTGAGTCTGCGGCTTCATCATCACCACCCCGGAGGCGCATCTCCGCAGTGTTGCCCCAGCCACCACAGGCAATTTTGGCAAGTCCAGAAAGCGAGGAGCCACAATCACCTCAGCTGTCTGGTGAGTAAACATAAAAGATAATTGTAAATAAAAAGTAAAACAGTGTGGTCTATGAATTAACCTGGATAAGGCATAATGATTTGAAAAACCACTGATATGTGCAAGGTGTTCTATGCTGAAAAAGTGTAAAATTAAACTTTAACAATTTGGTTCGTCTCTGTTTGACTTGTGCCTTGATCACCTTGCACATATCATTGTCTTTTCAAATCCTTAGGTCTTCTCCTGGTTAATTCTGCTGCACCACTGTTTGTGTAGTGTCAATACAATTATATTTGTGTCATTTCTTATTCCAGGCAATAATCTCAAACAACAAGCACATGGTATTTGTGTTTTATTTTGGTTTTAATTTTCAGATGTGATGTTGGCCATAGCAACCATTTTTTTTCCAAAAAATTTACAACACATTAAAAAACATAAATGTAATCTTTAAGCCAAATGATTGCCATGGCCAACATCTCCATTTCGAAACATAGGCCACCTTAAGACATTTGCATGGTTCTTTAAGATTTCAGAATTTAAATTAATTAAAAAAAAAAACCACTGACTGGCTTTATCAATTTATGAGTGTGTAACAAACCACATTTACTGCAATGTGTGTGGTTCACAAAAGGAAGGGGCATACACAATCTTGAAATGCATTAATGTAAAATGGTGAAAGTTCTTCGTGTTTGCAAAATCATTATGGCTTAGAGTCCGAGAACTTACAAATTATTTTTACTATTCAGTTTTGTAAATTAGAAGGCACATATGTGTTTCCAAAGGTAAGATTCCTAGTTAATTTGACCACACAAACTCTAACATTTTCAACATGAGTATTATTAAGTAAGCCATGTTTTGGTCAAGCAAAAATATATTATTTATACTAAATAGTGGCTGTTCTCAACCCCATACAGAACCACCCATCATGGTCGAGGATGCCCAGCAGGCAACTGACCAGCAGCCTACCTTCACACTACACCTGTAGCCCATTGATCCTACCCTGCCAACCCCGCAGCAGGACATACCACAAGCATCCGTTAGCTCCCAATTGATGCCACCACCACCCCAGCAAGAAATGTCCCCTGACTTTTGGAACAGTTGGGCCACACAACAGGCACAAAACTCGGCCTACCTGAACACACACCCAACACCTTGCCAGTCTGCCCCATCATCTTCCTCGCATCAGTCGGAACTCAGGCAGACTGATTGTTCAGGTTGGAAGAATAGCAACTTCTATGGAACAAATTAGGGCGGACAACAGTCAAATGCTTGCAAATTTATCTAGAATCATAGATGAACAACAGCGGCAGCAACAAGCCCTAATCCAAATAATACAGCACAACCAATTGGTTAACAAAAATTTATCTAAAATTATTACCAGCCACACTGCCACAAATAACCAACTTAATGCGAGCATACACAACCTCAGCCAAAGTATTAATGTGTTGGCATCCCAACAAGTCAGCTCAAGCTCGGGAACTACAACACCAAGCCAGACCCCAGTTACCTCCCCTGTTCGACGCTCCAGCAGAACACGGGCCAACGACCCTGGTCAAACCTCTGCACCCAGCACACACAAAAAAAAAATAAGGAAGGATACATCAAATGTTTGTAACACAATAACATTTTTTGGTATTGTATCCCCAAAAATGCCTGTGTCCGTGCAAATCTTTTTAAAAGACGCAATGTGTGTATGGTTTAATGTGCTAATGAGTGACACTGTAATTTAATCAAATTACAGTATAAATGTACAGACCAGTATAAAGAACAAACACTAACGCAACAAAACAAACATTCACACCTACAATACATTTAATAAAAGTGGTTAGTCAAGGTTATTTTAAACTAAATAATACTTACCGGTAAAATAACGCAGAATAACTTCTTGCCTTACCTGCCTCCCTACATCTGTACTCACACTGTCACCAGATGTTTCTAACTCGCCTACTTGCTGGCTGTTTTCTTCATCATCATGTGGAAGATGTTGGTTCAAACACAGATTATGAAGAAAACAGCAGCAGAACACAATCCTAGTCACCTTTGAGGGACTATACAACAAAAGCCCAGCAGATTTATCCAGACACCGAAACCTAGATTTCAGCACCCCAAAACATCTTTCTATCACATTCCGCGTAAACTTATGTGCATGATTGTAACTGTGTTCAGCAGGAGAATCAGGTTGGGACAATGGAGTAAGTAGCCAAAAGTAGCAGCCATAACCACCATCACCTGAAATACAGATATAGCCAACATTAGGACATGTGTATTATGAAAAAACAAATTAAAACAAACAGGAGTTTGAAGTTAACACACATACACACAACACACTTCGAACATACCCAGCAGCCAGCCATCAGGCATTTGTCCGTCCTCAAATTTATCAAACAGGGATGACTGACTGAGGATGAAGGAGTCATGGCAGCTGCCAGGGTAACCTGCAGCCACACTCATAATTTCTCTATCGTCCTAGTGGATGCTGGGGTTCCTGAAAGGACCATGGGGAATAGCGGCTCCGCAGGAGACAGGGCACAAAAAGTAAAGCTTTACGATCAGGTGGTGTGTACTGGCTCCTCCCCCTATGACCCTCCTCCAAGCCTCAGTTAGATTTTTGTGCCCGGCCGAGAAGGGTGCAATCTAGGTGGCTCTCCTAAAGAGCTGCTTAGAAAAGTTTAGCTTAGGTTTTTTATTTTACAGTGAGTCCTGCTGGCAACAGGATCACTGCAACGAGGGACTTAGGGGAGAAGAAGTGAACTCACCTGCGTGCAGGATGGATTGGCTTCTTGGCTACTGGACATTAGCTCCAGAGGGACGATCACAGGTACAGCCTGGATGGTCACCGGAGCCTCGCCGCCGGCCCCCTTGCAGATGCTGAAACGAGAAGAGGTCCAGAATCGGCGGCAGAAGACTCCTCAGTCTTCTTAAGGTAGCGCACAGCACTGCAGCTGTGCGCCATTTTCCTCTCAGCACACTTCACACGGCAGTCACTGAGGGTGCAGGGCGCTGGGAGGGGGGCGCCCTGGGAGGCAAATGAAAACCTTTTTTGGCTAAAAATACCTCACATATAGCCTCCGGGGGCTATATGGAGATATTTAACCCCTGCCAGAATCCACTAAAGAGCGGGAGACGAGCCCGCCGAAAAAGGGGCGGGGCCTATCTCCTCAGCACACAGCGCCATTTTCCTCACACAGCTCCGCTGGTCAGGAAGGCTCCCAGGCTCTCCCCTGCACTGCACTACAGAAACAGGGTAAAACAAGAGAGGGGGGGCAAAATTGTGGCAAAACTATATTATTAAAGCAGCTATACAGGGAGCACTTATTATAAGGCTATCCCTGTCATATATAGCGCTTTTGGTGTGTGCTGGCAAACTCTCCCTCTGTCTCCCCAAAGGGCTAGTGGGGTCCTGTCTTCGTTAAGAGCATTCCCTGTGTGTCTGCTGTGTGTCGGTACGTGTGTGTCGACATGTATGAGGACGATATTGGTGTGGAGGCGGAGCAATTGCCAAATATGGGGATGTCACCTCCTAGGGGGTCGACACCAGAATGGATGCCTTTATTTATGGAATTACGGGATAGTGTCAACACGCTAAAGCAGTCGTTTGACGACATGAGACGGCCGGACAATCAATTAGTGCCTGTCCAGGCGCCTCAAACACCGTCAGGGGCTGTAAAACGCCCTTTGCCTCAGTCGGTCGACACAGACCCAGACACAGGCACTGATTCCAGTGGCGACGGTGACGAATCAACCGTATTTTCCAGTAGGGCCACACGTTATATGATTTTGGCAATGAAGGAGGCGTTACATTTAGCTGATACTACAGGTACCACAAAACAGGGTATCATGTGGGGTGTGAAAAAACTACCTATAGTTTTTCCTGAATCAGATGAATTAAATGAGGTGTGTGATGAAGCGTGGGTTGCCCCCGATAAAAAAAATGCTAATTTCAAAGAAGTTATTGGCTTTATACCCTTTCCCGCCAGAGGTTAGGGCGCGCTGGGAAACACCTCCTAGGGTGGACAAGGCGCTCACATGCTTATCAAAACAAGTGGCGTTACCCTCTCCTGAGACGGCCGCACTTAAAGATCCAGCAGATAGGAGGATGGAAAATATCCAAAAAAGTATATACACACATACAGGTGTTATACTACGACCAGCTATAGCGACAGCCTGGATGTGCAGTGCTGGGGTAGCTTGGTCAGAGTCCCTGATTGAAAATATTGATACCCTGGATAGGGACAATGTTTTACTGTCTTTAGAGCAAATAAAGGATGCATTTCTTTATATGCGTGATGCACAGAGGGATATCTGCACACTGGCATCACGGGTAAGTGCTATGTCCATTTCGGCCAGAAGAAGTTTATGGACGCGACAGTGGTCAGGCGATGCGGACTCAAAACGGCATATGGAAGTTTTGCCGTATAAAGGGGAGGAGTTATTTGGTGTCGGTCTATCGGATTTGGTGGCCACGGCTACAGCCGGGAAATCCACCTTTTTACCTCAAGTCACTCCCCAACAGAAAAAGACACCGACTTTTCAACCGCAGCCCTTTCGTTCCTTTAAAAACAAGAGAGCAAAGGGATATTCATATCTGCCACGAGGCAGAGGAAGGGGGAAGAGACAGCAACAGGCAGCTCCTTCCCAGGAACAGAAGCCCTCCCCCGCTTCTACAAAAGCCTCAGCATGACGCTGGGGCTTCTCAAGCGGACTCGGGGGCGGTGGGGGGTCGTCTCAAGAATTTCAGCGCGCAGTGGGCTCACTCGCAGGTAGATCCCTGGATCCTGCAGATAATATCTCAGGGGTACAGGTTGGAACTAGAGACGGATCCACCTCGCCGTTTCCTGAAGTCTGCTTTACCAACGTCCCCCTCCGACAGGGTGACGGTCTTGGAAGCCATTCACAAGCTGTACTCTCAGCAGGTGATAGTCAAGGTACCCCTTTTACAACAAGGAAAGGGGTATTATTCCACTCTATTTGTGGTACCGAAGCCGGATGGCTCGGTAAGACCTATTCTAAATCTGAAATCCTTGAACCTGTACATAAAGAAGTTCAAGTTCAAGATGGAGTCACTCAGAGCAGTGATAGCGAACCTGGAAGAAGGGGACTTTATGGTATCCTTGGACATCAAGGATGCGTATCTCCACGTTCCAATTTACCCCTCACACCAGGGGTACCTCAGGTTCGTCGTACAGAACTGTCACTATCAGTTTCAGACGCTGCCGT
Organism: Pseudophryne corroboree; assembly: GCF_028390025.1. NCBI lineage: Eukaryota > Metazoa > Chordata > Amphibia > Anura > Myobatrachidae > Pseudophryne > Pseudophryne corroboree. Next base: position 710,294,534 of record NC_086449.1, on the reverse strand, counting down.
TCGGATTGTCCACGGCACCTCGGGTCTTTACCAAGGTAATGGCCGAGATGATGATTCTTCTTCGAAGAAAAGGCGTATTAATTATCCCATACTTGGACGATCTCCTAATAAGGGCAAGGTCCAGAGAACAGCTAGAGATGGGATTAGCACTGTCTCAAGAAGTGCTAAAACAGCACGGGTGGATTCTGAATATTCCAAAATCCCAGTTAATTCCGACAACACGTCTGCTGTTCCTAGGGATGATTCTGGACACGGTTCAGAAAAAGGTTTTTCTCCCGGAGGAAAAAGCCAAGGAGTTATCCGAGCTTGTCAGGAACCTCCTAAAACCAGGAAAGGTGTCTGTACATCAATGCACAAGAGTCCTGGGAAAAATGGTGGCTTCTTACGAAGCAATTCCATTCGGCAGATTCCACGCAAGAATTTTCCAGAGGGATCTGTTGGACAAATGGTCAGGGTCGCATCTTCAGATGCACCAGCGGATAACCCTGTCTCCAAGGACAAGGGTATCTCTTCTGTGGTGGTTGCAGAGTGCTCATCTATTGGAGGGCCGCAGATTCGGCATACAGGATTGGATCCTGGTGACCACGGACGCCAGCCTGAGAGGCTGGGGAGCAGTCACACAAGGAAGAAACTTCCAGGGCATGTGGTCGAGCCTGGAAACGTCTCTTCACATAAACATTCTGGAACTAAGAGCAATCTACAATGCTCTAAGCCAGGCAGAACCTCTGCTTCAAGGAAAACCGGTGTTGATCCAGTCGGACAACATCACGGCAGTCGCCCATGTGAACAGACAGGGCGGCACAAGAAGCAGGAGTGCAATGGCAGAAGCTGCAAGGATTCTTCGCTGGGCAGAGAATCATGTGATAGCACTGTCAGCAGTGTTCATCCCGGGAGTGGACAACTGGGAAGCAGACTTCCTCAGCAGACACGACCTTCACCCGGGAGAGTGGGGACTTCATCCAGAAGTTTTCCACATGCTGGTAACCCGTTGGGAAAGACCAATGGAGGACATGATGGCGTCTCGCCTCCAACAAAAAACTGGACAGGTATTGCGCCAGGTCAAGAGATCCGCAGGCAATAGCTGTGGACGCGCTGGTAACGCCTTGGGTGTACCAGTCGGTGTATGTGTTTCCTCCTCTGCCTCTCATACCAAAAGTATTGAGAATTATACGGCAAAGAGGCGTAAGAACGATACTAGTGGTTCTGGATTGGCCAAGAAGGACTTGGTACCCGGAACTTCAAGAGATGATCACGGAAGATCCGTGGCCTCTACCTCTGAGAAGGGACTTGCTTCAGCAGGGTCCCTGTCTGTTTCAAGACTTACCGCGGCTGCGTTTGACGGCATGGCGGTTGAACGCCGGATCCTAAAGGAAAAAGGCATGCCGGAAGAAGTCATTCCTACTTTGATTAAAGCAAGGAAGGAAGTAACCGCGCAACATTATCACCGCATTTGGCGAAAATATGTTGCATGGTGCGAGGATCGGAGTGCTCCGACGGAGGAATTTCAACTGGGTCGATTCCTACATTTCCTGCAATCAGGATTGTCTATGGGTCTCAAATTGGGATCTATTAAGGTTCAAATTTCGGCCCTGTCGATTTTCTTCCAAAAAGAATTGGCTTCAGTTCCTGAAGTCCAGACTTTTGTTAAGGGAGTGCTGCATATACAGCCCCCTGTGGTGCCTCCAGTGGCACCGTGGGATCTCAATGTTGTTTTGGACTTTCTCAAATCTCATTGGTTTGAACCACTAAAAACTGTGGATTTGAAATATCTCACATGGAAAGTGACCATGCTACTAGCCCTGGCTTCGGCCAGGAGAGTGTCAGAACTGGCAGCTTTATCTTACAAAAGCCCATATCTGATTTTCCATTCGGACAGGGCAGAACTGCGGACTCGTCCGCATTTTCTCCCTAAGGTGGTGTCAGCATTTCATCTGAACCAACCTATTGTAGTGCCTGCGGCTACAAGCGACTTGGAGGACTCCAAGTTGTTGGACGTTGTCAGAGCTTTAAAAACATACATTTCAAGGACAGCTGGAGTCAGGAAATCTGACTCGCTGTTTATACTATATGCTCCCAACAAGTTGGGCGCTCCTGCGTCTAAGCAGACTATTGCTCGCTGGATTTGTAGTACGATTCAGCTTGCACATTCTGTGGCAGGCCTGCCACAGCCAAAATCGGTAAAAGCCCACTCCACAAGGAAGGTGGGTTCTTCTTGGGCGGCTGCCCGAGGGGTCTCGGCATTACAACTCTGCCGAGCGGCTACGTGGTCGGGGGAGAACACGTTTGTAAAATTCTACAAATTTGATACCCTGGCTAAGGAGGACCTGGAGTTCTCTCATTCGGTGCTGCAGAGTCATCCGCACTCTCCCGCCCGTTTGGGAGTTTTGGTATAATCCCCATGGTCCTTTCATGAACCCCAGCATCCACTAGGACGATAGAGAAAATAAGAATTTACTTACCGATAATTCTATTTCTCGGAGTCCGTAGTGGATGCTGGGCGCCCATCCCAAGTGCGGATTATCTGCATTACTTGTACATAGTTACAAAAATCGGGTTATTATTGTTGTGAGCCATCTTTTCAGAGGCTCCGCTGTTATCATACTGTTAACTGGGTTTAGATCACAGGTTGTACGGTGTGATTGGTGTGGCTGGTATGAGTCTTACCCGGGATTCATAAATCCTTCCTTATTGTGTACGCTCGTCCGGGCACAGTACCTAACTGAGGCTTGGAGGAGGGTCATAGGGGGAGGAGCCAGTACACACCACCTGATCGTAAAGCTTTACTTTTTGTGCCCTGTCTCCTGCGGAGCCGCTATTCCCCATGGTCCTTTCAGGAACCCCAGCATCCACTACGGACTCCGAGAAATAGAATTATCGGTAAGTAAATTCTTATTTTTTTAGATTTGCATCACAAACCACCTGGACATTAGTTGATTGGCTAGAATGCCGATTGGTAAAGACATATTGCCTAGGTGGTCTCAGCTCAACGTGTGTGCAATCTATGGCACCCAGCACATTGGGCATGCCAGCAAGCTCATAGAAAGCGCCTTTTTTTCGTCCGTTTAAAAATTCGCCTGCACTCGACAGCCGCAGCCCTGCCGCCGGGAACATGAATTCACCATATGCAATGCAAAACTGATTCGACCCACCCCTTGGCGGATAACGGCCCAATCGGCGAGTAGTGGGCGTCCCGAATTCGACTTCCCGCCGAAAGCAGCCCTTTATTAGGGCTTGTTTGCTGCGTGCTCTGCAGCCATTTTGTGAACCTGCAGAGAGGTGTGAGGAGGTGCAGAGCTAGCAAATTGGTTGTTTGCTGTGGATATCGTTTGGACACCCCAGCAGGCTTTATTCCAGGACAGACAGGAGGATACCTGTTACCCCGGAGGAGAGCCATTTTAGGAGCTTTTACAACATTTGTAGGTAAGTACCACATGTGGGTCTGGTGTTGCATGTATGTGTTTGTGTAGTGGGGGTTGCCATGAGGTGTACATGGGGTGTTTGGGTATGTGTGCAGGTATGTGTATAGCTCCTGCTTGTTTTGCTGCATTTTTTTGTGGAGTTTTGTGTTTTGGGGTAGTTTTTCACGTTTTTTTTTTTCTTTTCTTAAAATGACTTTTTGGGTCTTGCTTTTGCATTGGTGTACCTCCAGCATGTGCAGGATTGATTTTTGGCTAGTTTGGGCTGATTTTAGTGTGTGTCGGTAGCCATGCGGTCGACATGTGGTGTCGTTTGTTTGTCAAACATGTTTTTTTCCCCTCCTATTTTAGCACTGGTGTACCTCCAGAGTGTGCAGGGATGCTTTTTGGCTAGTTTGGGGTGATTTGGAGCAAGTTTGGTCGGCCATGCGGCCGACATGTGGTGTCGGTTGTTTGCCAAACATGTTTTTTCCCTCCTATTTTAGCACTGGTGTACCTCCAGAGTGTCAGCCATTTTGTGTGTCAGCCATTTTGTGTGTCAGCCATTGTTGATTTCCAGTATGTGCAGGGATGCTTGTACGGGGTTTTTTTTTTTGGTGTTTTGGTCCTGCTTGAGAACTGGGGTCCCAGCAGCATGACATGTGATTGCATTTAATTATGTAATGTGGTAAATTTGATTATATATATATATATATATATATAATATATTTTTTTTTTTTTTTTTTGAACAGAGATGTCAGGGACAAGCGGATTCGGTCCCCCACCCACTCGGATCTATCCCTGCATAGCAACGAGGAGTGGGAGCCGACCCAGGAGGAGGATACGACCGACCAGGCATGCAGTGACCAGCCGTGGTCGTCAAGGGCCCATGAGAAGTCTAAGAAAAAGCCTAGTAGAAAGGTACTGACAACACCTGCAGACACAAATAGCATCCAACTTGACCCACCCTAGTTTGCGCACTGCCATGCACACCTACAGGTATATGTGCGCAATGCCAGGGATACTGACACTCACAGGTACATACCGATCTTATTAAATGCATGTTGTTGTTTTTTTCAATCTCTGAAGGCAAGAAGCCAGCCAGAGGAGCAGTCGGAGGAGGAAGCCTCTGGTGAAGATGCAGGACAGAAAAAGCCGCGTGGACCCAGATACACTGAGGCGAAAAACTGTACCCTAGTGGATGGCGTCGACAGGTCCTACGACGTTCTGTATGGACAAAGGGCACAGACCACAGCAGCTAGGACAAAGTGAAACATCTGGGATGCCATCGCGAGCCAAGTCACTGCAGTATCTGGAAACCGCCGGAGCACCAGAAACTGCATGAAGCGGTACAGTGATTGCCGCAGACAGACCAAGAAGAAGATGGGGATTCAGCGCCGACATGAGACAGCTACGGGAGGTGGCCCGGCTCTCAATCTGAAGTGGCTACCCTGGGAGGAAGTTATTAAAAGGCGCATGAACCCTGCCATGGTCCAAAGAGTTCGCGGAGGTGTGGACTCCAGCCGTCCTGCTGGCTTTCCCGAGGAGGAAGAACCGCCCAGAAGACGGAAGAAGGCGGGAGACAAGCAGTCCAAAAGGAGGCCTGATGGTAAGAATACATTCAGATGAGCTGTACTAACAAAAAAATTATATTTGGATTTGCTAATGTGATTTTTTTATTTTCAGACAGGCCTGCCCAGAGGACATCACCTGCGCGCAGGACATCGCCAGCGCACGGACCATCACCTGTGCAGCAGGCATCGGCAGCAGCGCACGGACCATCACCTGCGCAGCAAGCATCAGGAGCGCGCAGATCGTCACCTGTGCGCCACAGATCGTCATCGCGCAGTTTGTCACCTGTGCACCAGACATCAGCGCACAGAACTTCACCTGTGCGCCAGACACCGTCTGCGACCACACCACAAGATGGGCGCCAAACTACAGCTCCTGCGCGCAGGCCATCACCAGATCGTCGTCTCTCCAGGAGCTCTGGGACTGTGACTGAAGAGCCTCAAGACACAACCCTTGTGGACCCATCACCCGATCTGTTTGAGTCTACAGGGTTAACAGACGAGACTTTTCTTGGGTTTGAAGACAGCAGTGCAGACGTATCCAGCCAGACCCTTGAAAAGTCTTCAGAAACGAGGACAAGTGAAGCTCCTGGAGCAGCGGCACCACAGGATGGAGAAGGTTTGTATTTAATTTTTGGGGGTGGGGGGGTGCAGCAGTTTTGTATAGTTTATTAACTTTAAAAAAAAATTATTTTGCAAACAGTGGTGCCACGGACCAGCAGCGGACTAGCTTCAGGGATTGGTTCCTACTACAGGCCGGATCTCCTCCTACAGGATTCGTCAGAGGATGACGAGGTGGAAGTGCAGCAGCCTGCAGTTGCTGCATCCCTGTGTAAGTAAATAGAATTGTGAGCCTTCAAACAAATGTATGATGAATGTGTATAATATTTTCTAATTTTCTTTTCAGCTGCCCAAATGCAAGTGGTGGCAGACGTCCAGGAAGGGCAGAATCCCTCAAATGTAAAGAGGGTTCACACCCTGGCATCGGAGATTACTTCCCGCCAGGATACATACACAAATGTTGTTGGAGGCAGACTGGACAACATTGAGAGGACAATGGAGAAGATGTCAAACAGTCTGCTTGAAATGCAGAAGGCTCATGCCGACAGCACGGCCAAAATGCTACAGGCCAGAATAGACGATCATAGGGAGACGATGGACATCCTTCACATTCTGGCCGAATCCATGAGCCGGCTCGTGGAGAACACATCATGCCTGGCACACAGCAATACCAACATGTCGGAGAGCCATCGACAATCCTCATCCAGCCAACAGCTCATCGCAACAACACTGCAGATGATCTATGATAAGCTCCCAGAACCAGCTCATCAACATGCTGGTGATCCACCATTTCCGCCGTCGCAAGCCACAAGGACGCCTCGTACCCTTCCTCAACTACCATCCCAGTACAGACAGTCACAGATGTACCAGGGATATACAGGGATGTACCCCACCCACCAGATGCCTCCACCTGCCGCAACATATACAGCCGCATGGGCACAGAGGCCCAGTCAACGCACTACTCAGCCTCCCAGGACATCGACGCCCCACCAGGAGGAACATCAGGATCCGGACAGACTTCCACCATAAGCCCGGTCGTATTGTTTTATTTACTTATGTTTTTCATGTATCCCTTTCTTCCCCTCCCATTAGTTTTTTTTTTTTTTTTTTCTTACTATTGTTTTATCTGTGTTGGGCTTCCCCACCCGTGACCAGGTACTACCAAGGAGCTTTGTGTAGGCATACATGCGCGGGCATGTATGCGGGCGCGTGTGGTAACGGATAAAAGCTCCTTGTGGCTACATGTATGATGGGCCAAAGAGCTATTCTGATACCACTTTTTAACCCAAAAAATCCTTTTTGTAATGGTGTACAATAGGCTTTCACTGTTGTGTGAGTTTACTATTCACTAGTGTGTGTTTTTGGCTTATTCATAGGATTGGGTGGAAAATTGAAGTGGACGGCATAAGTTCGTGTTCTGCGTACCAAGGTGAGTAGAGCCATGTTTCAATGTATATATTCAAGAAACTTTGGACCGCCAGCCTTTGTGGAACCACACAGCCCAGCAATGGGTCATGCTGGGCTGTGTGGTTCCACAAATGTTAGCGTGTCAAAGTGCTGACCACTGACACCACTATTCCACTTTGGACCGCCAGCCTTTGTGGAACCACACAGCCCAGCAATGGGTCATGCTGGGCTGTGTGGTTCCACAAATGTTAGCGTGTCAAAGTGCTGACCACTGACACTACTATTCCACTTTGGACCGCCAGCCTTTGTGGAACCACACAGCCCAGCATTGGGTCATGCTGGGCTGTGTGGTTCCACAAATGTTAGCGTGTCAAAGTGCTGACCACTGACACCACTATTCCACTTTGGACCGCCAGCCTTTGTGGAACCACACAGCCCAGCAATGGGTCATGCTGGGCTATATGGTTCCACAAATGTTCTTGGGAAAGAAATGAACCAGACTTTAGTGTCTTTACTTAATATACTTTTTTTCTTTTCCCCACAGATCTATCTACACAAGAAAAGAATGTAAAGAAGAACAAACTACTTTTTTGTTTTATTAACTTTCAATTTTTATTTAAAAAATAAAATCAAATTTTTCTTCAATACATTTTTAAAAAGAGAAGTTTTCTGTGGTTTTTATTAAAATTTGTAATGCAGTTGAATTGTACGTAAGTAGGTCGCCCAAGGAACATCAGGGGAACTGTGTCTCTTAACATCCACGCCACTTGGGAAGGATACACGGCAAGACCTGTGGAAGAGAACAGTATGAGGTTCCAGCTATTGGTAAAGTGTCACCCTGGTACTGAAAAGAAGAGGTACAATCAACACGACACAAGCAGGTTACAGTGGGCCCAAATGCAATCCTCCGGCACTTGCGTCACTACACATCCAAACATTCCCTGACAAGCATTGGTGTATCAGGGAATGATTGGATGTGCAGTTTTGCAAATGCCGGAGGGCTGCACTTTGGACATGCCGGGGTGATTCTGGACAAGAGGGAGTTTAGGGAAATACATCTCACCTGAGGGGGGGTTGTCTGCTACATGGCGGAGGGTCAGGTCCACATCACAAGTAGGTCGCCCATGGAACATCAGGGGAACTGTGTCTCTTCACATCCACGCCACTTGGGAAGGATACACTGCAAGACCTGTGGAAGAGAACAGTATGAGGTTCCAGCTATTGGTAAAGTGTCACCCTGGTACTGAAAAGAAGAGGTACAATCAACACGACACAAGCAGGTTACAGTGGGCCCAAATGCAATCCTCCGGAGTTTTGGGCAATACATCTCACCTGAGGGGGGTTGTCCGTTACATGGCGGAGGCTCAGGTCCACATCACAAGTAGGTCGCCCAATGGTAGAGTTGGATAAAAGGGTCCAATATTTGCAGAAACCCAACAACAGGAGAAAACGGGGTAACGAGTCGTCAACAGGACTAAACTTTAAAAACAGGCCTGGGAAGGTACATCAACAGGACGGAAAACTCTGAAATACATGAATAAAGATGTTTTTTTTTTTTTAATATTACAATGTCTGTTTACACGATAATACAAATGTATACTCACAGGCAACAGAAAAAAAGTTTTGGAGCACTGTCTGCCGGGAATCATCTCCTTCGTCCATACCCACGGTAGAGCAGAAGAACAGTTCCCGCATCGGAAAGCACTGCGACAAAGAGTCACCGGCAAACGGTTTGCGACACATGTTGTGTAAAATACAACATGCATTTACCATGCCGCAAACCTTCGCCGGGTGACCTCACCGCTAACCGCAAAGTTCCCACCATTGAATATAATGGAGAGGCTTTGTGATGCGCTGTCTGACAGCTCAGAAGTGCAGCCAATCAGCAGAGTGCAAGGACGTTGTGCTCGCTGATTGGCTTAAGAGACCTTTCAGTGACAGCAGTCACGAAGGGGTCTCTCTGCATTCAGGGAAAGGGGTCCCATGTGTAAACATGGGTCCACTTTCAGTCCGCTGGTCCGGGTTTGTCGTGTTATTTTTTTTGCCAAGTACGTGGATTTATCTCTGGACACTAGAGATCAGGTGAGTGTTATTTATTTCACAGGTACCCCGGATCGACGGAGACTGTGGCAGTCGGCGGGTCAACATAGGTAAGTATGTGTGTGTTGGCAGTTGTGTAATAAAGTTTTACTGTCAAGGTGTGTGTCTCCTGTTTTTATTTGGGTATTTTTTTTCCAGTAGTACTACAGGTACCAGCGGTCCAATTTTTCTCCCGCATGCTGGTACTTGTGGTTCTCCAAGTACCAGCTTGCGGGGGAGGCTTGCTGGGACTTGTAGTACTCCTGGAAAAAACAATATTCTTTAACATTTCTCAAGGCTATCGGCCTCCCATCCGCAGCCCTTGGATGGGGGGGACAGCCTCGGGCTTAACCCCTGGCCCTTGGGTGGTTGGGGGGGACCCCTTGATTGAAGGGGTCCCCACTCCCCCAGGGTACCCCGGCCAGGGGTGACTAGTTGGATATTTAATGCCACGGCCGCAGTGCGCTGTATAAAAGTGACCCCCGGCTGTGGCATTATCTGTCCAGCTAGTGGAGCCCGATGCTGGTGTAAAAAATACGGGGGACCCCCTGTCAATTTCCCCCCCGCATTTTTAGAACCAGGACCAGCTCGAAGAGCCCGAGGCTGGTTATGCTTTGGAGGGGGGACCCCCCGCCATTTTTTTCCTGAATTTTACCATTTATCTAAAAAAATAAAATAAAAAAAATTATATTTAAAAAAAAAAAATATATATAAATAATACTTGTGCCTCCAAAAAAGACAAACCAAGTACCTAATCCCTCCTAATATAAATAGATATGCTATTACAAAAAAAAACACCAAAAAAAACATGTTTTAATTTTTTTTTATTAGTTTCACCCACCAAAGTGTGGCGGCTTGAAAATGACGAATTTGCTGTCTAAAAGCACTGTTGTCGAATTTCCAAACTTGAATTGAATATACTTTTGTCGAATTGCAGCATTTGTACCAATGCAGAAAAGTCGAATTTGACAAAAGTCGAATTTCCAAAAATCGAATTTTGAATGTCCGTTTTTTGACGTAAAAGTACTGTATTGCATTGTCGATTTTTTTTTTTTTTTTTTTTTTTTTTTTTTTGGGCGAAAAAATCCCGATGAATTCAACCGCAATTGCATATACCCCTATAGCTTATTCACTTAAATCTCTGATAAATTGTGTGTCTGGTATGCACAGTCTGGTTAGCACAGTTAGTAAGGTGTTGGGATTGCACTATCAAATTAAGACTGTCATTGGTTCGAATCCCATGTTATCATGTTTTTATTTTACTAGTGTGGTTTGTGGCTCTATAATATGAATGCCTATGTCTTTTAACAACAATAGTCAAGTCTTCCAATGGACTTTTTAGTGAAACCCAATAGATAGCTTTATTTTCTTTTTGTTTACTCAAATACTGAATGCTTATGTCTTATAAATTTAGTAGGAAAGTATTCTAATGACTTGCTTATGACACCCCATAGAATATATTATGTTTAGTACCTTGGACACTGTAGCTTATTCACTTAAATCTCTGATAAATTGTGTGTCTGGTATGCACAGTCTGGTTAGCACAGTTAGTAAGGTGTTGGGTTTGCACTATCAAATTAAGACATTGGTTCGAATCCCATGTTATCATGTTTTCTCTAACGTCCTAGTGGATGCTGGGGACTCCGAAAGGACCATGGGAATAGCGGCTCCGCAGGAGACTGGGCACAAAAGTAAAAGCTTTAGGACTACCTGGTGTGCACTGGCTCCTCCCCCTATGACCCTCCTCCAAGCCTCAGTTAGATTTTTGTGCCCGAACGAGAAGGGTGCAATCTAGGTGGCTCTCCTGAGCTGCTTAGAGTAAAAGTTTAAAGTAGACGAGAGGGGGGGCACTAATTTGGCAGATAAACTGGCGCCATTTTTTCCTCACAGCTCCGTTGGAGGAAGGCTCCCTGACTCTCCCCTGCAGTCCTGCACTACAAAAACACTTATATAAGGTTATCCCTATATATATATATATATATATATATATATATATATATATATATATATATATAGCGCTCTGGTGTGTGCTGGCAAACTCTCCCTCTGTCTCCCCAAAGGGCTAGTGGGGTCCTGTCCTCTATCAGAGCATTCCCTGTGTGTGTGCTGTGTGTCCGTACGTTGTGTCGACATGTATGAGGAGGAAAATGGTGTGGAGGCGGAGCAATTGCCTGTGTTAGTGATGTCACCCCCTAGGGAGTCGACACCTGACTGGATGGTCTTATGGAAAGAATTACGTGATAGTGTCAGCACTTTACAAAAGACTGTTGACGACATGAGACAGCCGGCAAATCAGTTAATACCTGTACAGGCGTCTCAAACACCGTCAGGGGCTATAAAACGCCCGTTACCTCAGGTCGATACAGACACTGACACGGACACTGACTCCAGTGTCGACGGTGAGGAAACAAACGTATTTTCCAGTAGGGCCACACGTTACATGATCACGGCAATGAAAGAGGTTTTGAACATTTCTGATACTACAAGTACCACAAAAAAGGGTATTATGTGGGGTGTGAAAAAACTACCCGTAGTTTTTCCTGAATCAGATGAATTAAATGAGGTGTGTGATGAAGCGTGGGTTTCCCCCGATAAAAAACTGATAATTTCTAAAAAATTATTGGCATTATACCCTTTCCCGCCAGAGGTTAGGGCACGTTGGGAAACACCCCCTAGGGTAGATAAGGCGCTCACACGCTTATCAAAACAAGTGGCGTTACCGTCTCCTGATACGGCCGCCCTCAAGGAACCAGCTGATAGGAAGCTGGAAAATATCCTAAAAAGTATATACACACATACTGGTATTATACTGCGACCAGCAATCGCCTCAGCCTGGATGTGCAGTGCTGGGGTGGCTTGGTCGGATTCCCTGACTGAAAATATTGATACCCTGGACAGGGACAATATATTATTGACTATAGAGCATTTAAAGGATGCATTTCTATATATGCGTGATGCACAGAGAGATATTTGCACTCTGGCATAAAGAGTAAGTGCGATGTCCATTTCTGCCAGAAGAGGGTTATGGACGCGACAGTGGTCAGGTGATGCGGATTCCAAACGGCATATGGAAGTATTGCCGTATAAAGGGGAGGAGTTATTTGGGGTCGGTCTATCGGACCTGGTGGCCACGGCAACGGCTGGGAAATCCACCTTTTTACCCCAGGTCACCTCTCAGCAGAAAAAGATACCGTCTTTTCAGGCTCAGTCCTTTCGTCCCCATAAGGGCAAGCGGGCAAAAGGCCACTCATATCTGCCCCGGGGCAGAGGAAGGGGAAAAAGACTGCAGCAGACAGACTCTTCCCACGAACAGAAGCCCTCCCCCGCTTCTGCCAAGTCCTCAGCATGACGCTGGGGCCTTACAAGCGGACTCAGGCACGGTGGGGGCCCGTCTCAAGAATTTCAGCGCGCAGTGGGCTTACTCGCAAGTGGACCCCTGGATCCTGCAGGTAGTATCTCAGGGGTACAAATTGGAATTCGAGACGTCTCCCCCTCGCCGGTTCCTGAAGTCTGCTTTACCAACGTCTCCCCCCGACAGGGAGGCGGTATTGGAAGCCATTCACAAGCTGTATTCCCAGCAGGTGATAATCAAGGTACCCCTCCTACAACAGGGAAAGGGGTATTATTACACGCTGTTTGTGGTACCGAAGCCGGACGGCTCGGTGAGACCCATTTTAAATCTGAAATCCTTGAACACTTACATAAAAAGGTTCAAGTTCAAGATGGAGTCACTCAGAGCAGTGATAGCGAACCTGGAAGAAGGGGACTATATGGTGTCTCTGGACATCAAGGATGCTTACCTCCATGTCCCAATTTGCCCTTCTCACCAAGGGTACCTCAGGTTTGTGGTACAGAACTGTCACTATCAGTTTCAGACGCTGCCGTTTGGATTGTCCACGGCACCCCGGGTCTTTACCAAGGTAATGGCCGAAATGATGATTCTTCTTCGAAGAAAAGGCGTCTTAATTATCCCTTACTTGGACGATCTCCTGATAAGGGCAAGGTCCAGAGAACAGTTAGAGGTCGGAGTAGCACTATCTCAAGTAGTACTACGACAGCACGGATGGATTCTAAATATTCCAAAATCGCAGCTGATTCCGACGACACGTCTGCTGTTCCTAGGGATGATTCTGGACACAGTACAGAAAAAGGTGTTTCTCCCGGAGGAGAAAGCCAGGGAGTTATCCGACCTAGTCAGGAACCTCCTAAGACCAGGCCAAGTGTCAGTGCATCAATGCACAAGGGTCCTGGGAAAGATGGTGGCTTCTTACGAAGCGATTCCATTCGGCAGATTCCACGCAAGAACTTTTCAGTGGGATCTGCTGGACAAATGGTCCGGATCGCATCTTCAAATGCATCAGCGGATAACCCTGTCTCCAAGGACAAGGGTGTCTCTCCTGTGGTGGTTACAGAGTGCTCATCTCCTAGAGGGCCGCAGATTCGGCATTCAGGATTGGGTCCTGGTGACCACGGATGCCAGCCTGAGAGGCTGGGGAGCAGTCACACAGGGAAAAAATTTCCAGGGCTTGTGGTCAAGCATGGAAACGTCACTTCACATAAATATCCTGGAACTAAGGGCCATTTACAATGCCCTAAGTCAGGCAAGGCCTCTGCTTCAGGGTCAGCCGGTGTTGATCCAGTCGGACAACATCACGGCAGTCGCCCACGTATACAGACAGGGCGGCACAAGAAGCAGGAGGGCAATGACGGAAGTTGCAAGGATTCTTCGCTGGGCGGAAAATCATGTGATAGCACTGTCAGCAGTATTCATTCCGGGAGTGGACAACTGGGAAGCAGACTTCCTCAGCACGACCTCCACCCGGGGGAGTGGGGACTTCACCCAGAAGTCTTCCACATGATTGTGAACCGTTGGGAAAAACCAAAGGTGGACACGATGGCGTCCCGCCTCAACAAAAAACTGGACAGATATTGCGCCAGGTCAAGGGACCCTCAGGCAATAGCTGTGGACGCTCTGGTAACACCGTGGGTGTACCAGTCAGTATATGTGTTCCCTCCTCTGCCTCTCATACCCAAGGTACTGAGAATCATAAGAAGGAGAGGTGTAAAGACTATACTCGTAGCTCCGGATTGGCCAAGAAGGACTTGGTCCCCGGAAATTCAAGAGATGCTCACGGAAGACCCGTGGCCTCTACCTCTAAGAAAGGACCTGCTCCAGCAGGGACCATGTCTGTTCCAAGACTTACCGCGGCTGCGTTTGACGGCATGGCGGTTGAACGCCGGATTCTGAAGAAAAAAGGCATTCCAGATGAAGTCATCCCTACCCTGATCAAAGCCAGGAAGGATGTAACTGTGCAACATTATCACCGTATTTGGCGTAAATATGTTGCGTGGTGTGAGGCCAGGAAGGCCCCTACAGAGGAATTTCAACTGGGTCGATTCCTGCAATTCCTGCAAACAGGACTGTCTATGGGCCTCAAATTAGGGTCCATTAAGGTTCAAATTTCGGCCCTGTCAATATTCTTCCAAAAAGAACTAGCTTCAGTTCCTGAAGTTCAGACGTTTGTCAAGGGGGTACTGCATATACAGCCTCCTTTTGTGCCTCCAGTGGCACCTTGGGATCTCAATGTAGTTTTGGGATTCCTAAAATCACATTGGTTTGAACCACTCACCACTGTGGACTTAAAATATCTCACATGGAAAGTGGTAATGCTGTTAGCCCTGGCTTCAGCCAGGCGTGTATCAGAATTGGCGGCTTTATCCTATAAAAGCCCTTACCTAATTTTTCATACGGACAGGGCAGAATTGAGGACTCGTCCTCAATTTCTCCCGAAGGTGGTTTCAGCATTTCACTTAAACCAGCCTATTGTGGTGCCTGCGGCTACTAGGGACTTGGAGGATTCCAAGTTGCTGGACGTAGTCAGGGCCCTGAAAATATATGTTTCCAGGACGGCTGGAGTCAGAAAATCTGACTCGCTGTTTATCCTGTATGCACCCAACAAGCTGGGTGCTCCTGCTTCTAAGCAGACGATTGCTCGTTGGATTTGTAGTACAATTCAGCTTGCACATTCTATGGCAGGCCTGCCACAGCCAAAATCTGTAAAAGCCCATTCCACAAGGAAGGTGGGCTCATCTTGGGCGGCTGCCCGAGGGGTTTTGGCTTTACAACTTTGCCGAGCAGCTACTTGGTCAGGGGCAAATACGTTTGCAAAATTCTACAAATTTGATACCCTGGCTGAGGAGGACCTGGAGTTCTCTCATTCGGTGCTGCAGAGTCATCCGCACTCTCCCGCCCGTTTGGGAGCTTTGGTATAATCCCCATGGTCCTTTCGGAGTCCCCAGCATCCACTAGGACGTTAGAGAAAATAAGAATTTACTTACCGATAATTCTATTTCTCATAGTCCGTAGTGGATGCTGGGCGCCCATCCCAAGTACGGATTGTCTGCAATACTTGTACATAGTTATTGTTACAAAAATCGGGTTATTATTGTTGTGAGCCATCTTTTCAGAGGCTCCTCTGTTATCATGCTGTTAACTGGGTTCAAATCACAAGTTGTACGGTGTGATTTGTGTGGCTGGTATGAGTCTTACCCGGGATTCAAAATCCTTCCTTATTGTGTTCGCTCGTCCGGGCACAGTATCCTAACTGAGGCTTGGAGGAGGGTCATAGGGGGAGGAGCCAGTGCACACCAGGTAGTCCTAAAGCTTTTACTTTTGTGCCCAGTCTCCTGCGGAGCCGCTATTCCCATGGTCCTTTCGGAGTCCCCAGCATCCACTACGGACTATGAGAAATAGAATTATCGGTAAGTAAATTCTTATTTTTATTTTACTAGTGTGGTTTGTGGCTCTATAATATGAATGCCTATGTCTTTTAACAACAATAGTCAAGTCTTCCAATGGACTTTTTAGTGAAACCCAATAGATAGCTTTATTTTCTCTTTGTTTACTCAAATATTGAATGCTTATGTCTTATAAATTTAGTAGGAAAGTATTCTAATGACTTGCTTATGACACCCCATAGAATATATTATGTTTAGTACCTTGGACACTGTAGCTTATTCACTTAAATCTCTGATAAATTGTGTGCCTGGTATGCACAGTCTGGTTAGCACAGTTAGTAAGGTGTTGGGTTTGCACTATCAAATTAAGACTGTCATTGGTTCGAATCCCATGTTATCATGTTTTTATTTTACTAGTGTGGTTTATGGCTCTATAATATGAATGCCTATGTCTTTTAACAACAATAGTCAAGTCTTCCAATGGACTTTTTAGTGAAACCCAATAGATAGCTTTATTTTCTTTTTGTTTTCTCAAATACTGAATGCTTATGTCTTATAAATTTAGTAGGAAAGTATTCTAATGACTTGCTTATGACACCCCATAGAATATATTATGTTTAGTACGTTTTTATTTTACTAGTGTGGTTTATGGTAGTGATGAGCGAGGTTCGGTTTTACTCGGTTTTACTCGGTTTTACTCGGTTCTCAAAACGGCATCTTATTGGCTATCCAAAACACGTGACATCCGTGAGCCAATAAGATGCCGTTTTGAGAACCGAGTAAAACCGAGTAAAACCGAATCCGCTCATCACTACTTTATGGCTCTATAATATGAATGCCTATGTCTTTTAACAACAATAGTCAAGTCCTTCCAATGGACTTTTTAGTGAAACCCAATAGATAGCTTTATTTTCTTTTTGTTTTCTCAAATACTGAATGCTTATGTCTTATAAATTTAGTAGGAAAGTATTCTAATGACTTGCTTATGACACCCCATAGAATATATTATGTTTAGTACCTTCGACACTGTAGCTTATTTACTTAAATCTCTGATAAATTGTGTGCTTGGTATGCACAGTCTGGATAGCACAGTTGGTAAGGTGTTGGGTTTGCACTATCAAATTAAGACTGTCATTGGTTCGAATCCCATGTTATCATGTTTTTATTTTACTAGTGTGATTTGTGGCTCTATAATATGAATGCCTATGGGGTATATGCAATTGCGGTCGAATTCGCTGCAATTTTTGCCGTTTTTTAATTCGACTCAATTCGACAGGTGAATCCCGGAAGGTGGCTTCCGGAATTCACCATATTCAATGAAAAACGGATTCGCCAGAGTCGCGGGCGAAAATCGGCCGATTTGGCGGATTTTGCCGCGATTTTAAAAAACGGTAAAAAAACGTGAAAAACCCGAAAAAAAAAATGGCGTGGGGTCCCCCCTCCAAAGCATAACCAGCCTCGGGCTCATCGAGCTGGTCCTGGTTCTAAAAATGCAGGGGAAAAATTGGCCAGGGATCCCCCGTATTTTTAAAACCAGCACCGGCTCTGCGCCTGGTGCTGGTGCCAAAAATACGGGGGACAAAAAGAGTAGGGGTCCCCCGTATTTTTAACACCAGCATCGGGCTCCACTAGCTGGACAGATAATGCCACAGCCGGGGGTCACTTTTATGCCGTGCCCTGCGGCCGTGGCATTAAATATCCAACTAGTCACCCCTGGCCGGGGAACCCTGGGGGAGTGGGGACCCCATCAATCAAGGGGTTCCCCCCCCCAGCCACCCAAGGGCCAGGGGTGAAGCCCGAGGCTGTCCCCCCCCATCCAATGGGCTGCGGATGGGGGGGCTGATAGCCTTTTGTGATAATAAAAAGATATTGTTTTTTCCAGCAGTACTACAAGTCCCAGCAAGCCTCCCCCGCAAGCTGGTACTTGGAGAACCACAAGTACCAGCATGCGGGAGAAAAACGGGTCCGCTGGTACCTGTAGTACTACTGGGAAAAAAATACCCAAATAAAAACAGGCCACACACACCTTGATAGTAAAACTTTATTACACACTACCGACACACACATACTTACCTATGTTGACACGCCGACTGCCACGGTCTCCGACGATCCGAGGGTACCTGTGAAAAAATTATACTCACCTTCCAGCGTCCAGAGATAAATCCACGTCCAGAGAGTAAAATCCACGTACTTGTTTAAAAAAAAAAACACGCAAAAACCCGCTCCATACCGGACTAGAAAGGGGTCCAATGTTTTCACATCAGACCCCTTTCTCCCGAATGCCGGGACATCACGTGACTCCTGTCACTGACGTCCCTTCAGCCAATCAGGAAGCGCTACTTCCGTGGCGCTCACCTGATTGGCTGTGCGCTGTCTGTACTGTGACAGCACATCGCAAAGCCGCTCCATTACTTTCAATGGTGGGAACTTTGCGGGTAGCGGTGGGGTCACCCGCCGGTCAGCCGCTGACCGGCGGGTGACCTTACCGCTAGCTGCTAAGTTCCCACCATTGAAAGTAATGGAGCGGCTTTGCGATGTGCTGTCACAGTACAGACAGCGCACAGCCAATCAGTTGAGCGCAACGAAGTTGCGCTTCCTGATTGGCTTAGAGACCTTTCTGTGACAGCTGTCACTGACAGGTCTCATTCGTGGAAAGGTGTCCCATGTGTCAGCATGGGACCCCTTTCAGTCCGGCATGGAGCGGGTGTTCGGTTTGTTTTTTTGCCAAGTACGTGGATTTATCTCTGGACCATGGCTGAGGTGAGTATATTGATCTTTTCTTTTCAGGTATCCGTGGATTCTACATGGAGAAGAGGACCGATGTCGGCTTGTGAACATAGGTAAGTATGTGTGTGTCGACGTATGAAATAAAGTTTTACTGTCGACGGTGTGTGTGTCCTGTTTTTATTTGGTTTTTTTTTTTTTCCAGTAGTACTACAGGTACCAGCGGGCCCGTTTTTCTCCCGCATGCTGGTACTTGTGGTTCTCCAAGTACCAGCTTGCGGGGGAGGCTTGCTGGGACTTGTAGTACTACTGGGAAAAAACAATATCTTTTTATTATCACAAAAGGCTATCGGCCCCCCCATCCGCAGCCCATTGGATGGGGGGGGACAGCCTCGGGCTTCACCCCTGGCCCTTGGGTGGCTGGGGGGGGGGACCCCTTGATTGAAGGGGTCCCCACTCCCCCAGGGTACCCCGGCCAGGGGTGACTAGTTGGATATTTAATGCCACGGCCGCAGGGCACGGCATAAAAGTGACCCCCGGCTGTGGCATTATCTGTCCAGCTAGTGGAGCCCGATGCTGGTGTTAAAAATACGGGGGACCCCTACTCTTTTTGTCCCCCCGTATTTTTGGCACCAGCACCAGGCGCAGAGCCCGGTGCTGGTTTTAAAAATACGGGGGATCCCCTGTCAATTTTTTCCCCGCATTTTTAGAACCAGGACCAGCTCGAAGAGCCCGAGGCTGGTTATGCTTTGGAGGGGGGACCCCACGCCATTTTTTTTTATGATTTCACCGTTCCAGCATAAAAAAAAATAAAAAAAAAATAATATTTTAAAAAATATATAAATAATATTTGTGCCTCCAAAAAAAAAAAAAAAAGTACCTAATCCCTTCTAATATAAATAGATCTGCTATTCCCCCCCAAAAAAACACAAAAAAAAACAAACATGTTTAAATTTTTTTTATTTGTTTTCACCCTCCAAAGTGTGGCGGATTGAAAATGACGAATTTGCTGTCTAAAAGCACTGCTGTCGAATTTCCAAACTTGAATTGAATATGCTTTGGTCGAATTGCAGCACTTGTATCATTGCAGAAAAGTCGAATTTGCAAAAAGTCGAATTTCAAAAAGTCGAATTTTGAAAGTCCGTTTTTTGGTCGGAAAGCACTGAATTGCATAGGCGATTTTTTTTTTTGGTCGAAAATGACCCGAAATTCGACAATTTCGGGAATTCGACCGCAATTGCATATACCCCTATGTCTTTTAACAACAATAGTCAAGTCTTCCAATGGACTTTTTAGTGTAACCCAATAGATAGCTTTATTTTCTCTTTGTTTACTCAAATATTGAATTCTTATGTCTTATAAATTTAGTAGGAAAGTATTCTAATGACTTGCTTATGACACCCCATAGAATATATTATGTTTAGTACGTTTTTATTTTACTAGTGTGGTTTATGGCTCTATAATATGAATGCCTATGTCTTTTAACAACAATAGTCAAGTCTTCCAATGGACTTTTTAGTGAAACCCAATAGATAGCTTTATTTTCTTTTTGTTTTCTCAAATACTGAATGCTTATGTCTTATAAATTTAGTAGGAAAGTATTCTAATGACTTGCTTATGACATCCCATAGAATATATGTTTAGTACCTTGGACACTGTAGCTTATTCACTTAAATCTCTGATAAATTGTGTGTCTGCTATGCAGTCTGGTTAGCACAGTTAGTAAGGTGTTGGGATTGCACTATCAAATTAAGACTGTCATTGGTTCGAATCTCTTGTTACCATGTTTTTATTTTACTAGTGTGGTTTGTGGCTCTATAATATGAATGCCTATGTCTTTTAACAACAATAGTCAAGTCTTCCAATGGACTTTTTAGTGAAACCCAATAGATACCGTATATACTCGAGTATAAGCCGACTTTTTCAGCACTTTTTTTTTGTGCTGAAAAAGCCACCTCGGCTTATACTCGAGTCAGTGACTGGCAGAGCAGTGTGAAGGAGGGACACGGAGCGCACAGCGCTCGGCTCTCCTGTGTCCCCCTCCTGCATCTCCGGCGGCAGCAGCGGCGGTTCTATTACAGGAAGTACCCGTTCGTGACCTCTGATCACGAACCGGCACTTCCTTTAATAGACCTGCCGCGGCCGCCGAAGATGCAGGAGGGACACAGGAGAGGCGCGTGCTGTGCGCTTCGTGTCCCTCCAGAAGACAGCGCGGGATCGACGGAGGGGTAAGTAACAACACTGTGGGGCATACCTGGCACTTGGGGAGGGAACGTATCTGGCATCATGAGGGGGCGTATCTGGCAGCACTGTGGGGGCATATCTGGCAGCACTGTGGGGGCATATCTGGCAGCACTGTGGGGGCATAACTGGCAGCACTGTGGGGGCATATCTGGCAGCACTGTGGGGGCATATCTGGCAGCACTGTGGGGGCATATCTGGCAGCACTGGCAGCACTGTGGTGGCATATCTGGCAGCACTGTGGGGGCATAACTGGCAGCACTGTGGGGGCATATCTGGCAGCACTGTGGGGGCATATCTGGCAGCACTGTGGGGGCATATCTGGCAGCACTGTGGGGGCATAACTGGCAGCACTGTGGGGGCATAACTGGCAGCACTGTGGGGGCATAACTGGCAGCACTGTGGGGGCATATCTGGCAGCACTGTGGGGGCATATCTGGCAGCACTGTGGGGGCATATCTGGCAGCACTGTGGGGGCATATCTGGCAGCACTGTGGGGGCATATCTGGCAGCACTGTGGGGGCATATCTGGCACTGAGGGCTGTGTACGGCTAGAGCTGCATTTCCCACCCTAGGCTTATACTCGAGTCAATAAGTTTTCCCAGGTTTTTGTGGTAGAATTAGGTGCCTCGGCTTATATTCGGGTCGACTTATACTCGAGTATATACGGTAGCTTTATTTTCTTTTTGTTTTCTCAAATACTGAATGCTTATGTCTTATAAATTTAGTAGGAAAGTATTCTAATGACTTGCTTATGACACCCCATAGAATATATTATGTTTAGTACCTTGGACACTGTAGCTTATTCACTTAAATCTCTGATAAATTGTGTGCCTGGTATGCACAGTCTGGTTAGCACAGTTAGTAAGGTGTTGGGTTTGCACTATCAAATTAAGACTGTCATTGGTTCGAATCCCATGTTATCATGTTTTTATTTTACTAGTGTGGTTTATGGCTCTATAATATGAATGCCTATGTCTTTTAACAACAATAGTCAAGTCTTCCAATGGACTTTTTAGTGAAACCCAATAGATAGCTTTATTTTCTTTTTGTTTTCTCAAATACTGAATGCTTATGTCTTATAAATTTAGTAGGAAAGTATTCTAATGACTTGCTTATGACACCCCATAGAATATATTATGTTTAGTACCTTGGACACTGTAGCTTATTCACTTAAATCTCTGATAAATTTTGTGTTTGGTATGCACAGTCTGGAAAGCACAGTTGGTAAGGTGTTGGGTTTGCACTATCAAATTAAGACTGTCATTGGTTCGAATCCCATGTTATCATGTTTTTATTTTACTAATGTGGTTTGTGGCTCTATAATATGAATGCCTATGTCTTTTAACAACAATAGTCAAGTCTTCCAATGGACTTTTTAGTGAAACCCAATAGATAGCTTTATTTTCTCTTTGTTTACTCAAATATTGAATGCTTATGTCTTATAAATTTAGTAGGAAAGTATTCTAATGACTTGCTTATGACACCCCATAGAATATATTATGTTTAGTACCTTGGACACTGTAGCTTATTCACTTAAATCTCTGATAAATTGTGTGCTTGGTATGCACAGTCTGGGTTTGCACTATCAAATTAAGACTGTCATTGGTTCGAATTCCATGTTATCATGTTTTTATTTTACTAGTGTGGTTTGTGGCTCTTTAATATGAATGCCTATGTCTTTTAACAACAATAGTCAAGTCTTCCAATTGACTTTTTAGTGAAACCCAATAGATAGCTTTATTTTCTTTTTGTTTTCTCAAATACTGAATGCTTAGGTCTTATAAATTTAGTAGGAAAGTATTCTTATGACTTGCTTATGACACCCCATAGAATATATTATGTTTAGTACCTTGGACACTGTAGCTTATTCACTTAAATCTCTGATAAATTGTGTGCTTGGTATGCACAGTCTGGTTAGCACAGTTAGTAAGGTGTTGGGTTTGCACTATCAAATTAAGACGGTCATTGGTTCGAATCCCATGTTATCATGTTTTTATTTTACTAGTGTGGTTTATGGCTCTATAATATGAATGCCTATGTCTTTTAACAACAATAGTCAAGTCTTCCAATGGACTTTTTAGTGAAACCCAATAGATAGCTTTATTTTCTTTTTGTTTTCTCAAATACTGAATGCTTATGTCTTATAAATTTAGTAGGAAAGTATTCTAATGACTTGCTTATGACACCCCATAGAATATATTATGTTTAGTACCTTGGACACTGTAGCTTATTCACTTAAATCTCTGATAAATTGTGTGCTTGGTATGCACAGTCTGGATAGCACAGTTGGTAAGGTGTTGGGTTTGCACTATCAAATTAAGACTGTCATTGGTTCGAATCCCATGTTATCATGTTTTTATTTTACTAGTGTGGTTTATGGCTCTATAATATGAATGCCTATGTCTTTTAACAACAATAGTCAAGTCTTCCAATGGACTTTTTAGTGAAACCCAATAGATAGCTTTATTTTCTTTTTGTTTTCTCAAATACTGAATGCTTATGTCTTATAAATTTAGTAGGAAAGTATTCTGACTTGCTTATGACACCCCATAGAATATATTATGTTTAGTACCTTGGACACTGTAGCTTATTCACTTAAATCTCTGATAAATTGTGTGCTTGGTATGCACAGTCTGGATAGCACAGTTGGTAAGGTGTTGGGTTTGCACTATCAAATTAAGACTGTCATTGGTTCGAACCCCATGTTATCATGTTTTTATTTTACTAGTGTGGTTTATGGCTCTATAATATGAATGCCTATGTCTTTTAACAACAATAGTCAAGTCTTCCAATGGACTTTTTAGTGAAACCCAATAGATAGCTTTATTTTCTCTTTGTTTACTCAAATATTGAATGCTTATGTCTTATAAATTTAGTAGGAAAGTATTCTAATGACTTGCTTATGACACCCCATAGAATATATTATGTTTAGTACCTTGGACACTGTAGCTTATTCACTTAAATCTCTGATAAATTGTGTGCTTGGTATGCACAGTCTGGATAGCACAGTTGGTAAGGTGTTGGGTTTGCACTATCAAATTAAGACTGTCATTGGTTTGAATCCCATGTTATCATGTTTTTATTTTACTAGTGTGGTTTATGGCTCTATAATATGAATGCCTATGTCTTTTAACAACAATAGTCAAGTCTTCCAATGGGAAGTATTCTAATGACTTGCTTATGACACCCCATAGAATATATTATGTTTAGTACCTTGGACACTGTAGCTTATTCACTTAAATCTCTGATAAATTGTGTGTCTGGTATGCACAGTCTGGTTAGCACAGTTAGTAAGGTGTTGGGATTAAAATTAAGGTGTTGGGTTTGCACTATCAAATTAAGACTGTCATTGGTTTGAATCCCATGTTATCATGTTTTTATTTTACTAGTGTGGTTTATGGCTCTATAATATGAATGCCTATGTCTTTTAACAACAATAGTCAAGTCTTCCAATGGACTTTTTAGTGAAACCCAATAGATAGCTTTATTTTCTTTTTGTTTTCTCAAATACTGAATGCTTATGTCTTATAAATTTAGTAGGAAAGTATTCTAATGACTTGCTTATGACACCCCATAGAATATATGTTTAGTACCTTGGACACTGTAGCTTATTCACTTAAATCTCTGATAAATTGTGTGCTTGGTATGCACAGTCTGGATAGCACAGTTGGTAAGGTGTTGGGTTTGCACTATCAAATTAAGACTGTCATTGGTTCGAATCCCATGTTATCATGTTTTTATTTTACTAGTGTGGTTTATGGCTCTATAATATGAATGCCTATGTCTTTTAACAACAATCGTCAAGTCTTCCAATGGACTTTTTAGTGAAACCCAATAGATAGCTTTATTTTCTTTTTGTTTTCTCAAATACTGAATGCTTATGTCTTATAAATTTAGTAGGAAAGTATTCTAATGACTTGCTTATGACACCCCATAGAATATATTATGTTTAGTACGTTTTTATTTTACTAGTGTGGTTTATGGCTCTATAATATGAATGCCTATGTCTTTTAACAACAATAGTCAAGTCTTCCAATGGACTTTTTAGTGAAACCCAATAGATAGCTTTATTTTCTTTTTGTTTTCTCAAATACTGAATGCTTATGTCTTATAAATTTAGTAGGAAAGTATTCTAATGACTTGCTTATGACACCCCATAGAATATATTATGTTTAGTACGTTTTTATTTTACTAGTGTGGTTTATGGCTCTATAATATGAATGCCTATGTCTTTTAACAACAATAGTCAAGTCTTCCAATGGACTTTTTAGTGAAACCCAATAGATAGCTTTATTTTCTTTTTGTTTACTCAAATACTGAATGCTTATGTCTTATAAATTTAGTAGGAGAGTACTCTAATGACTTGCTTATGACACCCCATAGAATATATTATGTTTAGTACATTGGACACTGTAGCTTATTCACTTAAATCTCTGATAAATTGTGTGTCTGGTATGCACAGTCTGGTTAGCACAGTTAGTAAGGTGTTGGGTTTGCACTATCAAATTAAGACTGTCATTGGTTCGAATCCCATGTTATCATGTTTTTATTTTACTAGTGTGGTTTATGGCTCTTTAATATGAATGCCTATGTCTTTTAACAACAATAGTCAAGTCTTCCAATGGACTTTTTAGTGAAACCCAATAGATAGCTTTATTTTCTTTTTGTTTACTCAAATACTGAATGCTTATGTCTTATAAATTTAGTAGGAAAGTATTCTAATGACTTGCTTATGACACCCCATAGAATATATTATGTTTAGTACGTTTTTATTTTACTAGTGTGGTTTATGGCTCTATAATATGAATGCCTATGTCTTTTAACAACAATAGTCAAGTCTTCCAATGGACTTTTTAGTGAAACCCAATAGATAGCTTTATTTTCTTTTTGTTTACTCAAATACTGAATGCTTATGTCTTATAAATTTAGTAGGAAAGTATTCTAATGACTTGCTTATGACACCCCATAGAATATATTATGTTTAGTACCTTGGACACTGTAGCTTATTCACTTAAATTTCTGATAAATTGTGTGTCTGGTATGCACAGTCTGGTTAGCACAGTTAGTAAGTTGTTGGGTTTGCACTATCAAATTAAGACTGTCATTGGTTCGAATCCCATGTTATCATGTTTTTATTTTACTGGTGTGGTTTATGGCTCTATAATATGAATCACATAAAATTAAAACCGAGGTTTTAATAGGAAGCGCTGTCCAGTCACAACCAATTAGCACATATTATATTTATTATTTAAAAAAGAAAAAAGCAGCATATATGGCCATATATCACACATAGATATACAAAAATATAATATAATTAGCAATATAATAATCAATAAAAAATAGCATAAAAAGTCCGATTTGTTAATCAGTTAGTAAGGGCATGCAATCTTGATATCGTCATCCATAAGTATTTATTAATATGTTAGTCCATTAGTAAGTGGATCCAGACTATTCCGATATTAGTTTTGCAGAAAATCACTGGTAAGTTTAACTCCTACCTCCCGTAATTAGCAATTTTCGGGGGCTATTGCAAATTGGAGACCAATGTTCAGTATATGCAAAAATGGATCCCGTAGGACTTACAAGCCGGGGGAGCGCTCCCTCTCTCTCTTTCCAGCAGCGTGGGTGTATAAAAACACTTGTTTCCAGCACGAGATACGGCTTGTCGGAGCAGCAGCTCACAGCTCACACAGAGATTGCAGCCCGATCACGTGACGCGTTTCTCCGCCTCTCCACTTCCGGGTACTCGGCGGCTTCCTCAGACGTGTATGCTAACTGGTCCCTTTGATGCCACTTTTATCCTCCCCTAATTAGCAGAATCAACAGGCAGCATTAGCCCACCTGGGAGCACACCTAGCTTACATTTACCATTAGTATAGAGACCAGTGTATGCTTCATTCGTCAGCACAAGTATATAACCACATCCGGCTTCCGGTCACATGCCGCTTGCGTTCCACATAGTGATTTTTGCGTTCCAGCTATTGATTCACATCAAAAATAATATTAAAACATACATTAAAATTAAATTAGATTAAAAACCAGAAAAAACGTCTGCCAACTCATCCCACCATCAATCTATAATCATTTTTTAAAAACAGTATAATAGAAAAAATAATAACATAAAACGGGGGAGTAGATACTCAGATATTATTCAATTCTATTGTATCATTAAGTCCTCCTGGTACTAAAGTTTTCATACTAAAAATCCAGAAGGCCTCTCGTCTACACAGACGGTTATATCTATCTCCCCCTCTCGCCGTTGCTTTTATCTGTTCAATGGCTATAATTTTTATATTCCTAATGGAGCCCTTCTGACAGTCAGAAAAATGTCTATACAGAGAGTTCGTTCTGGAGTTCATTAGAATATTCCTTTTATGCTCCATGAACCTTATATGTAGTTGTCTGATCGTGCGGCCTATATATTGAAGACCGCATCCACAGACCAACAAATAGATCACAAAATCAGACCTGCAGTTAATAAAATCTTTAATTAAAAATGTCTCATCAGATACATTGGAAGAAAAGGATGTGGTCTTTCTACTTGTACAGTTGCATGTAAAACAACCTGTCTTCCCACACCGATGAAAGCCCAATGGTTTACTAGAGAGCCACATCTCTGATGATGCCTTCTCTTCTGATGTTTTATTTTTAATTCTAAAATGACTCGGAGCTAATTTTTGTTTTAAATTTGTAGATTTTCTGAATATGATATTATCATTTAATATGCCAGTGCTGTTTAGAAGTTCATCTAATTCTAAGATATGAAAATTCTTCTTAACAATCCGCTTAATGGCTAAAGCTTTGGAGTTATATTGTGTAACAAAATTTACACTCCTATTTATATCCTTTCTATCAGACTGACTTCTTGATATTTGGTCATCTAAAAGAGACCCCCTATCTATTCTGCTGACCTCAGCTAATGTGATATCTAACAATTTTCTAGGATACCCTTGTTCAAGAAATGCGTCATACATGCATTTTGCCTGTTTCTGGAACATCTCAGGGCGAGAACAGTTCCGTTTGACCCTCAAGAACTGGCTTTTAGGGATATTCGTTTTCCATTTACAATAATGGCCACTCTTAAAATTAAGATATCTATTTTGATCTACATCTTTGATATAAGTACTTGTAGTGAGCTTGTTATCCACTATTGCGAGGGCTATATCTAAAAATGTTATTTCTGACTGATGTACTGTGCTTGTGAAAGTTAACCCATAAGTGTTCTGATTTAATGAGGTTACAAATTTATTGATAGAACTTAAATCCCCATCCCAAATCATAAATAAATCATCTAATAATATAATATGAATGCCTATGTCTTTTAACAACAATAGTCAAGTCTTCCAATGGACTTTTTAGTGAAACCCAATAGATAGCTTTATTTTCTTTTTGTTTACTCAAATACTGAATGCTTATGTCTTATAAATTTAGTAGGAAAGTATTCTAATGACTTGCTTATGACACCCCATAGAATATATTATGTTTAGTACCTTGGACACTGTAGCTTATTCACTTAAATCTCTGATAAATTGTGTGCCTGGTATGCACAGTCTGGTTAGCACAGTTAGTAAGGTGTTGGGTTTGCACTATCAAATTAAGACTGTCATTGGTTCGAATCCCATGTTATCATGTTTTTATTTTACTAGTGTGGTTTATGGCTCTATAATATGAATGCCTATGTCTTTTAACAACAATAGTCAAGTCTTCCAATGGACTTTTTAGTGAAACCCAATAGATAGCTTTATTTTCTTTTTGTTTTCTCAAATACTGAATGCTTATGTCTTAAAAATTTAGTAGGAAAGTATTCTAATGACTTGCTTATGACACCCCATAGAATATATTATGTTTAGTACCTTGGACACTGTAGCTTATTCACTTAAATCTCTGATAAATTGTGTGCTTGGTATGCACAGTCTGGATAGCACAGTTGGTAAGGTGTTGGGTTTGCACTATCGAATTAAGACTGTCATTGGTTCGAATCCCATGTTATCATGTTTTTATTTTACTAGTGTGGTTTATGGCTCTATAATATGAATGCCTATGTCTTTTAACAACAATAGTCAAGTCTTCCAATGGACTTTTTAGTGAAACCCAATAGATAGCTTTATTTTCTTTTTGTTTACTCAAATACTGAATGCTTATGTCTTATAAATTTAGTAGGAAAGTATTCTAATGACTTGCTTATGACACCCCATAGAATATATTATGTTTAGTACCTTGGACACTGTAGCTTATTCACTTAAATCTCTGATAAATTGTGTGCTTGGTATGCACAGTCTGGATAGCACAGTTGGTAAGGTGTTGGGTTTGCACTATCAAATTAAGACTGTCATTGGTTCGAATCCCATGTTATCATGTTTTTATTTTACTAGTGTGGTTTATGGCTCTATAATATGAATGCCTATGTCTTTTAACAACAATAGTCAAGTCTTCCAATTGACTTTTTAGTGAAACCGAATAGATAGCTTTATTTTCTTTTTGTTTACTCAAATACTGAATGCTTATGTCTTATAAATTTAGTAGGAAAGTATTCTAATGACTTGCTTATGACACCCCATAGAATATATTATGTTTAGTACCATGGACACTGTAGCTTATTCACTTAAATCTCTGATAAATTGTGTGCTTGGTATGCACAGTCTGGATAGCACAGTTGGTAAGGTGTTGGGTTTGCACTATCAAATTAAGACTGTCATTGGTTCGAATCCAATGTTATCATGTTTTTATTTTACTGGTGTGGTTTATGGCTCTATAATATGAATGCCTATGTCTTTTAACAACAATAGTCAAGTCTTCCATTGGACTTTTTAGTGAAACCCAATAGATAGCTTTATTTTCTTTTTGTTTACTCAAATACTGAATGCTTATGTCTTATAAATTTAGTAGGAAAGTATTCTAATGACTTGCTTATGACACCCCATAGAATATATTATGTTTAGTACCTTGGACACTGTAGCTTATTCACTTAAATCTCTGATAAATTGTGTGCTTGGTATGCACAGTCTGGTTAGCACAGTTAGTAAGGTGTTGGGTTTGCACTATCAAATTAAGACTGTCATTGGTTCGAATCCCATGTTATCATGTTTTTATTTTACTAGTGTGGTTTATGGCTTTATAATATGAATGCTTATGTCTTTTAACAACAATAGTCAAGTCTTCCAACGGACTTTTTAGTGAAACCCAATAGATAGCTTTATTTTCTTTTTGTTTTCTCAAATACTGAATGCTTATGTCTTATAAATTTAGTAGGAAAGTATTCTAATGACTTGCTTATGACACCCCATAGAATATATTATGTTTAGTACGTTTTTATTTTACTAGTGTGGTTTATGGCTCTATAATATGAATGCCTATGTCTTTTAACAACAATAGTCAAGTCTTCCAATGGACTTTTTAGTGAAACCCAATAGATAGCTTTATTTTCTTTTTGTTTACTCAAATACTGAATGCTTATGTCTTATAAATTTAGTAGGAAAGTATTCTAATGACTTGCTTATGACACCCCATAGAATATATTATGTTTAATACATTGGACACTGTAGCTTATTCACTTAAATCTCTGATAAATTGTGTGTCTGGTATGCACAGTCTGGTTAGCACAGTTAGTAAGGTGTTGGGTTTGCACTATCAAATTAAGACTGTCATTGGTTCGAATCCCATGTTATCATGTTTTTATTGTACTAGTGTGGTTTATGGCTCTGTAATATGAATGCCTATGTCTTTTAACAACAATAGTCAAGTCTTCCAATGGACTTTTTAGTGAAACCCAATAGATAGCTTT
Source organism: Pseudophryne corroboree (assembly GCF_028390025.1). Classification (NCBI taxonomy): domain Eukaryota; kingdom Metazoa; phylum Chordata; class Amphibia; order Anura; family Myobatrachidae; genus Pseudophryne; species Pseudophryne corroboree. The sequence continues at coordinate 710,264,034 of NC_086449.1, read as the reverse complement.
ATTTTCTTTTTGTTTTCTCAAATACTGAATGCTTATGTCTTATAAATTTAGTAGGAAAGTATTCTAATGACTTGCTTATGACACCCCATAGAATATATTATGTTTAGTACCTTGGACACTGTAGCTTATTCACTTAAATCTCTGATAAATAGGGCATCTTGTATGTACAGTCTGGTTAGCACAGTTAGTAAGGTGTAGGGTTTGTACTATCAAATTAAGACTGTCATTGGTTCGTATCCCATGTTATCATGTTTTTATTTTACTAGTGTGGTTTGTGGCTCTATAATATGAATGCCTATGTCTTTTAACAACAATATTCTAGTCTTCCAATGGACTTTTTAACGAAACCCAGTAGATAGCTTTATTTTCTCTTTGTTTACTCAAATATTGAATGCTTATGTCTTATAAATTTAATAGTAAAGTGTTCTAATGACTTGCTTATGACACCACATAGAATATATCATGTTTAGTACCTTGGACACTATAGCTTATTTACTTAAATCTCTGATAAATTGCCTAAATGATATGAATAGACTGCTTAGCACAGCGGGTAAGGTGTTGGGTTTGCACTATCAAATTAAGACTGTCATTGGTTCAAATACCATGTAAGCATGTATTTATTTTACAAGTCTGCATTGTGGTTAGTGGCTCTATAATATGAATGCATATGTATTTTAACAACAATAGTCAAGTCTTCCAATGGACTTGTTAGTGAAACCCAATAGATAGCTTTATTTTCTCTTTGTTTACTCAAATATTGAATGCACATGTCTTATAACTTTAATAGTAAAGTGTTCTAATGACTTGCTTATGACACCACATAGAATATAATCATGTTTAGTACCTTGGACACTGTAGCTTATTTACTAAAATATCTGATAAATTGCATTTCTGGTATGTATTGACTGGTTAGTACAGTTGGTAAGGTGTTGGGTTTGCACTATCAAATTAAGACTGTCATTGGTTTTGAATCCCATGTAAGCATGTATTTAATTATTTTACAAGTCTGCATTGTGGTTTGTGGCTCTATAATATGAATGCATATGTCTTTTAACAACAATAGTCAAGTCTTCCAATGGACTTGTTAGTGAAACCCAATAGATAGCTTTATTTTCTCTTTGTTTACTCAAATATTGAATGCACATGTCTTATAACTTTAATAGTAAAGTGTTCTAATGACTTGCTTATGACACCACATAGAATATATCATGTTTAGTACCTTGTACACTATAGCTTTTTTATTTAAATCTCTGATAAATTGCATAAAATGGTATGAATAGACTGGTTAGCACAGTGGGTAAGGTGTTGGGTTTGCACTATCAAATTAAGACTGTCATTGGTTCGAATACCATGTTAGCATGTATTTATTTCACAAGTCTGCTTCGTGGCTCTATAATATGAATGCATATGTCTTTTATCAACAATAGTCAAGTCTTCCAATGGACTTGTTAGTGAAACCCACATAGATAGCTTTATTTTCTCTTTGTTTACTCAAATATTGAATGCATATGTCTTATAACTTTAATAGTAAAGTGTTCTAATGACTTGCTTATGACACCCCATAGAATATATCATGTTTAGTGCCTTGGACGCTGTAGCTTATTTACTTAAATATCTGATAAATTGCTTCTCTGGTATGTATAGACTGGTTAGTACAGTTGGTAACATGTTGGGTTTGCACTATTAAATTAAGACTGCTATTGGTTTGAATCCCATGTAAGCATGTTTTTATTTTACTAGTGTGGTTTGTGGCTATATACAATGTAATGCATATGTATTTTAACAACAATAGTCAAGTCTTCCAATGTATTTGTTAGTGAAACCCAATAGATAGCTTTATTTTATCTTTGTTTATTCAAATATTGAATGCATATGTCTCATAACATTAGTAGTAAAGTATTTTAATGACTTGCTTATGACACCCTATATAATATATCATGTTTAGTACCATGGACACTGTAGCTTATTTACTTAATCTCTGATAAATTGTAAGACTGGTATGCAGACTGGTTAGCACAGTAGTTAAGGTTTTGTGTTTGCACTATCAAATTAAGACTGTCATTGGTTTGAATCCCATGTAAGCATGTATTTATTTTACAAGTCTGCATTGTGGTTTGTGGCTCTATAATATGAATGCATATGTCTTTTAACAACAATAGTCAAGTCTTCCAATGGACTTGTTAGTGAAACCCAATAGTTAGCTTTATTTTCTCTTTGTTTACTCAAATATTGAATGCATATGTCTTATAACTTTAATAGTAAAGTGTTCTAATGACTTGCTTATGACACCACATAGAATATATCATGTTTAGTACCTTGGACACTATAGCTTATTTACTTTAATCTCTGATAAATTGGGTAAAATGGTATGAATAGACTGGTTAGCACAGTGGGTGACGTGTTGGGTTTGCACTATCAAATTAAGACTGTCATTGGTTTGAATACAATGTAAGCATGTATTTATTTCACAAGTCTGCTTTGTGGCTCTATAATATGAATGCATATGTGTTTTATCAACAATAGTCAAGTCTTCCAATGGACTTGTTAGTGAAACCCAAATAGATAGCTTTATTTTCTCTTTGTTTACTCAAATATTGAATGCATATGTCTTATAACTTTAGTAGTAAAGTATTCTAATGACTTGCTTATGACATCCCATAGAATATATCATGTTTAGTACCATGGACACTGTAGATTATTTACTTAATCTCATATAAATTGTGAGACTGGAATGCAGACTGGTTAACACTGTGGGTAAGGTGTTGGGTTTGCACTATCAAATTAAGACTGTCATTGGTTTTGAATTATATGTAAGCATGTATTTAATTATTTTACAAGTCTGCATTGTGGTTTGATGCCCTATAATATGAATGCATATGTCTTTTAACAACAGTAGTCAAGTCTTCCAATGGACTTGTTTGTGAAACCCAATAGATAGCTTTATTTTCTCTTTGTTTACTCAAATATTGAATGCACATGTCTTATAACTTTAATAGTAAAGTGTTCTAATGACTTGCTTATGACACCCCATAGAATATATCATGTTTAGTACCTTGGACACTGTAGCTTATTTACTTAAATCTCTGATAAATTGCATCTCTCGTATGTATAGACTGGTTAGTACAGTTGGTAACGTGTTGGGTTTGCACTATCAAATTAAGACTGCCATTGGTTTGAATCCCATGTAAGCATGTTTTTATTTTACTAGTGTGGTTTGTGGCTCTATACAATGTAATGCATATGTATTTTAACAACAATAGTCAAGTCTTCCAATGTATTTGTTAGTGAAACCCAATAGATAGCTTTATTTTATCTTTGTTTATTCAAATATTGAATGCATATGTCTCATAACTTTAGTAGTAAAGTATTTTAATGACTTGCTTATGACACCCTATATAATATATCATGTTTAGTACCATGGACACTGTAGCTTATTTACTTAATCTCTGATAAATTGTAAGACTGGTATGCAGACTGGTTAGCACAGTAGTTAAGGTGTTGGGTTTGCACTATCAAATTAAGACTGTCATTGGTTTGAATCCCATGTAAGCATGTATTTATTTTACAAGTCTGCATTGTGGTTTGTGGCTCTATAATATGAATGCATATGTTTTTTTTTTTATAATACTTTATTGGACAGCTGTATAACAATTATATACATTAGTATATGGTACAATGACACAGTGGCACCCCGGTCATCAATCTGCCAGTATAAACAGTGTTTTACAGAAAGGAAAAGAAAACGAAAGGATAAATCATGCAAACAGGGTCATGGCGTGTCTTGTGGAACTCCTTTTAAAAGGGTGGATGCCCCCGATCTAGCACTTCAAGGTTATACCATGTAGTATGCATCACTGCTTGACGCAATAGGATCTTAACAGGGCCATCTAGCATCTGAACGTATGGAAGCCATATTTCAAAGAATCTCTTTATTTTGTTTTCTTTGTCAAGTATCATTTCCAACCACTCCATGTGGAATAAATATGATAGTCGTGGTAAGAATAGAGCTAGGGATAGGGAGTCTGTAGCTATCCATTGCGATAGTATTGTTTTCTTACCCGCTGCTGCTATTTTGGTCAATAATAGGCGTTGACCATTCGACATCTTAGAAGCAGGAGATATAGGGTGTATGTCCCAAATGACCCACTCCGGGGAAGTGTCTAAAGTGAGGTGTAGCCTGTCTTTAATAAAGGTTTGTATTATGTCCCAGAATTTACGTACCTCTAAGCAGCCCCACAAACAGTGGTATATGTCGGCTTCTACCATGCCGCATTTAAAACATCTAGAATCAGTTGCCGCCCCCATTTGAAACCTTAGTTTCGGTGTGATGTAGGATCGGTGTAAAATTTGATAATTCATCTCAGCATAAGATGCTGAAATGAGGGTTTTATTGATCTTGTTAAACGCGTTAAGCATAGTGGGGATGGAAATGGATGGGAAGTCTGGTATCCACTTTACTAATCCCGTCTGGGTGGTCTCCCAGTCAATAGGTTTTTTAATAAATGTGTAAACAATGCTGTGGAGTGGTGTATCCTAGGCATTGATTGTAAAGTGATGTCTAAAGTATTGGTCCTGTCTTCTGTGGACATTACGGCTATGGATTTGTTGATGTAACTACGAATTTGAAAATATATAAACAATGGGACTTTAAAATGTGGTAGACTTTCGCAAAGATTAGAATATGTGCAGGTCTGATGGGTATCTTTACATATCAGCTGGTAAAGCAATCTGGTACCTTGGTTCGACAGGGCGGTCAAGGTGGTATGTGCAGCAGTTCCCCTAAGGTCTGGGTTATGGGCCAGAGGAAGAAAGGGCGTGATATAGCTGGAGATACCCATTCTAGAGCGTGTCTGCCTCCAAGCCGCGCAAGTCGAGGTCAATAGTATGTTGTTTTGGACCAGGTGGGGGAAAGCCGACGGACGTGTATGCAGTAAGCTGACCAAAGAAAGCTCAGGAGAGAAGGCCTGTTCCAGGCTAGTGTTAGCAAAGGTCTCAGTCTCATGAATCCAATCGACAGCATAGCGGTAGTTCGCAGCCAGCATATAGCTCCTAATACAAGGTAGATTAACACCCCCCAGTTTCTGTGATTGGCTCAGTTTAAATAGTGAGATCCTGGGTTTTTTATGTGCCCATATGAATTCACTAAAAGCCTTATTTATAGTCTTTATGTCTGTGTCCGATATCAATAAAGGCAACATTTGGATGGGGTACAACAACCTTGGGAAGGATATCATTTTGATCAACTGGCATCGTCCTAAGTATGAAAGTGGTAGATGTTTCCATGCCTGGAAATCGGTTAAAGTACGTGCGATTAATCGTGGGATGTTACATCTGTACAGGTCAGATGGGAGAACAGGTATCTGGAGCCCCAAGTATGTGATTGTTTGGTGCGCCCAGCGGAATGGGAACTGAAAGTTCCAGCCGCGCTTAGCGTTTGGGTGTAACGCCAAAGCTTCTGTCTTGGAGCTGTTAATTTTAAACCCCGAGATCGATTCAAAAGTTGTCAACATTGACAGCAGACCGGGAAACGCATCTTGAGGGTTTGAGAAATATAATAATAAGTCATCTGCGTAAGCTATGACCTTAAGGTCCTTGCCACCTATTCCTATTCCATGCCAGTCTAGTCTTAGGTGACAATGTCTAAGGAGCGGATCTAATGCTAAATCAAAAAGAAGTGGGGACAGGGTGCACCCCTGCCTTGTGCCTCTGTGTAATGTAAATGTATCTGTGTTCAGCCCATTCACTGTAAGGAATGCAGAGGGTGAGTCATATATGGTGCGAAAGAATTTGACAAAGTCGGCGCCAAATCGTTGCCAGTGTAGTACCCTCAGCAAGTGAGACCATGATACGCGATCAAACGCTTTATCAGCGTCACAGCTCACTAGCAAGGATGTCCCACCTGGTTTCTGGGCCGCTATGGTCAGGGCCGCGACTACTTGTCTTATGTTGTGTACTGACGTTCTCCCCTTCTCAAAACCTGTCTGAGATTAATGCAAAAGCGAGGGTAATACTGTTTGCAACCTATGCGCCATGAGTGTTGTTAAGATTTTAAAATCTTGATTTAGGAGGGATATCGGGCGGTATGATTGTACTAGGGTAGGGTCTTTTCCGGGTTTTGGTAATACTATTACTCGGGCATGGTTGAAAGTGGGGGGGGGGCGCTTCTCCAGCCAAAATGGAATTAAGTAATTTCAGGAGGTGTGGTGTGATATGGGGTAGTAGCAGTTTGTAATACTCTGCGCTCAGTCCGTCTGGGCCCGGGGATTTACCATTAGTCAGTTGTTTAATAACCATTACTAATTCCAATTCAGTAATAGGAGTCATAAGAGAGTCCCGGTCCTCACCTTACAGTGTGGGAGACCCTGCCGACCGCAAGAAAGTCATGCCGCTGACGGGGTCGTCTGGTGGGGCCGTATATAGTTCCTTGTAATAAGTCAGGAAGGAATCAACGATAGCTGTCGGGTTAGAGGACATCCGAGTTTCAGATTGGAGGGTTAGAATGTGTGAGGTAGGGCGCTGGCTGCGAACTACATTTGCTAAGAGTTTGCCGGCTTTATTTCCCCATCTGAAGTATTTGTGTTTTTGAAAGTCCAAAGCATATTGTGCTCTCTCCGTACAGAGGTTGTCGTAAGAATGTTTTGTCTCAATGTAAATTCTGCGATTGTCCTCTGTCGGGGAGGCCAATAACGTTGCATAGGAATTTGTCAATGCCAGACCGAGATCACGGAACCGTTGATTTAGGCGCTTGCGCTTAGCGGCCACATACGCAATGATGTAGCCCCGTACCACCGGCTTGGATGCAGACCAGAAAAGGTTAATGTCATCTATGTGTTGTGCATTATCATTGGCATAGTTAAGGAAATTAGCCTCCAAATATGATTTAAAATCAGGGGAGGTATATAAGTGTGAGGGAAATCTCCAGTTAAAGGAGGTCTGCTTAGGGGATTCTAGTTTAAGTGTGAACCATGTAGGTGCGTGATCAGAGATGGCGATATTTTCTACTTTAGAATCACATATCCTGGATAACAAACCCGCCGGGAGTAGCCAATAGTCTATCCTAGTGGATGTGGCATGTGGATGCGAATAGAATGTGTATTCCCGACTAACTGGGTGTTGGTGTCGCCATGGGTCTATTAGGTGCAAGGATGATATTAAGAATTGCAGAGAGGCCGGTATCGTGTAGTTCTGTCTACTAGGAGTACCTGACCTATCCAGGGATGGTTATAGTGTGGAATTAAAATCGCCCCCAATGACCAAGCTACCCTCGGCCCATTCTTGGAGTCGGACATACATGTTTGAAAAGAAGGCGTTATGATCCGAGTTCAGTGCATATATGGTCACTAGAGTGTAGCATTCCCCTTCTATCCGCACTTTGAGAAATAAGAATCGACCCTCTTCATTTTCCAGGGTGTCTAATATGTTATAGCTAAGGGATTTGTGAAATATAATTACTACTCCTCGTTTCTTAGAGGTAAAAGATGCTGCATGAAAACTCTGGATCCAGTTATCTCTAAGCACATTGGGGTCCCCCGATTTCCAATGAGTTTCTTGTAGCATTGCTACATCAGGTCGTAAACGTTTGAGGTGGTGTAATATCTTTTTTCGTTTAATTGGAGTATTGAGACCCTCCACGTTCCAAGTAAGGAACTTTAGCTTCGTCTTAGTTACCAAAGAGGCAGCCATAGGGAAGTTGGTTCTAGCCTATACCTGTCCTGTCAGACATATGGGATAGTAATAAGATATACCGTAGGGCTCCCCATGTCCCAGCCAGTGGGGAAACCCGATCATCAATAGGGGCGGTAACACTGTGCCATAACAACAACTTTAAGAATATCTATAACCAGTTTGATACAGTAAGTCCATTTTCCAATTTTTTTTGAACCCATAACAGTGGTCTAAACGACCCATTAAAACCTAGTAATAATATTCCGATCAGATGAAGGGGGAAAGGGAGGGTGAAAGGGAAGTGGGGGGAAGGGAGGGGTGGGAGAGGGAGGGGCAAAAAAATAAACAAAAAGGGAGAGGAGAGAAGGGGCGGAAGGGCCCCGCATTTTCCAAAACCACGAACACATAGTACTGTAATTAGCGAGACATAGAGAGTAACAGTGATCAACCATACATTACCGAACATGATCTCCATAAGGGAGGTGATATATGTACTAATTCTATGATGAAGTTCGATATCAGCCTCTGTCTTTGGAGGCAGGAGAAGAGTGGTGTCGTAAGGATTCCGCAAAGTTCTTTGCTTCTGAAGATGTGTCAAATAGATATGTCTTGCCGTTATGTTGAACGCGGAGCTTCGCCGGGTAGAGTAAGGCGAATCGAATGCCCTCGTCGAACAAGATCTTGCAGATGGGGGAGAATTCCCTCCTCTTCATGGCCACGTTATAGGAGAAATCCTGAAACAAAAGCAGCTTTTCTCCATGAAAGGAAAGCTCTCGGGCTTTGCGGTATGCATCCATCACTTTGACTTTATCCGGGTAGTTGAGGAACTTGAATATTACCGGCCTAGGTCTCCGGCGATCTGTCTGAAGGTCAGGACCAATTCGGTGTGCCCGCTCAATCGCTAAGGACTCCCCATCTGCCAGGCAGCCCAACTCAAGAGGCATCCAGGAGGACACCAAAGCTAGCAATTCTTTAGGTCTGACTGATTCCGGTAAGCCAATCATACGAAGATTGTTTCGACGGTTGCGATTTTCCAAATCTTCTAGCTTTTCCTGTATCGCGGAAATGGTAGACGTTTGTGAATCAACAATGGAACGGGCGTCGATCAGATCGTCTTCCAAATTTGAGACCCGTTGCTCGGCTTCATCCAGTCGTGAGCCATGTTCTTTTAACTGCGTCATGGTGGAATCAATAGCATCCTTCAGTCCTGCAAGCTTCTTGTCCAGTAGCGGCGATAGTATGTCAGAGATTTCCTGTGCCCTGGCTACTGCGTCCATAGTATATCTAGCGGGATCTGGTACGCCATCCAAGACTTTGGCATTAGGGGACGAGGGCGGTGAGTTAATAGAGACCGAGGCGGATGCCCTGGTGTCTTTGGTTTTTGCCGGTGCAGAGCCACATCCTCCTCTTTGAGATTTGGCTACGTATTTATCCATATAAGCGTGGTGGTAGCACAATACAAAAATAGGTGATTTCAAAAAACCTGCCCTGCAGGGAGGAAATGTGGGTGCGTAACCACTGTGAGCGATATGTTAGATCACCACGACCTGTGCCCAGACGGTGTTGGCCGGCTGCAGGAACTGTATAATGTAGCCTGTGTGCAGGGATCTTGATAAGGAAGGTAGGGGTCAGAGTGGTGGTGCGGGTACTGACTTGCTGTGCTGCAGAATGTTGGCTAATCTGCAGTCCTCCACCCTTGCTGCTGTGCGGTCTCTGAAGCCTGGGGCACGTAGTGTGTAGGTCAGGAAGCCCGTTATGATTACTGTGGCGCCGAGCGGGGCAGAACGGCGGGAGGAGATCTGTATGGTGTCTCTGCTAACAGCGGCTACCTCCAGGTACCTTTTAGCTACAGGCCGCAGGGGTACAGTGTGACGTGTGCGGGCCTCGGGTAATGGTGGCAGTGCGGGGGGCCTGGTGTGGCTCACTCACCCGTCTCTAGGCCGCGTCTCCACTTCCGACAGGCACCCGCGGCGTCACTTTCTTCGCCACCAACCGCAGCGTCACGGCTCTTAAAGGTGCAGGGAGCCAGACTTGCCCGGCTACGACGTCCGTCTCGGGCGGGGAGCAGGAAGCAGAAAGCCAGGCCGGGGAGGTAAGGGTCAGGGCGCCCGGCCGCATCCAATATGGCGGCCACTGGCAGCGTGCGCCACAGCTGGCGCTCGAACTCCGGGGAGAGAGGCGGTGGGGAGCCGGGGAGATGGTCTTTTCTTGCCCACCACTATCTCCGCTGGCCCCTGGTGTAATATTGGGGCTCAGATCCCTGTATTCAGCCCGTTAAATGTTGCTTGGGCGGCAGGGGATGGAGAGCTCCTTTAAAATGCGGCCGATAGAGGGTCCGCCCACCGGAAGTTCCATGCATATGTCTTTTAACAACAATAGTCAAGTCTTCCAATGGACTTGTTAGTGAAACCCAATAGATAGCTTTATTTTCTCTTTGTTTACTCAAATATTGAATGCATATGTCTTATAACTTTAATAGTAAAGTGTTCTAATGACTTGCTTATGACACCACATAGAATATATCATGTTTAGTACCTTGGACACTATAGCTTATTTACTTAAATCACTGATAAATTGCGTAAAATGGTATGAATAGACTGGTTAGCACTATCAAATTAAGACTGTCATTGGTTCGAATGCCATGTAAGCATGTATTTATTTTACAAGTCTGCTTTGTGGTTTGTGGCTCTATAATACTAATGCATATGTCTTTTATCAACAATAGTCAAGTCTTCCAATGGACTTGTTTGTGAAACCCAAATAGATAGCTTTATTTTCTCTTTGTTTACTCAAATATTGAATGCATATGTCTTATAACTTTAATAGTAAAGTGTTCTAATGACTTGCTTATGACACCCCATAGAATATATCATGTTTAGTACCTTGGACGCTGTAGCTTATTTACTTAAATCTCTGATAAATTGCATCTCTGGTATGTATAGACTGGTTAGTACAGTTGGTAAGGTGTTGGGTTTGAACTATCAAATTAAGACCGCCATTGGTTTGAATCCCATGTAAGCATGTTTTTATTTTACTAGTGTGGTTTGTGGCTCTATACAATGTAATGCATATGTATTTTAACAACAATAGTCAAGTCTTCCAATGTATTTGTTAGTGAAACCCAATAGATAGCTTTATTTTATCTTTGTTTATTCAAATATTGAATGCATATGTCTCATAACTTTAGTAGTAAAGTATTTTAATGACTTGCTTATGACACCCTATATAATATATCATGTTTAGTACCATGGACACTGTAGCTTATTTACTTAATCTCTCATAAAATGTAAGACTGGTATGCAGACTGGTTAGCACAGTAGTTAAGGTGTTGGGTTTGCACTATCAAATGACTGTCATTGGTTTGAATCCCATGTAAGCATGTATTTATTTTACAAGTCTTCATTGTGGTTTGTGGCTCTATAATATGAATGCCTATGTCTTTTAACAACAATAGTCAAGTCTTCCAATGGACTTTTTAGTGAAACCCAATAGATAGCTTTATTTTCTCTTTGTTTACTCAAATATTGAATGCTTATGTCTTATAAATTTAGTAGGAAAGTATTCTAATGATTTGCTTATGACACCCCATAGAATATATTATGTTTAGTACCTTGGACACTGTGGCTTATTCACTTAAATCTCTGATAAATTGTGTGCTTGGTATGCACAGTCTGGTTAGCACAGTTAGTAGGGTGTTGGGTTTGCACTATCAAATTAAGACTGTCATTGGTTCAAATCCAATGTCATCATGTTTTTATTTTACTAGTGTGGTTTGTGGCTCTATAATATGAATGCCTATGTCTTTTAACAACAATAGTCAAGTCTTCCAATGGACTTTTTAGTGAAACCCAATAGATAGCTTTATTTTCTCTTTGTTTACTCAAATATTGAATGCACTTGTCTTATAACTTTAATAGTAAAGTGTTCTAATGACTTGCTTATGACACCACATAGAATACAGATGTAGCCACCTTTATCTTGACTGTTTCTCCGCCGAGACGGGCGTTTAGCCACGCTAAGGCGATAGCGGAGTTTAATCACAGGCAGGCGCGTTGAGACGATCTAGATACTCATCATGCATTACACATCTCCACCACTGTGTGGCTAATGCTCCACTAATCCAGTACTTTCGATCGTACAGTATAGCGGCGGATTGATCTACAGCTCTGGCAATACTGTAGGCGTAACGGGAGGCGGTGGAAAAAGTATGGAGTACAGTACTGTATGTGTATGGAGACGCAACTACAGTAATTGTGTAAAAGGAAGAATGTACAGTACAATGTATAAACACCGTGCTTTTAAAATATATGAGCGTCTGAGTTCGCTAATGCATAATGGGAATGGAGGACTAGCAGAAGGCGGAGGAAAACACCGTGCTTTACAAATGCGAGCGTCCGAGTCCTCTAAGGCATAAACCAACAGCAATGGGGCGGGGGCCGGGCGCTGTTTGCAGTACTTTCACACATGAAATTAGAAATCTCTCATGAGGCGTCGTGGGCTAGGGGTGAAGGCTCCCACCTCCCTCACTGGGGGTCCAGGGTTCGAGACATGATGTGCTTTCTTTCTTTTTTTTTTTTTTCTGTAATAATGCACTGTATTATTTTATTTACATTGTAAGACAGTCAATGGAAGGATGCACACAGGTTTCACATAAATCAAAGTACATCTGCAGGAGCGATTCTTTACGCTAAATGCACCCAAACAGCGTGAATGAAATGAGTGTATTCTGACGCTACCAACTAAGCAAAACAGTACTGTAGATCTTCAGCGTTTGTGCATTGCACAGGACCTGAATTTCCTCCCTGTGCAGGCCCCCAGGGGGGAAGGGCGATGGGGGTAGGGGGGAGACGATGGAAAATACTGTGCCTTTGAAATGCAATTACAGTACATGAGCGTCCGAGTACACTACGGCATACTGTAAACCAACACCAATGGGAAGGAAGTGCCAACCTTATTTTTAATGTGTTCCCGTGACATTCACTTTAACATTTTTTTTTTCTCTCCAATACAGTACATCCAATGGAAGGATGCACACAGGTTTCACATAAATCAAAGTACATCTGCAGGAGCGATTCTTTACGCTAAATGCAACCTACAGTACGGTACTGTAAGTGAGCAAAATAGTACTACAGTGGGCGTTTGTGTATTGCACATGACCTGCATTCCCTCCCTGTCTACTGCATGATCTGTGCAGGCTCCCATGGGGGAAGGGCAACAGGCTAGCAGGAGGCGGAGGAAAACACCGTGCTTTACAAATGCGAGCGTCCGAGTCCTCTAAGGCATAAACCAACAGCAATGGGGCGAGGGCCGGGCGCTGTTTGCAGTACTTTCACACATGAAATTAGAAATCTCTCATGAGGCATCGTGGGCTAGGGGTGAAGGCTCCCACCTCCCTCACTGGGGGTCCAGGGTTCGAGACATGATGTGCTTTCTTTCTTTTTTTTTTTTTTTCTGTAATAATGCACTGTATTATTTTATTTACATTGTAAGACAGTCAATGGAAGGATGCACACAGGTTTCACATGAATCAAAGTACATCTGCAGGAGCGATTCTTTACGCTAAATGCACCCAAACAGCGTGAATGAAATGAGTGTATTCTGACGCTACCAACTAAGCAAAACAGTACTGTAGATCTTCAGCGTTTGTGCATTGCACAGGACCTGAATTTCCTCCCTGTGCAGGCCCCCAGGGGGGAAGGGCGATGGGGGTAGGGGGGAGACGATGGAAAATACTGTGCCTTTGAAATGCAATTACAGTACATGAGCGTCCGAGTACACTACGGCATACTGTAAACCAACACCAATGGGAAGGAAGTGCCAACCTTATTTTTAATGTGTTCCCGTGACATTCACTTTAACATTTTTTTTTTCTCTCCAATACAGTACATCCAATGGAAGGATGCACACAGGTTTCACATAAATCAAAGTACATCTGCAGGAGCGATTCTTTACGCTAAATGCAACCTACAGTACGGTACTGTAAGTGAGCAAAATAGTACTACAGTGGGCGTTTGTGTATTGCACATGACCTGCATTCCCTCCCTGTCTACTGCATGATCTGTGCAGGCTCCCATGGGGGAAGGGCAACAGGCTAGCAGGAGGCGGAGGAAAACACCGTGCTTTACAAATGCGAGCGTCCGAGTCCTCTAAGGCATAAACCAACAGCAATGGGGCGAGGGCCGGGCGCTGTTTGCAGTACTTTCACACATGAAATTAGAAATCTCTCATGAGGCATCGTGGGCTAGGGGTGAAGGCTCCCACCTCCCTCACTGGGGGTCCAGGGTTCGAGACATGATGTGCTTTCTTTCTTTTTTTTTTTTTTTTCTGTAATAATGCACTGTATTATTTTATTTACATTGTAAGACAGTCAATGGAAGGATGCACACAGGTTTCACATAAATCAAAGTACATCTGCAGGAGCGATTCTTTACGCTAAATGCACCCAAACAGCGTGAATGAAATGAGTGTATTCTGACGCTACCAACTAAGCAAAACAGTACTGTAGATCTTCAGCGTTTGTGCATTGCACAGGACCTGAATTTCCTCCCTGTGCAGGCCCCCAGGGGGGAAGGGCGATGGGGGTAGGGGGGAGACGATGGAAAATACTGTGCCTTTGAAATGCAATTACAGTACATGAGCGTCCGAGTACACTACGGCATACTGTAAACCAACACCAATGGGAAGGAAGTGCCAACCTTATTTTTAATGTGTTCCCGTGACATTCACTTTAACATTTTTTTTTTTCTCTCCAATACAGTACATCCAATGGAAGGATGCACACAGGTTTCACATAAATCAAAGTACATCTGCAGGAGCGATTCTTTACGCTAAATGCAACCTACAGTACGGTACTGTAAGTGAGCAAAATAGTACTACAGTGGGCGTTTGTGTATTGCACATGACCTGCATTCCCTCCCTGTCTACTGCATGATCTGTGCAGGCTCCCATGGGGGAAGGGCAACAGGCTAGCAGGAGGCGGAGGAAAACACCGTGCTTTACAAATGCGAGCGTCCGAGTCCTCTAAGGCATAAACCAACAGCAATGGGGCGAGGGCCGGGCGCTGTTTGCAGTACTTTCACACATGAAATTAGAAATCTCTCATGAGGCATCGTGGGCTAGGGGTGAAGGCTCCCACCTCCCTCACTGGGGGTCCAGGGTTCGAGACATGATGTGCTTTCTTTCTTTTTTTTTTTTTTTTCTGTAATAATGCACTGTATTATTTTATTTACATTGTAAGACAGTCAATGGAAGGATGCACACAGGTTTCACATAAATCAAAGTACATCTGCAGGAGCGATTCTTTACGCTAAATGCACCCAAACAGCGTGAATGAAATGAGTGTATTCTGACGCTACCAACTAAGCAAAACAGTACTGTAGATCTTCAGCGTTTGTGCATTGCACAGGACCTGAATTTCCTCCCTGTGCAGGCCCCCAGGGGGGAAGGGTGATGGGGGTAGGGGGGAGACGATGGAAAATACTGTGCCTTTGAAATGCAATTACAGTACATGAGCGTCCGAGTACACTACGGCATACTGTAAACCAACACCAATGGGAAGGAAGTGCCAACCTTATTTTTAATGTGTTCCCGTGACATTCACTTTAACATTTTTTTTTTTCTCTCCAATACAGTACATCCAATGGAAGGATGCACACAGGTTTCACATAAATCAAAGTACATCTGCAGGAGCGATTCTTTACGCTAAATGCAACCTACAGTACGGTACTGTAAGTGAGCAAAATAGTACTACAGTGGGCGTTTGTGTATTGCACATGACCTGCATTCCCTCCCTGTCTACTGCATGATCTGTGCAGGCTCCCATGGGGGAAGGGCAACAGGCTAGCAGGAGGCGGAGGAAAACACCGTGCTTTACAAATGCGAGCGTCCGAGTCCTCTAAGGCATAAACCAACAGCAATGGGGCGAGGGCCGGGCGCTGTTTGCAGTACTTTCACACATGAAATTAGAAATCTCTCATGAGGCATCGTGGGCTAGGGGTGAAGGCTCCCACCTCCCTCACTGGGGGTCCAGGGTTCGAGACATGATGTGCTTTCTTTCTTTTTTTTTTTTTTTTTCTGTAATAATGCACTGTATTATTTTATTTACATTGTAAGACAGTCAATGGAAGGATGCACACAGGTTTCACATAAATCAAAGTACATCTGCAGGAGCGATTCTTTACGCTAAATGCACCCAAACAGCGTGAATGAAATGAGTGTATTCTGACGCTACCAACTAAGCAAAACAGTACTGTAGATCTTCAGCGTTTGTGCATTGCACAGGACCTGAATTTCCTCCCTGTGCAGGCCCCCAGGGGGGAAGGGCGATGGGGGTAGGGGGGAGACGATGGAAAATACTGTGCCTTTGAAATGCAATTACAGTACATGAGCGTCCGAGTACACTACGGCATACTGTAAACCAACACCAATGGGAAGGAAGTGCCAACCTTATTTTTAATGTGTTCCCGTGACATTCACTTTAACATTTTTTTTTTCTCTCCAATACAGTACATCCAATGGAAGGATGCACACAGGTTTCACATAAATCAAAGTACATCTGCAGGAGCGATTCTTTACGCTAAATGCAACCTACAGTACGGTACTGTAAGTGAGCAAAATAGTACTACAGTGGGCGTTTGTGTATTGCACATGACCTGCATTCCCTCCCTGTCTACTGCATGATCTGTGCAGGCTCCCATGGGGGAAGGGCAACAGGCTAGCAGGAGGCGGAGGAAAACACCGTGCTTTACAAATGCGAGCGTCCGAGTCCTCTAAGGCATAAACCAACAGCAATGGGGCGAGGGCCGGGCGCTGTTTGCAGTACTTTCACACATGAAATTAGAAATCTCTCATGAGGCATCGTGGGCTAGGGGTGAAGGCTCCCACCTCCCTCACTGGGGGTCCAGGGTTCGAGACATGATGTGCTTTCTTTCTTTTTTTTTTTTTTTCTGTAATAATGCACTGTATTATTTTATTTACATTGTAAGACAGTCAATGGAAGGATGCACACAGGTTTCACATAAATCAAAGTACATCTGCAGGAGCGATTCTTTACGCTAAATGCACCCAAACAGCGTGAATGAAATGAGTGTATTCTGACGGACTGTGCATCTTCGGTATTTGTGTATAGCATAAGACCTGTGAAGGCTCCCAGGAGGGAAGGGCGTAGGGCAAGACAGTGGAAAATACTGTGGTCAAAGAAAGGGCATATTTAAAACTAAGGGAAACTGTCACAAAGTACAGTAACTACAGTACTGTACGTTGAATGCCTGGAACGCACGACGTCTGAGACGCACGACGTCTGAGACGCACGACGTCTGGATCGCTCATTGAGCATAAGCATGGCTGCTGTACGTGACCGTCCCTATGCTCTGGGTGAGCTGCGTCTCCTCGTTCGCTGGCGGGACAGAACTCTCGCCAGCAACGAGGAGAAAGTTAGAGCATATAGGAGGGCAAGTAGGGCTATCCTCCAGACCTACAACCGGAGGAGAACGGTGAGGTCTCTCCAGAGGAGATGGAGCGACCTCGTGAGGAGGACCCCACGACGCCTACAGGCCATAAGGGATTGTAAGTACAGTACATTACTGTAGATTACTGTACTTTAAGTTACTGTAGTTACAGGTACAGTACATTATAGCAGGGGCTGCTGTAGCAGCAGGTATCCGGTCTATACAGCACTGTACAGTATTTGTGGTAAACAAATGGTTAAACAAGGACCAAACATTAACCCGGGTCAAAAGGTCAATTTGTTTTTTTGCGTCGACCTAGATGGTGCGGCTTTTGAAATTGGTTGACACCAGTTACTGTAGGTTGACATGGTCGTTAAGTTGACATGGAAAAAGATCGACATGCGTTTTACAAAAACAATTGTTATTTTTTTAAACTTGTGTATATACAGTAGTTCTTTACAATCCAGGTGGTCTACGATTGTGCAGTGTACAGTATCATGCAGTGTACAGTATATGCAATGTATCACAGTGTATCGTGCTGCGTAATTGCAGCGTGTCATGCAGTGTGCATTCAGTATATGGTATTGTGCAGTGAGTGTAATACATAGTGAATCACATCGTGCAGCAGAGCCGGCCTTAGGCATAGGCAAACTACAGTAGGCAAATGCCTAGGGCATTTGCTATGCTTAGGGGCACCAGCAGCTTCTGCTGATTAAAATGATATGCGGCATGCCTATATTTTGCGTGACTGCGGCTGTATCTGTACCTGGCTAGGGCCAGCACTGTCGTGCAGTGTACTGTATACACATGTGGTAATTGCAGTTTTTTGTGTAGTGTACATTGTATCATATTTTGCAGGGAAATGTGCAGTTTGTCATATCACGCAGTGCATACACTATGCAGTCGTGCAGTGCATTGTGTGGTTTAATTGCAGTGTGTCGTGCAGTGTGCCGAAATTTGTGTTTCAGATAGTACAGTGTTCTAAGGGATGTTACTTTGGCAGAAATTATTCTAAGGGATGTTACAGTGGCCTAATGTGTTCTGACGTGCATTACTCTTGCATAAGGTTCATGACTGGCAGATCTCTACTTTGTGACGTAATGTGGATATACTACTGCACTACTGTGACGTACAGTACAGTAACGTGAATAAGGTGCTCTACTGTGTGACACAACGTGAATCAAGGACAGTACTGTGACGTGAATACGGTGCTCTACTGTGTGACACAACGTGAATCAAGGACAGTACTGTGACGTGAATACGGTGCTCTACTGTGTGACACAACGTGAATCAAGGACAGTACTGTGACGTGAATACGGTGCTCTACTGTGTGACACAACGTGAATCAAGGACAGTACTGTGACGTGAATAAACTGCACTACTGTGACATGACGTGAATAAGATGAATTCAGGTGAGTACTGCATCATCTGTCATGAAATCAATTTGTAATGTAATGAACAGTACTGAGATGGTTAAGGGTGGGAGGGCTGCATGCTGATGTGTGTCATAATGTTTATAAGGGCAATGCTTATGTGTGTTACAATGTCTATAAAGGTAGTGTTCTGTCTAATACCCTGGACCTACTGTACTGTAGCGATACTGTAAGTGTACTGTATGTCACATTTAGAAATGTGCCCCTTAAGTTTTGAAGACAGTACAGTACACTATGCCCTCCTGAGTGATTAGGTGCAGGGTACTAGAATGAACAATTCCATTTATTGTGATGTCATAAAGATGCTGTCAATGTTGAATTTCATTGGCTGTACAGTATGCTGCCATTATACTGTATATATATTTTTACAGGGCTGGTAGCACGACGTCACAGGAGGCGGGACAGGCGCCGCCAAGCTGGTAAGTATTGTCAAATACAGTAGTGTACAGTACATAGTGATTTCTATAGTCCCAACCCCCTGTCCTGACCATCACAGATAACTCGCTGCAATCCGTTAATGTTAAGAATGTCTGTTTACAAAACTAAATGTAAATATTAAACACAAAGTATAAATAACATTGTAGATAGCTGAATACCCGTGCTTCGCTACGGGATGAGGATGGTAAATTCCAGTGATAGTTGTTTGTTAATTTACGTTTGTTGGCGATCTAGTATATAGTACTGTATACTTTAAGCATACTGTATCTTGCTTCTCTGATGCAGATTGTTTATTGGCCGGACCCCTTTTTGGTCCTGGATACTGTACAGTACATGTTTCAAATTGACAGCTTCACTTACAGTACTGTTATTTTTTTTCCCACAGTACCACCACCACCACCACCACCACCTGCTGCGCTGCCAGGTATTGTGTAACGAGAATTCTGGTGCTACTGTCATCGTTGTTACACTACTGTACATGTGTCCTGGATACTGTACAGTACATGTTTCAAATTGACAGCTTCACTTACAGTACTGTTATTTTTTTTCCCACAGTACCAACAACACCACCACCACCACCACCTGCTGCGCTGCCAGGTATTGTGTAACGAGAATTCTGGTGTGACTGTCATCGTTACACTACTGTACATGTGTCCTGGATACTGTACAGTACATGTTTCCAATTGACAGCTTCACTTACAGTACTGTTATTTTTTTTCCCACAGTACCAACACCACCACCACCACCACCACCACCACCACCTGCTGCGCTGCCAGGTATTGTGTAACGAGAATTCTGGTGCTACTGTCATCGTTGTTACACTACTGTACATGTGTCCTGGATACTGTACAGTACATGTTTCAAATTGACAGCTTCACTTACAGTACTGTTATTTTTTTTTCCACAGTACCAACAACACCACCACCACCACCACCACCACCTGCTGCGCTGCCAGGTATTGTGTAACGAGAATTCTGGTGTGACTGTCATCGTTGTTACACTACTGTACATGTGTCCTGGATACTGTATAGTACATGTTACAAATTGACAGCTTCACTTACAGCACTGTTGTTTTTTCTCACAGTACCACCACCAACACCGTCTGACCAGCAGAGCTCTGGAAGTGGTAATCATTATTTTTGTTACAGACACACTAGTTTCCTACAGTATTACTGTAATTTTTTTATTTTACAATACTTGTTATCTTGTACACACAGACCGCCTCGTTATTGATACCGAGGAGGAGGAAATGGGGGAGCCTTCAGGCCAGCCTGGTAAGAATTGTAATCTACTGTACAGTACTCTACATTCTACATTCATTGATTTATTAACAGTACCAATGGCTTGGGTTTGCGTGACCAGTGGTCAGGATTCCAGCAGTCAAGTGACCGACAGCGGTATCCTGATTGCAGAAATCCCATTGACTTTTCTTTTTGTTTTTTTTATATTCAACACAGATGTCACTTATGTGGACTCTGAGTCGTCGGAGGAGCCGCCACAGTATAGTAAGTACAGTAGGATTTTCTCAAGCCCATTCTTAAAAGTATTGACCAAGTCCACTTTTATTACTTTTCAGGCAGGGAATTCCAAACATGTACTGTACAGTATTTCCCTCACTGTGAAGACCCCTTTTCGCCTCTGTGTGCGAAATCGCCTCTCCTCCAACACGAGTTAAATACAGGCACAGTACAGTACTGTATGTCCCCTACCACTGGACAGTCATTCTGCTCCTACTGTATTATGAATATATCTCTGCCTCCTGTAGCACTGTACTACTGTGCAATTTTGTAGTAACTGTACTCTACTGTATTTTGTTTATAATATTTTTTTATTTTCCACTCAGTAATTATTGACAGTGATGAGGAAGGGGAGAAAAAGCCCTCTCCCCAACTTGGTAAGTAAACTAAAGTATTGTACTGTACTGTACATTGTGTTAAACCAATGGGTTGGGTTTGCATGACCAGCAGGGTGATCCTGATGCATCCTGATTGCAGCAATCCCAACAGGGTGAGGTACGGTATCCTAACCCTCCTCCACTACCCCCTGATTCTGGCCTCGACATTCTCGTCTCTGTGTGCGAAATCTACTCTCCTCCTCCAATTCCTGACTGAATTTTTGCTTTACTGTATTCAACACAGAATACAAAAGTATATTTCATGGAATTTTTGCTTTCACAGGCCCTACACTGTCACAGGCGGTGGCGGAGGACTCTATGTCCATCACCTCACTGCACCCATTAAGTAAGTCCAGTCCGGTACATCTTGCCTCTGTAGAGCCAGTTTGAGCAAGGAGAGATTGATTGCTTCTTTTTTTGGTGGGGGCCCAAACCAACCAGTCATTTCAGCCACAGTCGTGTGGCAGACCCTGTTTATATAACATAAGGGTGGTTGGGAGGGCCCAATCACAATTCCATCTTGCACCTCTTTTTTTATTTATTTATCTTTGCATCATGTGATGTTTGGGGAAAATTGTTATAAGTGACATCCTGTCTGCCACTGCACTGCCACTCCTAAATGGGCCAGGTGTTTGTGCCGGCCACTTGGGTCGCTTAGCTTAGTCATCCAGTGACCTCGGTGAAAATTTTAGGACTACAAATAATATTGTGAGGTGTTCAGAATAGACTGGAAATGAGTGGAAATTATGGTCATTGAGGTTAATAACACTATACAGTAGGATCAAAAATACCCCCAAATTCTACGATTTAAGCTGTTTTTGAGAGGTTTTTGAAAAAAAGCACCAGGATCCAAAACAAGTCCGAATCCAAAAGCAAACACAATAGGACACGAGGATGTGCACGGAGACTGGAGGGGGGCGAGGTTCAGGGGGAATTTTAAGAAAAATTACTTCACAGAAAGTGCAGTGGACAAGTGGAATAGCCTCCCATCAGAGGTGATAGAGCCTAAAACAGTAGAGCTACAGTATTTAAACATGCATGGAAGAGACATACATAAGGATATCCTTACAAAGAAATAAGGATCAAATAAGGTTTGATGTAAAAAAAAGGTTAAAAAAAAGAGGCAGATTAGATGGCCAAAGTGGTTCTTACAGTATTTGTCATCAAATTCTATGTTTCTGTATGCAGACCCTCCAACATGACCCGCCGCACTGCTCTGTTTCTAGACTTCCCTCTTAATTTATGATTTCCATCACCTGTGTTGAACTAGTTATATGATAAGAAAGCTGTTTCTTCACAGGTGATGGCAATAATAAATTAAGAGGGAAGTCCAGAACCAGAGCATTTTGTACCTAGTGGGGCGGGTCATGTTGGAGGGTATGTGTATTTCCTGGAATGAACCTTTTTTTTTTTCACATTAATGTTTTTTTTCACAGGCCCTACACTGGAACAGGCCATGGAGGAGGAGGAGGATGATGATGATGATGATGCTGCTGCATTTAGTGGTAAGAATTATTACTGACATTGATCTGATGCCATCAGAGTAGCACTTTTCATCAGATTTTTCTGGCAAATGCGTAGAAATCGGATGAAAATTGTTTTTGTTTGAACTGGTGATATTGCCCATACAGTAGCAACCGATCACATCCCACATTAACATTTACAGTATCTAGTTACACTTACAGACGATAATACAGTACAGTAGGTAATATTTGATTGGTTGCTACTGTATGGACAACATCCTGTTCTAAAAAAAACACCCATCTTACTCAATTTCTCTCTCTCTCTCTCTCTCTCTCTCTCACCCCTTGTCACTGTCTCTCCATTCATCTCTCTAGATACTGTCAGTGATGAATTTCCCATTAGGCACGAGAGGCACGTACTGTACCTAGTGGCGGCATCTGTTTGGGGGCCTCAGTTGGATGCTTACAGTATGCTAATACTGTCATCCCAAAAATTACCACTACAGTAACTGCTAAATATTTTAAGTGTACTGTACAATATGCACATACAGTACTGTACAGTATACATAATTCAAAAGAAAAAAGAGTTGCTACCTTATTCTAGTCATAATCACCGGCATACGGGTCACTCACAAATTTTCTGATGGTCTCGGTGGGGTCCCTTGGAATCACCATGCCTGTCACAAGAATACCTTTTTTTACCCACCTGACACTGGGCCTGGACACTAGTGTACTATTACTATACTTTTTACTGTATACTGTATCTTATAATATTCTTCTCTTTTACCCACAGACGACGAGCCAGAATACATTTTTGGTAAATATACTGTACAGTAGCAATAGTTGGTACTGTAATTACAGTATTTTTTTTCTCCAACATTATTTTAAGTCAAACTGATATGACTAACTGTATTTTATCTTTTTACAGTCCGTCGCCAACCAGTGGAGGAGACACCTGGTAATAAAATATAAATACATAATGCACTGTACTGTATTCTAACTTACTGTAACATGTATAACACTGAGCTGATCATCTTCACACCCTCTGACATAACCTTACAGTACATACTGTACTTTCTCTCTTTTTTCACCCTCTTCACTCCACAAATGCATGCTGCCTTTCCTGACTACTGATATAATAGTGTGCAGAGCGTAGCGAGGCACCGTGCCCACCGCATGGCGAGCGAAGCAAGCATAACGAGAATAAGAGACACTATTGCATGATATGTTGTGAATAAAGTTGCAGTACTGTGTGGCGTCATTTCAGATTGGGGAATTACTGTGTGTCCATGCCCCTTCCCAGCAAGAACATGCACCGTTTTGGGATGCACACCGAATGTGCACACTGTTGCTATTTTAAACATACAGTACTGTAGGTTGGAGGAGCACCAAAATGAGGACTGCTATGGTTGAGGGGTGATGGTGCTGGGAAAGGGGTACAGGATCAGAGGCGGAAATAGCGTCTGTGCAAGGGGGCAGCATCCAAAAACTTGACTAGGGAATCATAATATTTATGGCTGGCTCTGAGTACAGTCCACTATTATTGATAGTACTCCCTACAACACCACCTACAGTACTGTAACCCTCTTTTTTCTGAAGCGGTCATGAAATGTCATGACTGCTAATACATACAGTAAATGTCTACAGTATTTGTACTGTGGTGTTTTATTCCTTTGACAATTTGTTTATGACCTATTGAAGCTAAACTCTTGTACAGTACTTTATATTTTGAATACCAGCAATACAGTATAATACTGTACCTACAGTATACAGTAATAATTGTATAGTATTTGAATGTGACTAAATGTTTTTTTTTCTCCAATATAGTGCCAATGATTTATGGGGGCCCCAGACAGGGGCAAGATAGGTGGGCTGGCCCAGAAGCGGGCAGGCAGCAGCCCACTTATACAAGAGGTAAACTAAAGCAATGTTTAAATTACCTCGACAGCATACAGTAGTGTTTGATTTACTGTACTGACAATACAGTACTGTACATTGTAAATAACAAGATTGTCTAATATAGAGTAAAGTACTGTATTGCCATTACTACACTGTAAAGTATTCAGTATTTGTTTTGTAATACTGTCCTTTTTTTCCCACAGAACAGTTGCAGCGTGCCGTTCTGCTCCTGCGGGTGGTGGTCCACCTCTTAGTGGACCACTTTTTTAATTTGTTGTTAAGATCATTTTAAATTTTTTTTTTTTTTTTAATAAATGTTTGTTATTGTACTCCATTGTATAGTATCTTTTTCTACTGTATAAGATAGGCATACTGTACACCATACAATTATCTGGCAGATAATCTGCAAGATCTGGCTGTTTGTAATGAAATTCTCTCGTAATTTAGCTGTGGTGTACCTCCTGAGTGTGCTGGCGTGCTTTCTGTCCAGTTTGGGGTGATTTGGAGCAAGTTTGGTCGGCCATCTGGCCGACATGTGCTGTCGACTGTTTGGCAAACATGTGTTTTCCCTCCAGCATGTGTGTGTCAGGCATTTTGTGTGTGTCAGGCATTTTGTGTGTGTCAGGCATTTTATGTGTGTCAGGCATTGCTGTGTGGTTCCACAAATGTTAGTGTGTCAAAGTGCTGACCACTGACACCACTATTTCACTTTGGACCGCATGCCTTTTGTGGAACCACACAGCCCAGCATGACTTATTGCTGGGCTGTGTGGTTCCACAAATGTTAGCGTGTCAAAGTGCTGACCACTGACACCACTATTTCACTTTGGACCGCATGCCTTTTGTGGAACCACACAGCCCAGCATGACTTATTGCTGGGCTGTGTGGTTCCACAAATGTTAGCGTGTCAAAGTGCTGACCACTGACACCACTATTTCACTTTGGACCGCATGCCTTTTGTGGAACCACACAGCCCAACATTACTTATTGCTGGGCTGTGTGGTTCCACAAATTTTCTTGGAAAACAAATGAACATGAGTGTCTTTACTTTAATACTTTTTTTTTTTTTCCCCACAGATATCTATATACACAAGAAAAGAATGTAACGAAGAACAAACTACTTTTTTGTTTTAATTAACTTTCAAACTTTATTTAAAAAAAAACACCTTTTTTTTCTTCAATAAACTTTTAAAAATAGAAGTTTCCTGTGGTTTTTATTAAAATATGAAATGCAAGATGCCTAACCAAGTTGTTTTACATACAGTATACCACTCTTAATTGAATTCCCATCATACAGTACAGTAGTACTAATTTATACAGTACAGGAAGTTGGGAATACAAACATTGGAAACCACGTCATGTTTATTTTAAGAAACACTTTATTTACGGACAAAATCATTTGGAACATGTAACATCACACATACTGTACTGTATTGTAATAAAGCCAACATCACACATACTGTACGGTACTTTAATCAAAAGGTAACAGCACAAATACAGTAACAATATCAACTTTAACATTTTTATAATTTATTTTTTTGTGGTGGTGGTGCGGGGTAATGGTTTTTGTACTTTATTTTTAGGTTTTGCTTTTTTGAATTATTTTTCGTTTTTGTCTTTTGCTTTTTAACACTGTCGCATACGGACACCAGAATAGAGGACTGACAACAGCAGCCCCTGGATGGAAACGCAGCCCAAGGCCCCAGATGGACACAGCACAATGGACTCGGCTGCTACTGGATAGATACAGCAGCGCCCAAAAAATCAACAGGAATAAAAGGGGCAACTTGTAACAGGCCCTTACATTACCAGGAATGTGGTGAGCCAAGTTCATGCACTCCCCTTTGAGTAACCAAGCTGCTCCAAGTGGATTCAGCACAGTGCATGCAGCCCCAGAAAATGTACAGGTCATACAGGTACATTGACACAATTTTTTAGCTTCAGCTGTGTGAAGCTGATGTGCTGAAGCTAGGAGGTAGGTAATGATCTGGTTTCATCATAGTCGAGCTTCCAAGTCATTTTCCTCTTCGTTCTCAGCACAGAGTTTATGGTATCCCTTATCTTCCTCTTTTCTGGATCACCAATCCTCACGCGGCGTTCACACCTAGCCATGATGTCATGTACCAGATTTTTGGGCAGCGGAAGTTTGCCCTTGGAACCATCAAAGTTCACACGATTGGCCCACGTCAAGTATTTGTCGTACCGTACATGGTGCTGGAACAGAGAATATGCATATTTCTGAATATGTCCATTTGAAGCTCTGTACAGATGGTCGTCCAGGGAAGTTGAGATGACAGCCAGGGCAATATTGTTCAGAGAGCCTCCGAATGTATTGCGAAGTGGCCTGTGAGCAGGTGTGCTGGTCATCATTGGTGTTCCTGGCAACAGCACACTTGAATCCAGGCCTCTGCGGTCGTCCAGCCCTCTGCGGTCGTCCAGGCCTCCTCTGCGGTCCTCCAGGCCTCCTCTGCGGTCCTCCAGGCCTCCTCTGCGGTCCTCCAGGCCTCCTCTGCGGTCCTCCAGGTCTCTTCTGCGGTCCTCCAGGCCTCCTCTGCGGTCCTCCAGGCCTCCTCTGCGGTCCTCCAGGTTTCCTCTGCGGTCCTCCAGGCCTCTGTGGTCGTCCAGGCCTCCTCTGCGGTCGCCCAAGTCGCTGACTTCGTCCAGTCCGCTGCTGTGGTCCAGGCCTCTGCGGTCCTCCAGGTCTCTTCTGCGGTCCTCCAGGCCTCCTCTGCGGTCGTCCAAGTCGCTGACTTCGTCCAGTCCGCTGCTGCGGTCCCCCAGGCCTCCTCTACGGTCGTCCAGGCCTCCTCTGCGGTCGTCCAGGCCTCCTCTGCGGTCGTCCAGGCCTCCTCTGCAGTCGTCCAGGCCTCCTCTGCGGTCGCCCAAGTCGCTGACTTCGCCCAGTCCGCTGCTGTGGTCCAGGCCTCTGCGGTCCTCCAGGCCTCCTCTGCGGTCGTCCAAGTCGCTGACTTCGTCCAGTCCGCTGCTGCGGTCCCCCAGGCCTCCTCTACGGTCCCCCAGGCCTCCTCTGCGGTCGTCCAGGCCTCCTCTGCGGTCGTCCAGGCCTCCTCTGCGGTCGTCCAGGCCTCCTCTGCGGTCCTCCAGGCCTCCTCTGCGGTCCTCCAGGCCTCCTCTGCGGTCGTCCAGGCCTCCTCTGCGGTCCTCCAGGCCTCCTCTGCGGTCCTCCAGGCCTCCTCTGCGGTCGTCCAAGTCGCTGACTTCGTCCAGTCCGCTGCTGCGGTCCCCCAGGCCTCCTCTGCGGTCGTCCAGGCCTCCTCTGCGGTCGTCCAGGCCTCCTCTGCGGTCGTCCAGGCCTCCTCTGCGGTCGTCCAGGCCTCCTCTGCGGTCCTCCAGGTCTCTTCTGCGGTCCTCCAGGCCTCCTCTGCGGTCGTCCAAGTCGCTGACTTCGTCCAGTCCGCTGCTGCGGTCCCCCAGGCCTCCTCTGCGGTCGTCCAGGCCTCCTCTGCGGTCGTCCAGGCCTCCTCTGCGGTCGTCCAGGCCTCCTCTGCGGTCCTCCAGGTCTCTTCTGCGGTCCTCCAGGCCTCCTCTGCGGTCGTCCAAGTCGCTGACTTCGTCCAGTCCGCTGCTGCGGTCCCCCAGGCCTCCTCTACGGTCGTCCAGGCCTCCTCTGCGGTCGTCCAGGCCTCCTCTGCGGTCGTCCAGGCCTCCTCTGCGGTCCTCCAGGCCTCCTCTGTGGTCGTCCATGCCGCTGACTTCGTCCAGTCCGCTGCGGTCCTCCAGGCCTCCTCTGCGGTCCTCCAGGCCTCCTCTGCGGTCCTCCAGGCCTCCTCTGCGGTCCTCCAGGCCTCGGTCGTCCAGGCCGCTGACTTGAACCGCTTGGTGGTGTGTTGCAATGATGGTGCGGCAAACTCCAACTTGCCATTCTTCCCTCGTTTGTTCAATGACTTTCTTCATGGCTTCTACCATCTGTTCCTTTATGCCTTCTTTAAGGCCAGCCACATCGGTCTGCAGCTGATTGACCTGTCCACCAACTTCTGACTCCATATTGGTCACCTTACTGAGTAGCTCCTTTAGTAAAACAGGACAGGTACACTGGCAGTCCTGCACTTTGGTGTTCACATCTGTGAAATGCAACCTTCTTCGTGGTGAATGTGTCATGTCTTCTTGTCCAGGGGTGGCTACATGGTCCAAAAAAGAAGCTTCCTGATGCAGCGTGTTTGTCACGTCCTCTAGCACCGGTATTTCCAGATTCATTGGCTGAACACTGTGATCTGCAGAAGATGGAACAATTACATCATTTGCCACACCACATATCATCTCCAACGTATTATTCTTTGCCTTGGCATTTTTTCGTGGTTTCACCACATTTTCTTTCTGAGCCGCCTTGGCAGTTTTCTTCTTCTTTTGTGGGACTAATGCAGCAAGTTTCTGTGCCACTGATGGGTGGGTTTTGGCACTCCCGTAAAATCTGGTAGTCTGCATTCTTTGTCTTTTGTCTAAAAATATAAAAACCACAATAAGAAAACATGTAAAGCACAGCATGCTAAAAATAGCAAACAACTGTACATTTTCAAATAAAGTGCACAACAGTAAAGTGCAAATACTGTACAGTATTTGCCTTTTTTCCCTGTGCCTCCCAACAAGAACCTCTGCAGGAGGGACAGAATGCTCTGTTACGGACTTCAGTTTAAATATACAGTATGATTACCATCACCTGTGCGAACAACTATACTGTACAGTAGTTACTGTATTTGATAAGATAGGTGTTTCACCACAAGTGATAGCAATCATTCAGTACTACTGCACATACCTGTAGTACACCGGGATAAGCAAGGTCTATGTACATTACGTTATACCGAGCTGGATCGCTTAGCAACCTGACAAAATGGCCACCGACCGTGAACTCCCAGCACGTGGCAGCGCTTGGATATGGAGTGAGATACAGTATGGTACAGTCCAGGGGCAATGCTGAAGGAGCGTCACAATCCCCTAGCTCAATTACTAGAGCCATCTTAACAGCAGTGTGGGCCCCTGGACACAGCAATGCACTGGGGCCCCTACCCACTCACCAGCGGAAGGGGTGGGGGGAGCTATCAGCGGCAGCTTTGATGCTCCGCGGGGGATAGGGGGGGTTCTATCTTTCGCTCAGTATGTACAGTAGGACCTGGAGAAATAATTTCTGCTAATTATTCCTTTACTGCACAGATGGGGCAGGAAGGAGAACACTAAACTGTAGAAGGGGGCATTGTGCTGAATGAAGGGGCCCTGGTACATGACTTCCAGGGTGGTAGGGGGTGTTTAATACACAGGGGAGGAGTGGATAATGGAGTGGGCTTAATATTAGTGTTATGGACTGCAATTAGTTTCCTGTATGAAACAGATACAGTACAGTAAATAACCCTCCTTGGAAGTGCATGGGCCCTGTGAGACTTACAGTAGTGTACAGCATAAGGGTCGACTGACATGATGTACAAGCATTACATACAGTACATGTCAGTACTGTATGTAAATTCTTCAATTATTGCCTAACAACAATGCTGCTTACTGTATATTAAATACTGTAGGCCTAGAAATGTGCATCTCAATATAGTAGTTAAAAACACAGGGGCCTATGTGGATAAGCAAGTTCTATGCACACTAAAAATGGCCACCGACCGTGAACCCCCAGCACGTGGCAGCGCTCGTATATGTAGTGAGATACAGTATGGCATACATTTCACAGTTCAGGGGGCAATGCTGAAGGAGCGTCACAATCCCCTAGCTCAATTACATTGGGATAAGCGAGGTCTATGCACATTACGGTATACCGAGCTGGATCGCTTAGCAACCTGACAACATGGCCGCCGACCGTGAACTCCCAGCACGTGGCAGCGCTCGGATATGTAGTGAGATACAATATGGCATACATTTCACAGTTCAGGGGGCAATGCTGAAGGAGCGTCACAATCCCCTAGCTCAATTACATTGGGATAAGCGAGGTCTATGCACATTACGGTATACCGAGCTGGATCGCTTAGCAACCTGACAAAATGGCCGCCGACCGTGAACTCCCAGCACGTGGCAGCGCTCGGATATGGAGTGAGAGATGGTATACATTTTAAAATACACCGGGATAAGTTGTACAGGCCATGGAGCAATGCACAGGGACATTCATCATTTACGTACAGTATATAAATAATTGTAAACCGTAAATGAAAGAATTACCGGTCAAATACTGTATGACGAAACTGTGTCAATGAGCTGGAACAGTATGGCCTGTGAAGAAGTTTTCGAAGGCAGAAACGGAGAGCAAATTATCAGGAGATTTCTGAAAGGTCGGAGAAGATCCACACAGCAAGTCTGCCTACGAGGAAACAGATTTGCAAAGTGGGTAGCGGGCGGTGACTGAGACGCTCTTTTATTCACATTCAAAAGTACAGTATGCTCTGTGATTGGTGTAAGGATGAATGCGCCTATATTGGCACCAATCACAGCGGTAAGAATTCCTTTTGTGTGAATGTGAATAAAAGAGCGTCTCAGTCACCGCCCCGCTACCCACTTTGCAAAGCTGTTTCCTCGTAAGCAGACTTGCTGTGTGGATCTTCTCCGACCTTTCAGAAATCTCCTGATAATTTGCTCTCCGTTTCTGCCTTCGAAAACTTCTTCACAGGCCATACTGTTCCAGCTCATTGACACAGTTTCGTCATACAGTATTTGACCGGTAATTCTTTCATTTACGGTTTACAATTATTTATATACTGTACGTAAATGATGAATGTCCCTGTGCATTGCTCCATGGCCTATACAACTTATCCCGGTGTATTTTAAAATGTATACCATCTCTCACTCCATATCCGAGCGCTGCCACGTGCTGGGAGTTCACGGTCGGCGGCCATTTTGTCAGGTTGCTAAGCGATCCAGCTCGGTATACCGTAATGTGCATAGACCTCGCTTATCCCAATGTAATTGAGCTAGGGGATTGTGACGCTCCTTCAGCATTGCCCCCTGAACTGTGAAATGTATGCCATATTGTATCTCACTACATATCCGAGCGCTGCCACGTGCTGGGAGTTCACGGTCGGCGGCCATGTTGTCAGGTTGCTAAGCGATCCAGCTCGGTATACCGTAATGTGCATAGACCTCGCTTATCCCAATGTAATTGAGCTAGGGGATTGTGACGCTCCTTCAGCATTGCCCCCTGAACTGTGAAATGTATGCCATATTGTATCTCACTACATATCCGAGCGCTGCCACGTGCTGGGAGTTCACGGTCGGCGGCCATTTTGTCAGGTTGCTAAGCGATCCAGCTCGGTATACCGTAATGTGCATAGACCTCGCTTATCCCAATGTAATTGAGCTAGGGGATTGTGACGCTCCTTCAGCATTGCCCCCTGAACTGTGAAATGTATGCCATACTGTATCTCACTACATATACGAGCGCTGCCACGTGCTGGGGGTTCACGGTCGGTGGCCATTTTTAGTGTGCATAGAACTCGCTTATCCACATAGGCCCCTGTGTTTTTAACTACTATATTGAGATGCACATTTCTAGGCCTACAGTATTTAATATACAGTAAGCAGCATTGTTGTTAGGCAATAATTGAAGAATTTACATACAGTACTGACATGTACTGTATGTAATGCTTGTACATCATGTCAGTCGACCCTTATGCTGTACACTACTGTAAGTCTCACAGGGCCCATGCACTTCCAAGGAGGGTTATTTACTGTACTGTATCTGTTTCATACAGGAAGCTAATTGCAGTCCATAACACTGAAGTTGTATTTTCAGTACTGTACAGTATACAATACTTAAATTTGAACATCAGGTACTGGATAGTAAACATGTACAGTATTAACTTCTATCATAAAACTCTTATGCATTTTCAGATGTGTAAATTTTAGACTACAGTATTCACAAATGTTTTCTCTCCATACAGGAATTATAGTTGGACAACATGCCAGTAACTATCAACAAAACGATGAGCAAGATAATCGCCAACATGAAAAAAGAAAATAAAACCATCAAAGAGATCCATGCATGGCTCAAGGAAAGTGGCATTATAGTCACTTTAGAAACGGTGCGCTATCATGCATTCGAGAGAACAACGCCCAGATTTGTATTTCCTACAAAATGCACATGGTACGTACTGTACACTACTGTAATGTTTAAATGACTTGCTTTATACCATAAACAATTTTTTTGAAATAAAATAAAAACTTCATCAATTGTAACTGTGATTGTGCTGTTCATGAATTCATATTTTTCATACTGTATTGTACTGTAGGAGAGTGCAACAAATTGTGGAGGAACTAACTCGTGAGGATGATGAGCGTACTGCTCTGCAAATAAAACGAATTCTCCATTCCAAGTATGACCTGGACATATCGGCCACCAGCATCAGAAGGATGCGACGGAAAATGGGATGGACCTTTGGCGCAACAAGGTAAAATACTGAAAGCAGTATAAACCATACAGTAAATGCACTGTTAATAATCCCTTGATACGTGATATAATAATGCCATAAATCATTATACAGAGTGTGTACTTTATACTATATACAGTATGTGTGTGTGTATATACTGTATATACAGTATTCTATCCCAAAAGAGATACCTACTGTATAGGCACTCAGAGACAGCAATGAAGCATTGCCGGCTTATTGTGATGATTACATACTGTATACTGTGTGTGTGTGTTTGTGTGTATGTACAGTATGTATATATATATTACTCTGTATGTAACTTAATGTACTGTATGTACAGTTTAATGTATACAGTAGGTATATAATACAGTATACTGCACATACAGTCTACTGTATATACAGTAATCTGTAAATCTGTAATTTCATAACTGTATCTGATTTCATTATTTTTGGCTCTTCACAGGATATCTCCAATGATAAGAGATGTGAATAAAGAAAAGAGAGTGGAACAGGCACGGCGATGGATTGAGAGTGGTGAAACATTTGATGATGTCATTTTCACAGATGAATCGTCTGTTGCCCTTGAGCGGTTCTCCAGAATGTCATTCAGGAAACGTAACCATATCTCTTTAAAACCACGCCCAAAGCATCCATTGAAAGTCCATGTATGGGGAGGCATATCACGATTAGGAGCTGGTCCCCTATTATTTTTCGAAGGTACAGTACTATACTTTATTCTGTGCCTGTGTTCTGTAGAGTACGTGTAACTGCACAATAAAAGGAGTTGCTTATTAATGAACAACATTTTTTGATTTCTGTAGGAATCATGGATAAGAAATATTTCCAAGAAACAATAGTAGAGAAATGTATGGTGCCATTTGTGAATAAATATTACCCAACTCACCATAGGATATTCCAAGACAATGATCCTAAACACTCCGCCTCAGCCAAATTTATGGAAGAGAAAGGTATGAATTGGGAACGCACACCACCAGAGTGAGTATTCTTTCAACAGTGTACAAGTAAAATTTTGGATAGCACTCTAGTACTGTAAAAAAAAATTTTGTTTAATAAACAGTACAATATTGTATGTTTAATTTTCTCTATTTACTGTAATGTAATTAATTTTTTCTATACGCTTTTTTTTTATTTTTATATAGATCACCAGACATGAACCCAATCGAATTAGTGTGGGCTCAATTGAAGAGGTACGTTAGGAGTGTTGCAAAGCCAACAACAAAACAGCAACTGGTGGATGGGATAAAGAAATTTTGGCTAGAAGTACTCACACCTGAACATTGTAATAATTATATAAATCACCTGTATAAAGTATTACCTGTTGTAGTTGAAAGAAATGGTCAAGCCACAAATATGTAGTTCTGTATTTTCTGTTTAAAATTTTAAATTGGTGCATTATTAAAAAAAATGATAAAATTGCCTTTGTCTGATTATTGCATAAACTAATGTAGAATATTATACAGTAGTAATGTTATTGATGTGTACTGTATGAACAGTTATTTTCAGTTTTATAAGTCCTGAATAAGAGTACTGTACATTTTGATCAGTGCAGTACATGGAATCGGATGTTGTAATACTTTATTTTTACATTAATATTGATGTTTTTCCAATAAATATTCAATTTTACAGTATGGTACGGTACAGTACATGAGGGTACCTGTACAGTATGATACGTCATTATGGGGGAGAAATACTGTATCCACTAAATGTACAGTAAAATGTTTTTTTCTTATTACAAACACACAAATGCATCTCAGATGGAAATATGCTATACACAGCAGACAGCTTATGGTGACAGAACTTCCCTACTGTATCCCCACCCATAGTCGTGGTATATTTTAGATTGCCTAATGAGACACTCCTGCAGCATTGCCAATGATTCATGTAAAACCTGTGTGCAAACAGTATCTGTATTGAATGCAAAGTACAGTAAGAGTACAGTATACAGTATTATCAGAGCCAAACCTGACCAACATGATGCCCTAGGCTAGATTTTGGCTGATGCCCTCTTGCACAGATGCTACGTAGTTCCGCCTCTAACCCTGCACCCCTTTCCCAGCACCATCACCCATTTTGGCGCTCCTACCCCCTATAATCTAAATAAGAACAATGTGCACATTTAGTGCCAGCCCAAAACAGTGTACAGTATGTTCTTGCTGGGAAGGGGCATGGTAACACAATAATACCCGAAGATGAAATGACACAACACAGTACTGCAACTTTATTCACATTATATCATGCAGTGGTGTCTCTTATTCTCATGACATCA
The DNA here is from genome assembly GCF_028390025.1 of Pseudophryne corroboree. NCBI lineage: Eukaryota > Metazoa > Chordata > Amphibia > Anura > Myobatrachidae > Pseudophryne > Pseudophryne corroboree. Next base: position 710,229,144 of record NC_086449.1, on the reverse strand, counting down.
TATCATAGTACCACATTACTCCTAACAGTAATGCCCCTTATTCACATTACACCCCACCACATTCATCTTTATTTACATTAGACCACAGGTTCTCAAACTCAGTCCTCAGGACCCCACACAGTGCAGGTTTTGCAGGTCTCACAGAATCACAAGTGAAAAAATTAGCTCCACCTACTGTATGGACCTTCTAAAATGTGTCAGTTAGTAATGAATACATCTGTGCACTTGCTGGTTTACCTGCAAAACATGCACTGTGTGGGGTCCTGAGGACCAAGTTTGAGAACCACTGCATTAGACCATGCAGTAGTGCCCTTTCCTTATGTTACACCAGAAAATATTGTAGTACACCTTATACACATACAGTACAGTAATGCCACACATTAGTAATGCATTTCATATTTAAATTTTCTGATTTAATTTCATAGAGCCGCAGTCACTCACAGAATATAGGCATGTACTGTAGCATCTCATTTTATTCTGCAGAAGCTGATTATTCCCGTTTGGCTAGTTTGCCGCCTCTGTACAGTATATCACAATAGAAAAAAGTTATAGTGTCAGTGAAAAAAGCACCTCATGACAGATACTGTACACAAGCTCATGTCTAAATACTGTATACTGTAAGCAGTGACATTAAGGGGTACAGTACTGTATATGCAATTGCAGTCGAATTCCGGAAGGAATACGGAAAAAATGGACACGGGATCCCCCATCTTTTTAGAACCAGCACCGGGCTCTGCGCCTGGTCCTGGTGCAAAAAATAAGGGGGACAAAAAAAGCGTAGGGGTTCCCCATATTTTTTGAATCAGCACTGGGCTCCACTAGCTGGACAGATAATGCACAGCCGGGGGAGACTTTTATACCGGTCCCTGCGGCCATGGAATTAAATACCCAACTAGTCACACCTGGCCGGAGTACCCTGGAGGAGTGGGGGCCACTTAAATCAAGGGGACCCCCCTCCAGCCACTCGATTATCTCTATCACCCCTGTGTATTGTAGCTAGGGGATTGTGACGCTCCTTCAGCATTGCCCCGTAGCCTGCAAAATCTGTGCTGTTATTTGCTCCATAGCTGAGTGCCTCCTAGGAGCTACTGTAGGAGTCACAGGCGGTAGCCATTTCAATTGAGTCTGCCCTGCTATAGAATTGTACAGGTATGTGTACATTACCGTACGGTGCATAGAACCTTTACAGTAGAAACTCTCCTGCAGCTTTGGCCTGCTTTACTGTATGTACTGTAAAACTTGTGTTTTGTCAGTTTGCTATGCGACCGAGCCCGGTGTAACGTACAGTACTGTAATGTGCATAGACCTCGCTTACAGTATCTCTGTGTATTTTGGCTAGGGGATTGTGACGCTCCTTCAGCATCGCCCCGTAGCCTGCACAGCTTATGCCATTTCTCATTCCATACCCAACTGCTGCATGCCACGAGGTGGGGGTTCAGGAGGTGGGGGTTCATGGGTAGTGGTCGTTTTGACAGTGTGCTATGCGATTGAGTCCGGTGTACCGTAATACTGTATGCAATCCTACAGTGGCTTATCCCTCCCCTGTGTATTTTGGCTAGGGGATTGTGACGCTCCTTCAGCATTGCCCCATAACCTGCACAAGGGTTCAGGGGCGGCGGCCATTTTGCCAGTGTGCTACAGTATGTCATCGAGTCCGGTGTACCATAATATGCATACTGTGTATTTTAGCTAGGGGATTGTGACGCTCCTTCAGCATTGCCCCATAGTCTGTACAATCTGGACTATTACTTGCTCCGTAGCCTAGGGCCTCTGTGGGGCAAGGAGTCATAGGTGGTAGCCATTTCTATTCAGTCTGCCCAGCTACAGAATTGTATGTGTACTGTGTACGGAGCATAGTACCTTAACCTGCATAGAACCTGCACATTATGGTACACCGGACTCGATCGCATAGAACCGCTCATGCAGCTACTGTATGCCCTGGTTTACAGTATGTGAATAAAAAAAATAATAAAGTGTCTGAAAAAAACTACAGTAACATGCATTCGTACTTAAGGAATCGAACCCTGGACTCTGAGTATAGGAAGCGAAACACTTCACCACTTCGCCGCAGACAAATGTATAAATCCGTTGGTTTTGATTATGCTGTAATGGCTACGGGATTAGGACGATAACATACTGTAGAAAATTCCTAATCTTGAGAGGCAATAGTGAACTTGTAACACACATCCATTTGCGACAGTGTACACTACTGGTTTCTTTTTCATCCACTAGGGGTCACTGGAGTACTCTTGGGATATGGACGGCTTCCACCGGAAGAAGGCACTGAATAAATTAATTTTTGAGACTACTCCTCCCCTCCATATCCTGCAGCACTTCAGTGTTTTTTCTGTGCTCGACACAGTTAGAAGGCATAGTGGAGCTCATCCACAAAGTATTGGAATTTTTTCTAAGTTTTTTTTTCTTCAATTTCCACGTCCTTTCCCCCCTTCTAACAGGCGTGGGTCAGGGACAGTGGAAGCGGCTGAGTAGCCGTGAGTGTCGGACCTCTCTGTAAAGAGCTCCCTCACTCCACTTGCAGGCTGCCTGCAGGAAAGCTGGACGGAGCTTGGATGAAGGCCCCGTCATAGACTTTTGTCACGGTCCAGGTATGTTGGGTTGGGGCGGTCAGCGCTTGCTGCCGCTCCACTGTTGGGGATTGTTGGGTACTCACCGCTGCCCGGAGCGCGTGTACATGGGCCGCTTCACGGTCCATGCGGCGCGCTCTCACTCTCCGGCTCCCAGCATCCTAAGAGACCGCTGCTCCCTGCGCAGCAGCAGCGCTGCTTGGCTACACAGACACGCCGTTATGCTGTGTGTGGCGGGCGGGAGCACGTGTGCATAGGCCGCTCCACGGCTCTATGCAGCACGCTCTCTGCTTCCGCCATCCGCCCGCAGCAGCCGAGGAGTTCCGTTGTCCAGGGTCTACAGGCAGGCCGCTCACACGCCCTTTGCAAAACTTCCACAGGCCCAGACCCGGTGCTGTACACGGAGGTCGTGGGAGTGGGGGGGGGGAGACTTTAACAGTATTTGGCAGTGCCAAGAAATGCTTAATATGTTTAAATGTTCTCCTGTCTGTTCCAGGTTTCCTATTTTTACATCTCGGCTAAGAGTGGTACTAGAGGAATTTTGGGGTCAGTTTTCGTATTTCTGGCAGGCACTGCACTTGCCTAGATATATACCAGGAACTTTGGTGTTATTACTGAGTCGTGCAGTCTGTCTGTGTGGAGTTTGTATTGTCTGTCTTCATAATGAGTAAGACACCAGCAAAATCTAAGAAACATTTGTCATGTCATGTCTGTAAGAGTGTGTTGCCTGATGGATCCACCACATGTACAGCATGTGTTGTTAATACAGCCATAAATACGATTTCCATTCCAGAAGTAAAGCCAGCATCTCAGGACCCGCCATGGGCTTTACTTGCAGATGTATTAGTTGGTTTACAATCAGAACTGGCCGCCTCTCGTGAAGAAAGAGAGGCGGCAAGATCTGAGTTTAAGATGAGACCATTTGAGTTACCTGGGGAGTCTCAAACTGGTCATAAGTCCACCTTGAGTGGAAAAGATAAGTTTCCTTTTCCTACTAATTTTCCTGTCTCTGGGATACTAGATCTCACTGAACAGGAGTACGAGGAGGGCGAAATAGAACAACAGTCAGAAGGTGACGACTTTGACAGCCCAGGTATTGACAATCTCATCAGAGCAGTTCGTCAGTCGCTGGAGTTTACGGAAACTGAGGAGCCACTGACGAATGATGAGGTAGTCTTTACTAAACGACAGAGATCTCCGATGTGTTTCCCTATCTCGGAATCTCTTAATAAAATGTTACTGGAGTCACGGAAAAATCCGGACAAACGGTTTTCTATTCCTCGTAGATTTAAATCGAGTTACCCGTTTCCAGAGGCCATGACAGCTACATGGGAGAACCCACCTTTGGTGGATTCATCCGTATCTAAACTTACGAGGAAGTTAACCATACCAGTCCCAACTGCTACTACGCTTAAAGACCCTGCAGATCGTAAAATAGAGGCTATGCTAAGGTCCATGTACACAGCAACTGGAGTGCTGTTAAGACCTGGGTTGGTTGGCATTTGGGTTACTAAAGCTTTAATGGTATGGATAAAAGAGCTCAAGTCGGCTCTGCAAGATGATCATCTTATACTTCTCGCGGATCAAATCTGGGAAGCTGCTGAATATCTATGTACAGCTTCTACTGACGTCTGTCAGCTTACTTCTCGCCTGTCCTCATCGCTAGTCACAGTACGACGAGCACTTTGGCTGCGTTCGTGGCAGGCGGAGACGGAGGTTAAAAAAGGTATAGAGGCATTGCCTTATGATGGCGAGAAACTTTTTGGTCCTGAATTGGACAAATGGATTTCTGAGGCTACTGGAGGGAAGTCTGTTTTTCTTCCATCGCCTACAACTATACCTAAACGGAAATATTCTGGTCCGGCGTTCAAATCCTTTAGAACTCAGCCCTTTCGTGGGCAGGGAGGAGCAGTCACGCCGGGCAGAAGAGGTCGGGGACGTAGTGCCCGACAATCCAATGCACGTCGTCAAGACACCAAGACCACTAACAAACCAGTGGCATGACGGGCTCCCAGCCCATCTCGGATCTCCTATTGTGGGAGCACGCCTTCAGAGCTTTCAGGGGGCGTGGCTGCAGACGTCCACAGATGGGTGGATCCGCAATTTAGTATTAGAGGGTTACAAAATAGAGTTCGATTATCTTCCGACAGGAAGATTTTTCACGACAGGACTGCCTGTGTCGGACGACAAGAAAGCAGTTCTGCAGGTTGCCATTCAGTCTCTGCTGAATGCTGCAGTGATAATTCCGGTCCCTGTGCAGGAACAGGGGCAGGGTTATTATTCCAGTCTGTTTCTGGTACCAAAACCAGATGGCTCAGTCAGGCCAATATTGAACCTAAAAGGTCTCAATCATTACGTCACTTACCACAGATTCAAGATGGAATCTCTCAGGTCAGTAATTGCAGGGTTAGAGCCACAGGAATTCATGATTGCACTAGATCTCAAGGATGCGTATTTGCACATTCCGATTTGGCCACCTCACCAGAGTTTCTTAAGGTTTGCGATAAGACGAGACCATTACCAATTTCAGGCTCTACCGTTTGGCCTCTCATCAGCGCCTCGGGTATTCACCAAGGTAATGTCCGTGATGACAGCTCATCTCAGGTCCCTAGGGGTAATAATTGTTCCGTATTTAGACGATCTACTCATAAAGGCTCCGTCTCAACAATTGCTTCTCCAACATGCCTTACTAACGTACAATGTACTAGTTCAGCACGGTTGGATAGTCAGTTTAAAGAAATCACATCTAATTCCGTGTCAACGACTTCAATTCCTAGGGATGATTCTCGATACAGTAAAACAAAGGGTTTACCTGCCACAACAGAAAGTACAGGGCATTCGTCATCTGGTGCAATTAGTGCTCAAGCCACGCACAGTCTCAGTACATTTGTGCATTCGCCTTCTAGGCACAATGGTGGCGGCTTTCGAAGCACTTCAGTTCGGAAGATTTCACTCACGTCCGTTTCAACTGGAGGTGTTAGCACAGTGGTCGGGATCACATCTGCAGCTGCACCACAGGGTGAGGTTGTCACCACAAGTCAGGGTGTCTCTTCTCTGGTGGTTAAAAATACACAATCTATCTGCAGGGAGACGATTCGGCGTCGCGAATTGGATAATTCTGACAACAGACGCAAGTCTCAGAGGTTGGGGAGCTGTAGTTCAGAGTTATCGGCTCCAGGGCCTCTGGGCGGATCACGAAAGATCGCTATCCATAAATGTTCTGGAACTCAGGGCGATTTACAATGCTCTAAGACAAGCGGTGTACATGTTTCGTTTTCAGACTGTTCAGGTGCAGTCAGACAACGCGACGGCAGTCGCATATATAAACAAACCAGGAGGAACGAGAAGCCGCATGGCTATGCGGGAAGTAGCTCGGATCCTCAGATGGGCCGAATATCACCAGGTGATATTATCGGCAGTGTTCATTCCTGGAGTGGACAACTGGGAGGCAGATTTTCTCAGTCGTCGGGATTTTCATCCAGGAGAGTGGGCATTGAATCCAGAAGTATTTCAGATGTTGATCCAGAAGTGGGGTTACCCTCAGGTGGATCTAATGGCATCCCGCCACAATCATCAGGTGTCAAGATATGTGTCCAGAACAAGAGATCCAGGGGCAGTGGCGGTGGATGCTCTCACAGCCACGTGGCCATACAGCCTTGTGTATCTGTTTCCACCATTTCCGCTGCTCCCGTTGGTGCTAAAACGGATCAAGAGAGGGTTCGTCACAGTCATTCTAATAGCGCCTCATTGGCCTCGGAGGGCTTGGTTCTCGGATCTCCTCGGGTTACTCGCAGACGATCCGTGGCCACTCCCACTACGTCCGGACCTGTTACAACAGGGTCCGTTCCTTTACCCCGATTTAGCGCGGCTGCGTTTGACGGGGTGGCTGTTGAAAAGGCCATCTTAAGGAAAGAGGGCATTCCTGAGTCTGTTATACCAACCATGGTACGAGCTAGGAAGCCGGTTACGGCAGCTCATTATTATAGAATTTGGCGTACTTATATAGGTTGGTGTGAAGCTCGGAAATTTCCGACATCGTCTTTTAAATTATCCCGTCTTTTGTTATTTTTACAAATGGGGTTAGATGGAGGACTACGTCTTTCCACACTAAAGGTGCAGGTATCTGCGTTGTCAATTTATTTTCAAAGGAAATTGGCCTCGTTGCAGTCAATACATACGTTTCTACAGGGTGTAAAGAGGATACAGCCTCCTTTCATTCCACCTACAGCACCATGGGACTTGAATCTGGTTTTAGATTTCTTACAGTCCGATTACTTTGAACCCTTACAACAAGTGGATATTAAATTTCTCACTTGGAAAACGATTTTTCTTTTAGCCTTAGCTTCGGCTAAGCGTGTTTCAGATTTGGGTGCCTTGTCATGCAAGTCACCGTATTTAATTTTTCATGATGACAGAGCGGAACTTCGGACGAATCCCGCTTTTCTACCAAAGGTAGTGTCGTCTTTTCACATCAATCAACCAATAGTAGTTCCTGTGTTAACAGGAGATTCTGGAACGTTGGATGTGGTTCGCGCATTGCGCATCTATGTTTCCCGAACGTCTACTGTGCGTAAGACAGATACGTTGTTTGTTCTCTATGACGCAGCTAAGAGGGGTTGGCCAGCCTCTAAGCAGACCTTATCCAGATGGATCAAACTGACTATACGTCAGGCTTACCTTTATGCTAAGTTACAGCCACCTACTTCAGTAACAGCTCATTCCACACGTTCTGTGGGGACGTCATGGGCAGCGAGTCGTGGGGCTTCTACGACACAGCTTTGCCGTGCGGCTACTTGGTCGTCAGTGCACACGTTTGTGCGCTTTTACAAGTTTGATACGTTCGCGGCAGCAGCATCTAGCTTTGGCCGTTTAGTGTTACAGGTGCCAAACAGCTCTCCCGCCACGGAGGAGACTTTGGTACATCCCAAGAGTACTCCAGTGACCCCTAGTGGATGAAAAAGAAAATAGGATTTTGGTACCTACCAGGTAAATCCTTTTCTTTGAATCCATAGGGGGCACTGGACGCCCACCCAGAGCAGTTTACCTGTTTTAAGAGTCCAGTGGTTCTTATGGTAACACACTTTCACGACTGGTTTAAATTTAACAAGGGTTAATCAGTTATGGTGTCAACTGTTTAGTTGTCTGTTACGTTGTGTCAACTTTATTGTTGTCTGTGAGACTATATGTAATTCTCCTTTTGTCAATCTCTCTATCGATCCTGTTCGGCTCAGTAAAAAACACTGAAGTGCTGCAGGATATGGAGGGGAGGAGTAGTCTCAAAAATTAATTTATTCAGTGCCTTCTTCCGGTGGAAGCCGTCCATATCCCAAGAGTACTCCAGTGCCCCCTATGGATTCAAAGAAAATGATTTACCTGGTAGGTACCAAAATCCTATTTTTACAGTACTGTGTTTTGTCTGCGGGACTTGGACGCTCACATACAGTATTCATAAAGTATTGTAGATGGATCATATACTGTATGCTGTACTACTGTATTTGCGTCGGTGTCGTACTGTATATACAGTACTGTATTAAATAATGCAGCGTAATGAGTACAGTATTTGCTGTATGCAGCGTAATGAGACGCCTTAGTAAAGTAGTCCTTATTATGTATGTCAGTATTGTATTTTACGGGAGACCACACGCATGCGCAGTGGTGATTGTAAAAAGCGACATCTGGTGGCTGATCGCAGGTATTACACGTAAAGGTAACGCCAAACGTCAAATGTCTGTCTCCGTGCGATTAGATAGCCTCTCTGTGGCTAGGCGCGCCTCGCTACGCCACAGTACGCTGCGTATGGTCGAACGGGACAACCGCCGCGGCCACTCAAGATAAAGGTGGCTACATCTGTATATCATGTTTAGTACCTTGGACACTATAGCTTATTTACTTAAATCTCTGATAAATTGCCTAAATGATATGAATAGACTGCTTAGCACAGCGGGTAAGGTGTTGGGTTTGCACTATCAAATTAAGACTGTCATTGGTTCAAATACCATGTAAGCATGTATTTATTTTACAAGTCTGCATTGTGGTTTGTGGCTCTATAATATGAATGCATATGTATTTTAACAACAGTAGTCAAGTCTTCCAATGGACTTGTTAGTGAAACCCAATAGATAGCTTTATTTTCTCTGTTTACTCAAATATTGAATGCATATGTCTTATAACTTTAATAGTAAAGTGTTCTAATGACTTGCTTATGACACCACATAGAATATAATCATGTTTAGTACCTTGGACACTGTAGCTTATTTACTAAAATATCTGATAAATTGCATTTCTGGTATGTATTGACTGGTTAGTACAGTTGGTAAGGTGTTTGGTTTGCACTATCAAATTAAGACTGTCATTGGTTTTGAATTCCATGTAAGCATGTATTTAATTATTTTACAAGTCTGCATTGTGGTTTGTGGCTCTATAATATGAATGCATATGTCTTTTAACAACAATAGTCAAGTCTTCCAATGGACTTGTTAGTGAAACCCAATAGATAGCTGTATTTTCTCTTTGTTTACTCAAATATTGAATGCACATGTCTTATAACTTTAATAGTAAAGTGTTCTAATGACTTGCTTATGACACCACATAGAATATATCATGTTTAGTACCTTGTACACTATAGCTTTTTTATTTAAATCTCTGATAAATTGCGTAAAATGGTATGAATAGACTGGTTAGCACAGTGGGTAAGGTGTTGGGTTTGCACTATCAAATTAAGACTGTCATTGGTTTGAATACCATGTTAGCATGTATTTATTTCACAAGTCTGCTTCGTGGCTCTATAATATGAATGCATATGTCTTTTATCAACAATAGTCAAGTCTTCCAATGGACTTGTTAGTGAAACCCAAATAGATAGCTTTATTTTCTCTTTGTTTACTCAAATATTGAATGCATATGTCTTATAACTTTAATAGTAAAGTGTTCTAATGACTTGCTTATGACACCCCATAGAATATATCATGTTTAGTGCCTTGGACGCTGTAGCTTATTTACTTAAATATCTGATAAATTGCTTCTCAGGTATGTATAGACTGGTTAGTACAGTTGGTAACATGTTGGGTTTGCACTATTAAATTAAGACTGCCATTGGTTTGAATCCCATGTAAGCATGTTTTTATTTTACTAGTGTGGTTTGTGGCTATATACAATGTAATGCATATGTATTTTAACAACAATAGTCAAGTCTTCCAATGTATTTGTTAGTGAAACCCAATAGATAGCTTTATTTTATCTTTGTTTATTCAAATATTGAATGCATATGTCTCATAACATTAGTAGTAAAGTATTTTAATGACTTGCTTATGACACCCTATATAATATATCATGTTTAGTACCATGGACACTGTAGCTTATTTACTTAATCTCTGATAAATTATAAGACTGGTATGCAGACTGGTTAGCACAGTAGTTAAGGTTTTGTGTTTGCACTATCAAATTAAGACTGTCATTGGTTTGAATCCCATGTAAGCATGTATTTATTTTACAAGTCTGCATTGTGGTTTGTGGCTCTATAATATGAATGCATATGTCTTTTAACAACAATAGTCAAGTCTTCCAATGGACTTGTTAGTGAAACCCAATAGTTAGCTTTATTTTCTCTTTGTTTACTCAAATATTGAATGCATATGTCTTATAACTTTAATAGTAAAGTGTTCTAATGACTTGCTTATGACACCACATAGAATATATCATGTTTAGTACCTTGGACACTATAGCTTATTTACTTAAATCTCTGATAAATTGGGTAAAATGGTATGAATAGACTGGTTAGCACAGTGGGTGACGTGTTGGGTTTGCACTATCAAATTAAGACTGTCATTGGTTTGAATACAATGTAAGCATGTATTTATTTCACAAGTCTGCTTTGTGGCTCTATAATATGAATGCATATGTGTTTTATCAACAATAGTCAAGTCTTCCAATGGACTTGTTAGTAAAACCCAAATAGATAGCTTTATTTTCTCTTTGTTTACTCAAATATTGAATGCATATGTCTTATAACTTTAGTAGTAAAGTATTCTAATGACTTGCTTATGACATCCCATAGAATATATCATGTTTAGTACCATGGACACTGTAGATTATTTACTTAATCTCATTTAAATTGTGAGACTGGAATGCAGACTGGTTAACACTGTGGGTAAGGTGTTGGGTTTGCACTATCAAATTAAGACTGTCATTGGTTTTGAATTCCATGTAAGCATGTATTTAATTATTTTACAAGTCTGCATTGTGGTTTGATGTCCTATAATATGAATGCATATGTCTTTTAACAACAGTAGTCAAGTCTTCCAATGGACTTGTTTGTGAAACCCAATAGATAGCTTTATTTTCTCTTTGTTTACTCAAATATTGAATGCACATGTCTTATAACTTTAATAGTAAAGTGTTCTAATGACTTGCTTATGACACCCCATAGAATATATCATGTTTAGTACCTTGGACACTGTAGCTTATTTACTTAAATCTCTGATAAATTGCATCTCTCGTATGTATAGACTGGTTAGTACAGTTGGTAACGTGTTGGGTTTGCACTATCAAATTAAGACTGCCATTGGTTTGAATCCCATGTAAGCATGTTTTTATTTTACTAGTGTGGTTTGTGGCTCTATACAATGTAATGCATATGTATTTTAACAACAATAGTCAAGTCTTCCAATGTATTTGTTAGTGAAACCCAATAGATAGCTTTATTGTATCTTTGTTTATTCAAATATTGAATGTATATGTCTCATAACTTTAGTAGTAAAGTATTTTAATGACTTGCTTATGACACCCTATATAATATATCATGTTTAGTACCATGGACACTGTAGCTTATTTACTTAATCTCTGATAAATTGTAAGACTGGTGTGCAGACTGGTTAGCACAGTAGTTAAGGTGTTGGGTTTGCACTATCAAATTAAGACTGTCATTGGTTTGAATCCCATGTAAGCATGTATTTATTTTACAAGTCTTCATTGTGGTTTGTGGCTCTATAATATGAATGCATATGTCTTTTAACAACAGTAGTCAAGTCTTCCAATGGACTTGTTAGTGAAACCCAATAGATAGCTTTATTTTCTCTTTGTTTACTCAAATATTGAATGCACATGTCTTATAACTTTAATAGTAAAGTGTTCTAATGACTTGCTTATGACACCACATAGAATATATCATGTTTAGTACCTTGGACACTATAGCTTATTTACTTAAATCTCTGATAAATTGCGTGAATGGTATGAATAGACTGGTTAGCACCGTGGGTAAGGTGTTGGGTTTGCACTATCAAATTAAGACTGTCATTGGTTTGAATACCATGTAAGCATGTATTTATTTTAGAAGTCTTCATTGTGGTTTGTGGCTCTATAATATGAATGCATATGTCTTTTAACAACAGTAGTCAAGTATTCCAATGGACTTGTTAGTGAAACCCAAATAGATAGCTTTATTTTCTCTTTGTTTACTCAAATAATGAATGCATATGTCTCATAACTTTAGTAGTAAAGTATTTTAATGACTTGCTTATGATACTCTATATAATATATCATGTTTAGTACCATGGACACTGTAGCTTATTTACTTAATCTCTGATAAATTATGAGACTGGTATGCAGACTGGTTAGCACAGTGGGTAAGGTGTTGGGTTTGCACTATTAAATTAAGACTGTCATTTGTTCGAATACCATGTAAGCATGTATTTATTTTACAAGTCTGCTTTGTGTTTTGTGGCTCTATAATATGAATGCATATGTCTTTTAACAACAATAGTCAAGTCTTCCAATGGACTTGTTAGTGAAACCCAAATAGATAGCTTTATTTTCTCTTTGTTTACTCAAATATTGAATGCATATGTCTTATAACTTTAATAGTAAAGTGTTCTAATGACTTGCTTATGACACCCCATAGAATATATCATGTTTAGTACCTTGGACGCTGTAGCTTATTTACTTAAATCTCTGATAAATTGCATCTCTGGTACTTATAGACTGGTTAGTACAGTTGGTAAGGTGTTGGGTTTGCACTATCAAATTAAGACTGCCATTGGTTTTAATCCCATGTAAGCATGTTTTTATTTTACTAGTGTAGTTTGTGGCTCTATACAATGTAATGCATATGTATTTTAACAACAATAGTCAAGTCTTCCAATGTATTTGTTAGTGAAACCCAATAGATAGCTTTATTTTATCTTTGTTTATTCAAAAATTGAATGCATATGTCTCATAACTTTAGTAGTAAAGTATTTTAATGACTTGCTTATGACACCCTATATAATATATCATGTTTAGTACCATGGACACTGTAGCTTATTTACTTAATCTCTGATAAAATGTAAGACTGGTATGCAGACTGGTTAGCACAGTAGTTAAGGTGTTGGGTTTGCACTATCAAATTAAGACTGTCATTGGTTTGAATCCCATGTGAGCATGTATTTATTTTACAAGTCTGCATTGTGGTTTGTGGCTCTATAATATGAATGCATATGTCTTTTAACAACAATAGTCAAGTCTTCCAATGGACTTGTTAGTGAAACCCAATAGATAGCTTTATTTTCTCTTTGTTTACTCAAATATTGAATGCATATGTCTTATAACTTTAATAGTAAAGTGTTCTAATGACTTGCTTATGACACCACATAGAATATATGATGTTTAGCACCTTGGACACTGTAGCTTATTTACTTAAACCTCTGATAAATTGCGTGACTGGTATGAATAGACTGGTTAGCACAGTAGGTATAGTGTACGGTTTGCACTATCAAATTAAGACTGTTATTGGTTTTGAATTCCATGTAAGCATGTATTTAATTATTTTACAAGTCTGCATTGTGGTTTGTGGCTCTATAATATGAATGCATATGTCTTTTAACAACAGTAGTCAAGTATTCCAATGGACTTGTTAGTGAAACCCAAATAGATAGCTTTATTTTCTCTTTGTTTACTCAAATATTGAATGCATATGTCTTATAACTTTAATAGTAAAGTGTTCTAATGACTTGCTTATGACACCCCATAGAATATATCATGTTTAGTACCTTGGACGCTGTAGCTTATTTACTTAAATCTCTGATAAATTGCATCTCTGGTATGTATAGACTGGTTAGTACAGTTGGTAAGGTGTTGGGTTTGCACTATCAAATTAAGACTGCCATTGGTTTGAATCCCATGTAAGCATGTTTTTATTTTACTAGTGTGGTTTGTGGCTCTATACAATGTAATGCATATGTATTTTAACAACAATAGTCAAGTCTTCCAATGTATTTGTTAGTGAAACCCAATAGATAGCTTTATTTTATCTTTGTTTATTCAAATATTGAATGCATATGTCTCATAACTTTAGTAGTAAAGTATTTTAATGACTTGCTTATGACACCCTATATAATATATCATGTTTAGTACCATGGACACTGTAGCTTATTTACTTAATCTCTGATAAAATGAAAGACTGGTATGCAGACTGGTTAGCACAGTAGTTAAGGTGTTGGGTTTGCACTATCAAATTAAGACTGTCATTGGTTTGAATCCAATGTAAGCATGTATTTATTTTACAAGTCTGCATTGTGGTTTGTGGCTCTATAATATGAATGCATATGTCTTTTAACAACAATAGTCAAGTCTTCCAATGGACTTGTTAGTGAAACCCAATAGATAGCTTTATTTTCTCTTTGTTTACTCAAATATTGATTGCATATGTCTTATAACTTTAATAGTAAAGTGTTCTAATGACTTGCTTATGACACCACATAGAATATATGATGTTTAGCACCTTGGACACTGTAGCTTATTTACTTAAACCTCTGATAAATTGCGTGACTGGTATGAATAGACTGGTTAGCACAGTAGGTATAGTGTAGGGTTTGCACTATCAAATTAAGACTGTAATTGGTTTTGAATTCCATGTAAGCATGTATTTAATTATTTTACAAGTCTGCATTGTGGTTTGTGGCTCTATAATATGAATGCATATGTCTTTTAACAACAGTAGTCAAGTATTCCAATGGACTTGTTAGTGAAACCCAATAGATAGCTTTATTTTCTCTTTGTTTACTCAAATATTGAATGCACATGTCTTATAACTTTAATAGTAAAGTGTTCTAATGACTTGCTTATGACACCACATAGAATATATCATGTTTAGTACCTTGGACACTATAGCTTATTTACTTAAACCTCTGATAAATTGCGTGACTGGTATGAATAGACTGGTTAGTACAGTAGGTATAGCGTAGGGTTTGCACTATCAAATTAAGACTGTCATTGATTCGAATACCATGTAATCATGTGTTTATTTTACAAGTCTGCATTGTGGTTTGTGGCTATATAATATGAATGCATATGTCTTTTAACAACAATAGTCAAGTCTTCCAATGGACATGTTAATGAAACACAATAGATAGCTTTATTTTCTCTTTGTTTACTCAAATATTGAATGCACATGTCTTATAACTTTAATAGTAAAGTGTTCTAATGACTTGCTTATGACACCACATAGAATATATCATGTTTAGTACCTTGGACACTATAGCTTATGTACTTAAACCTCTGATAAATTGCACAAATAGTATGAATAGACCGGTTAGAACCGTGGGTTAGGTGTTGGGTTTTCACTATCAAATTAAGACAGTCATTGGTTCGAATACCATGTAAGCATGTATTTACTTTACAAGTCTGGTTTGTGGCTCTATAATATGAATGCATATGTCTTTTAACAACAATAGTCAAGTCTTCCAATTGACTTGTTAGTGAAACCCAAATAGATAGCTTTATTTTCTCTTTGTTTACTCAAATATTGAATGCATATGTCTTATAACTTTAATAGTAAAGTGTTCTAATGACTTGCTTATGACACCCCATAGAATATATCATGTTTCGTACCTTGGACGCTGTAGCTTATTTACTTAAATCTCTGATAAATTGCAAGACTGGTATGCAGACTGGTTAGCACAGTAGTTAAGGTGTTGGGTTTGCACTATCAAATTAAGGTTGCCATTGGTTTGAATCCCATGTAAGCATGTTTTTATTTTACTAGTGTGGTTTGTGGCTCTATACAATGTAATGCATATGTATTTTAACAACAATAGTCAAGTCTTCCAATGTATTTGTTAGTGAAACCCAATAGATAGCTTTATTTTATCTTTGTTTATTCAAATATTGAATGCATATGTCTCATAACTTTAGTAGTAAATTATTTTAATGACTTGCTTATGACACCCTATATAATATATCATGTTTAGTACCATGGAAACTGTAGCTTATTTACTTAATCTCTGATAAATTGGAAGACAGGTATGCAGACTGGTTAGCACAGTAGTTAAGGTGTTGGGTTTGTACTATCAAATTAAGACTGTCATAGGTTTGAATCCCATGTAAGCATGTATTTATTTTACAAGTCTGCATTGTGGTTTGTGGCTCTATAATATGAATGCATATGTCTTTTAACAACAATAGTCAAGTCTTCCAATGGACTTGTTAGTGAAACCCAATAGATAGCTTTATTTTCTCTTTGTTTACTCAAATATTGAATGCATATGTCTTATAACTTTAATAGTAAAGTGTTCTAATGACTTACTTATGACACCACATAGAATATATGATGTTTAGCACCTTGGACACTGTAGCTTATTTACTTAAACCTCTGATAAATTGCGTGACTGATATGAATAGACTGGTTAGCACAGTAGGTATAGCAGAGGGTTTCCACTATCAAGTCAAGACTGTCATAGGTTCGAATACCATGTAATCATGTGTTTATTTTATAAGTCTGCATTGTGGTTTGTGGCTCTATAATATGAATGCATATGTCTTTTAACAACAATAGTCAAGTCTTCCAATGGACTTGTTTGTGAAACCCAATAGATAGCTTTATTTTCACTTTGTTTACTTAAATATTGAATGCTCATGTCTTATAACTTTAATAATAAAGTGTTCTAATGACTTGCTTATGACACCACATAGAATATATCATGTTTAGTACCTTGGACACTATAGCTTATTTACTTAAATCTCTGATAAATTGCTTAAATGGTATGAATAGACTGGTTAGCACAGTGGGTAAGGTGTTGGGTTTGCACTATCAAATTAATACTGTCATTGGTTCGAATACCATGTAAGCATGTATTTATTTTACAAGTCTGCTTTGTGGGTTGTGGCTCTATAATATGAATGCATATGTCTTTTAACAACAATAGTCAAGTCTTCCAATGGACTTGTTAGTGAAACCCAATAGATAGCTTTATTTTCTCTTTGTTTACTCAAATTTTGAATGCATATGTCTTATAACTTTAATAGTAAAGTGTTCTAATGACTTGCTTATGACACCACATAGAATATATGATGTTTAGCACCTTGGACACTGTAGCTTATTTACTTAAACCTCTGATAAATTGCGTGACTGGTATGAATAGACTGGTTAGTACAGTAGGTATAGCGTAGGGTTTGCACTATCAAATTAAGACTGTCATTGATTCGAATACCATGTAATCATGTGTTTATTTTACAAGTCTGCATTGTGGTTTGTGGCTCTATAATATGAATGCATATGTCTTTTAACAACAATAGTCAAGTCTTCCAATGGACATGTTAATGAAACACAATAGATAGCTTTATTTTCTCTTTGTTTACTCAAATATTGAATGCACATGTCTTATAACTTTAATAGTAAAGTGTTCTAATGACTTGCTTATGACACCACATAGAATATATCATGTTTAGTACCTTGGACACTATAGCTTATTTACTTAAATCTCTGATAAATTGCACAAATAGTATGAATAGACTGGTTAGCACCGTGGGTAAGGTGTTGGGTTTTCACTATCAAATTAAGACAGTCATTGGTTCGAATACCATGTAAGCATGTATTTACTTTACAAGTCTGGTTTGTGGCTCTATAATATGAATGCATATGTCTTTTAACAACAATAGTCAAGTCTTCCAATTGACTTGTTAGTGAAACCCAAATAGATAGCTTTATTTTCTCTTTGTTTACTCAAATATTGAATGCATATGTCTTATAACTTTAATAGTAAAGTGTTCTAATGACTTGCTTATGACACCCCATAGAATATATCATGTTTCGTACCTTGGACGCTGTAGCTTATTTACTTAAATCTCTGATAAATTCCAAGACTGGTATGCAGACTGGTTAGCACAGTAGTTAAGGTGTTGGGTTTGCACTATCAAATTAAGGCCGCCATTGGTTTGAATCCCATGTAAGCATGTTTTTATTTTACTAGTGTGGTTTGTGGCTCTATACAATGTAATGCATATGTATTTTAACAACAATAGTCAAGTCTTCCAATGTATTTGTTAGTGAAACCCAATAGATAGCTTTATTTTATCTTTGTTTATTCAAATATTGAATGCATATGTCTCATAACTTTAGTAGTAAATTATTTTAATGACTTGCTTATGACACCCTATATAATATATCATGTTTAGTACCATGGAAACTGTAGCTTATTTACTTAATCTCTGATAAATTGGAAGACAGGTATGCAGACTGGTTAGCACAGTAGTTAAGGTGTTGGGTTTGTACTATCAAATTAAGACTGTCATAGGTTTGAATCCCATGTAAGCATGTATTTATTTTACAAGTCTGCATTGTGGTTTGTGGCTCTATAATATGAATGCATATGTCTTTTAACAACAATAGTCAAGTCTTCCAATGGACTTGTTAGTGAAACCCAATAGATAGCTTTATTTTCTCTTTGTTTACTCAAATATTGAATGCATATGTCTTATAACTTTAATAGTAAAGTGTTCTAATGACTTACTTATGACACCACATAGAATATATGATGTTTAGCACCTTGGACACTGTAGCTTATTTACTTAAACCTCTGATAAATTGCGTGACTGATATGAATAGACTGGTTAGCACAGTAGGTATAGCAGAGGGTTTCCACTATCAAGTCAAGACTGTCATAGGTTCGAATACCATGTAATCATGTGTTTATTTTATAAGTCTGCATTGTGGTTTGTGGCTCTATAATATGAATGCATATGTCTTTTAACAACAATAGTCAAGTCTTCCAATGGACTTGTTAGTGAAACCCAATAGATAGCTTTATTTTCTCTTTGTTTACTCAAATGTTGAATGCACATGTCTTATAACTTTAGTAGTAAAGTATTCTAATGACTTGCTTATGACATCCCATAGAATATATTATGTTTAGTACCTTGGACACTGTAGCTTATTCACTTAAATCTCTGATAAATTGAGTTTTGGTATGCACAGTCTGGTTAGCTCAGTTAGTAAGGTGTTGGGTTTGAACTATCAAATTAAGACTGTTATTGGTTCGAATCCCATGTTATCATGTTTTTATTTTACTAGTGTGGTTTGTGGCTCTATTATATGAATGCCTATGTCTTTTAACAACAATAGTCAAGTCTTCCAATGGACTTTTTAGTGAAACACAATAGATAGCTTT
Organism: Pseudophryne corroboree; assembly: GCF_028390025.1. Lineage (NCBI taxonomy): Eukaryota > Metazoa > Chordata > Amphibia > Anura > Myobatrachidae > Pseudophryne > Pseudophryne corroboree. Next base: position 710,210,144 of record NC_086449.1, on the reverse strand, counting down.
ATTTTCTCTTTGTTTACTCAAATATTGAATGCACATGTCTTATAACTTTAATAGTAAAGTGTTCTAATGACTTGCTTATGACACCACATAAAATATATCATGTTTAGTACCTTGGACACTATAGCTTATTTACTTAAATCTCTGATAAATTGCACAAATGGTATGAATAGACTGGTTAGCACAGTGGGTAAGGTGTTGGGTTTGCACTATCAAATTAAGACTGTCATTGGTTTGAATACCATATAAGCATGTATTTATTTTACTAGTGTGGTTTGTGGCTCTATACAATGTAATGTATATGTATTTTAACAACAATAGTCAAGTCTTCCAATGTATTTGTTAGTGAATCCCAATAGATAGCTTTATTTTATCTTTGTTTATTCAAATATTGAATGCATATGTCTCATAACTTTAGTAGTAAAGTATTTTAAAGGCTTGCTTATGACACCCTATATAATATATCATGTTTAGTACCATGGACACTGTAGCTTATTTACTTAATCTCTGATAAATTGTAAGACTGGTATGCAGACAGGTTAGCACAGTAGTTAAGGTGTTTGGTTTGTACTGTCAAATTAAGACTGTCATTGGTTTGAATCCCATGTAATCATGTGTTTACTTTACAAGTCTGCATTGTGGTTTGTGGCTCTATAATATGAATGCATATGTCTTTTAACAACAATAGTCAAGTATTCCAATGGACTTGTTAGTGAAACCCAATAGATAGCTTTATTTTCTCTTTGTTTACTCAAATTTTGAATGCATATGTCTTATAACTTTAATAGTAAAGTGTTCTAATGACTTGCTTATGACACCACATAGAATATATGATGTTTAGCACCTTGGACACTAGCTTATTTACTTAAACCTCTGATAAATTGCTTGACTGGTATGAATAGACTGGTTAGCACAGTAGGTATAGCGTAGGGTTTGCAGTATCAAATTAAGACTGTCATTGGTTCGAATACCATGTAATCATGTGTTTATTTTACAAGTCTGCATTGTGGTTTGTGGCTCTATAATATGAATGCATATGTCTTTTAACAACAATAGTCAAGTCTTCCAATGGACATGTTAGTGAAACACAATAGATAGCTTTATTTTCTCTTTGTTTACTCAAATATTGAATGCACATGTCTTATAACTTTAATAGTAAAGTGTTCTAATGACTTGCTTATGACACCACATAGAATATATCATGTTTAGTACCTTGGACACTATAGCTTATTTACTTAAATATCTGATAAATTGCACAAATGGTATGAATAGACTGGTTAGCACCGTGGGTAAGGTGTTGGGTTTTCACTATCAAATTAAGACAGTCATTGGTTCGAATACCATGTAAGCATGTATTTACTTTACAAGTCTGGTTTGTGGCTCTGTAATATGAATGCATATGTCTTTTAACAACAATAGTCAAGTCTTCCAATTGACTTGTTAGTGAAACCCAAATAGATAGCTTTATTTTCTTTGTTTACTCAAATATTGAATGCATATGTCTTATAACTTTAATAGTAAAGTGTTCTAATGACTTGCTTATGACACCGCATAGAATATATCATGTTTCGTACCTTGGACACTGTAGCTTATTTACTTAAATCTCTGATAAATTGCATCTCTGTTATGTATAGACTGGTTAGTACAGTTGGTAAGGTGTTGGGTTTGCACTATCAAATTAAGACTGCCATTGGTTTGAATCCCATGTAAGCATGTTTTTATTTTACTAGTGTGGTTTGTGGCTCTATACAATGTAATGCATATGTATTTTAACAACAATAGTCAAGTCTTCCAATGTATTTGTTAGTGAAACCCAATAGATAGCTTTATTTTATCTTTGTTTATTCAAATATTGAATGCATATGTCTCATAACTTTAGTAGTAAATTATTTTAATGACTTGCTTATGACACCCTATATAATATATCATGTTTAGTACCATGGAAACTGTATCTTATTTACTTAATCTCTGATAAATTGGAAGACAGGTATGCAGACTGGTTAGCACAGTAGTTAAGGTGTTGGGTTTGTACTATCAAATTAAGACTGTCATTGGTTTGAATCCCATGTAAGCATGTATTTATTTTACAAGTCTGCATTGTGGTTTGTGGCTCTATAATATGAATGCATATGTCTTTTAACAACAATAGTCAAGTCTTCCAATGGACTTGTTAGTGAAACCCAATAGATAGCTTTATTTTATCTTTGTTTACTCAAATATTGAATGCATATGTCTTATAACTTTAATAGTAAAGTGTTCTGACTTGCTTATGACACCACATAGAATATATGATGTTTAGCATCTTGGACACTGTAGCAAATTTACTCAAACCTCTGATAAATTGTGTGACTGGTATGAATAGACTGGTTAGCACAGTTGGTATAGCGTATTGTTTGCACTATCAAATTAAGACTGTCATTGGTTCGAATACCATGTAATCATGTGTTTATTTTACAAGTCTGCATTGTGGTTTGTGGCTCTATAATATGAATGCATATGTCTTTTAACAACAATAGTCAAGTCTTCCAATGGACTTGTTAGTGAAACCCAATAGATAGCTTTATTTTCTCTTTGTTTACTCAAATATTGAATGCACATGTCTTTTAACTTTAATAGTAAAGTGTTCTGACTTGCTTATGACACCACATAGAATATATGATGTTTAGCATCTTGGACACTGTAGCATATTTACTTAAACCTCTGATAAATTGCATGACTGGTATGAATAGACTGGTTAGCACAGTGGGTATAGCGTAGGGTTTGCACTATCAAATTAAGACTGTCATTGGTTCGAATACCATGTAATCATGTGTTTATTTTACAAGTCTGCATTGTGGTTTGTGGCTCTATAATATGAATGCATATGTCTTTTAACAACAATAGTCAAGTCTTCCAATGGACTTGTTAGTGAAACCCAATAGATAGCTTTATTTTCTCTTTGTTTACTCAAATATTGAATGCACATGTCTTTTAACTTTAATAGTAAAGTGTTCTGACTTGCTTATGACACCACATAGAATATATCATGTTTAGTACCTTGGACACTATAGCTTATTTACTTAAATCTCTGATAAATTGCCTAAATGGTATGAATAGACTGGTTAGCACAGTGGGTAAGGTGTTGGGTTTGCACTATCAAATTAAGACTGTCATTGGTTTGAATACCATATAAGCATGTATTTATTTTACTAGTGTGGTTTGTGGCTCTATACAATGTAATGTATATGTATTTTAACAACAATAGTCAAGTCTTCCAATGTATTTGTTAGTGAATCCCAATAGATAGCTTTATTTTATCTTTGTTTATTCAAATATTGAATGCATATGTCTCATAACTTTAGTAGTAAAGTATTTTAAAGGCTTGCTTATGACACCCTATATAATATATCATGTTTAGTACCATGGACACTGTAGCTTATTTACTTAATCTCTGATAAATTGTAAGACTGGTATGCAGACTGGTTAGCACAGTAGTTAAGGTGTTTGGTTTGTACTGTCAAATTAAGACTATCATTGGTTTGAATCCCATATAATCATGTGTTTACTTTACAAGTCTGCATTGTGGTTTGTGGCTCTATAATATGAATGCATATGTCTTTTAACAACAATAGTCAAGTCTTCCAATGGACTTGAAAGTGAAACCCAATAGATAGCTTTATTTTCTCTTTGTTTACTCAAATAATGAATGCATATGTCTTATAACTTTAATAGTAATGTGTTCTAATGACTTCCTTATGACACCACATAGAATATATCATGTTTAGTACCTTGGACACTGTAGCTTATTTACTTAAATCTCTGATAAATTGCATCTCTGGTATGTATAGACTGGTTAGTACAGTTGGTAAGGTGTTGGGTTTGCACTGTTAACTTAAGACTGTCACTGGTTTGAAAGCATGTTTCTATTTTAATAGTCTGCATTGTGGTTTGTGGCTCTGTAATTTGAATGCATATGTCTTTTAACAACAATAGTCAAGTCTTCCAATGGAGTCTTAGTGAAACCCAATAGATAGCTTTATTTTCTCTTTGTTTACTCAAATATTCAATGCACATGTCTTATAACTTTAATAGTAAAGTGTTCTAATGACTTGCTTATGACACCACAAAGAATATATCATGTTTAGTACCTTGGACACTATAGCTTATTTACTTAAATCTCTGATAATTTGCCTAATTGGTATAAATAGACTGGTTATCACAGTGGGTAAGGTGTTGGGTTTGCATTATCAAATTAAGACTGTCATTGGTTCGAATACCATGTAAACATGTATTTATTTTACAAGTCTGCTTTGTGGGTTGTGGCTCTATAATATGAATGCATATGTCTTTCAACAACAATAGTCAAGTCTTCCAATGGACTTGTTAGTGAAACCCAATAGATAGGTTTATTTTCTCTTTGTTTACTCAAATATTGAATGCATATGTCTTATAACTTTAATAGTAAAGTGTTCTAATGACTTGCTTATGACACCACATTGAATAATTGATGTTTAGCACCTTGGACACTGTAGCTTATTTACTTAAACCTCTGATAAATTGCGTGACTGGTATGAATAGACTGGTTAGCACAGTAGGTATAGCGTAGGGTTTGCACTATCAAATTAAGACTGTCATTGGTTCGAATACCATGTAATCATGTGTTTATTTTACAAGTATGCATTGTGGTTTGTGGCTCTATAATATGAATGCATATGTCTTTTAACAACAATAGTCAATTCTTCCAATGGACTTGTTAGTGAAACCCAATAGATAGCTTTATTTTCTCTTTGTTTACTCAAATATTGAATGCATATGTCTTATAACTTTAATAGTAAAGTGTTCTAATGACTTGCTTATGACACCCCATAGAATATATCATGTTTAGTACCTTGGACGCTGTAGCTTATTTACTTAAATCTCTGATAAATTGCATCTCCAGTATGTATAGACTGGTTAGTAAAGTTGGTAAGGTGTTGGCTTTGCACTATCAAATTAAGACTGCCATTGGTTTGAATCCCACGTAAGCATGTTTTTATTTTACTAGTGTGGTTTGTGGCTCTATACAATGTAATGCCTATGTATTTTAACAACAATAGTCAAGTCTTCCAATGTATTTGTTAGTGAAACCCAATCGATAGCTTTATTTTATCTTTGTTTATTCAAATATTGAATGCATATGTCTCATAACTTTAGTAGTAAAGTATTTTAATGACTTGCTTATGACACCCTATATAATATATCATGTTTAGTACCATGGACACTGTAGCTTATTTACTTAATCTCTGATAAATTGTGAGACTGGAATGCAGACTGGTTAACACTGTGGGTAAGGTGTTGGATTTGCACTATCAAATTAAGACTGTCATTGGTTTTGAATTCCATGTTAGCATGTATTTAATTATTTTACAAGTCTGCATTGTGGTTTGTGGCTCTATAATATGAATGCATATGTCTTTTAACAACAATAGTCAAGTCTTCCAATGGACTTGTTAGTGAAACCCAATAGATAGCTTTATTTTCTCTTTGTTTACTCAAATATTGAATGCATATGTCTTATAACTTTAATAGTAAAGTGTTCTAATGACTTGCTTATGACACCCCATAGAATATATCATGTTTAGTACCTTGGACACTGTAGCTTATTTACTTAAATCTCTGATAAATTGCATGTCTGGTATGTATAGACTGGTTAGTACAGTTGGTAAGGTGTTGGGTTTGCACTGTCAAATTAAAACAGTCATTGGTTTGAATCCCATGTAAGCATGTTTCTATTTTAATAGTCTGGTTTGTGGCTCTGTAATATGAATGCATATGTCTTTTAACAACAATAGTCAAGTCTTCCAATGTATTTGTTAGTGAAACCCAATAGATAGCTTTATTTTATCTTTGATTATTCAAATATTGAATGCATATGTCTCATAACTTTAGTAGTAAAGTATTTTAATGATTTGCTTATGACACCCTATATAATATATCATGTTTAGTACCATGGACACTGCAGCTTATTTACTTAATCTCTGATAAATAGCAAGACAGGTATGCAGACTGGTTAGCACAGTAGTTAAGGTGTTGGGTTTGCACTATCAAATTAAGACTGTCATTGGTTTTGAATTCCATGTAAGCATGTATTTAATTATTTTACAAGTCTGAATTGTGGTTTGTGGCTCTATAATATGAATGCATATGTCTTTTAACAACAATAGTCTAGTTTTCCAATGGACTTGTTAGTGAAACCCAATAGATAGCTTTATTTTCTCTTTGTTTACTCAAATATTGAATGCACATGTCTTATAACTTTAATAGTAAAGTGTTCTAATGACTTGCTTATGACACCACATAGAATATATCATGTTTAGTACCTTGGACACTGTAGCTTATTTACTTAAATCTCTGATAAATTGCGTAAAATGGTATGAATAGACTGGTTAGCACTATCAAATTAAGACTGCCATTGGTTCGAATATCATGTAAGCATGTATTTATTTTACAAGTCTGCTTTGTGGTTTGTGGCTCTATAATATGAATGCATATGTCTTTTATCAAAAATAGTCAAGTCTTCCAATGGACTTGTTTGTGAAACCCAAATAGATAGCTTTATTTTCTCTTTGTTTACTCAAATATTGAATGCATATGTCTTATAACTTTAATAGTAAAGTGTTCTAATGACTTGCTTATGACACCCCATAGAATATATCATGTTTAGTACCTTGGACGCTGTAGCTTATTTACTTAAATCTCTGATCAATTGCATCTCTGGTATGTATAGACTGGTTAGTTCAGTTGGTATGGTGTTGGGTTTGCACTATCAAATTAAGTCTGCCATTGGCTTGAATCCCATGTAAGCATGTTTTTATTTTACTAGTGTGGTTTGTGGCTCTATACATTGTAATGCATATGTATTTTAACAACAATAGTCAAGTCTTCCAATGTATTTGTTAGTGAAACCCAATAGATAGCTTTATTTTATCTTTGTTTATTCAAATATTGAATGCATATGTCTCATAACTTTAGTAGTAAAGTATTTTAATGACTTGCTTATGACACCCTATATAATATATCATGTTTAGTACCATGGACACTGTAGCTTATTTACTTAATCTCTGATAAATTGGAAGACTGGTATGCAGACTGGTTAGCACAGTAGTTAAGGTGTTGGGTTTGCACTATCAAATTAAGACTGTCTTTGGTTTGAATCCCATGTAAGCCTGTATTTATTTTACAAGTCTGCATTGTGGTTTGTGGATCTATAATATGAATGCATATGTCTTTTAACAACAATAGTCAAGTCTTCCAATGGACTTGTTAGTGAAACCCAATAGATAGCTTTATTTTCTCTTTGTTTACTCAAATATTGAATGCATATGTCTTATAACTTTAGTAGTAAAGTATTCTAATGACTTGCTTATGACATCCCATAGAATATATTATGTTTAGTACCTTGGACACTGTAGCTTAATCACTTAAATCTCTGATAAATTGAGTTTTGGTATGCACAGTCTGGTTAGCTCAGTTAGTAAGGTGTTGGGTTTGAACTATCAAATTAAGACTGTTATTGGTTCGAATCCCATGTTATCATGTTTTTATTTTACTAGTGTGGTTTGTGGCTCTATTATATGAATGCCTATGTCTTTTAACAACAATAGTCAAGTCTTCCAATGGACTTTTTAGTGAAACACAATAGATAGCTTTATTTTCTCTTTGTTTACTCAAATATTGAATGCTTATGTCTTATAAATTTAGTAGGAAAGTATTCTAATGACTTGCTTATGACACCCCATAGAATATATTATGTTAGTACCTTGGACACTGTAGCTTATTCACTTAAATCTCTGATAAATTGTGTGTCTGGTATGCACAGTCTGGTTAGCACAGTTAGTAAGGTGTTGGGTTTGCACTATCAAATTAAGACTGTCATTGGTTTTGAATTCCATGTAAGCATGTATTTAATTATTTTACAAGTCTGCATTGTGGTTTGTGGCCCTATGATATGAATGCATATGTCTTTTAACAACAATAGTCAAGTCTTCCAATGGACTTGTTAGTGAAACCCAATAGATAGCTTTATTTTCTCTTTGTTTACTCAAATATTGAATGCACATGTCTTATAACTTTAATAGTAAAGTGTTCTAATGACTTGCTTATGATACCACATAGAATATATCATGTTTAGTACCTTGGACACTATAGCTTGCTTACTTACTTAAATCTCTGATAAATTGCTTGAATGGTATGAATAGACTGTTTAGCACAGTGGGTAAGGTGTTGGGTTTGCACTATCAAATTAAGTCTGTCATTGGTTTGAATACCATGTAAGCATGTTTTTATTTTAGAAGTCTTCATTGTGGTTTGTGGCTCTATAATATGAATGCATATGTCTTTTAACAACAGTAGTCAAGTCTTCCAATGGACTTGTTAGTGAAACCCAATAGATAGCTTTATTTTCTCTTTGTTTACTCAAATATTGAATGCATATGTCTTATAACTTTAATAGTAAAGTGTTCTAATGACTTGCTTATGACACCCCATAGAATATATCATGTTTAGTACCTTGGATGCTGTAGCTTATTTACTTAAATCTCTGAAAAATTGCATTTCTGGTATGTATAGACTGGTTAGTACAGTTGGTAAGGTGTTGGGTTTGCACTATCAAATAAAGACTGCCGTTGGTTTGAATCCCATGTAAGCATGTTTTTATTTTACTAGTGTGGTTTGTGGCTCTATACAATGTAATGCATATGTATTTTAACAACAATAGTCAAGTCTTCCAATGTATTTGTTAGTGAAACCCAATAGATAGCTTTATTTTATCTTTGTTTATTCAAATATTGAATGCATATGTCTCATAACTTTAGTAGTAAAGTATTTTAATGACTTGCTTATGACACCCTATATAGTATATCATGTTTAGTACCATGGACACTGTAGCTTATTTACTTAATCTCTGATAAATTGTAAGACAGGTATGCAGACTGGTTAGCACAGTAGTTAATGTGTTGGGTTTGTACTATCAAATTAAGACTGTCATTGGTTTTAATCCCATGTAAGCATGTATTTATTTTACAAGTCTGCATTGTGGTTTGTGGCTCTATAATATGAATGCATATGTCTTTTAACAACAATAGTCAAGTCTTCCAATGGACTTGTTAGTGAAACCCAATAGATAGCTTTATTTTCTCTTTGTTTACTCAAATATTGAATGCATATGTCTTATAACTTTAATAGTAAAGTGTTCTAATGACTTGCTTATGACACCACATAGAATATATGATGTTTAGCATCTTGGACACTGTAGCATATTTACTTAAACCTCTGATAAATTGCATGACTGGTATGAATAGACTGGTTAGCACAGTTGGTATAGCGTAGGGTTTGCACGATCAAATTAAGACTGTCATTGGTTCGAATACCATGTAATCATGTGTTTATTTTACAAGTATGCATTGTGGTTTGTGGCTCTATAATATGAATGCATATGTCTTTTAACAACAATAGTCAAGTCTTCCAATGGACTTGTTAGTGAAACCCAATAGATAGCTTTATTTTCTCTTTGTTTACTCAAATATTGAATGCATATGTCTTATAACTTTAATAGTAAAGTGTTCTAATGACTTGCTTATGACACCACATAGAATATATCATGTTTAGTACCTTGGACACTATAGCTTATTTACTTAAATCTCTGATAAATTGCCTAAATGGTATGAATAGACTGATTAGCAAAGTGGGTAAGGTGTTGGGTTTACAATATCAAATTAATACTGTCATTGGTTTGAATACCATGTAAGCATGTATTTATTTTACAAGTCTGCTTTGTGGGTTGTGGCTCTATAATATGAATGCATATGTCTTTTAACAACAATAGTCAAGTCTTCCAATGGACTTGTTAGTGAAACCCAATAGATAGCTTTATTTTCTCTTTGTTTACTCAAATATTGAATGCAAATGTCTTATAACTTTAATAGTAAAGTGTTCTAATGACTTGCTTATGACACTACATAGAATATATGATGTTTAGCACCTTGGACACTGTAGCTTATTTACTTAAACTTCTGATAAATTGCGTGACTGGTATGAATAGACTGGTTAGCACAGTAGGTATAGCGTAGGGTTTGCACTATCAAATTAAGACTGTCATTGGTTTGAATACCATATAAGCATGTATTTATTTTACTAGTGTGGTTTGTGGCTCTATACAATGTAATGTATATGTATTTTAACAACAATAGTCAAGTCTTCCAATGTATTTGTTAGTGAATCCCAATAGATAGCTTTATTTTATCTTTGTTTATTCAAATATTGAATGCATATGTCTCATAACTTTAGTAGTAAAGTATTTTAAAGGCTTGCTTATGACACCCTATATAATATATCATGTTTAGTACCATGGACACTGTATCTTATTCACTTAATCTCTGATAAATTGTAAGACTGGTATGCAGACTGGTTAGCACAGTAGTTAAGGTGTTTGGTTTGTACTGTCAAATTAAGACTATCATTGGTTTGAATCCCATGTAATCATGTGTTTACTTTACAAGTCTACATTGTGGTTTGTGGCTCTATAATATGAATGCATATGTCTTTTAACAACAATAGTCAAGTCTTCCAATGGACTTGTTAGTGAAACCCAATAGATAGCTTAATTTTCTCTTTGTTTACTCAAATATTGAATGCACATGTCTTATAACTTTAATAGTAAAGTGTTCTAATGACTTGCTTATGACACCACATAGAATATATCATGTTTAGTACCTTGGACACTATAGCTTATTTACTTAAATCTCTGATATATTGCCTAAATGGTATGAATAGACTGATTAGCAAAGTGGGTAAGGTGTTGGGTTTGCACTATCAAATTAATACTGTCATTGGTTCGAATACCATGTAAGCATGTATTTATTTTACAAGTCTGCTTTGTGGGTTGTGGCTCTATAATATGAATACACAAAAGTGCTGCGCTTGATGTATGCTTAATGACAGTTAATAAAATTTAGTATATATTTATATTTACATGTAAAGGTGTCTGCTTAAATCAAATTAAAACACATATGGAACTTGCTGGTAAATTATAAACACATTTAATTACACAAACTGTTGTTTTATTTAGTATTTACTGCTAATGTTCAACAAATTATTATTTAGTACACTAAGACTTATTAAGATTTATTATTGGACTATTTAGTAATTATTACTTATTAATTCATTTATATTCATCTATATCATAAAGATGAACACTATCTGTATAATTAACAACAAAAATATTTTTTTCAGTACAATTTTTTATTATATTTTTTATTTTAGTAATAAGTATATATATATATAATTTTATGTATGTATTTTATTGTAGCACTATTTTTTTTTTTTACTTATATTTTTAATTTTTATTTTTTATTTTATATTTTCATTTATATATATATTTTTTTACTATTATTATTATTACTATTATTATCATTATTGTTATTATCACTACCATGATTATTATTATTATCATTACTTTTATATATTTTACATATGTATATTTTATTTTTGTACACATTTACATTCTATTATGCGTTATTGTTAATTTTTGAATTAATATCATGAATTCGCTCTAAGGGATCACTGAGAATAGCTGGAACAATTAATATATATCTGAATTAATTGGTTCAAATTAATATGGAGGTTTAGGTAGTTTAGAATAATATGAAAACTATATGAATTATTAAACATCAATTTAGTTTTAAATGATTATACTATAATCTTGATAAGTAAGATTTACTATGTTTATAAATAAACAAGCGGTCAATTTAATTATATGATACTAATGGCATTAGAATGTATTTCTTCAATTAATTATGTTTCCAGTGATTTGGTGTAATGAGAATACTCTTTTACTACGCAATTGGAACTTGCTTGATTTTATGGTAGTGCGTGAGTTAATTTAATTAACTAAGTCATTTATGCACACTAGTGCCTCCAATGATTATGGAGGCGGTCCTTATGGGGAGTTAAATATGGGCCAGTATTGAGTGAGCCCCATCGTCTTGAGGAAGTCCCGGGAGACGGGACGAAACGCGTTGACGTCACTCCTTTTGGCTCATGCCCACTGACGTACTGATTACTGCTAGCCACTTTTCCCTACAGCGGCGAATTTGAATTTGACAAACAGCCTCAGAGAACCTACACCGGTACATTTGGTCGGTCTTCCACTGCAGCGTCCCAGCCCGCCCGCCAGGACAGAATCATCTGCACCACACTAGTGCCGGCGGCGGACGCTTGGAATTACCGGAACATCAGGTCAGCGTTCCAGAGCAGCGTCCGTATCCGCCCGCCAGGACAGAAGCATCTGCACCACGATAGTGCCGGCGGCGGACGCTTGGAAGGTATTTAGTTTTCTCCTGAATCCTCCCGCAGGTCGGGTAAATATGATCAGCATCATTTCCTCTGCACTGGGACGCCAGTAGCACTGAGGACAGGAGTTAAAGTTTTTCTCGTATAGGCATTAACTGTTGCAATTCAGTATATTGATACTAAGAGACTACAAATAAGGTCTATGTGGCAGCATTGCGGATACATTGTTACGAATCACTTCAACTAAGTAACCTTTCAGAAACGTCTGTCAGTGTGCTTGAGCTTCCTTTTAAATGTTTTTTATTGTTTACTATTGTTTGTGTAATTAAATGTGTTTATAATTTACCAGCAAGTTCCATATGTGTTTTAATTTGATTTAAGCAGACACCTTTACATGTAAATATAAATATATACTAAATTTTATTAACTGTCATTAAGCATACATCAAGCGCAGCACTTTTGTGTATATATTTTCTAGTTGGTTGAGGGAATTAGCAGTCCCCCAGTGCTTGCAGCTGCTGTATAGCCATCTTAAATTCAATTTTTATTTGCGCCAGGAGTTAGAGTGGTTAAACACTCTTAATCTTTTTATCTATAATATGAATGCATATGTCTTTTAACAACAATAGTCAAGTCTTCCAATGGACTTGTTAGTGAAACCAAATAGATAGCTTTATTTTCTCTTTGTTTACTCAAATATTGAATGCATATGTCTTATAACTTTAATAGTAAAGTGTTCTAATGACTTGCTTATGACACCACATAGAATATATGATGTTTAGCACCTTGGACACTGTAGCTTATTTACTTAAACTTCTGATAAATTGCATGACTGGTATGAATAGACTGGTTAGCACAGTAGGTATAGCGTAGGGTTTGCACTATCAAATTAAGACTGTAATTGGTTCGAATACCATGTAATCATGTGTTTATTTTACAAGTATGCATTGTGGTTTGTGGCTCTATAATATGAATGCATATGTCTTTTAACAACAATAGTCAAGTCTTCCAATGGACATGTTAGTGAAACACAATAGATAGTTCTATTTTCTCTTTGTTTACTCAAATATTGAATGCACATGTCTTATAACTTTAATAGTAAAGTGTTCTAATGACGTGCTTATGACACCACATAGAATATATTGTGTTTAGTACCTTGGACACTATAGCTTATTTACTTAAATCTCTGATAAATTGCGCAAATGGTATGAATAGTCTGGTTAGCACAGTGGGTAAGGTGTTGGGTTTGCATTATCAAATTAAGACTGTCATTGGTTTTGAATTCCATGTAAGCATGTATTTAATTATTTTACAAGTCTGCATAGTGGTTTGTGGCCCTATGATATGAATGCATATGTCTTTTAACAACAATAGTCAAGTCTTCCAATGGACTTGTTTGTGAAACCCAATAGATAGCTTTATTTTCTCTTTGTTTACTCAAATATTGAATGCACATGTCTTATAACTTTAATAGTAAAGTGTTCTAATGACTTGCTTATGACACCCCATAGAATATATCATGTTTAGTACCTTGGACACTATAGCTTGCTTACTTACTTAAATCTCTGATAAATTGCTTGAATGGTATGAATAGACTGTTTAGCACAGTGGGTAAGGTGTTGGGTTTGCACTATCAAATTAAGTCTGTCATTGGTTTGAATACCATGTAAGCATGTTTTTATTTTAGAAGTCTTCATTGTGGTTTGTGGCTCTATAATATGAAAGCATATGTCTTTTAACAACAGTAGTCAAGTCTTCCAATGGACTTGTTAGTGAAACCCAATAGATAGCTTTATTTTCTCTTTGTTTACTCAAATATTGAATGCATATGTCTTATAACTTTAATAGTAAAGTGTTCTAATGACTTGCTTATGACACCCCATAGAATATATCATGTTTAGTACCTTGGATGCTGTAGCTTATTTACTTAAATCTCTGATAAATTGCCTTTCTGGTATGTATAGACTGGTTAGTACAGTTGGTAAGGTGTTGGGTTTACACTATTAAATAAAGACTGCCGTTGGTTTGAATCCCATGTAAGCATGTTTTTATTTTACTAGTGTGGTTTGTGGCTCTATACAATGTAATGCATATGTATTTTAACAACAATAGTCAAGTCTTCCAATGTATTTGTTAGTGAAACCCAATAGATAGCTTTATTTTATCTTTGTTTATTCAAATATTGAATGCATATGTCTCATAACTTTAGTAGTAAAGTATTTTAATGACTTGCTTATGACACCCTATATAGTATATCATGTTTAGTACCATGGACACTGTAGCTTATTTACTTAATCTCTGATAAATTGTAAGACAGGTATGCAGACTGGTTAGCACAGTAGTTAAGGTGTTGGGTTTGTACTATCAAATTAAGACTGTCATTGGTTTTAATCCCATGTAAGCATGTATTTATTTTACAAGTCTGCATTGTGGTTTGTGGCTCTATAATATGAATGCATATGTCTTTTAACAACAATAGTCAAGTCTTCCAATGGACTTGTTAGTGAAACCCAATAGATAGCTTTATTTTCTCTTTGTTTACTCAAATATTGAATGCATATGTCTTATAACTGTAATAGTAAAGTGTTCTGACTTGCTTATGACACCACATAGAATATATGATGTTTACCATCTTGGACACTGTAGCATATTTACTTAAACCTCTGATAAATTGCATGACTGGTATGAATAGACTGGTTAGCACAGTTGGTATAGCGTAGGGTTTGCACGATCAAATTAAGACTGTCATTGGTTCGAATACCATGTAATCATGTGTTTATTTTACAAGTATGCATTGTGGTTTGTGGCTCTATAATATGAATGCATATGTCTTTTAACAACAATAGTCAAGTCTTCCAATGGACATGTTAGTGAAACCCAATAGATAGCTTTATTTTATCTTTGTTTACTCAAATATTGAATGCATATGTCTCATAACTTTAGTAGTAAAGTATTTTAAAGGCTTGCTTATGACACCCTATATAATATATCATGTTTAGTACCATGGACACTGTAGCTTATTTACTTAATCTCTGATAAATTGTAAGACTGGTATGCAGGCTGGTTAGCACAGTAGTTAAGGTGTTTGGTTTGTACTGTCAAATTAAGACTATCATTGGTTTGAATCCCATGTAATCATGTGTTTACTTTACAAGTCTGCATTGTGGTTTGTGGCTCTATAATATGAATGCATATGTCTTTTAACAACAATAGTCAAGTCTTCCAATGGACTTGTTAGTGAAACCCAATAGATAGCTTTATTTTCTCTTTGTTTACTCAAATATTGAATGCACATGTCTTATAACTTTAATAGTAAAGTGTTCTAATGACTTGCTTATGACACCACATAGAATATATCATGTTTAGTACCTTGGACACTATAGCTTATTTACTTAAATCTCTGATAAATTGCCTAAATGGTATGAATAGACTGATTAGCAAAGTGGGTAAGGTGTTGGGTTTGCACTATCAAATTAATACTGTCATTGGTTCGAATACCATGTAAGCATGTATTTATTTTACAAGTCTGCTTTGTGGGTTGTGGCTCTATAATATGAATGCATATGTCTTTTAACAACAATAGTCAAGTCTTCCAATGGACATGTTAGTGAAACACAATAGATAGCTTTATTTTCTCTTTGTTTACTCAAATATTGAATGCAAATGTCTTATAACTTTAATAGTAAAGTGTTCTAATGACTTGCTTATGACACCACATAGAATATATCATGTTTAGTACCTTGGACACTATAGCTTATTTACTTAAATCTCTAATAAATTGCGCAAATGGTATGAATAGACTGGTTAGCACAGTGGGTAAGGTGTTGGGTTTGCACTATCAAATTAAGACTGTCATTGGTTTGAATACCATGTAAGCATGTATTTATTTTATTAGTGTGGTTTGTGGCTCTATACAATGTAATGTATATGTATTTTAACAACAATAGTCAAGTCTTCCAATGTATTTGTTAGTGAATCCCAATAGATAGCATTATTTTATCTTTGTTTATTCAAATATTGAATGCATATGTCTCATAACTTTAGTAGTAAAGTATTTTAAAGGCTTGCTTATGACACCCTATATAATATATCATGTTTAGTACCATGGACACTGTAGCTTATTTACTTAATCTCTGATAAATTGTAAGACTGGTATGCAGACTGGTTAGCACAGTAGTTAAGGTGTTTGGTTTGTACTGTCAAATTAAGACTATCATTGGTTTGAATCCCATGTAATCATGTGTTTACTTTACAAGTCTGCATTGTGGTTTGTGGCTCTATAATATGAATGCATATGCCTTTTAACAACAAGTCAAGTCTTCCAATGGACTTGTTAGTGAAACCCAATAGATAGCTTTATTTTCTCTTTGTTTACTCAAATATTGAATGCACATGTCTTATAACTTTAATAGTAAAGTGTTCTAATGACTTGATTATGACACCACATAGAATATATCATGTTTAGTACCTTGGACACTATAGCGTATTTACTTAAATCTCTGATAAATTGCATAAATGGTATGAATAGACTTGTTAGCACAGTGGGTAAGGTGTTGGGTTTGCACTATCAAATTAAGACTGTCATTGTTACGAATACCATGTAAGCATGTATTTATTTTACAAGTATGCATTGTGGTTTGTGGCTCTATAATATGAATGCATATGTCTTTTAACAACAGTAGTCAAGTCTTCCAATGGACTTGTTAGTGAAACCCAATAGATAGCTTTATTTTCTCTTTGTTTACTCAAATATTGAATGCATATGTCTTATAACTTCAATAGTAAAGTGTTCTAATGACTTGCTTATGACACCACATAGAATAAATTATTTTTGCACCTTGGACACTGTAGCTTATTTACTTAAACCTCTGATAAATTTCGTGACTGGTATGAATAGATTGGTTAGCACAGTAGGTAAGGTGTTGGGTTTGCACTATCAAATTAAGACTGTCATTGGTTCGAATACCATGTAAGCATGTGTTTATTTTACAAGTGTGGATTGTGGCTCTATAATATGAATGCATATGTCTTTTAACAACAATAGTCAAGTCTTCCAATGGACTTGTAAGTGAAACCCAATAGATAGCTTTATTTTCTCTTTGTTTACTCAAATAATGAATGCATATGTCTTATAACTTTAATAGTAATGTGTTCTAATGACTTGCTTATGACACCACATAGAATATATCATGTTTAGTACCTTGGACACTGTAGCTTATTTACTTAAATCTCTGATAAATTGCATCTCTGGTATGTATAGACTGGTTAGTACAGTTGTTAAGGTGTTGGGTTTGCACTGTTAACTTAAGACTGTCATTGGTTTGAAAGCATGTTTCTATTGTAATAGTCTGCATTGTGGTTTGTGGCTCTGTAATTTGAATGCATATGACTTTTAACAACAATAGTCAAGTCTTCCAATGGAGTCTTAGTGAAACCCAATAGATAGCTTTATTTTCTCTTTGTTTACTCAAATATTCAATGCACATGTCTTATAACTTTAATAGTAAAGTGTTCTAATGACTTGCTTATGACACCACATAGAATATATCATGTTTAGTACCTTGGACACTGTAGCTTATTTACTTAAATCTCTGATAAATTGCATCTCTGGTATGTATAGACTGGTTAGTACAGTTGTTAAGGTGTTGGGTTTGCACTGTTAACTTAAGACTGTCATTGGTTTGAAAGCATGTTTCTATTGTAATAGTCTGCATTGTGGTTTGTGGCTCTGTAATTTGAATGCATATGACTTTTAACAACAATAGTCAAGTCTTCCAATGGAGTCTTAGTGAAACCCAATAGATAGCTTTATTTTCTCTTTGTTTACTCAAATATTCAATGCACATGTCTTATAACTTTAATAGTAAAGTGTTCTAATGACTTGCTTATGACACCACAAAGAATATATCATGTTTAGTACCTTGGACACTATAGCTTATTTACTTAAATCTCTGATAATTTGCCTAATTGGTATGAATAGACTGGTTATCACAGTGGGTAAGATGTTGGGTTTGCATTATCAAATTAAGACTGTCATCGGTTCGAATATCGTAAAAGCATGTATTTATTTTACAAGTCTGCTTTGTGGTTTGTGGCTCTATAATATGAATGCATATGTCTTTTAACAACAATAGTCAAGTCTTCCAATGGACTTGTTAGTGAAACCCAATAGATAGCTTTATTTTCTCTTTGTTTACTCAAATATTGAATGCATATGTCTTATAACTTTAATAGTAAAGTGTTCTAATGACTTGCTTATGACACCACATAGAATATATGATGTTTAGCACCTTGGACACTGTAGCTTATTTACTTAAACTTCTGATAAATTGCGTGACTGGTATGAATAGACTGGTTGGCACAGTAGGTATAGCGTAGGGTTTGCACTATCAAATTAAGACTGTAATTGGTTCGAATACCATGTAATCATGTGTTTATTTTACAAGTATGCATTGTGGTTTGTGGCTCTATAATATGAATGCATATGTCTTTTAACAACAATAGTCAAGTCTTCCAATGGACATGTTAGTGAAACACAATAGATAGTTCTATTTTCTCTTTGTTTACTCAAATATTGAATGCACATGTCTTATAACTTTAATAGTAAAGTGTTCTAATGACTTGCTTATGACACCACATAGAATATATTGTGTTTAGTACCTTGGACACTATAGCTTATTTACTTAAATCTCTGATAAATTGCGCAAATGGTATGAATAGTCTGGTTAGCACAGTGGGTAAGGTGTTGGGTTTGCACTATCAAATTAAGACTGTCATTGGTTTGAATACCATGTAAGCATGTATTTATTTTACTAGTGTGGTTTGTGGCTCTATACAATGTAATGTATATGTAATTTAACAACAATAGTCAAGTCTTCCAATGTATTTGTTAGTGAATCCCAATAGATAGCTTTATTTTATCTTTGTTTATTCAAATATTGAATGCATATGTCTCATAACTTTAGTAGTAAAGTATTTTAAAGGCTCGCTTATGACACCCTATATAATATATCATGTTTAGTACCATGGACACTGTCGCTTATTTACTTAATCTCTGATAAATTGTAAGACTGGTATGCAGACTGGTTAGCACAGTAGTTAAGGTGTTTGGTTTGTACTGTCAAATTAAGACTATCATTGGTTTGAATCCCATGTAATCATGTGTTTACTTTACAAGTCTGCATTGTGGTTTGTGGCTCTATAATATGAATGCATATGTCTTTTAACAACAATAGTCAAGTCTTCCAATGGACTTGTTAGTGAAACCCAATAGATAGCTTTATTTTCTCTTTGTTTACTCAAATATTGAATGCACATGTCTTATAACTTTAATAGTAAAGTGTTCTAATGACTTGCTTATGACACCACATAGAATATATCATGTTTAGTACCTTGGACACTATAGCGTATATACTTAAATCTCTGATAAACTGCATAAATGGTATGAATAGACTTGTTAGCA
Source organism: Pseudophryne corroboree (assembly GCF_028390025.1). NCBI lineage: Eukaryota > Metazoa > Chordata > Amphibia > Anura > Myobatrachidae > Pseudophryne > Pseudophryne corroboree. The sequence goes on along the minus strand of NC_086449.1, from coordinate 710,190,379 downwards.
CAGTGGGTAAGGTGTTGGGTTTGCACTATCAAATTAAGACTGTCATTGTTACGAATACCATTTAAGCATGTATTTATTTTACAAGTCTGCATTGTGGTTTGTGGCTCTATAATATGAATGCATATGTCTTTTAACAACAGTAGTCAAGTCTTCCAATGGACTTGTTAGTGAAACCCAATAGATAGCTTTATTTTCTCTTTGTTTACTCAAATATTGAATGCACATGTCTTATAACTTTAATAGTAAAGTGTTCTAATGACTTTCTTATGACACCACATAGAATAAATTATTTTTGCACCTTGGACACTGTAGCTTATTTACTTAAACCTCTGATAAATTGCGTGACTGGTATGAATAGACTGGTTAGCACAGTAGGTAAGGTGTTGGGTTTGCACTATCAAATTAAGACTGTCATTGGTTCGAATACCATGTAAGCATGTGTTTATTTTACAAGTGTGGATTGTGGCTCTATAATATGAATGCATATGTCTTTTAACAACAATAGTCAAGTCTTCCAATGGACTTGCAAGTGAAACCCAATAGATAGCTTTATTTTCTCTTTGTTTACTCAAATAATGAATGCATATGTCTTATAACTTTAATAGTAATGTGTTCTAATGACTTGCTTATGACACCACATAGAATATATCATGTTTAGTACCTTGGACACTGTAGCTTATTTACTTAAATCTCTGATAAATTGCATCTCTGGTATGTATAGACTGGTTAGTACAGTTGGTAAGGTGTTGGGTTTGCACTGTTAACTTAAGACTGTCATTGGTTTGAAAGCATGTTTCTATTTTACAAGTCTGCATTGTGGTTTGTGGATCTATAATATGAATGCATATGTCTTTTAACAACAATAGTCAAGTCTTCCAATGGAGTCTTAGTGAAACCCAATAGCTTTATTTTCTCTTTGTTTACTCAAATATTCAATGCACATGTCTTATAACTTTAATAGTAAAGTGTTCTAATGACTTGCTTATGACACCACAAAGAATATATCATGTTTAGTACCTTGGACACTATAGCTTATTTACTTAAATCTCTGATAATTTGCCTAAATGGTATGAATAGACTGATTAGCAAAGTGGGTAAGGTGTTGAGTTTACAATATCAAATTAATACTGTCATTGGTTTGAATACCATATAAGCATGTATTTATTTTACAAGTCTGCTTTGTGGTTTGTGGCTCTATAATATGAATGCATATGTCTTTTAACAACAATAGTCAAGTCTTCCAATGGACTTGTTAGTGAAACCCAATAGATAGCTTTATTTTCTCTTTGTTTACTCAAATATTGAATGCATATGTCTTATAACTTTAATAGTAAAGTGTTCTAATGACTTGCTTATGACACCACATAGAATATATGATGTTTAGCACCTTGGACACTGTAGCTTATTTACTTAAACCTCTGATAAATTGCGGGACTGGTATGAATAGACTGGTTAGCACAGTAGATATAGCGTATGGTTTGCACTATCAAATTAAGACTGTCATTGGTTCGAATACCGTGTAATCATGTGTTTTTTTTACAAGTATGCATTGTGGTTTGTGGCTCTATAATATGAATGCATATGTCTTATAACATTAATAGTAAAGTGTTCTAATGACTTGCTTATGACACCACATAGAATATACCATGTTTAGTACCTTGGACACTATAGCTTATTTACTTAAATCTCTGATAAATTGCATAAATGATATGAATAGACTTGTAAGCACAGTGGGAAATGTGGTGGGTTTGCACTATCAAATTAAGACTGTCAATGGTTTTGAATTCCATGTAAGCACGTATTTAATTATTTATAAGTCTGCATTGTGGTTTGTGGCTCTATAATATGAATGCATATGTCTTTTAACAACAATAGTCAAGTCTTCCAATGGACTTGTTAGTGAAACCCAATAGATAGCTTTATTTTCTCTTTGTTTACTCAAATATTGAATGCACATGTCCTATAACTTTAATAGTAAAGTGTTCTAATGACTTGCTTATGACACCACAAAGAATATATCATGTTTAGTACCTTGGACACTATAGCTTATTTACTTAAATCTCTGATAATTTGCCTAAATGGTATGAATAGACTGGTTATCACAGTGGTTAAGGTGTTGGGTTTGCATTATCAAATTAAGACTGTCATCGGTTCGAATACCATGTAAGCATGTATTTATTTTACAAGTCTGCTTTGTGGTTTGTGGCTCTATAATATGAATGCATATGTCTTTTAACAACAATAGTCAAGTCTTCCAATGGACTTGTTAGTGAAACCCAATAGATAGCTTTATTTTCTCTTTGTTTACTCAAATATTGAATGCATATGTCTTGAAACTTTAATAGTAAAGTGTTCTAATGACTTGCTTATGACACCACATAGAATATATGATGTTTAGCACCTTGGACACTGTAGCTTATTTACTTAAACCTCTGATAAATTGTGTGATTGGTATGAATAGACTGGTTAGCACAGTAGGTATAGTGTATGGTTTGCACTATCAAATTAAGACTGTCATTGGTTCGAATACCATGTAATCATGTGTTTATTTTACAAGTCTGCATTGTGGATTGTGGCTCTACAATATGAATGCATATGTCTTTTAACAACAATAGTCAAGTCTTCCAATGGACTTGTTAGTGAAACACAATAGATAGCTTTATTTTCTCTTTGTTTACTCAAATATTAAATGCATATGTCTTATAACTTTAATAGTAAAGTGTTCTAATGACTTGCTTATGACACCACATAGAATAAATTATGTTTAGCATCTTGGACACTGTAGCTTATTTACTTAAACCTCTGATAAATTGCGGGACTAGTATGAATAGACTGGTTAGCACAGTAGTTAATTTGTTGGGTTTGCACTATCAAATTAAGACTGTCATTGGTTCGAATACCATGTAAGCATGTGTTTATTTTACAAGTGTGGATTGTGGCTCTATAATATGAATGCATATGTCTTTTAACAACAATAGTCAAGATTTCCAATGGACTTGTAAGTTAAACCCAATAGATAGCTTTATTTTCTCTTTGTTTACTCAAATATTGAATGCATATGTCTTATTACTTTAATAGTAAAGTGTTCTAATGACTTGCTTATGACACCACATAGAATATATCATGTTTAGTACCTTGGACACTGTCACAACTGAGGGCCTGAGCTGACGGAAGGCAGCCTCAGTTGTAGGGGCTGAGATGTACCGGAACCTGGGAGGTTGTATCAGACCCCTGGACATGTAAGTAACATGAAGAGAAACCGCCCGAAGGCGTGACCACGACAACTTGAGTAAAAGTCAATGATATTTATTTATGACAAACTCCATGCATCACAGTAGCAGTAAAAAGTAACATAAAAATCAGCAGAGAAATAATAATACAGTTCCTGGGTACTACAGGATGGCAGGGGCCACAGAGCTCTGGTGGTATGAGACAGTTCTTATTATCTGCAAGTTGGGAAGTCCTTACCAGGCTCAACTGTAGCAATGAGGAAAGCCCAGGGTCGTACCAGCTGGTGTTCCAGGGAAAGCTGGACTGCTGTAGATAAAATGCTGCTGTGGGTACTGGTTAGAACCAGACAGGTGTTGGCACGGAGTGGATACTGGCTGGAACCAGTTAAATAATAAATAGAGCTTGAGAGCGATGCAATATAGATGAAATGTAGAATTTGAGAGCGGAGAAATAATAATACCGGTGGAGAGTGGTAAACTGCAGAAAGGACACCGGCCCTTTAAGAGAAGCTGTACACTGCTGGAAGCTGAGCTGGAAGCAGGTGATGTAGTAGCTGGAAACAGGTGAGTCCAGAATGGATCGGAGAGTCAGGCTACACCGCAGATGGAATGCTGGTGCGGGTCTCTATAGCAGAAGTCTGGAGACAGGAGCTGGAACCTGGAAGACATTCACAGAAGAGAGACAAACTGGAACTAGGTTTGACAACCAAAGCACTGACGCCTTCCTTGCTCAGGCACAACCTATTTATACCTGCAGCAAGGAAGGCATTGGCTAGGCAATTATGCAAATTAATAATACTGACAACGGATTGGTAGGAATGATCAGCTGACAGAATCCAAGATGGCTGCGCCCATGCAGACACTTGGAGGGAAGTTTGGATTGTAATCCATGTGGTCTGGAAAACAGTAATGGCGGCGCCGGCCACCGGAGACAGGAGACGCCAGGCTGACAGATGCACATCCAACCACGCGGACACAGCGGAGGCCGCGGCTGACGTAATCGCCACTCTGAATGCAGAAGCTCAGGGACGGCGGCGGAGGCCGCGGGAGACGCCATGCCAGATGTATAAGGCGTTACTGTGACTGCGTCCAGAGAGACTGGCGAGGATGCGGGAATGTGCACATCAGGATGACAGATGGGATCCGGTCCTGGAGCGCTGAGCCAGCCTTAGGAGGCATCTGATAGGTAAGAAATGGCGTCCAGATACCCGGATCGTGACAGACACTGTAGCTTATTTACTTAAATCTCTGATAAATTGCATCTCTGGTATGTATAGACTGGTTAATACAGTTGGTAAGGTGTTGGGTTTGCACTGTTAACTTAAGACTGTCATTGGTTTGAATCCCATGTAAGCATGTTTCTTATTTAATAGTCTGCATTGTGGTTTGTGGCTCTGTAATATGAATGCATATGTCTTTTAACAACAATAGTCAAGTCTTCCAATGGAGTCTTAGTGAAACCCAATAGATTGCTTTATTTTCTCTTTGTTTACTGAAATATTGAATGCATATGTCTTATAACTTTAGTAGTAAAGTATTCTAATGACTTGCTTATGACACCCCATAGAATATATCATGTTTAGTACCATGGACACTGTAGCTTATTTACTTAATCTCTGATAAATTGTGAGACTGGAATGCAGACTGTTTAACACTGTGGGTAAGGTGTTGGGTTTGCACTATCAAATTAAAACTGTCATTGGTTTTAAATTCCATGTAAGCATGTATTTAATTATTTTACAAGTCTGCATTGTGGTTTGTGGCTCTATAATATGAATGCATATGTCTTTTAACAACAATAGTCAAGTCTTCCAATGGACTTGTTTGTGAAACCCAATAGATAGCTTTATTTTCTCTTTGTTTACTCAAATATTAAATGCATATGTCTTATAACTTTAATAGTAAAGTGTTCTAATGACTTGCTTATGACACCACATAGAATATATCATGTTTAGTACCTTGGACACTGTAGCTTATTTACTTAAATCTCTGATAAATTGCTGGACTAGTATGAATAGACTGGTTAGCACAGTAGTTAATTTGTTGGGTTTGAACTATCAAATTAAGACTGTCATTGGTTAGAATACCATGTAAGCATGTGTTTATTTTACAAGTGTGGATTGTGGCTCTATAATATGAATGCATATGTCTTTTAACAACAATAGTCAAGTCTTCCAATGGACTTGTAAGTTAAACCCAATAGAAAGCTTTATTTTCTCTTTGTTTACTCAAATATTGAATGCATATGTATTATAACTTTAATAGTAAAGTGTTCTAATGACTTGCTTATGCCACCACATAGAATATATCATGTTTAGTACCTTGGACACTGTAGCTTATTTACTTAAATCTCTGATAAATTGCATCTCTGGTATGTATAGACTGGTTAATACAGTTGGTAAGGTGTTGGGTTTGCACTGTCAACTTAAGACTGTCATTGGTTTGAATCCCATGTAAGCATGTTTCTATTTTAATTATCTGCATTGTGGTTTGTGGCTCTGTAATATGAATGCATATGTCTTTTAACAACAATAGTCACGTCTTCCAATGGAGTCTTAGTGAAACCCAATAGATTGCTTTATTTTCTCTTTGTTTACTGAAATATTGAATGCATATGTCTTATAACTTTAGTAGTAAAGTATTCTAATGACTTGCTTATGACACCCCATAGAATATATCATGTTTAGTACCATGGACACTGTAGCTTATTTACCTAATCTCTGATATATTGTGAGACTGGAATGCAGACTGGTTAACACAGTGGGTAAGGTGTTGGGTTTTTCACTATCAAATTAAGACTGTCATTGGTTCGAAAACCATGTAAGCATGTGTTTATTTTACAAGTGTGGATTGTGGCTCTATAATATGAATGCATATGTCTTTTAACAACAATAGTCAAGTCTTCCAATGGAATTGTAAGTGAAACCCAATAGATAGCTTTATTTTCTCTTTGTTTACTCAAATAATGAATGCATATGTCTTATAACTTTAATAGTAATGTGTTCTAATGACTTGCTTATGACACCACATAGAATATATCATGTTTAGTACCTTGGACACTGTAGCTTATTTACTTAAATCTCTGATAAATTGCAACTCTGGTATGTATAGACTGGTTAGTACAGTTGGTAAGTTGTTGGGTTTGCACTGTTAACTTAAGACTGTCATTGGTTTGAAAGCATGTTTCTATTTTAATAGTCTGCATTGTGGTTTGTGGCTCTGTAATTTGAATGCATATGTCTTTTAACAACAATAGTCAAGTCTTCCAATGGAGTCTTAGTGAAACCCAATAGATAGCTTTATTTTCTCTTTGTTTACTCAAATATTGAATGCACATGTCTTATAACTTTAATAGTAAAGTGTTCTAATGACTTGCTTATGACACCACAAAGATTATATCATGTTTAGTACCTTGGACACTATAGTTTATTTACTTAAATCTCTGATAATTTGCCTAAATGGTATGAATAGACTGGTTATCACAGTGGGTAAGGTGTTGGGTTTGCATTATCAAATTAAGACTGTCATCGGTTCGAATACCATGTAAGCATGTATTTATTTTACAAGTCTGCTTTGTGGTTTGTGGCTCTATAATATGAATGCATATGTCTTTTAACAACAATAGTCAAGTCTTCCAATGGACTTGTTAGTGAAACCCAATAGATAGCTTTATTTTCTCTTTGTTTACTCAAATATTGAATGCATATGTCTTGAAACTTTAATAGTAAAGTGTTCTAATGACTTGCTTATGACACCCCATAGAATATGTCATGTTTCGTACCTTGGACGCTGTAGCTTATTTACTTAAATCTCTGATAAATTGCATCGCTGTTATCTATAGACTGGTTAGTACAGTTGGTAAGGTGTTGGGTTTGCACTATCAAATTAAGACTACCATTGGTTTGAATCCCATGTAAGCATGTTTATATTTTACAAGTGTGGTTTGGGGCTCTATACAATGTAATGCATATGTATTTTAACAACAATAGTCAAGTCTTCCAATGTATTTGTTAGTGAAACCCAATAGATAGCTTTATTTTATCTTTGTTTATTCAAATATTGAATGCATATGTCTCTTAACTTTAGTAGTAAAGTATTTTAATGGCTTGCTTATGACACCCTATATAATATATCATGTTTAGTACCATAAACACTGTAGCTCTGATTACTGGTTAGCACAGTAGTTAAGGTGTTGGGTTTGTACTTTCAAATTAAGACTGTCATTGGTTTGAATCCCATGTAAGTATGTATTTATTTTACAAGTCTGCATTGTGGTTTGTGGCTCTATAATATGAATGCATATGTCTTTTAACAACAATAGTCAAGTCTTCAAATGGACTTGTTAGTGAAACCCAATAGATAGCTTTAATTTCTCTTTGTTTAGTCAAATATTGAATGCACATGTCTTATAACTTTAATAGTAAATTGTTCTAATGACTTGCTTATGACACCACATAGAATATATCATGTTTAGTACCTTGGACACTATAGCTTATTTACTTAAATCTCTGATAAATTGCATAAAATGGTATGAATAGACTGGTTAGCACAGTGGGTAAGGTGTTGGGTTTGCATTATCAAATTAAGACTGTCATTGGTTCGAATACCATATAAGCATGTATTTATTTTACAAGTCTGCATTGTGGTTTGTGGCTCTATAATATGAATGCATATGTCTTTTAACAACAATAGTCAAGTCTTCCAATGGACTTGTTAGTGAAACCCAATAGATAGCTTTATTTTCTCTTTGTTTACTCAAATATTGAATGCATATGTCTTATAACTTTAATAGTAAAGTGTTCTAATGACTTGCTTATGACACCACATAGAATATATGATGTTTAGCATCTGGACACTGTAGCTTATTTACTTAAACCTCTGATAAATTGCATGACTGGTATGAATAGACTGGTTAGCACAGTAGGTATAGCGTAGGGTTTGCACTATTAAATTAAGACTGTCATTGGTTCGAATACCATGTAATCATGTGTTTATTTTACAAGTCTGCATTGTGGTTTGTGGCTCTACAATATAAATGCATATGTCTTTTAACAACAGTAGTCAAGTCTTCCAATGGACTTGTTAGTGAAACCCAAATAGATAGCTTTATTTTCTCTTTGTTTACTCAAATATTGAATGCATATGTCTTATAACTTTAATAGTAAAGTGTTCTAATGACTTGCTTATGACACCCCATAGAATATATCATGTTTAGTACCTTGGACGCTGTAGCTTATTTACTTAAATCAATGATAAATTGCTTCTCTGGTATGTATAGACTGGTCAGTACAGTTGGTAAGGTGTTGGGTTTGCACTATCAAATTAAGACTGCCATTGGTTTGAATCCCATGTAAGCATGTTTTTATTTTACTAGTGTGGTTTGTGGCTCTATACAATGTAATGCATATGTTTTTTAACAACAATAGTCAAGTCTTCCAATGTATTTGTTAGTGAAACCCAATAGATAGCTTTATTTTATATTTGTTTATTCAAATATTGAATGCATATGTCTTATAACATTAGTAGTAAAGTATTTTAATGACTTGGTTATGACACCCTATATAATATATCATGCACAGTAGTTTAGGTGTTGGGTTTGCACTATCAAATTAAGACTGTCATTGGTTCGAATCCCATGTAAGCATGTATTTATTTTACAAGTCTGCATTGTGGTTTGTAGCTCTATAATATGAATGCATATGTCTTTTAACAACAATAGTCAAGTCTTCCAATGGACTTGTTAGTGAAACCCAAGAGATAGCTTTATTTTCTCTTTGTTTACTCAAATATTGAATGCACATGTCTTATAACTTTAATAGTAAAGTGTTCTAATGACTTGCTTATGCCACCACATAGAATATATCATGTTTAGTACCTTGGACACTGTAGCTTATTTACTTAAATCTCTGATAAATTGCATCTCTGGTATGTATAGACTGGTTAATACAGTTGGTAAGGTGTTGGGTTTGCACTGTCAACTTAAGACTGTCATTGGTTTGAATCCCATGTAAGCATGTTTCTATTTTAATTATCTGCATTGTGGTTTGTGGCTCTGTAATATGAATGCATATGTCTTTTAACAACAATAGTCACGTCTTCCAATGGAGTCTTAGTGAAACCCAATAGATTGCTTTATTTTCTCTTTGTTTACTGAAATATTGAATGCATATGTCTTATAACTTTAGTAGTAAAGTATTCTAATGACTTGCTTATGACACCCCATAGAATATATCATGTTTAGTACTATGGACACTGTAGCTTATTTACCTAATCTCTGATATATTGTGAGACTGGAATGCAGACTGGTTAACACAGTGGGTAAGGTGTTGGGTTTTTCACTATCAAATTAAGACTGTCATTGGTTTTGAATTCCATGTAAGCACGTATTTAATTATTTATAAGTCTGCATTGTGGTTTGTGGCTCTATAATATGAATGCATATGTCTTTTAACAACAATAGTCAAGTCTTCCAATGGACTTGTTAGTGAAACCCAATAGATAGCTTTATTTTCTCTTTGTTTACTCAAATATTGAATGCACATGTCTTATAACTTTAATAGTAAAGTGTTCTAATGACTTGCTTATGACACCACAAAGAATATATCATGTTTAGTACCTTGGACACTATAGCTTATTTACTTAAATCTCTGATAATTTGCCTAAATGGTATGAATAGACTGGTTATCACAGTGGGTAAGGTGTTGGGTTTGCATTATCAAATTAAGACTGTCATCGGTTCGAATACCATGTAAGCATGTATTTATTTTACAAGTCTGCTTTGTGGTTTGTGGCTCTATAATATGAATGCATATGTCTTTTAACAACAATAGTCAAGTCTTCCAATGGACTTGTTAGTGAAACACAATAGATAGCTTTATTTTCTCTTTGTTTACTAAAATATTGAATGCATATGTCTTATAACTTTAATAGTAAAGTGTTCTAATGACTTGCTTATGACACCACATAGAATATATGATGTTTAGCACCTTGGACACTGTAGCTTATTTAATTAAACCTCTGATAAATTGCGTGACTGGTATGAATAGACTGGTTAGCACAGTAGGTAAGGTGTTGGGTTTGCACTATCATATTAAGACTGTCATTGGTTCGAATACCATGTAAGCATGTGTTTATTTTACAAGTGTGGATTGTGGCTCTATAATATGAATGCATATGTCTTTTAACAACAATAGTCAAGTCTTCCAATGGAATTGTAAGTGAAACCCAATAGATAGCTTTATTTTCTCTTTGTTTACTCAAATAATGAATGCATATGTCTTATAACTTTAATAGTAATGTGTTCTAATGACTTGCTTATGACACCACATAGAATATATCATGTTTAGTACCTTGGACACTGTAGCTTATTTACTTAAATCTCTGATAAATTGCAACTCTGGTATGTATAGACTGGTTAGTACAGTTGGTAAGGTGTTGGGTTTGCACTGTTAACTGAAGACTGTCATTGGTTTGAAAGCATGTTTCTATTTTAATAGTCTGCATTGTGGTTTGTGGCTCTGTAATTTGAATGCATATGTCTTTTAACAACAATAGTCAAGTCTTCCAATGGAATTGTAAGTGAAACCCAATAGATAGCTTTAATTTCTCTTTGTTTACTCAAATAATGAATGCATATGTCTTATAACTTTAATAGTAATGTGTTCTAATGACTTGCTTATGACACCACATAGAATATATCATGTTTAGTACCTTGGACACTGTAGCTTATTTAATTAAACCTCTGATAAATTGCGTGACTGGTATGAATAGACTGGTTATCACAGTGGGTAAGGTGTTGGGTTTGCATTATCAAATTAAGACTGTCATCGGTTCGAATATCATAAAAGCATGTATTTATTTTACAAGTCTGCTTTGTGGTTTGTGGCTCTATAATATGAATGCATATGTCTTTTAACAACAATAGTCAAGTCTTCCAATGGACTTGTTAGTGAAACCCAATAGATAGCTTTATTTTCTCTTTGTTTACTCAAATATTGAATGCATATGTCTTGAAACTTTAATAGTAAAGTGTTCTAATGACTTGCTTATGACACCACATAGAATATATGATGTTTAGCACCTTGGACACTGTAGCTTATTTACTTAAACCTCTGATAAATTGCGTGATTGGTATGAATAGACTGGTTAGCACAGTAGGTATAGCGTATGGTTTGCACTATCAAATTAAGACTGTCGTTGGTTGGAATACCCTGTAAGCATGTATTTATTTTACAAGTCTGCATTGTGGTTTGTGGCTCTATAATATGAATGCATATGTCTTTTAACAACAGTAGTCAAGTCTTCCAATGGACTTGTTAGTGAAACCCAATAGATAGCTTTATTTTCTCTTTGTTTACTCAAATATTGAATGCACGTGTCTTATAACTTTAATAGTAAAGTGTTCTAATGACTTGCTTATGACACCACAAAGAATATATCATGTTTAGTACCTTGGACACTATGGCTTATTTACTTAAATCTCTGATAATTTGCCTAAATGGTATGAATAGACTGGTTATCACAGTGGGTAAGTTGTTGGGTTTGCATTATCAAATTAAGACTGTCATCGGTTCGAATATCATAAAAGCGTGTATTTATTTTACAAGTCTGCTTTGTGGTTTGTGGCTCTATAATATGAATGCATATGTCTTTTAACAACAATAGTCAAGTCTTCCAATGGACTTGTTAGTGAAACCCAATAGATAGCTTAATTTTCTCTTTGTTTACTCAAATATTGAATGCATATGTCTTATAACTTTAATAATAAAGTGTTCTAATGACTTGCTTATGACACCACATAGAATATATCATGTTTAGTACCTTGGACACTGTAGCTTATTTACTTAAATCTCTGATAAATTGCATCTCTGGTATGTATAGACTGGTTAATACAGTTGGTAAGGTGTTGGGTTTGAACTGTCAACTTAAGACTGTCATTGGTTTGAATCCCATGTAAGCATGTTTCTATTTTAATTATCTGCATTGTGGTTTGTGGCTCTGTAATATGAATGCATATGTCTTTTAACAACAATAGTCACGTCTTCCAATGGAGTCTTAGTGAAACCCAATAGATTGCTTTATTTTCTCTTTGTTTACTGAAATATTGAATGCATATGTCTTATAACTTTAGTAGTAAAGTATTCTAATGACTTGCTTATGACACCCCATAGAATATATCATGTTTAGTACTATGGACACTGTAGCTTATTTACCTAATCTCTGATATATTGTGAGACTGGAATGCAGACTGGTTAACACAGTGGGTAAGGTGTTGGGTTTTTCACTATCAAATTAAGACTGTCATTGGTTTTGAATTCCATGTAAGCACGTATTTAATTATTTATAAGTCTGCATTGTGGTTTGTGGCTCTATAATATGAATGCATATGTCTTTTAACAACAATAGTCAAGTCTTCCAATGGACTTGTTAGTGAAACCCAATAGATAGCTTTATTTTCTCTTTGTTTACTGAAATATTGAATGCACGTGTCTTATAACTTTAATAGTAAAGTGTTCTAATGACTTGCTTATGACACCACAAAGAATATATCATGTTTAGTACCTTGGACACTATAGCTTATTTACTTAAATCTCTGATAATTTGCCTAAATGGTATGAATAGACTGGTTATCACAGTGGGTAAGGTGTTGGGTTTGCATTATCAAATTAAGACTGTCATCGGTTCGAATACCATGTAAGCATGTATTTATTTTACAAGTCTGCTTTGTGGTTTGTGGCTCTAATATGAATGCATATGTCTTTTAACAACAATAGTCAAGTCTTCCAATGGACTTGTTAGTGAAACACAATAGATAGCTTTATTTTCTCTTTGTTTACTAAAATATTGAATGCATATGTCTTATAACTTTAATAGTAAAGTGTTCTAATGACTTGCTTATGACACCACATAGAATATATGATGTTTAGCACCTTGGACACTGTAGCTTATTTAATTAAACCTCTGATAAATTGCGTGACTGGTATGAATAGACTGGTTAGCACAGTAGGTAAGGTGTTGGGTTTGCACTATCATATTAAGACTGTCATTGGTTCGAATACCATGTAAGCATGTGTTTATTTTACAAGTGTGGATTGTGGCTCTATAATATGAATGCATACAGATGTAGCCAACTTTATCTTGACTGTTTCTCCGCCGAGACGGGCGTTTAGCCACGCTAAGGCGATAGCTGAGTTTAATCACAGGCAGGCGCGTTGAGACGATCTAGATACTCATCATGCATTACACATCTCCACCACTGTGTGGCTAATGCTCCACTAATCCAGTACTTTCGATCGTACAGTATAGCGGCGGATTGATCTACAGCTCTGGCAATACTGTAGGCGTAACGGGAAGCGGTGGAAAAAGTACAGTATGGAGTACAGTACTGTATGTGTATGGAGACGCAACTACAGTAATTGTGTAAAAGGAAGAATGTACAGTACAATGTATAAACACCGTGCTTTTAAAATATATGAGCGTCTGAGTTCGCTAATGCATAATGGGAATGGAGGACTAGCAGGAGGCGGAGGAAAACACCGTGCTTTACAAATGCGAGCGTCCGAGTCCTCTAAGGCATAAACCAACAGCAATGGGGCGAGGGCCGGGCGCTGTTTGCAGTACTTTCACACATGAAATTAGAAATCTCTCATGAGGCGTCGTGGGCTAGGGGTGAAGGCTCCCACCTCCCTCACTGGGGGTCCAGGGTTCGAGACATGATGTGCTTTCTTTTTTTTTTTTTTTTTTCTGTAATAATGCACTGTATTATTTTATTTACATTGTAAGACAGTCAATGGAAGGATGCACACAGGTTTCACATAAATCAAAGTACATCTGCAGGAGCGATTCTTTACGCTAAATGCACCCAAACAGCGTGAATGAAATGAGTGTATTCTGGCGCTACCAACTAAGCAAAACAGTACTGTAGATCTTCAGCGTTTGTGCATTGCACAGGACCTGAATTTCCTCCCTGTGCAGGCCCCCAGGGGGGAAGGGCGATGGGGGTAGGGGGGAGACGATGGAAAATACTGTGCCTTTGAAATGCAATTACATGAGCGTCCGAGTACACTACGGCATACTGTAAACCAACACCAATGGGAAGGAAGTGCCAACCTTATTTTTAATGTGTTCCCGTGACATTCACTTTAACATTTTTTTTTTTCTCTCCAATACAGTACATCCAATGGAAGGATGCACACAGGTTTCACATAAATCAAAGTACATCTGCAGGAGCGATTCTTTACGCTAAATGCAACCTACAGTACGGTACTGTAAGTGAGCAAAATAGTACTACAGTGGGCGTTTGTGTATTGCACATGACCTGCATTCCCTCCCTGTCTACTGCATGATCTGTGCAGGCTCCCATGGGGGAAGGGCAACAGGCTAGCAGGAGGCGGAGGAAAACACCGTGCTTTACAAATGCGAGCGTCCGAGTCCTCTAAGGCATAAACCAACAGCAATGGGGCGAGGGCCGGGCGCTGTTTGCAGTACTTTCACACATGAAATTAGAAATCTCTCATGAGGCGTCGTGGGCTAGGGGTGAAGGCTCCCACCTCCCTCACTGGGGGTCCAGGGTTCGAGACATGATGTGCTTTCTTTCTTTTTTTTTTTTTTTTCTGTAATAATGCACTGTATTATTTTATTTACATTGTAAGACAGTCAATGGAAGGATGCACACAGGTTTCACATAAATCAAAGTACATCTGCAGGAGCGATTCTTTACGCTAAATGCACCCAAACAGCGTGAATGAAATGAGTGTATTCTGGCGCTACCAACTAAGCAAAACAGTACTGTAGATCTTCAGCGTTTGTGCATTGCACAGGACCTGAATTTCCTCCCTGTGCAGGCCCCCAGGGGGGAAGGGCGATGGGGGTAGGGGGGAGACGATGGAAAATACTGTGCCTTTGAAATGCAATTACATGAGCGTCCGAGTACACTACGGCATACTGTAAACCAACACCAATGGGAAGGAAGTGCCAACCTTATTTTTAATGTGTTCCCGTGACATTCACTTTAACATTTTTTTTTTTCTCTCCAATACAGTACATCCAATGGAAGGATGCACACAGGTTTCACATAAATCAAAGTACATCTGCAGGAGCGATTCTTTACGCTAAATGCAACCTACAGTACGGTACTGTAAGTGAGCAAAATAGTACTACAGTGGGCGTTTGTGTATTGCACATGACCTGCATTCCCTCCCTGTCTACTGCATGATCTGTGCAGGCTCCCATGGGGGAAGGGCAACAGGCTAGCAGGAGGCGGAGGAAAACACCGTGCTTTACAAATGCGAGCGTCCGAGTCCTCTAAGGCATAAACCAACAGCAATGGGGCGAGGGCCGGGCGCTGTTTGCAGTACTTTCACACATGAAATTAGAAATCTCTCATGAGGCGTCGTGGGCTAGGGGTGAAGGCTCCCACCTCCCTCACTGGGGGTCCAGGGTTCGAGACATGATGTGCTTTCTTTCTTTTTTTTTTTTTTTTTTTCTGTAATAATGCACTGTATTATTTTATTTACATTGTAAGACAGTCAATGGAAGGATGCACACAGGTTTCACATAAATCAAAGTACATCTGCAGGAGCGATTCTTTACGCTAAATGCACCCAAACAGCGTGAATGAAATGAGTGTATTCTGACGGACTGTGCATCTTCGGTATTTGTGTATAGCATAAGACCTGTGCAGGCTCCCAGGAGGGAAGGGCGTAGGGCAAGACAGTGGAAAATACTGTGGTCAAAGAAAGGGCATATGTAAAACTAAGGGAAACTGTCACAAAGTACAGTAACTACAGTACTGTACGTTGAATGCCTGGAACGCACGACGTCTGAGACGCACGACGTCTGAGACGCACGACGTCTGGATCGCTCATTGAGCATAAGCATGGCTGCTGTACCTGTAGTACGTGACCGTCCCTATGCTCTGGGTGAGCTGCGTCTCCTCGTTCGCTGGCGGGACAGAACTCTCGCCAGCAACGAGGAGAAAGTTAGGGCATATAGGAGGGCCAGCAGGGATATCCTCCGGACCTACAACCGGAGGAGAACGGTGAGGTCTCTCCAGAGGAGGTGGAGTGACCTCGTGAGGCGGACCCCACGACGCCTGCAGGCCATAAGGGATTGTAAGTACAGTACATTACTGTAGATTACTGTACTTTAAGTTACTGTAGTTACAGGTACAGTACATTATAGCAGGGGCTGCTGTAGCAGCAGGTATCCGGTCTATACAGCACTGTACAGTATTTGTGGTAAACAAATGGTTAAACAAGGACCAAACATTAACCCGGGTCAAAAGGTCAATTTGTTTTTTTGCGTCGACCTAGATGGTGCGGCTTTTGAAATTGGTTGACACCAGTTACTGTAGGTTGACATGGTCGTTAAGTTGACATGGAAAAAGATCGACATGCGTTTTACAAAAACAATTGTTATTTTTTTAAACTTGTGTATATACAGTAGTTCTTTACAATCCAGGTGGTCTACGATTGTGCAGTGTACAGTATCATGCAGTGTACAGTATATGCAATGTATCACAGTGTATCGTGCTGCGTAATTGCAGCGTGTCATGCAGTGTACATTCAGAATATGGTATTGTGCAGTGAGTGTAATACATAGTGAATCACATCGTGCAGCAGAGCCGGCCTTAGGCATAGGCAAACTACAGTAGGCAAATGCCTAGGGCATTTGCTATGCTTAGGGGCCCCAGCAGCTTCTGCTGATTAAAATGATATGCGGCATGCCTATATTTTGCGTGACTGCGGCTGTATCTGTACCTGGCTAGGGCCAGCACTGTCGTGCAGTGTACTGTATACACATGTGGTAATTGCAGTTTTTTGTGTAGTGTACATTGTATCATATTTTGCAGGGAAATGTGCAGTTTGTCATATCACGCAGTCGTGCAGTGCATTGTGTGGTTTAATTGCAGTGTGCCGAAATTTGTGTTTCAGATAGTACAGTGGCCCTCATTCCGAGTTGTTCGCTCGGTATTTTTCATCGCATCGCAGTGAGAATTCTCTTAGTGCGCATGCGTAATGTTCGCACTGCGCATGCGTCAAGTAACTTTACTAAGAAGAAAGTAATTTTACTCACGGCTTTTTCGTCGCTCCGGAGAACGCATTGTGATTGACAGGAAATGGGTGTTACTGGGCGGATGTACGGCGTTTTAGGGGCGTGTGGCAGGAAACGCTACCGTTTCCGGAAAAAACGCAGGCGTGTCTGGAGAAACGGTGGGAGTGCTTGGGCGAACGCTGGGTGTGTTTATGACGTCAGCCGGGACCGAAAAGCACTGAATTGATCGCACAGGCAGAGTAAGTCTGGAGTTACTCAGAAACTGCTAACTCGGTTTTGATCGCAATATTGCGAATACATCGGTCGCACATTTAAGATGTTTAGATTCACTCCCAGTAGGCGGCGGCTTAGCGTGTGTAACTCTGCTATAATCGCCTTGCGAGCGAACAACTCGGAATGAGGGCCTGTGTTCTAAGGGATGTTACTTTGGCAGAAATTATTCTAAGGGATGTTACAGTGGCCTAATGTGTTCTGACGTGCATTACTCTTGCATAAGGTTCATGACTGGCAGATCTCTACTTTGTGACGTAATGTGGATATACTACTGCACTACTGTGACGTACAGTAACGTGAATAAGGTGCTCTACTGTGTGACACAACGTGAATCAAGGACAGTACTGTGACGTGAATACGGTGCTCTACTGTGTGACACAACGTGAATCAAGGACAGTACTGTGACGTGAATAAGGTGCTCTACTGTGTGACACAACGTGAATCAAGGACAGTACTGTGACGTGAATACGGTGCTCTACTGTGTGACACAACGTGAATCAAGGACAGTACTGTGACGTGAATACGGTGCTCTACTGTGTAACACAACGTGAATCAAGGACAGTACTGTGACGTGAATAAACTGCACTACTGTGACATGACGTGAATAAGATGAATTCAGGTGAGTACTGCATCATCTGTCATGAAATCAATTTGTAATGTAATGAACAGTACTGAGATGGTTAAGGGTGGGAGGGCTGCATGCTGATGTGTGTCATAATGTTTATAAGGGCAATGCTTATGTGTGTTACAATGTCTATAAAGGTAGTGTTCTGTCTAATACCCTGGACCTACTGTACTGTAGCGATACTGTAAGTGTACTGTATGTCACATTTAGAAATGTGCCCCTTAAGTTTTGAAGACAGTACAGTACACTATGCCCTCCTGAGTGATTAGGTGCAGGGTACTAGAATGAACAATTCCATTTATTGTGATGTCATAAAGATGCTGTCAATGTTGAATTTCATTGGCTGTACAGTATGCTGCCATTATACTGTATATATATTTTTACAGGGCTGGTAGCACGACGTCACAGGAGGCGGGACAGGCGCCGCCAAGCTGGTAAGTATTGTCAAATACAGTAGTGTACAGTACATAGTGATTTCTATAGTCCCAACCCCCTGTCCTGACCATCACAGATAACTCGCTGCAATCCGTTAATGTTAAGAATGTCTGTTTACAAAACTAAATGTAAATATTAAACACAAAGTATAAATAACATTGTAGATAGCTGAATACCCGTGCTTCGCTACGGGATGAGGATGGTAAATTCCAGTGATAGTTGTTTGTTAATTTACGTTTGTTGGCGATCTAGTATATAGTACTGTATACTTTAAGCATACTGTATCTTGCTTCTCTGATGCAGATTGTTTATTGGCCGGACCCCTTTTTGGTCCTGGATACTGTGCAGTACATGTTTCAAATTGACAGCTTCACTTACAGTACTGTTATTTTTTTTCCCACAGTACCACCACCACCACCACCTGCTGCGCTGCCAGGTATTGTGTAACGAGAATTCTGGTGCTACTGTCATCGTTGTTACACTACTGTACATGTGTCCTGGATACTGTACAGTACATGTTTCAAATTGACAGCTTCACTTACAGTACTGTTATTTTTTTTCCCACAGTACCACCACCACCACCACCACCACCTGCTGCGCTGCCAGGTATTGTGTAACGAGAATTCTGGTGCTACTGTCATCGTTGTTACACTACTGTACATGTGTCCTGGATACTGTACAGTACATGTTTCAAATTGACAGCTTCACTTACAGTACTGTTATTTTTTTTCCCACAGTACCACCACCACCACCACCACCACCTGCTGCGCTGCCAGGTATTGTGTAACGAGAATTCTGGTGCTACTGTCATCGTTGTTACACTACTGTACATGTGTCCTGGATACTGTACAGTACATGTTTCAAATTGACAGCTTCACTTACAGTACTGTTATTTTTTTCCCCACAGTACCACCACCACCACCACCTGCTGCGCTGCCAGGTATTGTGTAACGAGAATTCTGGTGCTACTGTCATCGTTGTTACACTACTGTACATGTGTCCTGGATACTGTACAGTACATGTTTCAAATTGACAGCTTCACTTACAGTACTGTTATTTTTTTTCCCACAGTACCACCACCACCACCACCACCACCTGCTGCGCTGCCAGGTATTGTGTAATGAGAATTCTGGTGCTACTGTCATCGTTGTTACACTACTGTACATGTGTCCTGGATACTGTACAGTACATGTTTCAAATTGACAGCTTCACTTACAGTACTGTTATTTTTTTTCCCACAGTACCACCACCACCACCACCACCACCTGCTGCGCTGCCAGGTATTGTGTAACGAGAATTCTGGTGCTACTGTCATCGTTGTTACACTACTGTACATGTGTCCTGGATACTGTGCAGTACATGTTTCCAATTGACAGCTTCACTTACAGTACTGTTATTTTTTTCCCACAGTACCACCACCACCACCACCACCACCTGCTGCGCTGCCAGGTATTGTGTAACGAGAATTCTGGTGCTACTGTCATCGTTGTTACACTACTGTACATGTGTCCTGGATACTGTACAGTACATGTTTCCAATTGACAGCTTCACTTACAGTACTGTTATTTTTTTTCCCACAGTTCCACCACCACCACCACCTGCTGCGCTGCCAGGTATTGTGTAACGAGAATTCTGGTGTGACTGTCATCGTTGTTACACTACTGTACATGTGTCCTGGATACTGTACAGTACATGTTTCAAATTGACAGCTTCACTTACAGTACTGTTATTTTTTTTCCCACAGTACCAACACCACCACCACCACCACCTGCTGCATCCGAGAGCTCCGGAAGTGGTAATAATTACTTTTTGTTACAGACACACTAGTTTCCTACAGTATTACTGTAATTTTTGTATTTTACAATACTTGTCATCTTTTACACACAGACCGCCTCGTAATTGATACAGAGGAGGAGCTCATTCCCATTGATTCGGGGGAGGAAGAGGAGCCAGATTATAGTAAGTACAGTAGGATTTTCTCAAGCCCATTCTTAAAAGTATTGACCAAGTCCACTTTTATTACTTTTCAGGCAGGGAATTCCAAACATGTACTGTACAGTATTTCCCTCACTGTGAAGACCCCTTTTCGCCTCTGTGCGAAATCGCCTCTACTTCAACAAGAGTTACTGTGCACGTGTCCTCTGTGTCCATCTTATCAAAAACCGTTCCTGTGTATTGTCCCCTTACTGTATACAGTATATTTGTAAAGGTTAATCATGTCCCCTCTTAATCTCCTCTTTTCCAATGTAAACATGCCTAGCCTGCCTTTCCTTGTATTCCATCTTCTCAATCCACTTCATCACTTTGGTCGCCCGCCTCTAAACCTTTTGTAGTTCCACGATATCCATTTTGTATTATGGTGCCCAAAATTGTGCATCCGACCCACCCTCCACTAGCCTAACCCTCCAATCATACTCTGAATCCACACTCTGCATTCTGAATGTCGGGATCCAGACAGCAGGTCTTTTAAATACAGTACTGTATGTCCCCTACCGCTGGACAGTCATTCTGCTCCTACTGTATTATGAATATATCTCTGCCTCCTGTAGCACTGTACTACTGTGCAATTTTGTAGTAACTGTACTCTACTGTATTTTGTTTATAATATTTTTTTATTTTCAACTCAGTAATTATTGACAGTGAGGATGAGGATGAAAAACCCTCTCCCCAACTTGGTAAGTAAACTGCAGTATTGTACTGTACTGTACATTGTGTTAAACCAATGGGTTGGGTTTGCGTGACCAGCAGTCAGGATTCTAGCGGTCAGGTGACCGACAGTGGCATCCTGATTGCAGCAATCCCAACAGGGTGAGGTACGGTATCCTAACCCTCCTCCACTACCCCCTGATTCTGGCCTCGACATTCTCGTCTCTGTGTGCGAAATTTACTCTCCTCCTCCAATTCCTGACTGAATTTTTGCTTTACTGTATTCAACACAGAATACAAAAGTATATTTCATGGATTTTTTGCTTTCACAGGCCCTACACTGTCACAGGCGGTGGCGGAGGAGGAGGACCAGGACTCTATCTCTATGTCCATCACCTCACTGCACCCATTAAGTAAGTCCAGTCCGGTACATCGTGCCTCTGTAGAGCCAGTTTGAGCAAGGAGAGATTGATTGCTTCTTTTTTTGGTGGGGGCCCAAACCAACCAGTCATTTCAGCCACAGTCGTGTGGCAGACCCTGTTTATATAACATAAGGGTGGTTGGGAGGGCCCAATCACAATTCCATCTTGCACCTCTTTTTTTATTTATTTATCTTTGCATCATGTGATGTTTGGGGAAAATTGTTATAAGGTTTGATGTAAAAAAAAGGTTAAAAAAAAGAGGCAGATTAGATGGGCAAAGTGGTTCTTACAGTATTTGTCATCAAATTCTATGTTTCTGTATGCAGACCCTCCAACATGACCCGCCGCACTGCTCTGTTTCTAGACTTCCCTCTTAATTTATGATTTCCATCACCTGTGTTGAACTAGTTATATGATAAGAAAGCTGTTTCTTCACAGGTGATGGCAATAATAAATTAAGAGGGAAGTCCAGAACCAGAGCATTTTGTACCTAGTGGGGCGGGTCATGTTGGAGGGTATGTGTATTTCCTGGAATGAACCTTTTTTTTTTTTCACATTAATGTTTTTTTTCACAGGCCCTACACTGGAACAGGCCACGGAGGAGGAGGAGGATGATGATGATGCTGCTGCATTTAGTGGTAAGAATTATTACTGACATTGATCTGATGCCATCAGAGTAGCACTTTTCATCAGATTTTTCTGGCAAATGCGTAGAAATCGGATGAAAATTGTTTTTGTTTGAACTGGTGATATTGCCCATACAGTAGCAACCGATCACATCCCACATTAACATTTACAGTATCTAGTTACACTTACAGACGATAATACAGTACAGTAGGTAATATTTGATTGGTTGCTACTGTATGGACAACATCCTGTTCTAAAAAAAACACCCATCTTACTCAATTTCTCTCTCTCTCTCTCTCTCTCACCCCTTGTCACTGTCTCTCCATTCATCTCTCTAGATACTGTCAGTGATGAATTTCCCATTAGGCACGAGAGGCACGTACTGTACCTAGTGGCGGCATCTGTTTGGGGGCCTCAGTTGGATGCTTACAGTATGCTAATACTGTCATCCCAAAAATTACCACTACAGTAACTGCTAAATATTTTAAGTGTACTGTACAATATGCACATACAGTACTGTACAGTATACATAATTCAAAAGAAAAAAGAGTTGCTACTGTACCTTATTCTAGTCATAATCACCGGCATACGGGTCACTCACAAATTTTCTGATGGTCTCGGTGGGGTCCCTTGGAATCACCATGCCTGTCACAAGCATACCTTTTTTTACCCACCTGACACTGGGCCTGGACACTAGTGTACTATTACTATACTTTTTACTGTATACTGTATCTTATAATATTCTTCTCTTTTACCCACAGACGACGAGCCAGAATACATTTTTGGTAAATATACTGTACAGTAGCAATAGTTGGTACTGTAATTACAGTATTTTTTTTTCTCCAACATTATTTTAAGTCAAACTGATATGACTAACTGTACTGTATTATCTTTTTACAGTCCGTCGCCAACCAGTGGAGGAGACACCTGGTAATAAAATAGAAATACATAATGCACTGTACTGTATTCTAACTTACTGTAACATGTATAACACTGAGCTGATCATCTTCACACCCTCTGACATAACCTTACAGTACAAACTGTACTTTCTCTCCTTTTTCACCCTCTTCACTCCACAAATGCATGCTGCGTTTCCTGACTACTGATATAATAGTGTGTAGAGCGTAGCGAGGCACCGTGCCCACCGCGTGGCGAGCGAAGCAAGCATGCAAGGGGCTGCTTTCCGCTCGCCGCCCCTGTCGGGATTGTGTGGTCGGGATTCCGGCGTCTGTATTTTGACTGCCGGGATCCCGTCCAGCGGGATTACGTACTGATCTCCAGTCTGAGCCTGCCCTAGGCATAGGCATACTTGCCAAATGCCCAGGGGCACAAGCAGCTTCTGCTGATTAATATGATATGCAGCATGCCTACAGTATATTCTGTGCATACAAAATGCATTACTAATGTGCAGCATTATGTGTATACAGTACTTTGTTGTGTAACATATACTGTAGCAAGGGCACTACTGTGTGGTCTAATGTGAACAAAGAGCAATATGATGTGATGCAATGTGAATAAGTGGGAATACTTTGAGGAGTAATGTGGTACTATCATATGATGTAACGAGAAAAAGAGACACTATTGCATGATATGTTGTGAATAAAGTTGCAGTACTGTGTGGCGTCATTTCAGATTGGGGAATTACTGTGTGGCCTTGCCCCTTCCCAGCAAGAACATGCACCGTTTTGGGATGCACACCGAATGTGCACACTGTTGCTATTTTAAACATACAGTACAGTAAGTTGGAGGAGCACCAAAATGACGACTGCTATGGTTGAGGGGTGATGGTGCTGGGAAAGGGGTACAGGCTCAGAGGCGGAAATAGCATCTGTGCAAGGGGGCAGCATCCAAAAACTTGACTAGGGAATCATATTATTTATGGCTGGCTCTGAGTACAGTCCACTATTATGGATAGTACTCCCTACAACACCACCTACAGTACTGTAACCCTCTTTTTTCTGAAGCGGTCATGAAATGTCATGACTGCTAATACATACAGTAAATGTCTACAGTATTTGTACTGTGGTGTTTAATTCCTTTGACAATTTGTTTATGACCTATTGAAGCTAAACTCTTGTACAGTACTTTATATTTTGAATACCAGCAATACAGTATAATACTGTACCTACAGTATACAGTAATAATTGTTTACTATTTGAATGTGACTAAATGTTTTTTTTTCTCCAATATAGTGCCAATTATTTATGGGGGCCCCAGACAGGGGCAAGATAGGTGGGCTGGCCCAGAAGCGGGCAGGCAGCAGCCCACTTATACAAGAGGTAAACTAAAGCAATGTTTAAATTACCTCGACAGCATACAGTAGTGTTTGATTTACTGTACTGACAATACAGTACTGTACATTGTAAATAACAATATTGTCTAATATAGAGTAAAGTACTGTATTGCCATTACTACACTGTAAAGTATTCAGTATTTGTTTTGTAATACTGTCCTTTTTTTCCCACAGAACAGTTGCAGCGTGCCATCCAGCTCCAGCGGGTGGTGGTCCACCTCCTAGTGGACCACTATTTTAATATTTTATTAAGTTTAATTTAATTTTATTTAATAAAAATTTTTGTTCTTGTACTCCATTGTATAGTATCTTTTTCTACTGTATAAGATAGGCATACTGTACACCATACAATTATCTGGCAGATAATCTGCAAGATCTGGCTGTTTGTAATGAAATTCTCTCCTAATTTAGCTGTGGTGTACAGTACCTCCTGAGTGTGCTGGGGTGCTTTCTGGCCAGTTTGGGGTGATTTGGAGCAAGTTTGGTCGGCCATCTGGCCGACATGTGCTGTCGACTGTTTGGCAAACATGTGTTTTCACTCCAGCATGTGTGTGTCAGGCATTTTGTGTGTGTCAGGCATTTTGTGTGTGTCAGGCATTTTGTGTGTGTCAGGCATTTTGTGTGTGTCAGCCATTTTGTGTGTGTCAGCCATTTTATGTGTGTCAGCCATTGCTGTGTGGTTCCACAAATGTTAGCGTGTCAAAGTGCTGACCACTGACACCACTATTTCACTTTGTACCGCATGCCTTTTGTGGAACCACACAGCCCAGCATGACTTATTGCTGGGCTGTGTGGTTCCACAAATTTTCTTGGAAAACAAATGAACATGAGTGTCTTTACTTTAATACTTTTTTTTTTTTTTCCCCCACAGATATCTATATACACAAGAAAAGAATGTAACGAAGAACAAACTACTTTTTTGTTTTAATTAACTTTCAAACTTTATTTAAAAAAAAACACCTTTTTTTTCTTCAATAAACTTTTAAAAATAGAAGTTTCCTGTGGTTTTTATTAAAATATGAAATGCAAGATGCCTAACCAAGTTGTTTTACATACAGTATACCACTCTTAATTGAATTCCCATCATACAGTAGTACTAATTTATACAGTACAGGAAGTTGGGAATACAAACATTGGAAACCACGTCATGTTTATTTTAAGAAACACTTTATTTACGGACAAAATCATTTGGAACATGTAACATCACACATACTGTACTGTATTGTAATAAAGCCAACATCACACATACTGTACGGTACTTTAATCAAAAGGTAACAGCACAAATACAGTAACAATATCAACTTTAACATTTTTATAATTTATTTTTTTGTGGTGGTGGTGCGGGGTAATGGTTTTTGTACTTTATTTTTAGGTTTTGCTTTTTTGAATTATTTTTCGTTTTTGTCTTTTGCTTTTTAACACTGTCGCATACGGACACCAGAATAGAGGACTGACAACAGCAGCCCCTGGATGGAAACGCAGCCCAAGGCCCCAGATGGACACAGCACAATGGACTCGGCTGCTACTGGATAGATACAGCAGCGCCCAAAAAATCAACAGGAATAAAAGGGGCAACTTGTAACAGGCCCTTACATTACCAGGAATGTGGTGAGCCAAGTTCATGCACTCCCCTTTGAGTAACCAAGCTGCTCCAAGTGGATTCAGCACAGTGCATGCAGCCCCAGAAAATGTACAGGTCATACAGGTACATTGACACAATTTTTTAGCTTCAGCTGTGTGAAGCTGATGTGCTGAAGCTAGGAGGTAGGTAATGATCTGGTTTCATCATAGTCGAGCTTCCAAGTCATTTTCCTCTTCGTTCTCAGCACAGAGTTTATGGTATCCCTTATCTTCCTCTTTTCTGGATCACCAATCCTCACGCGGCGTTCACACCTAGCCATGATGTCATGTACCAGATTTTTGGGCAGCGGAAGTTTGCCCTTGGAACCATCAAAGTTCACACGATTGGCCCACGTCAAGTATTTGTCGTACCGTACATGGTGCTGGAACAGAGAATATGCATATTTCTGAATATGTCCATTTGAAGCTCTGTACAGATGGTCGTCCAGGGAAGTTGAGATGACAGCCAGGGCAATATTGTTCAGAGAGCCTCCGAATGTATTGCGAAGTGGCCTGTGAGCAGGTGTGCTGGTCATCATTGGTGTTCCTGGCAACAGCACACTTGAATCCAGGCCTCTGCGGTCGTCCAGCCCTCTGCGGTCCTCCAGGCCTCCTCTGCGGTCCTCCAGGTCTCTTCTGCGGTCCTCCTGGTCTCTTCTGCGGTCCTCCAGGTCTCTTCTGCGGTCCTCCAGGCCTCCTCTGCGGTCGTCCAAGTCGCTGACTTCGTCCAGTCCGCTGCTGTGGTCCAGGCCTCTGCGGTCCTCCAGGCCTCCTCTGCGGTCCTCCAGGCCTCCTCTGCGGTCCTCCAGGCCTCCTCTGCGGTCCTCCAGGCCTCCTCTGCGGTCCTCCAGGCCTCCTCTGCGGTCCTCCAGGTCTCTTCTGCGGTCCTCCAGGCCTCCTCTGCGGTCCTCCAGGCCTCCTCTGCGGTCCTCCAGGTCTCTTCTGCGGTCCTCCAGGCCTCCTCTGCGGTCCTCCAGGCCTCCTCTGCGGTCCTCCAGGCCTCCTCTGCGGTCCTCCATGTTTCCTCTGCGGTCCTCCAGGCCTCTGTGGTCGTCCAGGCCTCCTCTGCGTTCGCCCAAGTCGCTGACTTCGTCCAGTCCGCTGCTGTGGTCCAGGCCTCTGCGGTCCTCCAGGTCTCTTCTGCGGTCCTCCAGGTCTCTTCTGCGGTCCTCCAGGCCTCCTCTGCGTTCGCCCAAGTCGCTGACTTCGTCCAGTCCGCTGCTGTGGTCCAGGCCTCTGCGGTCCTCCAGGTCTCTTCTGCGGTCCTCCAGGTCTCTTCTGCGGTCCTCCAGGTCTCCTCTGCGGTCCTCCAGGCCTCCTCTGCGGTCCTCCAGGTCTCTTCTGCGGTCCTCCAGGTCTCTTCTGCGGTCCTCCAGGCCTCCTCTGCGGTCCTCCAGGTCTCTTCTGCGGTCCTCCAGGCCTCCTCTGCGGTCCTCCAGGCCTCCTCTGCGGTCCTCCAGGCCTCCTCTGCGGTCCTCCATGTTTCCTCTGCGGTCCTCCAGGCCTCTGTGGTCGTCCAGGCCTCCTCTGCGTTCGCCCAAGTCGCTGACTTCGTCCAGTCCGCTGCTGTGGTCCAGGCCTCTGCGGTCCTCCAGGTCTCTTCTGCGGTCCTCCAGGTCTCTTCTGCGGTCCTCCAGGCCTCCTCTGCGTTCGCCCAAGTCGCTGACTTCGTCCAGTCCGCTGCTGTGGTCCAGGCCTCTGCGGTCCTCCAGGTCTCTTCTGCGGTCCTCCAGGTCTCTTCTGCGGTCCTCCAGGTCTCCTCTGCGGTCCTCCAGGCCTCCTCTGCGGTCCTCCAGGCCTCCTCTGCGGTCCTCCAGGCCTCCTCTGCGGTCCTCCAGGCCTCCTCTGCGGTCCTCCATGCCGCTGACTTCGTCCAGTCCGCTGCGGTCCTCCAGGCCTCCTCTGCGGTCCTCCAGGCCTCCTCTGCGGTCCTCCAGGCCTCCTCTGCGGTCCTCCAGGCCTCTTCTGCGGTCCTCCAGGCCTCCTCTGCGGTCGTCCAAGTCGCTGACTTCGTCCAGTCCGCTGCTGCGGTCCCCCAGGCCTCCTCTGCGGTCCCCCAGGCCTCCTCTGCGGTCGTCCAGGCCTCCTCTGCGGTCCTCCAGGCCTCTTCTGCGGTCCTCCAGGCCTCCTCTGCGGTCGTCCAAGTCGCTGACTTCGTCCAGTCCGCTGCTGCGGTCCCCCAGGCCTCCTCTGCGGTCGTCCAGGCCTCCTCTGCGGTCCTCCAGGCCTCCTCTGCGGTCCTCCAGGCCTCCTCTGCGGTCCTCCATGCCGCTGACTTCGTCCAGTCCGCTGCGGTCCTCCAGGTCTCCTCTGCGGTCGTCCAGGCCTCCTCTGCGGTCCTCCAGGCCTCCTCTGCGGTCCTCCAGGCCTCCTCTGCGGTCCTCCAGGCCTCCTCTGCGGTCGTCCATGCCGCTGACTTCGTCCAGTCCGCTGCGGTCCTCCAGGCCTCCTCTGCGGTCCTCCAGGTCTCCTCTGCGGTCCTCCAGGCCTCCTCTGCGGTCCTCCAGGCCTCCTCTGCGGTCCTCCAGGCCTCCTCTGCGGTCCTCCAGGCCTCGGTCGTCCAGGCCGCTGACTTGAACCGCTTGGTGGTGTGTTGCAATGATGGTGCGGCAAACTCCAACTTGCCATTCTTCCCTCGTTTGTTCAATGACTTTCTTCATGGCTTCTACCATCTGTTCCTTTATGCCTTCTTTAAGGCCAGCCACATCGGTCTGCAGCTGATTGACCTGTCCACCAACTTCTGACTCCATATTGGTCACCTTACTGAGTAGCTCCTTTAGTAAAACAGGACAGGTACACTGGCAGTCCTGCACTTTGGTGTTCACATCTGTGAAATGCAACCTTCTTCGTGGTGAATGTGTCATGTCTTCTTGTCCAGGGGTGGCTACATGGTCCAAAAAAGAAGCTTCCTGATGCAGCGTGTTTGTCACGTCCTCTAGCACCGGTATTTCCAGATTCATTGGCTGAACACTGTGATCTGCAGGAGATGGAACAATTACATCATTTGCCACACCACATATCATCTCCAACGTATTATTCTTTGCCTTGGCATTTTTTCGTGGTTTCACCACATTTTCTTTCTGAGCCGCCTTGGCAGTTTTCTTCTTCTTTTGTGGGACTAATGCAGCAAGTTTCTGTGCCACTGATGGGTGGGTTTTGGCACTCCCGTAAAATCTGGTAGTCTGCATTCTTTGTCTTTTGTCTAAAAATATAAAAACCACAATAAGAAAACATGTAAAGCACAGCATGCTAAAAATAGCAAACAACTGTACATTTTCAAATAAAGTGCACAACAGTAAAGTGCAAATACTGTACAGTATTTGCCTTTTTTCCCTGTGCCTCCCAACAAGAACCTCTGCAGGAGGGACAGAATGCTCTGTTACGGACTTCAGTTTAAATATACAGTATGATTACCATCACCTGTGCGAACAACTATACTGTACAGTAGTTACTGTATTTGATAAGATAGGTGTTTCACCACAAGTGATAGCAATCATTCAGTACTACTGCACATACCTGTAGTACACCGGGATAAGCAAGGTCTATGTACATTACGTTATACCGAGCTGGATCGCTTAGCAACCTGACAAAATGGCCACCGACCGTGAACTCCCAGCACGTGGCAGCGCTTGGATATGGAGTGAGATACAGTATGGTACAGTCCAGGGGCAATGCTGAAGGAGCGTCACAATCCCCTAGCTCAATTACTAGAGCCATCTTAACAGCAGTGTGGGCCCCTGGACACAGCAATGCACTGGGGCCCCTACCCACTCACCAGCGGAAGGGGTGGGGGGAGCTATCAGCGGCAGCTTTGATGCTCCGCGGGGGATAGGGGGGGTTCTATCTTTCGCTCAGTATGTACAGTAGGACCTGGAGAAATAATTTCTGCTAATTATTCCTTTACTGCACAGATGGGGCAGGAAGGAGAACACTAAACTGTAGAAGGGGGCATTGTGCTGAATGAAGGGGCCCTGGTACATGACTTCCAGGGTGGTAGGGGGTGTTTAATACACAGGGGAGGAGTGGATAATGGAGTGGGCTTAATATTAGTGTTATGGACTGCAATTAGTTTCCTGTATGAAACAGATACAGTACAGTAAATAACCCTCCTTGGAAGTGCATGGGCCCTGTGAGACTTACAGTAGTGTACAGCATAAGGGTCGACTGACATGATGTACAAGCATTACATACAGTACATGTCAGTACTGTATGTAAATTCTTCAATTATTGCCTAACAACAATGCTGCTTACTGTATATTAAATACTGTAGGCCTAGAAATGTGCATCTCAATATAGTAGTTAAAAACACAGGGGCCTATGTGGATAAGCGAGTTCTATGCACACTAAAAATGGCCACCGACCGTGAACCCCCAGCACGTGGCAGCGCTCGGATATGTAGTGAGATACAGTATGGCATACATTTCACAGTTCAGGGGGCAATGCTGAAGGAGCGTCACAATCCCCTAGCTCAATTACATTGGGATAAGCGAGGTCTATGCACATTACGGTATACCGAGCTGGATCGCTTAGCAACCTGACAAAATGGCCGCCGACCGTGAACTCCCAGCACGTGGCAGCGCTCGGATATGTAGTGAGATACAATATGGCATACATTTCACAGTTCAGGGGGCAATGCTGAAGGAGCGTCACAATCCCCTAGCTCAATTACATTGGGATAAGCGAGGTCTATGCACATTACGGTATACCGAGCTGGATCGCTTAGCAACCTGACAAAATGGCCACCGACCGTGAACTCCCAGCACGTGGCAGCGCTCGGATATGTAGTGAGATACAATATGGCATACATTTCACAGTTCAGGGGGCAATGCTGAAGGAGCGTCACAATCCCCTAGCTCAATTACATTGGGATAAGCGAGGTCTATGCACATTACGGTATACCGAGCTGGATCGCTTAGCAACCTGACAAAATGGCCGCCGACCGTGAACTCCCAGCACGTGGCAGCGCTCGGATATGTAGTGAGATACAATATGGCATACATTTCACAGTTCAGGGGGCAATGCTGAAGGAGCGTCACAATCCCCTAGCTCAATTACATTGGGATAAGCGAGGTCTATGCACATTACGGTATACCGAGCTGGATCGCTTAGCAACCTGACAAAATGGCCGCCGACCGTGAACTCCCAGCACGTGGCAGCGCTCGGATATGTAGTGAGATACAATATGGCATACATTTCACAGTTCAGGGGGCAATGCTGAAGGAGCGTCACAATCCCCTAGCTCAATTACATTGGGATAAGCGAGGTCTATGCACATTACGGTATACCGAGCTGGATCGCTTAGCAACCTGACAAAATGGACGCCGACCGTGAACTCCCAGCACGTGGCAGCGCTCGGATATGTAGTGAGATACAATATGGCATACATTTCACAGTTCAGGGGGCAATGCTGAAGGAGCGTCACAATCCCCTAGCTCAATTACATTGGGATAAGCGAGGTCTATGCACATTACGGTATACCGAGCTGGATCGCTTAGCAACCTGACAAAATGGCCGCCGACCGTGAACTCCCAGCACGTGGCAGCGCTCGGATATGTAGTGAGATACAATATGGCATACATTTCACAGTTCAGGGGGCAATGCTGAAGGAGCGTCACAATCCCCTAGCTCAATTACATTGGGATAAGCGAGGTCTATGCACATTACGGTATACCGAGCTGGATCGCTTAGCAACCTGACAACATGGCCGCCGACCGTGAACTCCCAGCACGTGGCAGCGCTCGGATATGTAGTGAGAGATGGTATACATTTTAAAATACACCGGGATAAGTTGTACAGGCCATGGAGCAATGCACAGGGACATTCATCATTTACGTACAGTATATAAATAATTGTAAACCGTAAATGAAAGACTTACCGGTCAAATACTGTATGACGAAACTGTGTCAATGAGCTGGAACAGTATG
This sequence comes from Pseudophryne corroboree, assembly GCF_028390025.1. Classification (NCBI taxonomy): domain Eukaryota; kingdom Metazoa; phylum Chordata; class Amphibia; order Anura; family Myobatrachidae; genus Pseudophryne; species Pseudophryne corroboree. Next base: position 710,158,229 of record NC_086449.1, on the reverse strand, counting down.
GCCTGTGAAGAAGTTTTCGAAGGCAGAAACCGAGAGCAAATTATCAGGAGATTTCTGAAAGGTCGGAGAAGATCCACACAGCAAGTCTGCCTACGAGGAAACAGATTTGCAAAGTGGGTAGCGGGCGGGCGGTGACTGAGACGCTCTTTTATTCACATTCAAAAGTACCTGTACAGTATGCTCTGTGATTGGTGTAAGGATGAATGCGCCTATATTGGCACCAATCACAGCGGTAAGAATTCCTTTTGTGTGAATGTGAATAAAAGAGCGTCTCAGTCACCGCCCCGCTACCCACTTTGCAAAGCTGTTTCCTCGTAAGCAGACTTGCTGTGTGGATCTTCTCCGACCTTTCAGAAATCTCCTGATAATTTGCTCTCCGTTTCTGCCTTCGAAAACTTCTTCACAGGCCATACTGTTCCAGCTCATTGACACAGTTTCGTCATACAGTATTTGACCGGTAATTCTTTCATTTACGGTTTACAATTATTTATATACTGTACGTAAATGATGAATGTCCCTGTGCATTGCTCCATGGCCTGTACAACTTATCCCGGTGTACTGTATTTTAAAATGTATACCATCTCTCACTACATATCCGAGCACTGCCACGTGCTGGGAGTTCACGGTCGGCGGCCATGTTGTCAGGTTGCTAAGCGATCCAGCTCGGTATACCGTAATGTGCATAGACCTCGCTTATCCCAATGTAATTGAGCTAGGGGATTGTGACGCTCCTTCAGCATTGCCCCCTGAACTGTGAAATGTATGCCATATTGTATCTCACTACATATCCGAGCGCTGCCACGTGCTGGGAGTTCACGGTCGGCGGCCATGTTGTCAGGTTGCTAAGCGATCCAGCTCGGTATACCGTAATGTGCATAGACCTCGCTTATCCCAATGTAATTGAGCTAGGGGGTTGTGACGCTCCTTCAGCATTGCCCCCTGAACTGTGAAATGTATGCCATATTGTATCTCACTACATATCCGAGCGCTGCCACGTGCTGGGGGTTCACGGTCGGTGGCCATTTTTAGTGTGCATAGAACTCGCTTATCCACATACTGTAGGCCCCTGTGTTTTTAACTACTATATTGAGATGCACATTTCTAGGCCTACAGTATTTAATATACAGTAAGCAGCATTGTTGTTAGGCAATAATTGAAGAATTTACATACAGTACTGACATGTACTGTATGTAATGCTTGTACATCATGTCAGTCGACCCTTATGCTGTACACTACTGTAAGTCTCACAGGGCCCATGCACTTCCAAGGAGGGTTATTTACTGTACTGTATCTGTTTCATACAGGAAACTAATTGCAGTCCATAACACTGAAGTTGTATTTTCAGTACTGTACAGTATACAATACTTAAATTTGAACATCAGGTACTGGATAGTAAACATGTACAGTATTAACTTCTATCATAAAACTCTTATGCATTTTCAGATGTGTAAATTTTAGACTACAGTATTCACAAATGTTTTCTCTCCATACAGGAATTATAGTTGGACAACATGCCAGTAACTATCAACAAAACGATGAGCAAGATAATCGCCAACATGAAAAAAGAAAATAAAACCATCAAAGAGATCCATGCATGGCTCAAGGAAAGTGGCATTATAGTCACTTTAGAAACGGTGCGCTATCATGCATTCGAGAGAACAACGCCCAGATTTGTATTTCCTACAAAATGCACATGGTACGTACTGTACACTACTGTAATGTTTAAATGACTTGCTTTATACCATAAACAATTTTTTTGAAATAAAATAAAAACTTCATCAATTGTAACTGTGATTGTGCTGTTCATGAATTCATATTTTTCATACTGTATTGTACTGTAGGAGAGTGCAACAAATTGTGGAGAACTAACTCGTGAGGATGATGAGCGTACTGCTCTGCAAATAAAACGAATTCTCCATTCCAAGTATGACCTGGACATATCGGCCACCAGCATCAGAAGGATGCGACGGAAAATGGGATGGACCTTTGGCGCAACAAGGTAAAATACTGAAAGCAGTATAAACCATACAGTAAATGCACTGTTAATAATCCCTTGATACGTGATATAATAATGCCATAAATCATTATACAGAGTGTGTACTTTATACTATATACAGTATGTGTGTGTGTATATACTGTATATACAGTATTCTATCCCAAAAGAGATACCTACTGTATAGGCACTCAGAGACAGCAATGAAGCATTGCCGGCTTATTGTGATGATTACATACTGTATACTGTGTGTGTGTGTTTGTGTGTATGTACAGTATGTATATATATATTACTCTGTATGTAACTTAATGTACTGTATGTACAGTTTAATGTATACAGTAGGTATATAATACAGTATACTGCACATACAGTCTACTGTATATACAGTAATCTGTAAATCTGTAATTTCATAACTGTATCTGATTTCATTATTTTTGGCTCTTCACAGGATATCTCCAATGATAAGAGATGTGAATAAAGAAAAGAGAGTGGAACAGGCACGGCGATGGATTGAGAGTGGTGAAACATTTGATGATGTCATTTTCACAGATGAATCGTCTGTTGCCCTTGAGCGGTTCTCCAGAATGTCATTCAGGAAACGTAACCATATCTCTTTAAAACCACGCCCAAAGCATCCATTGAAAATCCATGTATGGGGAGGCATATCACGATTAGGAGCTGGTCCCCTATTATTTTTCGAAGGTACAGTACAGTACTATACTTTATTCTGTGCCTGTGTTCTGTAAAAATACATGTTGTACTGTAGAGTACGTGTAACTGCACAATAAAAGGAGTTGCTTATTAATGAACAACATTTTTTGATTTCTGTAGGAATCATGGATAAGAAATATTTCCAAGAAACAATAGTAGAGAAATGTATGGTGCCATTTGTGAATAAATATTACCCAACTCACCATAGGATATTCCAAGACAATGATCCTAAACACTCCGCCTCAGCCAAATTTATGGAAGAGAAAGGTATGAATTGGGAACGCACACCACCAGAGTGAGTATTCTTTCAACAGTGTACAAGTAAAATTTTGGATAGCACTCTAGTACTGTAAAAAAAAATTTTGTTTAATAAACAGTACAATATTGTATGTTTAATTTTCTCTATTTACTGTAATGTACTGTAATTAATTTTTTCTATACGCTTTTTTTTTTTTTTTTAATTAGATCACCAGACATGAACCCAATCGAATTAGTGTGGGCTCAATTGAAGAGGTACGTTAGGAGTGTTGCAAAGCCAACAACAAAACAGCAACTGGTGGATGGGATAAAGAAATTTTGGCTAGAAGTACTCACACCTGAACATTGTAATAATTATATAAATCACCTGTATAAAGTATTACCTGTTGTAGTTGAAAGAAATGGTCAAGCCACAAATATGTAGTTCTGTATTTTCTGTTTAAAATTTTAAATTGGTGCATTATTAAAAAAAATGATAAAATTGCCTTTGTCTGATTATTGCATAAACTAATGTAGAATATTATACAGTAGTAATGTTATTGATGTGTACTGTATGAACAGTTATTTTCAGTTTTATAAGTCCTGAATAAGAGTACTGTACATTTTGATCAGTGCAGTACATGGAATCGGATGTTGTAATACTTTATTTTTACATTAATATTGATGTTTTTCCAATAAATATTCAATTTTACAGTATGGTACGGTACAGTACATGAGGGTACCTGTACAGTATGATACGTCATTATGGGGGAGAAATACTGTATCCACTAAATGTACAGTAAAATGTTTTTTTCTTATTACAAACACACAAATGCATCTCAGATGGAAATATGCTATACACAGCAGACAGCTTATGGTGACAGAACTTCCCTACTGTATCCCCACCCATAGTCGTGGTATATTTTAGATTGCCTAATGAGACACTCCTGCAGCATTGCCAATGATTCATGTAAAACCTGTGTGCAAACAGTATCTGTATTGAATGCAAAGTACAGTAAGAGTACAGTATACAGTATTATCAGAGCCAAACCTGACCAACATGATGCCCTAGGCTAGATTTTGGCTGATGCCCTCTTGCACAGATGCTACGTAGTTCCGCCTCTAACCCTGCACCCCTTTCCCAGCACCATCACCCATTTTGGCGCTCCTACCCCCTATAATCTAAATAAGAACAATGTGCACATTTAGTGCCAGCCCAAAACAGTGTACAGTATGTTCTTGCTGGGAAGGGGCATGGTAACACAATAATACCCGAAGATGAAATGACACAACACAGTACTGCAACTTTATTCACATTATATCATGCAGTGGTGTCTCTTATTCTCATGACATCATATCATAGTACCACATTACTTCTAACAGTAATGCCCCTTATTCACATTACACCCCACCACATTCATCTTTATTTACATTAGACCACAGGTTCTCAAACTCAGTCCTCAGGACCCCACACAGTGCAGGTTTTGCAGGTCTCACAGAATCACAAGTGAAAAAATTAGCTCCACCTACTGTATGGACCTTCTAAAATGTGTCAGTTAGTAATGAATACATCTGTGCACTTGCTGGTTTACCTGCAAAACATGCACTGTGTGGGGTCCTGAGGACCAAGTTTGAGAACCACTGCATTAGACCATGCAGTAGTGCCCTTTCCTTATGTTACACCAGAAAATATTGTAGTACACCTTATACACATACAGTACAGTAATGCCACACATTAGTAATGCATTTCATATTTCAATTTTCTGATTTAATTTCATAGAGCCGCAGTCACTCACAGAATATAGGCATGTACTGTAGCATCTCATTTTATTCTGCAGAAGCTGATTATTCCCGTTTGGCTAGTTTGCCGCCTCTGTACAGTATATCACAATAGAAAAAAGTTATAGTGTCAGTGAAAAAAGCACCTCATGACAGATACTGTACACAAGCTCATGTCTAAATACTGTATACTGTAAGCAGTGACATTAAGGGGTACAGTACTGTATATGCAATTGCAGTCGAATTCCGGAAGGAATACGGAAAAAATGGACACGGGATCCCCCATCTTTTTAGAACCAGCACCGGGCTCTGCGCCTGGTCCTGGTGCAAAAAATAAGGGGGACAAAAAAAGCGTAGGGGTTCCCCATATTTTTTGAATCAGCACTGGGCTCCACTAGCTGGACAGATAATGCACAGCCGGGGGAGACTTTTATACAGGTCCCTGCGGCCATGGAATTAAATACCCAACTAGTCACACCTGGCCGGAGTACCCTGGAGGAGTGGGGGCCCCTTAAATCAAGGGGACCCCCCTCCAGCCACTCGATTATCTCTATCACCCCTGTGTATTGTAGCTAGGGGATTGTGACGCTCCTTCAGCATTGCCCCGTAGCCTGCAAAATCTGTGCTGTTATTTGCTCCATAGCTGAGTGCCTCCTAGGAGCTACTGTAGGAGTCACAGGCGGTAGCCATTTCAATTGAGTCTGCCCTGCTATAGAATTGTACAGGTATGTGTACATTACCGTACGGTGCATAGAACCTTTACAGTAGAAACTCTCCTGCAGCTTTGGCCTGCTTTACTGTATGTACTGTAAAACTTGTGTTTTGTCAGTTTGCTATGCGACCGAGCCCGGTGTAACGTACAGTACTGTAATGTGCATAGACCTCGCTTACAGTATCTCTGTGTATTTTGGCTAGGGGATTGTGACGCTCCTTCAGCATCGCCCCGTAGCCTGCACAGCTTATGCCATTTCTCATTCCATACCCAACTGCTGCCTGCCACGAGGTGGGGGTTCAGGAGGTGGGGGTTCATGGGTAGTGGTCGTTTTGACAGTGTGCTATGCGATTGAGTCCGGTGTACCGTAATACTGTATGCAATCCTACAGTAGCTTATCCCTCCCCTGTGTATTTTGGCTAGGGGATTGTGACGCTCCTTCAGCATTGCCCCATAACCTGCACAAGGGTTCAGGGGCGGCGGCCATTTTGCCAGTGTGCTACAGTATGTCATCGAGTCCGGTGTACCATAATATGCATACTGTGTATTTTAGCTAGGGGATTGTGACGCTCCTTCAGCATTGCCCCATAGTCTGTACAATCTGGACTATTACTTGCTCCGTAGCCTAGGGCCTCTGTGGGGCAAGGAGTCATAGGTGGTAGCCATTTCTATTCAGTCTGCCCAGCTACAGAATTGTATGTGTACTGTGTACGGAGCATAGTACCTTAACCTGCATAGAACCTGCACATTATGGTACACCGGACTCGATCGCATAGAACCGCTCATGCAGCTACTGTATGCCCTGGTTTACAGTATGTGAATAAAAAAAATAATAAAGTGTCTGAAAAAAACTACAGTAACATGCATTCGTACTTAAGGAATCGAACCCTGGACTCTGAGTATAGGAAGCGAAACACTTCACCACTTCGCCGCAGACAAATGTATAAATCCGTTGGTTTTGATTATGCTGTAATGGCTACGGGATTAGGACGATAACACTGTAGAAAATTCCTAATCTTGAGAGGCAATAGTGAACTTGTAACACACATCCATTTGCGACAGTGTACACTACTGGTTTTACAGTACTGTGTTTTGTCTGCGGGACTTGGACGCTCACATACAGTATTCATAAAGTATTGTAGATGGATCATATACTGTATGCTGTACTACTGTATTTGCGTCGGTGTCGTACTGTATATACTGTACAGTACTGTATTAAATAATGCAGCGTAATGAGTACAGTATTTGCTGTATGCAGCGTAATGAGACGCCTTAGTAAAGTAGTCCTTATTATGTATGTCAGTATTGTATTTTACGGGAGACCACACGCATGCGCAGTGGTGATTGTAAAAAGCGACATCTGGTGGCTGATCGCAGGTATTACACGTAAAGGTAACGCCAAACGTCAAATGTCTGTCTCCGTGCGATTAGATAGCCTCTCTGTGGCTAGGCGCGCCTCGCTACGCCACAGTACGCTGCGTATGGTCGAACGGGACAACCGCCGCGGCCACTCAAGATAAAGGTGGCTACATCTGTATGTCTTTTAACAACAATAGTCAAGTCTTCCAATGGAATTGTAAGTGAAACCCAATAGATAGCTTTATTTTCTCTTTGTTTACTCAAATAATGAATGCATATGTCTTATAACTTTAATAGTAATGTGTTCTAATGACTTGCTTATGACACCACATAGAATATATCATGTTTAGTACCTTGGACACTGTAGCTTATTTACTTAAATCTCTGATAAATTGCAACTCTGGTATGTATAGACTGGTTAGTACAGTTGGTAAGGTGTTGGGTTTGCACTGTTAACTGAAGACTGTCATTGGTTTGAAAGCATGTTTCTATTTTAATAGTCTGCATTGTGGTTTGTGGCTCTGTAATTTGAATGCATATGTCTTTTAACAACAATAGTCAAGTCTTCCAATGGAATTGTAAGTGAAACCCAATAGATAGCTTTAATTTCTCTTTGTTTACTCAAATAATGAATGCATATGTCTTATAACTTTAATAGTAATGTGTTCTAATGACTTGCTTATGACACCACATAGAATATATCATGTTTAGTACCTTGGACACTGTAGCTTATTTAATTAAACCTCTGATAAATTGCGTGACTGGTATGAATAGACTGGTTATCACAGTGGGTAAGGTGTTGGGTTTGCATTATCAAATTAAGACTGTCATTGGTTTGAATACCATATAAGCATGTATTTATTTTACAAGTCTGCTTTGTGGTTTGTGGCTCTATAATATGAATGCATATGTCTTTTAACAACAATAGTCAAGTCTTCCAATGGACTTGTTAGTGAAACCCAATAGATAGCTTTATTTTCTCTTTGTTTACTCAAATATTGAATGCATATGTCTTATAACTTTAATAATAAAGTGTTCTAATGACTTGCTTATGACACCACATAGAATATATGATGTTTAGCACCTTGGACACTGTAGCTTATTTACTTAAACCTCTGATAAATTGCGTGACTGGTATGAATAGACTGGTTAGCACAGTAGATATAGTGTATGGTTTGCACTATCAAATTAAGACTGTCATTGGTTCGAATACCGTGTAATCATGTGTTTTTTTTACAAGTCTGCATTGTGGTTTGTGGCTCTATAATATGAATGCATATGTCTTTTAACAACAATAGTCAAGTCTTCCAATGGACTTGTTAGTGAAACCCAATAGATAGCTTTATTTTCTCTTTGTTTACTCAAATATTGAATGCACATGTCTTATAACTTTAATAGTAAAGTGTTCTAATGACTTGCTTATGACACCACATAGAATAAATTATTTTTGCACCTTGGACACTGTAGCTTATTTACTTAAACCTCTGATAAATTGCGTGACTGGTATGAATAGACTGGTTAGCACAGTAGGTAAGGTGTTGGGTTTGCACTATCAAATTAAGACTGTCATTGGTTCGAATACCATGTAAGCATGTGTTTATTTTACAAGTGTGGATTGTGGCTGTATAATATGAATGCATATGTCTTTTAACAACAATAGTCAAGTCTTCCAATGGACTTGTAAGTGAAACCCAATAGATAGCTTTATTTTCTCTTTGTTTACTCAAATAATGAATGCATATGTCTTATAAATTTAATAGTAATGTGTTCTAATGACTTGCTTATGACACCACATAGAATATATCATGTTTAGTACCTTGGACACTGTAGCTTATTTACTTAAATCTCTGATAAATTGCATCTCTGGTATGTATAGACTGGTTAGTACAGTTGGTAAGGTGTTGGGTTTGCACTGTTAACTTAAGACTGTCATTGGTTTGAAAGCATGTTTCTATTTTAATAGTCTGCATTGTGGTTTGTGGCTCTGTAATTTGAATGCATATGTCTTTTAACAACAATAGTCAAGTCTTCCAATGGAGTCTTAGTGAAAATCAATAGATAGCTTTATTTTCTCTTTGTTTACTCAAATATTCAATGCACATGTCTTATAACTTTAATAGTAAAGTGTTCTAATGACTTGCTTATGACACCACAAAGAATATATCATGTTTAGTACCTTGGACACTATAGCTTATTTACTTAAATCTCTGATAATTTGCCTAAATGGTATGAATAGACTGGTTATCACAGTGGGTAAGGTGTTGGGTTTGCATTATCAAATTAAGACTGTCATTGGTTCGAATACCATGTAAGCATGTATTTATTTTACAAGTCTGCTTTGTGGTTTGTGGCTCTATAATATGAATGCATATGTCTTTTAACAACAATAGTCAAGTCTTCCAATGGACTTGTTAGTGAAACCCAATAGATAGCTTTATTTTCTCTTTGTTTACTCAAATATTGAATGCATATGTCTTGTAACTTTAATAGTGAAGTGTTCTAATGACTTGCTTATGACACCACATAGAATATATGATGTTTAGCACCTTGGACACTGTACCTTATTTACTTAAACCTCTGATAAATTGCGTGATTGGTATGAATAGACTGGTTAGCACAGTAGGAATAGCGTATGGTTTGCACTATCAAATTAAGACTGTCATTGGTTCGAATACCATGTAATCATGTGTTTATTTTACAAGTCTGCATTGTGGTTTGTGGCTCTACAATATGAATGCATATGTCTTTTAACAACAATAGTCAAGTCTTCCAATGGACTTGTTAGTGAAACCCAATAGATAGCTTTATTTTCTCTTTGTTTACTCAAATATTGAATGCACATGTCTTATAACTTTAATAGTAAAGTGTTCTAATGACTTGCTTATGACACCACATAGAATAAATTATGTTTAGCATCTTGGACACTGTAGCTTATTTACTTAAACCTCTGATAAATTGCGGGACTAGTATGAATAGACTGGTTAGCACAGTAGTTAATTTGTTGGGATTGCACTATCAAATTAAGACTGTCATTGGTTCGAATACCATGTAAGCATGTGTTTATTTTACAAGTGTGGATTGTGGCTCTATAATATGAATGCATATGTCTTTTAACAACAATAGTCAAGATTTCCAATGGACTTGTAAGTTAAACCCAATAGATAGCTTTATTTTCTCTTTGTTTACTCAAATATTGAATGCATATGTCTTATTACTTTAATAGTAAAGTGTTCTAATGACTTGCTTATGACACCACATAGAATATATCATGTTTAGTACCTTGGACACTGTAGCTTTTTTACTTAAATCTCTGATAAATTGCATCTCTGGTATGTATAGACTGTTTAATACAGTTGGTAAGGTGTTGGGTTTGCACTGTCAACTTAAGACTGTCATTGGTTTGAATCCCGTGTAAGCATGTTTCTTATTTAATAGTCTGCATTGTGGTTTGTGGCTCTGTAATATGAATGCATATGTCTTTTAACAACAATAGTCAAGTCTTCCAATGGAGTCTTAGTGAAACCCAATAGATTGCTTTATTTTCTCTTTGTTTACTGAAATATTGAATGCATATGTCTTATAACTTTAGTAGTAAAGTATTCTAATGACTTGCTTATGACACCCCATAGAATATATCATGTTTAGTACCATGGACACTGTAGCTTATTTACTTAATCTCTGATAAATTGTGAGACTGGAATGCAGACTGTTTAACACTGTGGGTAAGGTGTTGGGTTTGCACTATCAAATTAAAACTGTCATTGGTTTTGAATTCCATGTAAGCATGTATTTAATTATTTTACAAGTCTGCATTGTGGTTTGTGGCTCTATAATATGAATGCATATGTCTTTTAACAACAATAGTCAAGTCTTCCAATGGACTTGTTTGTGAAACCCAATAGATAGCTTTATTTTCTCTTTGTTTACTCAAATATTGAATGCACATGTCTTGTAACTTTAATTGTAAAGTGTTCTAATGACTTGCTTATGACACCACATAGAATATATCATGTTTAGTACCTTGGACACTGTAGCTTATTTACTTAAATCTCTGATAATTTGCTTAAATGGTATGAATAGACTGGTTATCACAGTGGGTAAGGTGTTGGGTTTGCATTATTAAATTAAGACTGTCATTGGTTTGAATACCATATAAGCATGTATTTATTTTACAAGTCTGCTTTGTGGTTTGTGGCTCTATAATATGAATGCATATGTCTTTTAACAACAATAGTCAAGTCTTCCAATGGACTTGTTAGTGAAACCCAATAGATAGCTTTATTTTCTCTTTGTTTACTCAAATATTGAATGCATATGTCTTATAACTTTAATAGTAAAGTGTTCTAATGACTTGCTTATGACACCACATAGAATATATGATGTTTAGCACCTTGGACACTGTAGCTTATTTACTTAAACCTCTGATAAATTGCGTGATTGGTATGAATAGACTGGTTAGCACAGTAGGTATAGCGTATGGTTTGCACTATCAAATTAAGACTGTCATTGGTTCGAATACCATGTAATCATGTGTTTATTTTACAAGTCTGCATTGTGGTTTGTGGCTCTACAATATGAATGCATATGTCTTTTAACAACAATAGTCAAGTCTTCCAATGGACTTGTTAGTGAAACCCAATAGATAGCTTTATTTTCTCTTTGTTTACTCAAATATTGAATGCACATGTCTTATAACTTTAATAGTAAAGTGTTCTAATGACTTGCTTATGACACCACATAGAATATACCATGTTTAGTACCTTGGACACTATAGCTTATTTACTTAAATCTCTGATAAATTGCATAAATTATATGAATAGACTTGTAAGCACAGTGGGTAAGGTGTTGGGTTTGCACTATCAATTTAAGACTGTCATTGGTTCGGATACCATGTAAGCATGTATTTATTTTACAAGTCTGCATTGTGGTTTGTGGCTCTATAATATGAATGCATATGTCTTTTAACAACAGTAGTCAAGTCTTCCAATGGACTTGTTAGTGAAACCCAATAGATAGCTTTATTTTCTCTTTGTTTACTCAAATATTCAATGCACATGTCTTATAACTTTAATAGTAAAGTGTTCTAATGACTTGCTTATGACACCACAAAGAATATATCATGTTTAGTACCTTGGACACTATAGCTTATTTACTTAAATCTCTGATAATTTGCCTAAATGGCATGAATAGACTGGTTATCACAGTGGGTAAGGTGTTGGGTTTGCATTATCAAATTAAGACTGTCATCGGTTCGAATACCATGTAAGCATGTATTTATTTTACAAGTCTGCTTTGTGGTTTGTGGCTCTATAATATGAATGCATATGTCTTTTAACAACAATAGTCAAGTCTTCCAATGGACTTGTTAGTGAAACCCAATAGATAGCTTTATTTTCTCTTTGTTTATTCAAATATTGAATGCATATTTCTTATAACTTTAATAATAAAGTGTTCTAATGACTTGCTTATGACACCACATAGAATATATGATGTTTAGCACTTTGGACACTGTAGCTTATTTACTTAAACCTCTGATAAATTGCGAGACTGGTATGAATAGACTGTTTAGCACAGTAGGTATAGCGTATGGTTTGCACTATCAAATTAAGACTGTCATTGGTTCGAATACCGTGTAATTATGTATTTATTTTACAAGTCTGCATTGTGGTTTGTGGCTCTATAATATGAATGCATATGTCTTTTAACAACAGTAGTCAAGTCTTCCAATGGACTTGTTAGTGAAACCCAATAGATAGCTTTATTTTCTCTTTGTTTACTCAAATATTGAATGCATATGTCTTATAACTTTAATAGTAAAGTGTTCTAATGACTTGCTTATGACACCACATAGAATAAATTATGTTTAGCATCTTGGACACTGTAGCTTATTTACGTAAACCTCTGATAAATTGCGGGACTAGTATGAATAGACTGGTTAGCACAGTAGTTAATTTGTTGGGTTTGCACTATCAAATTAAGACTGTCATTGGTTCGAATACCATGTAAGCATGTGTTTATTTTACAAGTGTGGATTGTGGCTCTATAATATGAATGCATATGTCTTTTAACAACAATAGTCAAGATTTCCAATGGACTTGTAAGTTAAACCCAATAGATAGCTTTATTTTCTCTTTGTTTACTCAAATATTGAATGCATATGTCTTATTACTTTAATAGTAAAGTGTTCTAATGACTTGCTTATGACACCACATAGAATATATCATGTTTAGTACCTTGGACACTGTAGCTTTTTTACTTAAATCTCTGATAAATTGCATCTCTGGTATGTATAGACTGGTTAATACAGTTGGTAAGGTGTTGGGTTTGCACTGTCAACTTAAGACTGTCATTGGTTTGAATCCTGTGTAAGCATGTTTCTTATTTAATAGTCTGCATTGTGGTTTGTGGCTCTGTAATATGAATGCATATGTCTTTTAACAACAATAGTCAAGTCTTCCAATGGAGTCTTAGTGAAACCCAATAGATTGCTTTATTTTCTCTTTGTTTACTGAAATATTGAATGCATATGTCTTATAACTTTAGTAGTAAAGTATTCTAATGACTTGCTTATGACACCCCATAGAATATATCATGTTTAGTACCATGGACACTGTAGCTTATTTAGTTAATCTCTGATAAATTGTGAGACTGGAATGCAGACTGCTTAACACTGTGGGTAAGGTGTTGGGTTTGCACTATCAAATTAAAACTGTCATTGGTTTTGAATTCCATGTAAGCATGTATTTAATTATTTTACAAGTCTGCATTGTGGTTTGTGGCTCTATAATATGAATGCATATGTCTTTTAACAACAATAGTCAAGTCTTCCAATGGACTTGTTAGTGAAACACAATAGATAGCTTTATTTTCTCTTTGTTTACTCAAATATTGAATGCATATGTCTTATAACTTTAATAGTAAAGTGTTCTAATGACTTGCTTATGACACCACATAGAATATATGATGTTTAGCACCTTGGACACTGTAGCTTATTTACTTAAACCTCTGATAAATTGCGTGACTGGTATGAATAGACTGGTTAGCACAGTAGGTATAGCTTATGGTTTGCACTATCAAATTAAGACTGTCATTGGTTCGAATACCGTGTAATCATGTGTTTTTTTACAAGTCTGCATTGTGGTTTGTGGCTCTATAATATGAATGCATATGTCTTTTAACAACAATAGTCAAGTCTTCCAATGGACTTGTTTGTGAAACCCAATAGATAGCTTTATTTTCTCTTTGTTTACTCAAATATTGAATGCACATGTCATATAACTTTAATAGTAAAGTGTTCTAATGACTTGCTTATGACACCACATAGAATATATCATGTTTAGTACCTTGGACACTGTAGCTTATTTACTTAAATCTCTGATAAATTGCATAAATTATATGAATAGACTTGTAAGCACAGTGGGTAAGGTGTTGGGTTTGCACTATCAATTTAAGACTGTCATTGGTTCGAATACCATGTAAGCATGTATTTATTTTACAAGTCTGCTTTGTGGTTTGTGGCTCTATAATATGAATGCATATGTCTTTTAACAACAATAGTCAAGTCTTCCAATGGACTTGTTAGTGAAACCCAATAGATAGCTTTATTTTCTCTTTGTTTACTCAAATATTGAATGCACGTGTCTTATAACTTTAATAGTAAAGTGTTCTAATGACTTGCTTATGACACCACAAAGAATATATCATGTTTAGTACCTTGGACACTATAGCTTATTTACTTAAATCTCTGATAATTTGCCTAAATGGTATGAATAGACTGGTTATCACAGTGGGTAAGGTGTTGGGTTTGCATTATCAAATTAAGACTGTCATCGGTTCGAATATCATAAAAGCATGTATTTATTTTACAAGTCTGCTTTGTGGTTTGTGGCTCTATAATATGAATGCATATGTCTTTTAACAACAATAGTCAAGTCTTCCAATGGACTTGTTAGTGAAACCTAATAGATAGCTTAATTTTCTCTTTGTTTACTCAAATATTGAATGCATATGTCTTATAACTTTAATAATAAAGTGTTCTAATGACTTGTTTATGACACCACATAGAATATATGATGTTTAGCACCTTGGACACTGTAGCTTATTTACTTAAACCTCTGATAAATTGCGTGACTGGTATGAATAGACTGTTTAGCACAGTAGGTATAGCGTATGGTTTGCACTATCAAATTAAGACTGTCATTGGTTCGAATACAGTGTAATTATGTATTTATTTTACAAGTCTGCATTGTGGTTTGTGGCTCTACAATATGAATGCATATGTCTTTTAACAACAATAGTCAAGTCTTCCAATGGACTTGTTAGTGAAACCCAATAGATAGCTTTATTTTCTCTTTGTTTACTCAAATATTGAATGCACGTGTCTTATAACTTTAATAGTAAAGTGTTCTAATGACTTGCTTATGACACGACAAAGAATATATCATGTTTAGTACCTTGGACACTATAGCTTATTTACTTAAATCTCTGATAATTTGCCTAAATGGTATGAATAGACTGGTTATCACAGTGGGTAAGGTGTTGGGTTTGCATTATCAAATTAAGACTGTCATTGGTTCGAATACCATGTAAGCATGTATTTATTTTACAAGTCTGCATTGTGGTTTGTGGCTCTATAATATGAATGCATATGTCTTTTAACAACAGTAGTCAAGTCTTCCAATGGACTTGTTAGTGAAACCCAATAGATAGCTTTATTTTCTCTTTGTTTACTCAAATATTGAATGCATATGTCTTATAACTTTAATAGTAAAGTGTTCTAATGACTTGCTTATGACACCACATAGAATAAATTATGTTTAGCATCTTGGACACTGTAGCTTATTTACTTAAACCTCTGAAAAATTGCGGGACTAGTATGAATAGACTGGTTAGCACAGTAGTTAATTTGTTGGGTTTGCACTATCAAATTAAGACTGTCATTGGTTCGAATACCATGTAAGCATGTGTTTATTTTACAAGTGTGGATTGTGGCTCTATAATATGAATGCATATGTCTTTTAACAACAATAGTCAAGATTTCCAATGGACTTGTAAGTTAAACCCAATAGATAGCTTTATTTTCTCTTTGTTTACTCAAATATTGAATGCATATGTCTTATTACTTTAATAGTAAAGTGTTCTAATGACTTGCTTATGACACCACATAGAATATATCATGTTTAGTACCTTGGACACTGTAGCTTTTTTACTTAAATCTCTGATAAATTGCATCTCTGGTATGTATAGACTGGTTAATACAGTTGGTAAGGTGTTGGGTTTGCACTGTCAACTTAAGACTGTCATTGGTTTGAATCCCGTGTAAGCATGTTTCTTATTTAATAGTCTGCATTGTGGTTTGTGGCTCTGTAATATGAATGCATATGTCTTTTAACAACAATAGTCAAGTCTTCCAATGGAGTCTTAGTGAAACCCAATAGATTGCTTTATTTTCTCTTTGTTTACTGAAATATTGAATGCATATGTCTTATAACTTTAGTAGTAAAGTATTCTAATGACTTGCTTATGACACCCCATAGAATATATCATGTTTAGTACCATGGACACTGTAGCTTATTTACTTAATCTCTGATAAATTGTGAGACTGGAATGCAGACTGTTTAACACTGTGGGTAAGGTGTTGGGTTTGCACTATCAAATTAAAACTGTCATTGGTTTTGAATTCCATGTAAGCATGTATTTAATTATTTTACAAGTCTGCATTGTGGTTTGTGGCTCTATAATATGAATGCATATGTCTTTTAACAACAATAGTCAAGTCTTCCAATGGACTTGTTTGTGAAACCCAATAGATAGCTTTATTTTCTCTTTGTTTACTCAAATATTGAATGCACATGTCTTGTAACTTTAATTGTAAAGTGTTCTAATGACTTGCTTATGACACCACATAGAATATATCATGTTTAGTACCTTGGACACTGTAGCTTATTTACTTAAATCTCTGATAATTTGCTTAAATGGTATGAATAGACTGGTTATCACAGTGGGTAAGGTGTTGGGTTTGCATTATTAAATTAAGACTGTCATTGGTTTGAATACCATATAAGCATGTATTTATTTTACAAGTCTGCTTTGTGGTTTGTGGCTCTATAATATGAATGCATATGTCTTTTAACAACAATAGTCAAGTCTTCCAATGGACTTGTTAGTGAAACCCAATAGATAGCTTTATTTTCTCTTTGTTTACTCAAATATTGAATGCATATGTCTTATAACTTTAATAGTAAAGTGTTCTAATGACTTGCTTATGACACCACATAGAATATATGATGTTTAGCACCTTGGACACTGTAGCTTATTTACTTAAACCTCTGATAAATTGCGTGACTGGTATGAATAGACTGGTTAGCACAGTAGGTATAGCGTATGGTTTGCACTATCAAATTAAGACTGTCATTGGTTCGAATACCGTGTAATCATGTGTTTTTTTTTACAAGTCTGCATTGTGGTTTGTGGCTCTATAATATGAATGCATATGTCTTTTAACAACAATAGTCAAGTCTTCCAATGGACTTGTTAGTGAAACCCAATAGATAGCTTTATTTTCTCTTTGTTTACTCAAATATTGAATGCACATGTCTTATAACTTTAATAGTAAAGTGTTCTAATGACTTGCTTATGACACCACATAGAATATACCATGTTTAGTACCTTGGACACTATAGCTTATTTACTTAAATCTCTGATAAATTGCATAAATGATATGAATAGACTTGTAAGCACAGTGGGTAAGGTGTTGGGTTTGCACTATCAATTTAAGACTGTCATTGGTTCGAATACCATGTAAGCATGTATTTATTTTACAAGTCTGCATTGTGGTTTGTGGCTCTATAATATGAATGCATATGTCTTTTAACAACAGTAGTCAAGTCTTCCAATGGACTTGTTTGTGAAACCCAATAGATAGCTTTATTTTCTCTTTGTTTAGTAAAATATTGAATGCACATGTCTTATAACTTTAATAGTAAATTGTTCTAATGACTTGCTTATGACACCACATAGAATATATCATGTTTAGTACCTTGGACACTATAGCTTATTTACTTAAATCTCTGATAAATTGCTTAAATGGTATGAATAGACTGGTTATCACAGTGGGTAAGGTGTTGGGTTTGCATTATCAAATTAAGACTGTCATTGGTTCGAATATCATATAAGCATGTATTTATTTTACAAGTCTGCTTTGTGGTTTGTGGCTCTATAATATGAATGCATATGTCTTTTAACAACAATAGTCAAGTCTTCCAATGGACTTGTTAGTGAAACCCAATAGATAGCTTTATTTTCTCTTTGTTTACTCAAATATTGAATGCATATGTCTTATAACTTTAATAGTAAAGTGTTCTAATGACTTGCTTATGACACCACATAGAATATATGATGTTTAGCACCTTGGACACTGTAGCTTATTTACTTAAACCTCTGATAAATTGCGTGACTGGTATGAATAGACTGTTTAGCACAGTAGGTATAGCGTATGGTTTGCACTATCAAATTAAGACTGTCATTGGTTCGAATACCGTGTAATTATGTATTTATTTTACAAGTCTGCATTGTGGTTTGTGGCTCTACAATATGAATGCATATGTCTTTTAACAACAATAGTCAAGTCTTCCAATGGACTTGTTAGTGAAACCCAATAGATAGCTTTATTTTCTCTTTGTTTACTCAAATATTGAATGCACGTGTCTTATAACTTTAATAGTAAAGTGTTCTAATGACTTGCTTATGACACGACAAAGAATATATCATGTTTAGTACCTTGGACACTATAGCTTATTTACTTAAATCTCTGATAATTTGCCTAAATGGTATGAATAGACTGGTTATCACAGTGGGTAAGGTGTTGGGTTTGCATTATCAAATTAAGACTGTCATTGGTTCGAATACCATGTAAGCATGTATTTATTTTACAAGTCTGCATTGTGGTTTGTGGCTCTATAATATGAATGCATATGTCTTTTAACAACAGTAGTCAAGTCTTCCAATGGACTTGTTAGTGAAACCCAATAGATAGCTTTATTTTCTCTTTGTTTACTCAAATATTGAATGCATATGTCTTATAACTTTAATAGTAAAGTGTTCTAATGACTTGCTTATGACACCACATAGAATAAATTATGTTTAGCATCTTGGACACTGTAGCTTATTTACTTAAACCTCTGATAAATTGCGGGACTAGTATGAATAGACTGGTTAGCACAGTAGTTAATTTGTTGGGTTTGCACTATCAAATTAAGACTGTCATTGGTTCGAATACCATGTAAGCATGTGTTTATTTTACAAGTGTGGATTGTGGCTCTATAATATGAATGCATATGTCTTTTAACAACAATAGTCAAGATTTCCAATGGACTTGTAAGTTAAACCCAATAGATAGCTTTATTTTCTCTTTGTTTACTCAAATATTGAATGCATATGTCTTATTACTTTAATAGTAAAGTGTTCTAATGACTTGCTTATGACACCACATAGAATATATCATGTTTAGTACCTTGGACACTGTAGCTTTTTTACTTAAATCTCTGATAAATTGCATCTCTGGTATGTATAGACTGGTTAATACAGTTGGTAAGGTGTTGGGTTTGCACTGTCAACTTAAGACTGTCATTGGTTTGAATCCCGTGTAAGCATGTTTCTTATTTAATAGTCTGCATTGTGGTTTGTGGCTCTGTAATATGAATGCATATGTCTTTTAACAACAATAGTCAAGTCTTCCAATGGAGTCTTAGTGAAACCCAATAGATTGCTTTATTTTCTCTTTGTTTACTGAAATATTGAATGCATATGTCTTATAACTTTAGTAGTAAAGTATTCTAATGACTTGCTTATGACACCCCATAGAATATATCATGTTTAGTACCATGGACACTGTAGCTTATTTACTTAATCTCTGATAAATTGTGAGACTGGAATGCAGACTGTTTAACACTGTGGGTAAGGTGTTGGGTTTGCACTATCAAATTAAAACTGTCATTGGTTTTGAATTCCATGTAAGCATGTATTTAATTATTTTACAAGTCTGCATTGTGGTTTGTGGCTCTATAATATGAATGCATATGTCTTTTAACAACAATAGTCAAGTCTTCCAATGGACTTGTTTGTGAAACCCAATAGATAGCTTTATTTTCTCTTTGTTTACTCAAATATTGAATGCACATGTCTTGTAACTTTAATTGTAAAGTGTTCTAATGACTTGCTTATGACACCACATAGAATATATCATGTTAAGTACCTTGGACACTGTAGCTTATTTACTTAAATCTCTGATAATTTGCTTAAATGGTATGAATAGACTGGTTATCACAGTGGGTAAGGTGTTGGGTTTGCATTATTAAATTAAGACTGTCATTGGTTTGAATACCATATAAGCATGTATTTATTTTACAAGTCTGCTTTGTGGTTTGTGGCTCTATAATATGAATGCATATGTCTTTTAACAACAATAGTCAAGTCTTCCAATGGACTTGTTAGTGAAACCCAATAGATAGCTTTATTTTCTCTTTGTTTACTCAAATATTGAATGCATATGTCTTATAACTTTAATAGTAAAGTGTTCTAATGACTTGCTTATGACACCACATAGAATATATGATGTTTAGCACCTTGGACACTGTAGCTTATTTACTTAAACCTCTGATAAATTGCGTGACTGGTATGAATAGACTGGTTAGCACAGTAGGTATAGCGTATGGTTTGCACTATCAAATTAAGACTGTCATTGGTTCGAATACCGTGTAATCATGTGTTTTTTTTTACAAGTCTGCATTGTGGTTTGTGGCTCTATAATATGAATGCATATGTCTTTTAACAACAATAGTCAAGTCTTCCAATGGACTTGTTAGTGAAACCCAATAGATAGCTTTATTTTCTCTTTGTTTACTCAAATATTGAATGCACATGTCTTATAACTTTAATAGTAAAGTGTTCTAATGACTTGCTTATGACACCACATAGAATATACCATGTTTAGTACCTTGGACACTATAGCTTATTTACTTAAATCTCTGATAAATTGCATAAATGATATGAATAGACTTGTAAGCACAGTGGGTAAGGTGTTGGGTTTGCACTATCAATTTAAGACTGTCATTGGTTCGAATACCATGTAAGCATGTATTTATTTTACAAGTCTGCATTGTGGTTTGTGGCTCTATAATATGAATGCATATGTCTTTTAACAACAGTAGTCAAGTCTTCCAATGGACTTGTTAGTGAAACCCAATAGATAGCTTTATTTTCTCTTTGTTTACTCAAATATTCAATGCACATGTCTTATAACTTTAATAGTAAAGTGTTCTAATGACTTGCTTATGACACCACAAAGAATATATCATGTTTAGTACCTTGGACACTATAGCTTATTTACTTAAATCTCTGATAATTTGCATAAATGGTATGAATAGACTGGTTATCACAGTGGGTAAGGTGTTGGGTTTGCATTATCAAATTAAGACTGTCATCGGTTCGAATACCTTGTAAGCATGTATTTATTTTACAAGTCTGCTTTGTGGTTTGTGGCTTTATAATATGAATGCATATGTCTTTTAACAACAATAGTCAAGTCTTTTAATGGACTTGTTAGTGAAACCCAATAGATAGCTTTATTTTCTCTTTGTTTACTCAAATATTGAATGCACATGTCTTATAACTTTAATAGTAAAGTGTTCTAATGACTTCCTTATGACACCACATAGAATATACCATGTTTAGTACCTTGGACACTATAGCTTATTTACTTAAATCTCTGATAAATTGCGTAAGTGGTATGAATAGACTTGTAAGCACAGTGGGTAAGGTGTTGGGTTTGCAGTATCAAATTAAGACTGTCATTGGTTCGAATATCATATAAGCATGTATTTATTTTACTAGTCTGCTTTGTGGTTTGTGGCTCTATAATATGAATGCATATGTCTTTTAACAACAATAGTCAAGTCTTCCAATGGACTTGTTAGTGAAACCCAATAGATAGCTTTATTTTCTCTTTGTTTACTCAAATATTGAATGCATATGTCTTATAACTTTAATAGTAAAGTGTTCTAATGACTTGCTTATGACACCACATAGAATATATGATGTTTAGCACCTTGGACACTGTAGCTTATTTACTTAAACCTCTGATAAATTGCGTGACTGGTATGAATAGACTGTTTAGCACAGTAGGTATAGCGTATGGTTTGCACTATCAAATAAGACTGTCATTGGTTCGAACACTGTGTAATTATGTATTTATTTTACAAGTCTGCATTGTGGTTTGTGGCTCTATAATATGAATGCATATGTCTTTTAACAAAAATAGTCAAGTCTTCCAATGGACTTGTTAGTGAAACCCAATAGATAGCTTTATTTTCTCTTTGTTTACTCAAATATTGAATGCACATGTCTTATAACTTTAATAGTAAAGTGTTCTAATGACTTCCTTATGACACCACATAGAATATACCATGTTTAGTACCTTGGACACTATAGCTTATTCACTTAAATCTCTGATAAATTGTGGAAGTGGTATGAATAGACTTGTAAGCACAGTGGGTAAGGTGTTGGGTTTGCAGTATCAAATTAAGACTGTCATTGGTTCGAATACCATGTAAGCATGTATTTATTTTACAAGTCTGCATTGTGGTTTGTGGCTCTATAATATGAATGCATATGTCTTTTAACAACAGTAGTCAAGTCTTCCAATGGACTTGTTAGTGAAACCCAATAGATAGCTTTATTTTCTCTTTGTTTACTCAAATATTGAATGCATATGTCTTGTAACTTTAATAGTAAAGTGTTCTAATGACTTGCTTATGACACCACATAGAATATATGATGTTTAGCACCTTGGACACTGTAGCTTATTTACTTAAACCTCTGATAAATTGCGTGATTGGTATGAATAGACAGGTTAGCACAGTAGGTATATCGTATGGTTTGCACTATCAAATTAAGACTGTCATTGGTTCGAATACCATGTAATCATGTGTTTATTTAACAAGTCTGCATTGTGGTTTGTGGCTCTACAATATGAATGCATATGTCTTTTAACAACAATAGTCAAGTCTTCCAATGGACTTGTTAGTGAAACCCAATAGATAGCTTTATTTTCTCTTTGTTTACTCAAATATTGAATGCACGTGTCTTATAACTTTAATAGTAAAGTGTTCTAATGACTTGCTTATGACACGACAAAGAATATATCATGTTTAGTACCTTGGACACTATAGCTTATTTACTTAAATCTCTGATAATTTGCCTAAATGGTATGAATAGACTGGTTATCACAGTGGGTAAGGTGTTGGGTTTGCATTATCAAATTAAGACTGTCATTGGTTCGAATAACATATAAGCATGTATTTATTTTACAAGTCTGCTTTGTGGTTTGTGGCTCTATAATATGAATGCATATGTCTTTTAACAACAGTAGTCAAGTCTTCCAATGGACTTGTTAGTGAAACCCAATAGATAGCTTTATTTTCTCTTTGTTTACTCAAATATTGAATGCATATGTCTTATAACTTTAATAGTAAAGTGTTCTAATGACTTGCTTATGACACCACATAGAATATATGATGTTTAGCACCTTGGACACTGTAGCTTATTTACTTAAACCTCTGATAAATTGCATGACTGGTATGAATAGACTGTTTAGCACAGTAGGTATAGCGTATGGTTTGCACTATCAAATTAAGACTGTCATTGGTTCGAATACCGTGTAATTATGTATTTATTTTACAAGTCTGCATTGTGGTTTGTGGCTCTATAATATGAATGCATATGTCTTTTAACAAAAATAGTCAAGTCTTCCAATGGACTTGTTAGTGAAACCCAATAGATAGCTTTATTTTCTCTTTGTTTACTCAAATATTGAATGCACATGTCTTATAACTTTAATAGTAAAGTGTTCTAATGACTTCCTTATGACACCACATAGAATATACCATGTTTAGTACCTTGGACACTATAGCTTATTTACTTAAATCTCTGATAAATTGCGTAAGTGGTATGAATAGACTTGTAAGCACAGTGGGTAAGGTGTTGGGTTTGCACTATGAAATTAGGACTGTCATTGGTTCGAATACCATGTAAGCATGTATTTATTTTACAAGTCTGCATTGTGGTTTGTGGCTCTATAATATGAATGCATATGTCTTTTAACAACAGTAGTCAAGTCATCCAATGGACTTGTTAGTGAAACCCAATAGATAGCTTTATTTTCTCTTTGTTTACTCAAATATTGAATGCATATGTCTTATAACTTTAATAGTAAAGTGTTCTAATGACTTGCTTATGACACCACATAGAATAAATTATGTTTAGCATCTTGGACACTGTAGCTTATTTACTTAAACCTCTGATAAATTGCGGGACTAGTATGAATAGACTGGTTAGCACAGTAGTTAATTTGTTGGGTTTGCACTATCAAATTAAGACTGTCATTGGTTCGAATACCATGTAAGCATGTGTTTATTTTACAAGTGTGGATTGTGGCTCTATAATATGAATGCATATGTCTTTTAACAACAATAGTCAAGATTTCCAATGGACTTGTAAGTTAAACCCAATAGATAGCTTTATTTTCTCTTTGTTTACTCAAATATTGAATGCATATGTCTTATTACTTTAATAGTAAAGTGTTCTAATGACTTGCTTATGACACCACATAGAATATATCATGTTTAGTACCTTGGACACTGTAGCTTTTTTACTTAAATCTCTGATAAATTGCATCTCTGGTATGTATAGACTGGTTAATACAGTTGGTAAGGTGTTGGGTTTGCACTGTCAACTTAAGACTGTCATTGGTTTGAATCCCGTGTAAGCATGTTTCTTATTTAATAGTCTGCATTGTGGTTTGTGGCTCTGTAATATGAATGCATATGTCTTTTAACAACAATAGTCAAGTCTTCCAATGGAGTCTTAGTGAAACCCAATAGATTGCTTTATTTTCTCTTTGTTTACTGAAATATTGAATGCATATGTCTTATAACTTTAGTAGTAAAGTATTCTAATGACTTGCTTATGACACCCCATAGAATATATCATGTTTAGTACCATGGACACTGTAGCTTATTTACTTAATCTCTGATAAATTGTGAGACTGGAATGCAGACTGTTTAACACTGTGGGTAAGGTGTTGGGTTTGCACTATCAAATTAAAACTGTCATTGGTTTTGAATTCCATGTAAGCATGTATTTAATTATTTTACAAGTCTGCATTGTGGTTTGTGGCTCTATAATATGAATGCATATGTCTTTTAACAACAATAGTCAAGTCTTCCAATGGACTTGTTAGTGAAACCCAATAGATAGCTTTATTTTCTCTTTGTTTACTCAAATATTGAATGCACATGTCTTATAACTTTAATAGTAAAGTGTTCTAATGACTTGCTTATGACACCACATAGAATATATCATGTTTAGTACCTTGGACACTGTAGCTTATTTACTTAAATCTCTGATAATTTGCTTAAACGGTATGAATAGACTGGTTATCACAGTGGGTAAGGTGTTGGGTTTGCATTATCAAATTAAGACTGTCATTGGTTCGAATACCATATAAGCATGTATTTATTTTACAAGTCTGCTTTGTGGTTTGTGGCTCTATAATATGAATGCATATGTCTTTTAACAACAATAGTCAAGTCTTCCAATGGACTTGTTAGTGAAACCCAATAGATAGCTTTATTTTCTCTTTGTTTACTCAAATATTGAATGCATATGTCTTATAACTTTAATAGTAAAGTGTTCTAATGACTTGCTTATGACACCACATAGAATATATGATGTTTAGCACCTTGGACACTGTAGCTTATTTACTTAAACCTCTGATAAATTGCGTGACTGGTATGACTAGACTGGTTAGCACAGTAGGTATAGCGTATGGTTTGCACTATCAAATTAAGACTGTCATTGGTTCGAATACCGTGTAATCATGTGTTTTTTTTTACAAGTCTGCATTGTGGTTTGTGGCTCTATAATATGAATGCATATGTCTTTTAACAACAATAGTCAAGTCTTCCAATGGACTTGTTAGTGAAACCCAATAGATAGCTTTATTTTCTCTTTGTTTACTCAAATATTGAATGCACATGTCTTATAACTTTAATAGTAAAGTGTTCTAATGACTTGCTTATGACACCACATAGAATATACCATGTTTAGTACCTTGGACACTATAGCTTATTTACTTAAATCTCTGATAAATTGCATAAATGATATGAATAGACTTGTAAGCACAGTGGGTAAGGTGTTGGGTTTGCACTATAAATTTAAGACTGGCATTGGTTCGAATACCATGTAAGCATGTATTTATTTTACAAGTCTGCATTGTGGTTTGTGGCTCTATAATATGAATGCATATGTCTTTTAACAACAGTAGTCAAGTCTTCCAATGGACTTGTTAGTGAAACCCAATAGATAGCTTTATTTTCTCTTTGTTTACTCAAATATTGAATGCATATGTCTTATAACTTTAATAGTAAAGTGTTCTAATGACTTGCTTATGACACCACATAGAATAAATTATGTTTAGCATCTTGGACACTGTAGCTTATTTACTTAAACCTCTGATAAATTGTGGGACTAGTATGAATAGACTGGTTAGCACAGTAGTTAATTTGTTGGTTTTGAACTATCAAATTAAGACTGTCATTGGTTCAAATACCATGTAAGCATGTGTTTATTTTACAAGTGTGGATTGTGGCTCTATAATATGAATGCATATGTCTTTTAACAACAATAGTCAAGTCTTCCAATGGACTTGTAAGTTAAACCCAATAGATAGCTTTATTTTCTCTTTGTTTACTCAAATATTGAATGCATATGTCTTATAACTTTAATAGTAAAGTGTTCTAATGACTTGCTTATGACACCACATAGAATATATCATGTTTAGTACCTTGGACACTGTAGCTTATTTACTTAAATCTCTGATAAATTGCATCTCTGGTATGTATAGACTGGTTAATACAGGTGTTGGGTTTGCACTGTCAACTTAAGACTGTCATTGGTTTGAATCCCATGTAAGCATGTTTCTATTTTAATTATCTGCATTGTGGTTTGTGGCTCTGTAATATGAATGCATATGTCTTTTAACAACAATAGTCAAGTCTTCCAATGGAGTCTTAGTGAAACCCAATAGATTGCTTTATTTTCTCTTTGTTTACTGAAATATTGAATGCATATGTCTTATAACTTTAGTAGTAAAGTATTCTAATGACTTGCTTATGACACCCCATAGAATATATCATGTTTAGTACCATGGACACTGTAGCTTATTTACCTAATCTCTGATATATTGTGAGACTGGAATGCAGACTGGTTAACACAGTGGGTAAGGTGTTGGGTTTTTCACTATCAAATTAAGACTGTCATTGGTTTTGAATTCCATGTAAGCACGTATTTAATTATTTATAAGTCTGCATTGTGGTTTGTGGCTCTATAATATGAATGCATATGTCTTTTATCAACAATAGTCAAGTCTTCCAATGGACTTGTTAGTGAAACCCAATAGATAGCTTTATTTTCTCTTTGTTTACTCAAATATTGAATGCACATGTCTTATAACTTTAATAGTAAAGTGTTCTAATGACTTGCTTATGACACCACAAAGAATATATCATGTTTAGTACCTTGGACACTATAGCTTATTTACTTAAATCTCTGATAATTTGCCTAAATGGTATGAATAGACTGGTTATCACAGTGGGTAAGGTGTTGGGTTTGCATTATCAAATTAAGACTGTCATCGGTTCGAATACCATGTAAGCATGTATTTATTTTACAAGTCTGCTTTGTGGTTTGTGGCTCTATAATATGAATGCATATGTCTTTTAACAACAATAGTCAAGTCTTCCAATGGACTTGTTAGTGAAACCCAATAGATAGCTTTATTTTCTCTTTGTTTACTCAAATATTGAATGCATATGTCTTATAACTTTAATAGTAAAGTGTTCTAATGACTTGCTTATGACACCACATAGAATATATGATGTTTAGCACCTTGGACACTGTAGCTTATTTACTTAAGCCTCTGATAAATTGTGTGACTGGTATGAATAGACTGGTTAGCACAGTAGGTAAGGTGTTGGGTGTGCACTATCAAATTAAGACTGTCATTGGTTCGAATACCATGTAAGCATGTGTTTATTTTACAAGTGTGGATTGTGGCTCTATAATATGAATGCATATGTCTTTTAACAACAATAGTCAAGATTTCCAATGGACTTGTAAGTGAAACCCAATAGATAGCTTTATTTTCTCTTTGTTTACTCAAATATTGACTGCATATGTCTTATTACTTTAATAGTAAAGTGTTCTAATGACTTGCTTATGACACCACATAGAATATACCATGTTTAGTACCTTGGACACTATAGCTTATTTACTTAAATCTCTGATAAATTGCATAAATGATATGAATAGACTTGTAAGCACAGTGGGTAAGGTGTTGGGTTTGCACTATAAATTTAAGACTGGCATTGGTTCGAATACCATATAAGCATGTATTTATTTTACAAGTCTGCATTGTGGTTTGTGGCTCTA
Organism: Pseudophryne corroboree; assembly: GCF_028390025.1. Lineage (NCBI taxonomy): Eukaryota > Metazoa > Chordata > Amphibia > Anura > Myobatrachidae > Pseudophryne > Pseudophryne corroboree. The sequence continues at coordinate 710,129,892 of NC_086449.1, read as the reverse complement.
TAATATGAATGCATATGTCTTTTAACAACAGTAGTCAAGTCTTCCAATGGACTTGTTAGTGAAACCCAATAGATAGCTTTATTTTCTCTTTGTTTACTCAAATATTGAATGCATATGTCTTATAACTTTAATAGTAAAGTGTTCTAATGACTTGCTTATGACACCACATAGAATAAATTATGTTTAGCATCTTGGACACTGTAGCTTATTTACTTAAACCTCTGATAAATTGTGGGACTAGTATGAATAGACTGGTTAGCACAGTAGTTAATTTGTTGGGTTTGAACTATCAAATTAAGACTGTCATTGGTTCAAATACCATGTAAGCATGTGTTTATTTTACAAGTGTGGATTGTGGCTCTATAATATGAATGCATATGTCTTTTAACAACAATAGTCAAGTCTTCCAATGGACTTGTAAGTTAAACCCAATAGATAGCTTTATTTTCTCTTTGTTTACTCAAATATTGAATGCATATGTCTTATAACTTTAATAGTAAAGTGTTCTAATGACTTGCTTATGACAAGACATAGAATATATCATGTTTAGTACCTTGGACACTGTAGCTTATTTACTTAAATCTCTGATAAATTGCATCTCTGGTATGTATAGACTGGTTAATACAGGTGTTGGGTTTGCACTGTCAACTTAAGACTGTCATTGGTTTGAATCCCATGTAAGCATGTTTCTATTTTAATTATCTGCATTGTGGTTTGTGGCTCTGTAATATGAATGCATATGTCTTTTAACAACAATAGTCAAGTCTTCCAATGGAGTCTTAGTGAAACCCAGTAGATTGCTTTATTTTCTCTTTGTTTACTGAAATATTGAATGCATATGTCTTATAACTTTAGTAGTAAAGTATTCTAAAGACTTGCTTATGACACCCCATAGAATATATCATGTTTAGTACCATGGACACTGTAGCTTATTTACTTAATCTCTGATAAATTGTGAGACTGGAATGCAGACTGTTTAACACTGTGGGTTAGGTGTTGGGTTTGCACTATCAAATTAAAACTGTCATTGGTTTTGAATTCCATGTAAGCATGTGTTTAATTATTTATAAGTCTGCATTGTGGTTTGTGGCTCTATAATATGAATGCATATGTCTTCTAACAACAATAGTCAAGTCTTCCAATGGACTTGTTAGTGAAACCCAATAGATAGCTTTATTTTCTCTTTGTTTACTCAAATATTGAATGCACATGTCTTATAACTTTAATAGTAAAGTGTTCTAATGACTTGCTTATGACACCACAAAGAATATATCATGTTTAGTACCTTGGACACTATAGCTTATTTACTTAAATCTCTGATAATTTGCCTGAATGGTATGAATAGACTGGTTATCACAGTGGGTAAGGTGTTGGGTTTGCATTATCAAATTAAGACTGTCATCGGTTCGAATACCATGTAAGCATGTATTTATTTTACAAGTCTGCTTTGTGGTTTGTGGCTCTATAATATGAATGCATATGTCTTTTAACAACAATAGTCAAGTCTTCCAATGGACTTGTTAGTGAAACCAATAGATAGCTTTATTTTCTCTTTGTTTACTCAAATATTGAATGCACGTGTCTTATAACTTTAATAGTAAAGTGTTCTAATGACTTGCTTATGACACCACAAAGAATATATCATGTTTAGTACCTTGGACACTATAGCTTATTTACTTAAATCTCTGATAATTTGCCTTAATGGTATGAATAGACTGGTTATCACAGTGGGTAAGGTGTTGGGTTTGCATTATCAAATTAAGACTGTCATCGGTTTGAATACCATGTAAGCATGTATTTAATTATTTTACAAGTCTGCATTGTGGTTTGTGGCTCTGTAATATGAATGCATATGTCTTTTAACAACAATAGTCAAGTCTTCCAATGGAGTCTTAGTGAAACCCAATAGATTGCTTTATTTTCTCTTTGTTTACTGAAATATTGAATGCATATGTCTTATAACTTTAGTAGTAAAGTATTCTAATGACTTGCTTATGACACCCCATAGAATATATCATGTTTAGTACCATGGACACTGTAGCTTATTTACCTAATCTCTGATATATTGTGAGACTGGAATGCAGACTGGTTAACACAGTGGGTAAGGTGTTGGGTTTTTCACTATCAAATTAAGACTGTCATTGGTTTTGAATTCCATGTAAGCACGTATTTAATTATTTATAAGTCTGCATTGTGGTTTGTGGCTCTATAATATGAATGCATATGTCTTTTAACAACAATAGTCAAGTCTTCCAATGGACTTGTTAGTGAAACCCAATAGATAGCTTTATTTTCTCTTTGTAAACTCAAATATTGAATGCACATGTCTTATAACTTTAATAGTAAAGTGTTCTAATGACTTGCTTATGACACCACAAAGAATATATCATGTTTAGTACCTTGGACACTATAGCTTATTTACTTAAATCTCTGATAATTTGCCTAAATGGTTTGAATAGACTGGTTATCACAGTGGGTAAGGTGTTGGGTTTGCATTATCAAATTAAGACTGTCATCGGTTCGAATACCATGTAAGCATGTATTTATTTTACAAGTCTGCTTTGTGGTTTGTGGCTCTATAATATGAATGCATATGTCTTTTAACAACAATAGTCAAGTCTTCCAATGGACTTGTTAGTGAAACCCAATAGATAGCTTTATTTTCTCTTTGTTTACTCAAATATTGAATGCATATGTCTTATAACTTTAATAGTAAAGTGTTCTAATGACTTGCTTATGACACCACATAGAATATATGATGTTTAGCACCTTGGACACTGTAGCTTATTTACTTAAGCCTCTGATAAATTGTGTGACTGGTATGAATAGACTGGTTAGCACAGTAGGTAAGGTGTTGGGTGTGCACTATCAAATTAAGACTGTCATTGGTTCGAATACCATGTAAGCATGTGTTTATTTTACAAGTGTGGATTGTTGCTCTATAATATGAATGCATATGTCTTTTAACAACAATAGTCAAGTCTTGCAATGGACTTGTAAGTGAAACCCAATAGATAGATTTATTTTCTCTTTGTTTACTCAAATAATGAATGCATATGTCTTATAACTTTAATAGTAATGTGTTCTAATGACTTGCTTATGACACCACATAGAATATATCATGTTTAGTACCTTGGACACTGTAGCTTATTTACTTAAATCTCTGATAAATTGCATCTCTGGTATGTATAGACTGGTTAGTACAGTTGGTAAGGTGTTGGGTTTGCACTGTTAACTTAAGACTGTCATTGGTTTGAAAGCATGTTTCTATTTTAATAGTCTGCATTGTGGTTTGTGGCTCTGTAATTTGAATGCATATGTCTTTTAACAACAATAGTCAAGTCTTCCAATGGACTTGTTAGTGAACCCAATAGATAGCTTTATTTTCTCTTTGTTTACTCAAATATTGAATGCACGTGTCTTATAACTTTAATAGTAAAGTGTTCTAATGACTTGCTTATGACACCACAAAGAATATATCATGTTTAGTACCTTGGACACTATAGCTTATTTACTTAAATCTCTGATAATTTGCCTAAATGGTATGAATAGACTGGTTATCACAGTGGGTAAGGTGTTGGGTTTGCATTATCAAATTAAGACTGTCATCGGTTCGAATACCATGTAAGCATGTATTTAATTATTTTACAAGTCTGCATTGTGGTTTGTGGCTCTATAATATGAATGCATATGTCTTTTAACAACAATAGTCAAGTCTTCCAATGGACTTGTTAGTGAAACCCAATAGATAGCTTTATTTTCTCTTTGTTTACTCAAATATTGAATGCACGTGTCTTATAACTTTAATAGTAAAGTGTTCTAATGACTTGCTTATGACACCACAAAGAATATATCATGTTTAGTACCTTGGACACTATAGCTTATTTACTTAAATCTCTGATAATTTGCCTAAACGGTATGAATAGACTGGTTATCACAGTGGGTAAGGTGTTGGGTTTGCGTTATCAAATTAAGACTGTCATCGGTTCGAATACCATGTAAGCATGTATTTTTTTTACAAGTCTGCTTTGTGGTTTGTGGCTCTATACTATGAATGCATATGTCTTTTAACAACAATAGTCAAGTCTTCCAATGGACTTGTAAGTGAAACCCAAATAGATAGCTTTATTTTCTCTTTGTTTACTCAAATATTGAATGCATATGTCTTATAACTTTAATAGTAAAGTGTTCTAATGACTTGCTTATGACACCCCATAGAATATGTCATGTTTCGTACCTTGGACGCTGTAGCTTATTTACTTAAATCTCTGATAAATTGCATCGCTGTTATGTATAGACTGGTTAGTACAGTTGGTAAGGTGTTGGGTTTGCACTATCAAATTAAGACTGCCATTGGTTTGAATCCCATGTAAGCATGTTTATATTTTACAAGTGTGGTTTGTGGCTCTATACAATGTAATGCATATGTATTTTAACAACAATAGTCAAGTCTTCCAATGTATTTGTTAGTGAAACCCAATAGATAGCTTTATTTTATCTTTGTTTATTCAAATATTGAATGCATATGTCTCATAACTTTAGTAGTAAAGTATTTTAATGGCTTGCTTATGACACCCTATATAATATATCATGTTTAGTACCATAAACACTGTAGCTTATTTACTTAATCTCTGATAAATTGCAAGACTGGTATGCAGACTGGTTAGCACAGTAGTTAAGGTGTTGGGTTTGTACTTTCAAATTAAGACTGTCATTGGTTTGAATCCCATGTAAGCATGTATTTATTTTACAAGTCTGCATTGTGGTTTGTGGCTCTATAATATGAATGCATATGTCTTCTAACAACAATAGTCAAGTCTTCCAATGGACTTGTTAGTGAAACCCAATAGATAGCTTTATTTTCTCTTTGTTTAGTAAAATATTGAATGCACATGTCTTATAACTTTAATAGTAAATTGTTCTAATGACTTGCTTATGACACCACATAGAATATATCATGTTTAGTACCTTGGACACTATAGCTTATTTACTTAAATCTCTGATAAATTGCATAAAATGGTATGAATAGACTGGTTAGCACAGTGGGTAAGGTGTTGGGTTTGCATTATCAAATTAAGACTATCATTGGTTCGAATACCATATAAGCATGTATTTATTTTACAAGTCTGCATTGTGGTTTGTGGCTCTATAATATGAATGCATATGTCTTTTAACAACAATAGTCAAGTCTTCCAATGGACTTGTTAGTGAAACCCAATAGATAGCTTTATTTTCTCTTTGTTTACTCAAATATTGAATGCATATGTCTTGTAACTTTAATAGTAAAGTGTTCTAATGACTTGCTTATGACACCACATAGAATATATGATGTTTAGCACCTTGGACACTGTAGCTTATTTACTTAAACCTCTGATAAATTGCGTGATTGGTATGAATAGACTGGTTAGCACAGTAGGTATATCGTATGGTTTGCACTATCAAATTAAGACTGTCATTGGTTCGAATACCATGTAATCATGTGTTTATTTAACAAGTCTGCATTGTGGTTTGTGGCTCTACAATATGAATGCATATGTCTTTTAACAACAATAGTCAAGTCTTCCAATGGACTTGTTAGTGAAACCCAATAGATAGCTTTATTTTCTCTTTGTTTACTCAAATATTGAATGCACGTGTCTTATAACTTTAATAGTAAAGTGTTCTAATGACTTGCTTATGACACGACAAAGAATATATCATGTTTAGTACCTTGGACACTATAGCTTATTTACTTAAATCTCTGATAATTTGCCTAAATGGTATGAATAGACTGGTTATCACAGTGGGTAAGGTGTTGGGTTTGCATTATCAAATTAAGACTGTCATCGGTTCGAATATCATAAAAGCATGTATTTATTTTACAAGTCTGCTTTGTGGTTTGTGGCTCTATAATATGAATGCATATGTCTTTTAACAACAATAGTCAAGTCTTCCAATGGACTTGTTAGTGAAACCCAATAGATAGCTTTATTTTCTCTTTGTTTACTCAAATATTGAATGCACATGTCTTATAACTGTAATAGTAAAGTGTTCTAATGACTTCCTTATGACACCACATAGAATATACCATGTTTAGTACCTTGGACACTATAGCTTATTTACTTAAATCTCTGATAAATTGCATAAGTGGTATGAATAGACTTGTAAGCACAGTGGGTAAGGTGTTGGGTTTGCACTATCAAATTAAGACTGTCATTGGTTCGAATACCATGTAAGCATGTATTTATTTTACAAGTCTGCATTGTGGTTTGTGGCTCTATAATATGAATGCATATGTCTTTTAACAACAGTAGTCAAGTCTTCCAATGGACTTGTTAGTGAAACCCAATAGATAGCTTTATTTTCTCTTTGTTTACTCAAATATTGAATGCATATTTCTTATAACTTTAATAGTAAAGTGTTCTAATGACTTGCTTATGACACCACATAGAATAAATTATGTTTAGCATCTTGGACACTGTAGCTTATTTACTTAAACCTCTGATAAATTGCGGGACTAGTATGAATAGACTGGTTAGCACAGTAGTTAATTTGTTGGGTTTGCACTATCAAATTAAGACTGTCATTGATTCGAATACCATGTAAGCATGTGTTTATTTTACAAGTGTGGATTGTGGCTCTATAATATGAATGCATATGTTTTTTAACAACAATAGTCAAGATTTCCAATGGACTTGTAAGTTAAACCCAATAGATAGCTTTATTTTCTCTTTGTTTACTCAAATATTGAATGCATATGTCTTATTACTTTAATAGTAAAGTGTTCTAATGACTTGCTTATGACACCACATAGAATATATCATGTTTAGTACCTTGGACACTGTAGCTTTTTTACTTAAATCTCTGATAAATTGCATCTCTGGTATGTATAGACTGGTTAATACAGTTGGTAAGGTGTTGGGTTTGCACTGTCAACTTAAGACTGTCATTGGTTTGAATCCTGTGTAAGCATGTTTCTTATTTAATAGTCTGCATTGTGGTTTGTGGCTCTGTAATATGAATGCATATGTCTTTTAACAACAATAGTCAAGTCTTCCAATGGAGTCTTAGTGAAACCCAATAGATTGCTTTATTTTCTCTTTGTTTACTGAAATATTGAATGCATATGTCTTATAACTTTAGTAGTAAAGTATTCTAATGACTTGCTTATGACACCCCATAGAATATATCCTGTTTAGTACCATGGACACTGTAGCTTATTTACCTAATCTCTGATATATTGTGAGACTGGAATGCAGACTGGTTAACACAGTGGGTAAGGTGTTGGGTTTTTCACTATCAAATTAAGACTGTCATTGGTTTTGAATTCCATGTAAGCACGTATTTAATTATTTATAAGTCTGCATTGTGGTTTGTGGCTCTATAATATGAATGCATATGTCTTTTAACAACAATAGTCAAGTCTTCCAATGGACTTGTTAGTGAAACCCAATAGATAGCTTTATTTTCTCTTTGTTTACTCAAATATTGAATGCACATGTCTTATAACTTTAATAGTAAAGTGTTCTAATGACTTGCTTATGACACCACAAAGAATATATCATGTTTAGTACCTTGGACACTATAGATTATTTACTTAAATCTCTGATAATTTGCCTAAATGGTATGAATAGACTGGTTATCACAGTGGGTAAGGTGTTGGGTTTGCATTATCAAATTAAGACTGTCATCGATTCGAATACCATGTAAGCATGTATTTATTTTACAAGTCTGCTTTGTGGTTTGTGGCTCTATAATATGAATGCATATGTCTTTTAACAACAATAGTCAAGTCTTCCAATGGACTTGTTAGAGAAACCCAATAGATAGCTTTATTTTCTCTGTTTACTCAAATATTGAATGCATATGTCTTATAACTTTAATAGTAAAGTGTTTTAATGACTTGCTTATGACACCACATAGAATAAATTATGTTTAGCACCTTGGACACTGTAGCTTATTTACTTAAATCTCTGATAAATTGCATCTCTGGTATGTATAGACTGGTTTGTACAGTTGGTAAGGTGTTGGGTTTGCACTATCAAATTAAGACTGTCATTGGTTTGAATACCATGTAAGCATGTATTTATAAGACATAGGTATTAAATATTTCAGTGAACAAAGAGAAAATAAAGTTATCTATTGGGTTTAACTAAGACTCCATTGGAAGACTTGACTATTGTTGTTAAAAGACATATGCATTCATATTACAGAGCCACAAACCACAATGCAGACTAGTAAAATAGAAACATGCTTACATGGGATTCAAACCAATGACAGTCTTAATTTGATAGTGCAAACCCAACACCTTAACTACTGTGTTAACCAGTCTGCATTCTAGTCCCACAATTTATCAGAGATTAAGTAAATAAGCTACAGTTTCCATGGTACTAAACATGATATATTCTATGGGGTGTCATAAGCAAGTCCTTAGAATACTTTACTACTAAAGTTATAAGACATATGCATTCAATATTTCAGTAAACAAAGAGAAAATAAAGCTATCTATTGGTTTTCACAAAGACTCCATTGGAAGACTTGACTATTGTTAAAAGACATATGCATTCATATTATAGAGCCAAAAACCACAATGCAGACTTGTAAAATAATTAAATACATGCTTACATGGGATACAAACCAATGACAGTCTTAATTTGATAGTGCAAACCCAACACCTTACCCACTGTGCTAACCAGTCTATTCATACCACTCTTGCAATTCATCAGAGATTTAAGTAAATAAGCTACAGTGTCCAAGGTGCTAAACATCATATATTCTATGGGGTGTCATAAGCAAGTCATTAGAATACTTTACTACTAAAGTTATAAGACATATGCATTCAATATTTGAATAAACATAGATAAAATAAAGCTATCTATCGGGTTTCACTAACAAGTCCATTGGAAGACTTGACTATTGTTGTTAAAAGACATATGCATTCATATTATAGAGCCACAAACCACAATGCAGACTTGTAAAATAATTAAATACATGCTTACATGGGATACAAACCAATGACAGTCTTAACTTGATAGTGCAAACCCAACACCTTAACTACTGTGTTAACCAGTCTGCATTCCAGTCTCACAATTTATCAGAGATTAAGTAAATAAGCTACAGTGTCCATGATACTAAACATGATATATTCTATGGGGTGTCATAAGCAAGTCATTAGAACACTTTACTACTAAAGTTATAAGACATATGCATTCAATATTTGTGTAAACAAAGAGAAAATAAAGCTATCTATTGGGTTTCACTAAGACTCCATTGGAAGACTTGACTATTGTTGTTAAAAGACATATGCATTCATATTATAGAGCCACAAACCACAATGCAGACTTGTAAAATAAATACTTGCTTACATGGTATTCGAACCAATAAAAGTCTTAATTTTATAGTGCAAACCCAACACCTTACCCACTGTGCTAACCAGTCTACTCATACCAGTCGTGCAATTTATCAGAGATTTTAGTAAATAAGCGACAGTGTCCAAGGTGCTAAACATCATTTATTCTATGGGGTGTCATAAGCAAGTCATTAGAATACTTTACTACTAAAGTTATAAGACATATGCATTCAATATTTGAATAAACAAAGATAAAATAAAGCTATCTCTTGGGTTTCACTAACAAATACATTGGAATACTTGACTATTGTTGTTAAAATACATATGCATTACATTGTATAGAGCCACAACCACACTAGTAAAATAAAAACATGCTTATATGGGACTCAATCCAATGGCAGTCTTAATCTGATAGTGCAAACCCAACACCTTACCAACTGTGCCAAACAGTCTGCATACAAGCTGCACAATTAACCAGAAATTTAAGTAAATCAGCTACAGTGTCCAAGTTACTAAACATGATATATTCTATGGGATGTCATAAGCAAGTCATTAGAATACTTTACTACTAAAGTTATAAGACATATGCATTCAATATTTGAGTAAACAAAGAGAAAATAAAGCTATCTAATGGGTTTCACTAAGACTCCATTGGAAGACTTGACTATTGTTGTTAAAAGACATATGCATTCATATTACAGAGCCACAAACCACAAAGCAGACTAGTAAAATAGAAACATGCTTACATGGGACTCAAACCAATGACAGTCTTAATTTGATAGTGCAAACCCAACACCTTACCAACTGTACAAACCAGTCTATACATACCAGATATGTAAATTTATCAGAGATTTAAGTAAATAAGCTACAGTGTCCAAGGTACTAAACATTATATATTCTATGTGGTGTCATAAGCAAATCATTATAACACTTTACTATTAACGTTATAAGACATATTCATTCAATATTTGAGTAAACATAGAGAAAATAAAGCTATCTATAGGTCTTCACTAACACTCCATTGGAAGACTTGACTATTGTTGTTAAAAGACATATGCATTCATATTATAGAGTCACAAACCACAATGCAGACTAGTAAAATATAAGCATGCTTACATGGGATTTAAACCAATGACGGTCTTAATTTGATAATGCAAACCTAACACCTTACTAACTGTGCTAACCAGTCTGCATACCAGTCTCATAATTTATCAGAGATTATGTAAATAAGATACAGTGTTCATGGTACTAAACATAATATATTATATGGGGTGTCATAAGCAAGTAATTAAAATACTGTACTACTAAAGTTATAAGACATATGCATTCAATATTTGAATAAACAAAGATAAAATAAAGCTATCTATTGGGTTTCACTAACAAGTCCATTGGAAGGCTTGACTATTGTTGTTAAAAGACATATGCATTCATATTATAGAGCCACAAACCACAATGCAGACTAGTAAAATGAATACATGCTTACATGGTATTCAAACCAATGACAGTCTTAATTTGATAGTGCAAACCCAACACCTTACCAACTGTACAAACCAGTCTATACATACCAGAGATGCAATTTATCAGAGATTTAAGTAAATAAGCTACAGTGTCCAAGGTACTAAACATTATATATTCTATGTGGTGTCATAAGCAAGTCATTATAACACTTTACTATTAACGTTATAAGACATATTCATTCAATATTTGAGTAAACAAAGAGAAAATAAAGCTATCTATAGGTCTTCACAAACACTCCATTGGAAGACTTGATTATTGTTGTTAAAAGACATATGCATTCATATTATAGAGCCACAAACCACAATGCAGACTAGTAAAATATAAGCATGCTTACATGGGATTCAAACCAATGACAGTCTTAATTTGATAATGCAAACCTAACACCTTACTAACTGTGCTAACCAGTCTGCATACCAGTCTCACAATTTATCAGAGATTAAGTAAATAAGATATACAGTGTTCATGGTACTAAACATGATATATTATATGAGGTGTCATAAGCAAGTCATTAAAATACTGTACTACTAAAGTTATAAGACATATGCATTCAATATTTGAATAAACAAAGATAAAATAAAGCTATCTATTGGGTTTCACTAACAAATACATTGGAAGACTTGACTATTGTTGTTAAAATACATATGCATTACATTGTATAGAGCCACAAACCACACTAGTAAAATAAAAACATGCATACATGGGATTAAAACCAATGGCAGTTTAAATTTGATAGTGCAAACCCAACACCTAACCAACTGTGCCAAACAGTCTGCATACAAGCCTCACAATTCATCAGAAATTTAAGTAAATCAGCTACAGTGTCCAAGGTACTAAACATGATATATTCTATGTGGTGTCATAAGCAAGTCATTAGAACACTTTACTATTAAAGTTATAAGACATATGCATTCAATATTTGAGTAAACAAAGAGAAAATAAAGCTAACTATTGGGTTTCACTAACAAGTCCATTGGAAGACTTGACTATTGTTGTTAAAAGACATATGCATTCATATTATAGAGCCACAAACCACAATGCAGACTAGTAAAATGAATACATGCTTACATGGTATTCAAACCAATGACAGTCTTAATTTGACAGTGCAAACCCAACACTTTTACTACTGTGCTAACCAGTCTGCATACCAGTCTCGCAATTTATCAGAGATTAAGTAAATAAGCTACCGTGTCCATGGTACTAAACATGATATATTATATGGGGTGTCATAAGCAAGTCATTAAAATACTTTACTACTAAAGATATAAGACATATGCATTCAATATTTGAATAAACAAAGATAAAATAAAGCTATCTATTGGGTTTCACTAACAAATACATTGGAAGACTTGACTATTGTTGTTAAAATACATATGCATTACATTGTATAGAGCCACAAACCACACTAGTAAAATAAAAACATGCTTACATGGGATTCAAACCAATGGCACTCTTAATTTGATAGTGCAAACCCAACACCTTACAAACTGTGCCAAACAGTCTGCATACAAGCCTCACAATTTATCAGAAATTAAAGTAAATCTGCTACAGTGTTCAAGTTACTAAACATGATATATTCTATGGGATGTCATAAGCAAGTCATTAGAATACTTTTGTTATGATTCCAGCACTCTGGTCTGAGGAGATCTTATTGCAAGGACTGGAGCACTGGAACGTAATGCTGGGGAAGGTAGCGGGAATGGAAAATAGCCCCTTGCGCCCTAACTCCGTTGTCTCGCCCGTGCTATCAGAAATCCCCTGCGAGACTATGGTTGCTTGAGCACATGGCAGCCGCGTTTGAAGGGCGGATTATGTCTGCCCAACTCCGATGCCCCCTCAGGTCTTAATGGGAGACAAAGGGAAATCCGAGACAGGGTGATAACAAGGGGCCCTCTGACTAAACAACCAGGCCAGGGGCTACAAGCTAACTTAAAACTAGAATATGTGCGGAAAAACCGCCAGGGAAAAGGACAACCAAAATATCCACTTGTCCACTCTCCTACCCGGCACCGCCGAGTTCCGGAGAGGACTTGTGGAAGCGGAACCCTCCGCAAATGCTCCGAAACAGAATATAAAGATAAAGCGGCTGGGCCGCAACACACGGCAGAGCCGCAACTCACGAACACCACTCGATATTCTCTGGTGATCGTTGAGGACAACAGGGGACCAAAACGACTTCTTGGGATGAGATGACAACTCCAAGATACAGGACTTCTGAGGACAGGAATGACCGGACACAGCAGGACTGGAAAAGACGTTCAGCAAACCTAAGCAGTATGCAGGAATCTATTACCGGCGTCTGTGTGAAGCACTGAGAAAGCATTTAACAAAGAGTCCTCCAATCAGAAGTTCCCAGTCTAATTGCCCTAAATGCTGTGCAGCTACCCTGCTGCATGCCCATAAGACCAGTGTGTGAGTTATAATTTGACCCTGCAACGGGGAACGCGATCCGCCCATGGCGTCCCCGTTGCTAGGGTCCAGGCAGCTCAGCTGCTCGGCGTCCCTGCGTTGCTAGGGAGCCGGCGGCTACGCACGCACGGCGTCCCTAGTTGCTAGGCACCGGGCCGCGAGGACATCGCGGACCCCGGCGCCTAACAGTACCCCCCCTTGAGGAGGGGTCAAGGAACCCCTAAAGCCAGGTTTCTGAGGGAATTCTCGAAAAAATGCCCTCTTGAGCTTAGGGGCATGAAGATCCTTATCCAGGACCCAAGACCTTTCCTCCGGACCATAGCCTTTCCAGTGAACTAAAAAATAAAGCCGACCCCGGGACAATTTGGAGTCAAGAACTTTCTCTACCAAGAATTCCTGTTGTCCCTGTACATCCACTGGAGATCTACCCTGAAAGATCCTCCGAGGAAATTTACTGGAAGAAACGTATTGTTTCAACAGGGAACAATGAAAAGTATTTCCAATCTTAAGGGATCTTGGTAAACGTAGCCGAAAGGCAACTGGGTTGACCTTCTTAATAATAAAAAAACGGTCCAATAAATTTGGGTCCCAGTCTAGCCGAGGATTGTCGAAGCCTGATGTTGCGAGTCGACAACCACACCTTATCTCCCACCTTAAAAGTGCAAGGACGTCGGAGCCTGTCAGAAAATTTCTTCTCTCGGAAAGCCGCTTTTCTGAGAGCAAGGTGCACTTTTTTCCAAATTGCTCTGAGATGGGAGGTTAAGGTTAGCGAGGAAACTGGAGAATGATGAAAAAAAGAATTGGCTCTGGGGTGAAAACCAAAAACTGAAAAGAATGGAGACTCTTTAGTGGAGGAATGACAAGAATTATTGTAAGCAAATTCAGCCAAAGGGAGAAACTCGGACCAATCATTCTGGAGTTTGGCTGAATACAAGCGCAAATATTGTTTTAATGACTGGTTGACTCGTTCGGTTTGCCCGTTGGATTGTGGGTGGTAACCGGATGTTAACGACAGTTTCATCTTTAATGAGGCACAAAAACACTTCCAGAATTGTGCGATGAATTGTGGACCCCGATCAGAAACAATATCAGTGGGCAACCCATGAAGCCTGAACACATGGCGGAGGAACAAAACTGCCAACCCTTGAGCAGAAGGCAATCGAGGAAGAGCAATAAAATGAGCCATTTTATTAAAACGGTCCACTACCACCCATATGACTCGGAATCCGGCTGAAAGGGGAAGGTCAACCACAAAATCCATGGAAATATGAGACCATGGCCTGAGAGGAACAGTCAAGGGTATAAGTTGCCCGATGGGCAAGGAACGGGGAACCTTATGCTGTACACAAACCTGACATGAATAAACAAATTCCTTAACGTCTTTAGAAAGACTAGGCCACCATACTGAGCGAGAGACTAACTCCAATGTCTTAGTGATTCCCGGATGCCCTGAAACTTTGTTGTCATGAAATTCAGTTAACACAGTGGCTCTCAAAAATTCAGGGACGTAAAGACGACCAGCAGGAGTAAATCTAGGAGCTTGGTGTTGAAGCTGGTTTAACTGGGTAAATAAATCCTGTGTGAGGCCTGCCCGGATGACCGAAGATGGAAGTATGGGGGTAACAACAGGATTGCTATTGTGAACCGGAAGAAAGCTACGTGACAGGGCATCAGCTTTAGTATTCTTGGAACCAGGCCTGAAAGTGATTATAAATTTGAAACGAGTAAAAAATAATGCCCAACGTGCCTGCCGGGCATTAAGCCGTTTAGCTGATTCAATGTATTGCAGGTTCTTATTTTCAGTCAAAACCGAAATAGTATGTTTTGCTCCCTCCAGCCATTGCCTCCACTCCTCGAAAGCCCACTTTACCGCCAGTAACTCCCGATTACCAACGTCATAGTTGGATTCAGCGGAGGAGAATTTCCTGGACATAAAGGCACAAGGATGTAACTCCAGAGACTCCGGATCCTTTTGAGAAAGGACAGCCCCCACTCCAACCTCTGAGGCATCGACCTCCACAACAAAGGGCAATTCCGGATTAGGATGTCTGAGGACTGGAGCCGAGACAAAGACTTGTTTCAAGGCCCGGAAGGACAACTCAGCTTCATGCGACCAGTTGGTAGGATCCGCTCCTTTCTTTGTCAGAGCTACTATGGGAGCAACCAGGTCAGAAAAAGAATGAATGAACCTCCTACAATAATTCGCAAACCCTAAAAAGCGCTGAATTGCTTTTAAATTGGTGGGTTGCGCCCAATTAAGGATGGCCTGGAGCTTCTTTGGTTCCATGGAAAATCCCTGAGGGGAAATTATGTACCCTAGAAAAGATACTTCCATGAAGTGAAAATCACACTTCTCCAGCTTGGCATATAAATGATTCTCACGTAACTTTTGAAGAACCAGACGCACCTGGGTAACATGTTGTTCCATCGATTCAGAATAAATCAAGATGTCATCTAAATAAACGACCACAAATTTCCCTAGGAAGTCACGGAGCACATCGTTAATGAGGTCTTGAAAAACTGCTGGAGCATTAGACAGGCCGAACGGCATCACCAGGTATTCGTAGTGACCCGACTGAGTGCTGAAAGCCGTCTTCCACTCATCTCCAGATTTAATTCGGATGAGGTTGTAAGCTCCTCTAAGGTCAATTTTAGAAAAAATCACAGCAGAACGTAACTGATCAAAAAGTACAGAAATTAACGGCAAAGGATAGGTGTTTTTTACTGAGATCTTATTCAGGGCTCTAAAATCAATGCATGGTCTAAGTGAGCCATCCTTTTTCTCCACAAAGAAAAAACCTGCACTTAAAGGAGATTTTGATGGTCTAATAAATCCTTTCTCTAAGCTCTCCTGAACATAATCATTCATGGCCGAAGTTTCTGGCTAGGACAATGCATATAATCTCCCCTTTGGCAATGCGGCACCTGGAACTAGGTCAATAGCACAATCATAAGGCTGATGGGGAGGCAGGATGTCCACATTGCCTTTGGAGAATACATCGGCAAACTCCTGGTATTCCACAGGAATGAGCTCTGGAATGATAGCTGCTACTCTGACTGGATACGAAATACATTCCTTAGCACAAAATGTACCCCATTGGGAAATCTCCGCGGACCGCCAATCAATGGTGGGATTATGAAAGGCCAGCCAAGGGTGACCCAGAACAACAAGAACTGCTGGGCAATGTGTTAGGTAGAATTCAATATTTTCGGAATGTAAGGCTCCTACTGTAAGTACTACGGGAGGTGTACGGTGAGTAATTACCCCATTGGAAAGCGAACTCCCATCTAAGCCGTGCATGGTGATACACCTATCCAATGGTAACTGTGGAATGCCTAAGGCCTTAGCCCAAGTTAAATCCATAAAGTTTCCTGCAGCTCCACTGTCAACAAAAGCCGACACCAAAGAACTGAGGCTGCCACAGGAAACCTTAACAGGGACTAAAAGAGTTATTCGAGGAGATAAGCTGCAAACCTAGGTGAACCACCTCACAATTCACCTGGTCAAAGCGTTTCCCGACTTGTTTGGACAATTACGAGCAAAATGTCCCTTACCACCACAGTACAAACAAAGACCGGAATTTTGCCTTCTGGTTTTTTCCGCAGGAGACAGCCGGGAGAGACCCATCTGCATGGGCTCCACGACGTCCTCTGGAATGGAATAAACACAAGGACTAGACCTTACAGATGTTCCTTTTTCAGCCCTCCGCTCTCTGAGACGATGATCAATCTTAATAGAAAGCTCCATGAGTTTATCGAGAGTTTCAGGATCGGGGTACTGGAGGAGACTGTCTTTAATGAACTCTGATAAACCGAGGCGAAACTGACTGCGCAGGGCTGGGTCATTCCAGCCACAGTCGTTCGACCAACGGCGAAACTCGGTACAATAAACCTCTGCAGGATTTCTACCTTGTTTGAGAGCGCGCAGCTGACTTTCAGCGGACGCCTCTCTATCTGGGTCATCATACAAGAGCCCTAAAGACTTAAAGAAAGTGTCTACTGACAACAACGCAGGATCCTCCGCTCTTAAACCAAATGCCCAGGTCTGAGGATCCCCCTGGAGTAAAGAAATAATAATCCCAACCCGCTGAGATTCAGTACCAGAGGAAGTAGGTCTTAAACGAAAATAAAGTTTACAGGATTCTTTAAAATTAAAAAAATATTTTCTATCACCAGAAAAACGGTCGGGCAAAAGCATCTTTGGTTCAGGGACTACCTTTGGGGAGGCTCGCAAAAGATCTTCCTGCGACCTCACCCGAAGAGAAAGATCCTGAACCATCTGAGTAAGTTCTTGAATCTGATTGACTAAGAGCTGGCCAGGATTTGGCCCTAAACCTGTCGGATTCATGAGGCCAAAAAACTTTAACAAAAACTGAATGAGAAAAAATTAAACCCTGTTTAATTTTAGTTTTTGGTAAGGCCGGTAATGATGTTATGATTCCAGCACTCTGGTCTGAGGAGATCTTATTGCAAGGACTGGAGCACTGGAACGTAATGCTGGGGAAGGGAGCGGGAATGGAAAATAGCCCCTCGCGCCCTAACTCCGTTGTCTCGCCCGTGCTGTCAGAAATCCCCTGCGAGACTATGGTTGCTTGAGCCCATGGCAGCCGCGTTTGAAGGGCGGATTATGTCTGCCCAACTCCGATGCCCCCTCAGGTCTTAATGGGAGACAAAGGGAAATCCGAGACAGGGTGATAACAAGGGGCCCTCTGACTAAACAACCAGGCCAGGGGCTACAAGCTAACTTAAAACTAGAATATGTGCGGAAAAACCGCCAGGGAAAAGGACAACCAAAATATCCACTTGTCCACTCTCCTACCCGGCACCGCCGAGTTCCGGAGAGGACTTGTGGAAGCGGAACCCTCCGCAAATGCTCCGAAACAGAATATAAAGATAAAGCGGCTGGGCCGCAACACACGGCAGAGCCGCAACTCACGAACACCACTCGATATTCTCTGGTGATCGTTGAGGACAACAGGGGACCAAAACGACTTCTTGGGATGAGATGACAACTCCAAGATACAGGACTTCTGAGGACAGGAATGACCGGACACAGCAGGACTGGAACAGACGTTCAGCAAACCCAAGCAGCATGCAGGAAGCTATTACCGGCGTCTGTGTGAAGCACTGAGAAAGCATTTAACAAAGAGTCCTCCAATCAGAAGTTCCCAGTCTAATTGCCCTAAATGCTGTGCAGCTGCCCTGCTGCATGCCCATAAGACCAGTGTGTAAGTTGTAATTTGACCCTGCAACGGGGAACGCGACCCGCCCATGGCGTCCCCGTTGCTAGGGTCAAGTCGGCTCAGCCGCTCGGCGACCCTGCGTTGCTAGGGAGCCGGCAGCTACGCACGCACGGCGTCCCTAGTTGCTAGGCACCGGGCCGCGAGGACATCGCGGACCCCGGCGCCTAACAACTTTACTACTAAAGTTATAAGACATATGCATTCATTATTTCAGTAAACAAAGAGAAAATAAAGCTAACTATTGGGTTTCACTAACAAGTCCATTGGAAGACTTGACTATTGTTGTTAAAAGACATATGCATTCATATTATAGAGCCACAAACCACAATGCAGACTTGTAAAATAAATACATGCTTACATGGTATTCAAACCAATGACAGTCTTAATTTGAAAGAGCAAACCCAACACCTTTACTACTGTGCTAACCAGTCTGCATACCAGTCTCACAATTTATCAGAGATTAAGTAAATAAGCTACTGTGCCCATGGTACTAAACATGATATATTATATTGGGTTTTTGTACAGAACTTTACCAAGGAAGGTAAACAAGAACTCTCCTATAATGGGGCACTCTATTGGTGTTCGAATGCATGTGCTACACCATTGGATCAATAATAGGGAAAGAAAAAAAGGGGGAAAGATAGGAATAGAAAAACAATCTATTAAGACTTACCGGTAACTTTTATTATAGATCAACAATTAAAATAGTTTGGAGACTATACTCTCTTTATCTAAAAAGGCGAAATATAAACACTTTACATACAATACAACATGTAACAAAATAAAAGATACAGGTACTCTATAAACTCCAACGGGCCTTAGCCCTCTCAATTATTGGAGAGTAAATTTATGAATGACACCAGCAGAAAATTAGTCAAGACCTTAAGGCATGTTTCTTGGTTCTGCTGCCTCGTATGTGCTATTGCATTATATACGTAGGTGAGAGACCCTTACTTGTGCCAGTCTCTAGAGTCATAGACAGTGCCAGAGCATCAACAGCAGTGTCTCATTCACTTCTACTTTTGGTTGGTGACCATAAGGTCAGTGCAGCCAATGAGAGAGCTACTGACACTTAACCTGCTCTGGTGTTGAAAAGAGTACAGAGTGTGTGAAAGGCAAGACTATATGGAAAACTTTGTGATTCTGCTACCACGCATGTGCTACAGCATTATATGCGTGTTGTGAGACCATTACTGATGCTAGTCAATGGAAATATAGATTAGGCCAGTCAATATCCACTGTGTCTCATTCGCCTCAGATACTGGCTGATAATACTAAGATCAGTGCAGCCGGTTCGGGGGTTACTGACTCTTTGCTATTGTGGTGTTGAAAATACAGAAGGCACTGTGAATTTCATCTATTATCATCTAATGCATATTATCTCCAGTAAAGATCAACATATACTGTTTGTCACAGAGAGGATGATGTTCTCTCAACACCTATCATAGGTGTTACTCAGAATATATTTCTTATATGCATAGATGAATGGTTCATCAAAGTTGTTGCTTTTTAAACCACTGTTATTTCAATTAAATCTTGCTGGCTTTAATGTTCCATTAGCCTTTGTATCTCATACTCCTATGCTCTGACTGCTATACAGACAATAAAAGTCATCAATCCTCAAAAAAATAACACTTATTTCTATGGTATATACCTTGGCTGTAGAGCACAATGTTTAAATATATATAAACCAGGTGGTCTATTGCCCCCGGCAACAGTGCTCAGTACTTGATTTTTTATACCATGATCCTGAACATAGAAGAATGCCCAGAGTTGATCCAAAATGTATACCCAGTCAAAGAGGATGTTGTTAATCAATTATAGCACATCTATCTCCTAAGTTAATACTTCAGGATTTGTACTATTATGTTTTAACATTAGAGTCATTCATAAAAATTGTAGTGACATAATAAAGTTTAGCATACTCTATTTGTGAAGCACATATATACACCCTATAATGGTCTATCACCCATAGCAACAGTTGTCACGATAGACAGTATTTCACATATCATGCACAGACCGTGCAGGTAGTGGTGTGCTATTCGTTGTGACATCAGACCAGTATGATGCCTCTAACTGGGGGCTTCACAAGGATATTATTTGTCTGATACGACCTGTACCAGGGGGCAGCCCGCCGTGCGCACTGGCAGGGTGCCCACAACGCTCCTTCCTTCAACGTACGTTTCGCCTGTGGCTTGTTCACAAAGGGGAGAACAGCTTCTGATTGATGTCAGTCCAACTTCCTTATAAACCGTTAACCACTCCCCCCGGAGGCGGACACAAGGAACAATGTCCTCTATTCACGGGGGAATCAGTCATTCTCAAGTATATTTAGTAATTTCCATCTAAGTAAAGCCGACTGGCTAGCAGTTTGAATTACTATTAAACATGATAGCCGTGTGATAGCTGCATTGGTATGCGCCTAAACATGTGTTGCTAAATTAATATCAAAGGATCGTAAAAACACAAAAGCACATGAGCTGCACGGATCAGGTGTCTGAATGTTCCAGTATTAAGCCTGTGTTATCTGCAGCTTTCACGGAGATCAGTCAGTATGCTCAATATATTTATCCATTTCAACAGAATCAAATCCGGCTGGCTAGCAGCTCGCATTGCTAATAAACATAATAGCCGTGTAGCAGCTGCGCTGGTATGCGCTTTTACATATGTTAGTAAGTTCTATCAGAAGATCGTGAAAACACAGAAACACAGGGCTGCACGAGTCAGGTGTCTAATTGCTCCAATATTAAGCCTGTGTTGTCTGCAGTCTTCACGGGGATCAATCGATGAACTCAGTACATAATTACCTCTAATCAGAAAAAAGCATATCGCTATTCATTCAAAATAGGAAGAGAAAAAATATATATAATAAAGATTATACATAAAAATCACAATAAGAGAGAGAAAATGCCTGATGCTTATAGTCAAATACTTAATCTCTTCAACCAATAAATCAAACAAAGCACAGGAACAGAATATTGCGGAAACCAAATAATTGCACCAGATAGATACTGACAATGAGCAAACATGTTGGTATACAAGTAAATAAAGAAAAGAAAAAGGATGAGAAAACTAGGATGAGAAAACTAAATATAGGGAGAATATAATGAATGATATTTGTAAATATCATATTTACTGCTGATAACAAAATAAATTAAATTAAAGGGCGGCCCGTGTCTTCAGTCCTACATTGTGAGAAGCCGCTTTGTATTTCAATGTGTATCAATTACCGTCCATGTTAACTCCGCGTATGAAACTCATATATTAATGTAATTCCTGACGAAAAACATCAGGAATATAGCAGTTGCCTTCAATTAGCCCTAGGCGCTCATTATTGTACAACTACACAGTCCCAATTCTGCATCTAATATAGATTACACTCATGATTTGTGAAGCAGGAAAATGATGACAATTTCAGCCATTTAGTCATCAGTTCCATAAGCTGTTACATTCATATCTTATCTAATGAAATGAGGATAAATAATTCCAATAATGAAATTATTAATGTTGATATAGCCTGTGCATTAGTGTTGTAACTAATAAGTGTAATATAAGTGTATGTGAAGACCAATGTGAAAGTCAACCCTTGTCTACACGGGGCCCTGTCACAAAGGATCGTGTACAGGAAGCTAAGTGATATTTTAATTATGTGTTTTGATGATAATTGCATTACATACCCATGGGGGAGTGCTTGTGTTTACAAATGGTCGGTTACCTTGTTATCCGATTTAATTACCCTGGGGAAAGATGGAATATTCCTTACGTTGGGTCTTATCTAGAACATTGCAGCATGCTGCCACGAGACTACAAGAGGTATGCCCTGACTCCGAGAAATACTGGAGTATCTTCCCTATGAGGGTGTAACCTGGTTTGGGCAGATACCACTGGTAAGTCTACCGTTTTGAGCTGTGTTCCCTCACAACGGTTGATGACGCATTGTTTGTGGGATGCAGTCATTTTGACCGGTTGGATACCGTTTGTTTTCCCCTTCTTTGCAGGTAGAGGAAGGTGAAAAGGTAAGAGGTCTGCAGCCTTTTCAGGTTCGCAGAAGCAGATATCGTCCTCTGTTTCTACCACATCCACCGTAGGTCGCTGGGTCTATCTTACTGGAGCCCACACCGGTGGGAACTCGTCTAATACTCTTCAGTCAGTCCTGGAATGGACTTGACACATTGAGTTAAGAATAAGGTCAAAAGGGGGACTTACTTGAGTTTTCCAGATGTTTCCCCTCACTGATTTTTAAAATAGATCTTACTGATTCTCCTCTGGACTGGGAGGTAGTATGCAACGCCATACAAGGGTTGGTTCAGGATCAGGACATTGTCCTGCTGTCTCTGTCACACACAAAAAAAGGAAAAAGCTGTTATTCAAGCTTTTTCGTGCTTCTGAGCCAGACAGCTCGGTCGGAATAATCCCCAAAAGATTTCTACTTAAGAAGTTGAACTACAAGATGAAATCTCTCAGGGCAGGGATCTCCAGCCTGTAAAAGAAGAAACTGGTTTTAAATGCGGTTTCATACGTATTAAGCGTACCTGGGTTTGCTATTCAGGATTGTCATTGTCATTTCACCGGAGTGATGGCAGTAAGATGGGTTTTCTTCAATAGTAAGAGCCATTATTATTCTGTAATGGGACGCTCTCCTGACTACGGCAAGGTCAAGAAACAAGAGGTACTAATCTTTGTTTCTCTCTGACAGTTCTTCAACACAGGAGATCGCTGTTGATCCCAACGACGCAGATGTAGGAGTTGGGAATAAGAGTAGATGCTGACCTGATGAGAATTTTTTTTTTTCCTGTGGAAAGAAATTTGAGGATCCAGAGTCGGATCAGATATGTAACAGTGGAAACCCATCAATACGTTCCGTTGATGAAGAAGTTGCAGCCTACGAGGCCATTCGGTGAGTAGGTCAAATACCAGAGTGGTTTGCGGGACCAGTTGGACATGTGGTCCGGGTCTCACCTGCACATGCACCAGAAAATAATCCTATTTTCCAGGATTTCTCTCCTGTGGTGGCTTCACAGTTCTCACCTTCTAGAGGGATGAAGGTTCGGAATCCAAGATTAGATCCTGGTGTCCATGGATATGAGTCTCCGAGACTGGGGAGCAGTTTTTCCAGGGGAAGAAGTTCCAGGGGAAAAGGTCAAGCCGGGAAGCTTGTCTGCAATAAGCATTCTGGAATTAAGGGCTATTTACAACAGAACATCTTCTTTGCGATCTGCCCATCTTAATTTTGTCGAACGACTTAACAGCGGTGGCGTAAGTAAGCCACTAGGGCGGACTGAGGAGAAAAGCGGCAATGGCAGGAGCCAAAAAAGTTTTCCACTGGGTGGAAAGGCATGTAAACGCTTTATTAGCGGTCTTCGTTCCGGGTATTAGTCAACGGACAAATAGACTTCCTCAGCAGACACGATCTCCATCCAGGAGAGTGGTGTCTTCATTGAGAAGTTTTCACAGAAGTGACAAGTCTTTGGGGAATTCCTCAATTAGACATGATGGTGTCTCGCCTCAGCAAGAAACTTCAAGGATATTCTTCCAGGTCAAGGGACACTCAAGCAATAGCTGGGGACGCCCTTGTGACACCGTGGGTGTTTCAATCGGTCTATGTGTTCCCTCCACTTTCACTCTTTCCGAAGGTGATAACCATAGGAAGAACAAAGGTTCGGGCGATCCTCATTGTTCCAGTCTAGCCATGGAGGGCTTGGTATCCAGTTCTTCAAGACTTGCTCTTGAAAGATTCCTGGCCTCTTCCTCTACGAGAGGACCTGTTACAGCAAGGACCGGGCGTGTATCAAGACATGACGCGGCTGCGTTTGACGGCATGGCGGTTGAACGCCATATCCTAGCCCGAAAGGGTATTTCCGGTAAAGTCATTCCCACATTGCTTCAGGCTAGAAAAGGAGTAACAGCGAAGCTTTAAGGAAGTATGTGTCTTGGTGTGAATCCAAGAAGGCTCCTACGGAAGAATTTCAGCTGGGTCGTTTTTCTCCATTTTTTGCAAGCAGGTGTGGATGCGGGCCTAAAGTTAGGCTCCATTAAAGTGCAGATTTCGGCATTATCAATTTTCTATCAATAGGAATTGGCCACCCTTCAAGAAATTCAGACCTTCGTGAAAGGAGTGCTGCACGTACAACCTCCATTTGTGCTCCCAGTGGCACCAAGGGTCCTTAGCGTGGTGTTGCAGTTTCTTATGTCACACTGGTTGGAACCTTTACGAAAGGTTGAGTTAAAATTTCTCACTTGGAAAGTGATCATGCTATTGGCCCTGGCGTCTGCAAGGCGGGGGTCGAAATTGGCGGCTTTGTCTCACAAGAGCCCCTATTTAATCTTCCAGGTGGATAGAGCGGAATTGAGAATTCGGCAACAATTTCTGCCAGAAGTGGTTTCTGCGTTTCACAGGAACCATCCAATTGTATACCTATGCCTACTGAAGCCTTGGCTGATTCGAAGTCTCTCGATGTAGTCAGAGTTTTGAATATTTATGTTGCCAGAACGGCTCAGATTGGGGACACAGAGGCTCTATTTGTCCTGTATGCTCCCAACTAAATTGGGGCCCCTGCTTCTAAGCGGACTATTGCACGCTGGTTCTGGGATACGATTCGGCATGCTCATTCTACGGCTGGATTGCCGTTACCGAAGTTGGTGAAGGCCCATTCTACCAGGAAGGTGGGCTTTTCTTGGGCGGAGACCCGAGGAGTCTCGACGGTTCAACTTTGCCGAGCTGCTACTTTGTCAGGGTCGAACACATTTGCTAAGTTCTACAGGTTTGATACCCTGGCTGAGGAGGACCTCATTGTTTACTCAATTGGTGCTGCAGAGTCGTCCGCACTCTCCCACCCGGTCTGGAGCTTTGGTATAGACCCCATGGTCCTTTTGGAGTTCCCAGCATCCTCTAGGACGTATGAGAAAATAGGATTTTAATACCTACCGGTAAATCCTTTTCTCTTAGTCCATAGAGGATGCTGGGCGCCCATCCCAGTGCGTACTGGTTCTGCAGCTATTGGTTGTGGTTACACTCATGTGGTGTTTCTTTTCAGTTAAGTCTGTTGCTGACGTTATTCATGCCATGGCATGCGGTATGTTATTATTGGCCGTGTTTACACACAGGTTGTGTTACATTTTTGGTTAGCATATTGCTGTATATTTTTCATGCCGTCGGCTGGTGTTCTATTGAATGCCACGTTCTGAGGCATGTTCGAGGTTTGAGCTGGTATGACACTCACCGTGTTAAAACAATAAATTCTTTCCTCGAAATGTCCGTCACCCTGGGCACAGTTCTCTAACTGGAGTCTGGAGGAGGGGCATAGAGGGAGGAGCCAGTTCACACCCATTCAAAGTCTTATAGTGTGCCCATGTCTCCTGCGGATCCCGTCTATACCCCATGGTCCTTTTGGAGTTCCCAGCATCCTCTACAGACTAAGAGAAAAGGATTTACAGGTAGGTATTAAAATCCTGTTATTACACTCTTACTCAATTGCAATGACTGTTCTTAAAATTGGTTCATGGAACATAGGGGGCGCGAATACTCCCCAAAAACGTAGAACAATATTATTATATCTAAACAAACAAAAAATTAATCTCAGCCTCATACACATCAAAAAAGAGAGGAGTGGCAATATTAATTAAGAGAAATATCTCCTATGAAGTGTTTACAACTTAAGTTGATCCTGAGGGTCGTTATTGTCTCTGTGATGCAAAAGTAGCTGGTACTAGGTATCTACTATGTGGGTGTGGTTCATCAAATCGACAGTATCTAGGTCGACAATGTTTAGGTCGACCACTATAGGTCGACAGTCACTAGGTCGACATGGATGGAAGGTCGACAGGGTTTCTAGGTCGACATGTGCTAGGTCGACAGGTCTAAAGGTCGACATGAGGTTTTTTGGTTTTTTTTTTGGTGTTGTTCTCTTCGTAGAGTGACTGGGATCCCAAATTAGTGCACCGCGTCCCCTCGGATGGCTCGCTTCGCTCGCCATGCTTCGGGCATGGTGCCTTTGCTCCGCTACCGCTTCGCTCGGCACAGATTACCGTTCCAATCGTAGTCCACGTGGATCGTTAAGTATGAAAAAATTTTAAAAAAGAAAAAAAATGTGAAAAACTCATGTCGACCAAAATCCACCCATGGTGATTTATCCTTTAAAATTGCCTGATGGAAAAAAGACTACCTCTAGTGCACAGATTGCGGAGGTTATGCAAAACTTCTATGGGAAACTTTATGCATGTACAGATAGCAGACCCTCTGATGCAGCTGTGCAGGACTTTTGGGAAGGTTTGGTTGTTCCCCAGGTACCAGATTTGGTGGTGATATCCCTAACCTCTCCGATTATGGAAGTGGAGGTCCATCAGGCAATTAAACTCTTAAAGTTGGGAAAAGCCCCTGGCCCGGATGGCCTCACGGCTGAATATTATAAACTCCTTGATAAATGTATTACACCAATACTCACAACATTGTTTAATGTTATATTGAGCTCTGGTCAGATGCCTTTACACTTTAATTCTGCTATAATCAAAGTGTTGCCAAAGCCAGGTCGGGACCTCAGCAATCCGGGGTCATATAGGCCCATTTCTCTGCTTAACGCCGACTATAAATTACTCACAAAAATTTTAGCCAGTCGTCTGAAGCAGATTCTCCCAGGAATTATACATTGTGACCAAACTGGGTTCATAATGGGTAGAACTTCTATAACAAATATTAGACGAGTATTGTCGGCAATTTACGACTCCTCCCGACCTGATGTTAAGTGTGATAGAGCAATAGTGTCCTTGGATGCTGAGAAGGCTTTCAACATGGTGTTGTAGGATCATCTCTATGACACCATGTCGAAATTTGGATTCCCTGCTGAGTTTATAGGTTATATATCCACATTATATACTGACCCCCATACGCAAATATCTTGCAATGGTTATTTATCACAACCGTTCAACATTAAATGGGGTACTAGACAGGGTTACCCACTGTCCCCACTCCTTTTCACGCTGGCATTGGAACCTCTGGCCCTTTCTTTGCGTCAGTCCCCTATATTTCAGGGTATAATGATAGGAGATATAGATCTGCGTGTAGCTTTATTTGCCAACGATATGTTGCTTTTTCTCTCTGACCCCTCTCACTCTCTGCCAATTGTTTTTGACCTAATTGATAAGTTTGGAATGTTTCAGGCTATAGGATAAATAAAGATAAGTCTGAGATAATGCCACTATCTGGGAATCCCTCCTTCCTATCCAATATAAAGGATCTTGGTCCTATTAAGATAGTGCGGACTCATTTGAAATATTTTGGGGATACACATACCGATTACCTTGTCTTCTTTATATAAAGTCAATTTCTCCCCGCTTATATTGGCAGTTTCTAAATGACTTGAGGCCTGGCACTTGTTGCCCCTCTCATTATTTGGCAGGGTAGCAGTGATTAAGTCTGTCATATTTCCTAAGATCTCCTATACTATGCAGCTGTTGCCAATTATGCTATCTAAAGCAGATGTAAAGCGGCTTGAATCTATGATTGGTAGATTTTTATGGAAGGGAGGGAAACCTAGAGTGGCGAGAGCCAAACTGTGTCTCAAACGGAAACAGGGGGGACTGGGTCTCCCGGATTTTCAGTTGTATTCTCAAGCCTTTTTCTTTCGCTATATTGTTGACTGGTTGTATGAGCGGAGTAACTTTGTCCTGTATGACTTGGACTGTGCATTATTAGCACCGTACTCCCCAAATGCTTTGCTTCACACCCCTAGAACTCACCTACCTCCTCAATGTTTGATGAATCCGTTATTTTCTGACACAGAGTATGGCAGGCGATCAATAAAAAATTTGGGAGACACTCCGGTTATTCTAAACATATTGCACTATGGGGAAACCCGATGTTTCTGCCTGGTATGACGGAAACTACGCTTCTCAGACTTAGACACAAAGGCATACGCTCTACAGCGGATGTCTTTGATCCGGGGGGTAGGATGTATTCTTCTTTTGCATACTTTCAAATTAGGCATTATGTTCATTCACTGTCCCTGTCTTCTGTCGCCAAATCTGTCCCAGATTCGTTATCAATACTTATTGATCTTCTTAAGTCTGTCCCGTACAAAACAATATCCCTATATGAAGATCTCCTTAAAAAATCATCTCCTAAAATATGGAGTAGCTTGGAAAAATCATGGCAATGGGATCTTTCCATTACTGATTTTCATGCACAGGTTTTATTCTTCTATGACATGACCATGAAACACTTAAAGTTCTCCTATTTGCAGGAAGCACATTTTAAGACAGTACACAAAGTCTATGCCTCTCAAGATATTTAATATAAATTTCACCCTGATTCCGATGTACATTGTTTGAAATGTAGGGGATCCACTACTGATTTTCTACATCAGTTTTGGGGATGTGGCGTCATAAAGAAACTTTGGAATAAAGTCTTAAGTTTTATAAATAGTACTTTTGGACTTAAAT
Source organism: Pseudophryne corroboree (assembly GCF_028390025.1). Taxonomy (NCBI): domain Eukaryota; kingdom Metazoa; phylum Chordata; class Amphibia; order Anura; family Myobatrachidae; genus Pseudophryne; species Pseudophryne corroboree. The sequence continues at coordinate 710,100,963 of NC_086449.1, read as the reverse complement.
TATCTTTATTGCCATTGCCTCAGCTTTTTGCTAACTATACTGAATGGGTCACTGAGGGCATGTCAAAGGCAATGGTGCCAGTAATGGTCAATATAGTTACTATTGTGAAGAAAATAATTCTGTCACATTGGATCACAAAGGCTTCTCCTTCTGTATTAGAACTTAAGACGTTGCTCTTGAAAATAAGAATTTACTCACTGGTAATTCTATTTCTCGTAGTCCGTAGTGGATGCTGGGTACTCCGTAAGGACCATGGGGAATAGACGGGCTCCGCAGGAGACTGGGCACTCTTAAAAGAAAGACTAGGTACTATATCTGGTGTGCACTGGTTCCTCCCTCTATGCCCCTCCTCCAGACCTCAGTTAGGGAAACTGTGCCCGGAAGAGCTGACATTACTAGGAAAGGATTTGGAATCCAGGGTAAGACTCAAACCAGCCACACCAATCACACCGTACAACTTGTGATAACTATACCCAGTTAACAGTATGAACAATAACTGAGCCTCATTCAACAGATGGCTCATAACAATAACCCTTTAGTTAAGCAATATACATGTATTGCAGAGAGTCCGCACTTGGGACGGGCTCCCAGCATCCACTACGGACTACGAGAAATAGAATTACCGGTGAGTAAATTCTTATTTTCTCTGACGTCCTAGTGGATGCTGGGTACTCCGTAAGGACCATGGGGATTATACCAAAGCTCCCAAATGGGCGGGAGAGTGAGGATGACTCTGCAGCACCGAATGAGCAAACTCAAGGTCCTCCTCAGCCAGGGTATCAAACTTGTAGAATTTTGCAAAAGTGTTTGAACCCGACCAAGTAGCAGCTCGGCAAAGTTGTAAAGCCGAGACCCCTCGGGCAGCCGCCCAAGAAGAGCCCACCTTCCTCGTGGAATGGGCTTTTACTGATTTAGGATGCGGCAGTCCAGCCGCAGAATGTGCAAGCTGAATCGTGCTACAGATCCAGCGAGCAATAGTCTGCTTTGAAGCAGGAGCACCCAGCTTGTTGGGTGCATGCAGGATAAATAGCGAGTCAGTTTTTCTGACTCTAGCCGTCCTGGAAACATAGATTTTCAGGGCCCGGACTACGTCCAGCAACTTGGAATCCTCCAAGTCCCTAGTAGCCGCAGGCACCACAATAGGTTGGTTCAAATGAAACGCTGATACCACCTTAGGAAGAAATTGGGGATGAGTCCTCAATTCTGCCCTGTCCATATGGAAAATCAGATATGGGCTTTTACATGACAAAGCTGCCAATTCTGACACACGCCTGGCCGAAGCCAAGGCCAACAGCATGACCACTTTCCACGTGAGATATTTTAGCTCCACGGTCTTAAGTGGCTCAAACCAATGTGATTTTAGGAAATCCAACACGACGTTGAGATCCCAAGGTGCCACTGGAGGCACAAAAGGGGGCTGAATATGCAGCACTCCCTTAACAAACGTCTGAACTTCAGGCAGTGAAGCCAGTTCTTTTTGAAAGAAAATAGACAGGGCCGAAATCTGGACTTTAATGGATCCTAATTTTAGGCCCATAGTCACTCCTGATTGTAGGAAGTGCAGAAATCGACCCAGCTGAAATTCCTCTGTTGGGGCCTTCCTGGCCTCACACCAAGCAACATATTTTCGCCATATGCGGTGATAATGTTTTGCTGTCACATCCTTCCTAGCCTTTATCAGCGTAGGAATGACTTCATCAGGAATGCCCTTTTCCACTAGGATCCGGTGTTCAACCGCCATGCCGTCAAACGCAGCCGCGGTAAGTCTTGGAACAGGTCCTGTCGGAGCGGCAGAGGCCATGGGTCCTCTGAGATCATTTCTTGTAGTTCTGGGTACCAAGTTCTTCTTGGCCAGTCCGGAACTATGAGTATAGTTCTTACTCCTCTTTCTTATTATCCTCAGTACCTTGGGTATGAGAGGAAGAGGAGGGAACACATAAACCGACTGGTACACCCACGGTGTCAATAGAGCGTCCACAGCTATCGCCTCAGGGTCCCTTGACCTGGCGCAATATCTTTTTAGCTTTTTGTTGAGGTGGGACGCCATCATGTCCACCTGTGGCCTTTCCCAACGATTCACAATCAGCTTGAAGACTTCTGGATGAAGTCCCCACTCTCCCGGGTGGAGGTCGTGCCTGCTGAGGAAGTCTGCTTCCCAATTGTCCACTCCCGGAATGAACACTGCTGACAGTGCTAGCACGTGATTCTCCGCCCATCGAAGAGTCCTTGTGGCTTCTGCCATTGCCATCCTGCTTCTTGTGCCGCCCCGTAGGTTTACATGGGCGACCACCGTGATGTTGTCTGACTGAATCAGCACCGGTTGGTTTTGAAGCAGGGGTTCTGCTTGACTCAGGGCATTGTAAATGGCCCTTAGTTCCAGAATATTTATGTGTAGGGAAGTCTCCTGACTCGACCATTGTCCTTGGAAGTTTCTTCCCTGAGTGACTGCCCCCCAACCTCGGAGGCTTGCATCCGTGGTCACCAGGACCCAGTCCTGTATGCCGAATCTGCGGCCCTCGAGAAGATGAGCACTCTGCAGCCACCACAGCAGAGACACCCTGGCCCTCGGGACAGGGTGATCAGCCGATGCATCTGAAGATGCGATCCGGACCACTTGTCTAACAGATCTCACTGAAAGATCCTTGCATGGAACCTGCCGAAGGGAATTGCTTCGTAAGAAGCTACCATCTTTCCCAGGACTCGCGTGCAGTGATGCACCGACACCTGTTTTGGTTTCAGGAGGTCCCTGACCAGAGATGATAATTCCTGGGCCTTCTCCTCCGGGAGAAACACCTTCTTCTGTTCTGTGTCCAGAATCATGCCCAAGAACAGCAGACGCGTTGTAGGAATCAGCTGCGACTTTGGGATATTCAGAATCCAGCCGTGCTGTTGTAGCACTTCCCGAGATAGTGCTACGCTGACTAACAACTGCTCCTTGGACCTCGCCTTTATAAGGAGATCATCCAAGTACGGGATAATTATAACTCCCTTCTTTCAAAGGAGTATCATCATTTCGGCCATTACCTTGGTAAATACCCTCGGTGCCGTGGACAGACCAAACGGCAATGTCTGGAATTGGTAATGACAGTCCTGTACCACAAACCTGAGGTACTCCTGGTGAGGTGGGTAAATGGGGACATGTAGGTAAGCATCCTTGATGTCCAGCGACACCATAAAATCCCCCTCTTCCAGGCTTGCAATAACCGCCCTGAGCGATTCCATTTTGAACTTGAACTTCCTTATATAAGTGTTCAAGGATTTCAAATTTAGAATGGGTCTCACCGAACCGTCTGGTTTCGGTACCACAAACATTGTGGAATAGTAACCCCGTCCCTGTTGAAGGAGGGGAACTTTGATTATCACCTGCTGGAGGTACAGCTTGTGAATTGCCGCCAGTACTACCTCCCTTTCTCTGGGAGCAGCTGGCAAGGCTGATTTGAGGTAACGGCGAGGGGAGATGGCAGTGCTAACTTTTTTGATAAACGTGTGAGCGCTTTGTCCACCCTAGGGGATGTTTCCCAACGTAACCTGTCCGTTGGCGGGAAAGGGTACGCCATCAGTAACCTCTTAGAAATCACTAATTTCTTATCTGGGGAACACCACGCTTCTTCACATAATTCATTTAACTCATCAGATGGGGGAAAAGTCACTGGCTGCTTTTTCTCCCCAAACATAATACCCTTTTTAGTGGTAACCGGGTTAATGTCAGAAATGTGCAACACATTTTTCATTGCCGTAATCATGCATCGGATGGCCCTTGTGGACTGTACATTTGTCTCATCCTCGTCTACACTGGAGTCAGACTCCATGTCGACATCTGTGTCTGCCATCTGAAGTAGCGGGCGTTTTTGAGCCCCTGATGGCCTCTGAGACGCCTGGGCAGGCGCGGGCTGAGATGCCGGCTGTCCCAAAGCTGTTACGTCATCGAACCTTTTATGCAAGGAGTTGACACTGTCGGTTAATACCTTCCACATATCCATCCACTCTGGTGTCGGCCCCGCAGGGGGCGACATCACACTTATCGGCTCCTGCTCCGCCTCCACGTAAGCCTCCTCATCAAACATGTCGACACAGCCGTACCGACACACCGCACACACACACAGGGAATGCTCTGACTGAGGACAGGACCCCACAAAGTCCTTTGGGGAGACAGAGAGAGAGTATGCCAGCACACACCACAGCGCTATGTAATACAGGGATGTACACTATACTGAGTGATTTTTCCCCTATAGCTGCTTATTAACACAGTTTGCGCCTAAATTTATGTGCCCCCTCCTCTCTTTTTTACACTTAAAGTCTGGAAACTGCAGGGGAGAATCCGGGGAGCGTCCTTCCAGCGGAGCTGTGAAGAGAAAATGGCGCTGGTGTGCTGAGGAAGATAGCCCCGCCCCTTCAGTGGCGGGATACTCCCGCGTTTTTAAATAGTTAATGGCGGGGGTTATTGCACATATACAGTTTATTAGACTGTATTATGTGCCTTTTTGCCAATAAGGTAATGTAATTGCTACCCAGGGCGCCCCCCCCCCCCCCCCAGCACCCTGCACCCATCAGTGACCGGAGTGTGTGGTGTGCTAAGGGAGCAATGGCGCACAGCTGCAGTGCTGTGCGCTACCTTAATGAAGACAGGAGTCTTCAGCCGCCGGTTTTCAACTTTCTCTTCAGTCTTCTGGCTCTGCGAGGGGGACAACGGCGCGGCTCCGGGAACGGACGATCGAGGTCGGGCCCTGTGTTCGATCCCTCTGGAGCTAATGGTGTCCAGTAGCCTTAGAAGCACAAGCTAGCTGCAAGCAGGTAGGTTTGCTTCTCTCCCCTCAGTCCCACGTAGCAGTGAGTCTGTTGCCAGCAGATCTCACTGAAAATAAAAAAACCTAACAAATACTTTCTTTTTTAGGAAGCTCAGGAGAGCCCCTAGGGTGCATCCAGCTCTGGCCGGGCACAGATTCTAACTGAGGTCTGGAGGAGGGGCATAGAGGGAGGAGCCAGTGCACACCAGATATAGTACCTAATCTTTCTTTTAAGAGTGCCCAGTCTCCTGCGGAGCCCGTCTATTCCCCATGGTCCTTATGGAGTACCCAGCATCCACTAGGACGTCAGAGAAAACTATATATACGGATAGACAAACAGCTTTACCTGACCTAGAAAAAGGGGCTATTTAATTTTACAGAAAATGGGGTTCATATATTGACACCCTAGATGAAGCTACCCAAACACGGATGTTTAAACTATTTGACAAAACAAATTGGTGGGCATATCGGTGTATCGATAGAGGGTCGGATACTTTATGTCTCTGGAAACTGAATGGGTCGAATTTGTGAAGATTTTCCTTTGTATAGTTACCCTAAGTTGTTCTAATTAAGGTGCTAAAATGTATTCCACCTCTACTAGGTGAACTATATTGTTCATGCACCACCAGATCGAATGGTTGCTATATGTACTTAATCACCCCCCCTTCTCTTCCTTTTCTTTCATATTCTTGTTAATTACTTTTATATTTGTATGGTTATTGTTCCTATTAGAAAATAACCAGAGTGATATGAGACGAACATGGTTTTTGTTAGATAATGTACGTTTGTTACATGAGGATCAATATACCTACTGGGATATACGAATAGTATATATTACAAGCTACGGTTTATGGTATGCTACCTTGATGGATTCAAAATTCCTCTTTTGCCTCTTTTACGAGCTGCTGTATTGTTTACCTATGTACATTTTGTGATAACTGTCTCAATGGGGTATATTTACTAAGGTCCGGATTTTGACCGAGATGCCGTTTTTTCTTCAAAGTGTCATCTCGGTAATTTACTAAGCAAAAATCACGGCAGTGATGAGTGCATTCGTATTTTTTTGGAAGTTCAAGTTTAAAAATACGAATGAATACACCATCGGTCAAAACGCGGCTGTTTAGATATGAATCTCGGTCATTTACTAACCATTCGTATTTGTAATGTCTACCGTGAAAATGCATTTGCGGCCGTGAAAAAATAAATTTCGTAAAAAAGTCCTAAAAAAAACCAGACCTGCTTTTGAGAAGCGTGTTTACATGTGTAGTCAATTATCCATTACTCACACCTGAATGTTTGGCCCTATAAAAGGGTCCCAGGCACATTTTGAATATCTCTCACTCTGAAATGGCTGCTGTGGTGTGTGCAACAGATTTTTTGTTTGCTGGGGGATACCTGAGAGTGCTCCATGACTCTTCAAGAAATCTGGGCCAGGTAAGTGTACATGGTCAGCAGGTTGAACAGGTTCCGCGGAGGCTGCGCCAGCCACGTTTGTTTAGGGGACGTTTAAACTTAAACGCATTGTCTGATGATAGGGTCATACAGATGTTTCCCCTAAAAACATCCAACATTTGCCGTCTGTATGACCTTGTCAAACTGGGACTATATCCTGAGACAGCACGCTCACGCTCTGTCTCAGGCTTGCAAAAACTCCTGGCTGTGTATCACTTTATGGCTACTGGCAGCTTGCAGGCTGTGACAGGCGACGTCATTGTTATTTCCCAGCCAACCTTTTCTATATTTTTGAAACAGGTGTGTTGAAAAATACATACACGTCTATGTCTAAGTGTTGCGTCTGGTAGGTCTTAGAACACAGTATTGATTGTTCTTTATACTGTTGTGTAATTTTGTATTTTAATTTTGTATTAAAACATTGACACTCATTACCCCATTAAACCATACACACACAGCGTGTTTTACAATGTTTGACACGGACACAGGATTTTTGGTGAAGACAATATTTTAATTTTTATTGTGTTACACAAATGTCATGTCAGATTCATTTTTTTTTCTTTTGTGTGCTGGGTGCCGAGGTTTGAGCAGGGTCGCTGGCCCGTGTTCTGGATAATCGTCGAACAGGGGAGGTAACTGGGGTCTGGCTAGGGGTAGTCGTTCCTGAGCTGGAGCTGAGATGTTGTGCTGACATCAGAGTGATGCTTTGGCTCAAGTTATGGATACTGGCATTCAGTTGATTATTACTGGCAGTATGGCTGGCCACAATCCTAGACAAAGTCTCATTTACTACCTGATTGTGTTGGATCACTTGTATCAGGGCTTGTTGATGCCGCTGTTGCTCATCGATGATGCGCGTCAAATTTGCCAGCATTTGCGTGTTGTCCGCCCTGATTTGCTCCATCGATGTCGCAATTCTGCCTACCTGAACAATCAGTCTGCCCGAGTTCCGACTAATGCGCGGAAGATGATGGGGCAGACTGGCAAGGTGTTGTGTGTGTGTGTTCAGGCAGGCAGTGTTTTGGGCCTGTTGTGTTGCCCAACTGGACCAAAAGTCAGCGGACATTTGTTGCTGGGGTGGAGTTGGTATCAATTGTGGACTTAAGGAGGCTTGGGGCATATCCTGCGGCTGGGTTGGCTGGGTAGGATCAACGGGCGTAAGTTGCAGTGTATAGGTTGCCTGTTGGTCTGGTTCCTGCTGGTCATCGTCTCCCATGAAGGTTGGTTCTGTATGGGGTGGCCAACAGGCACTGTTTAGTTATAATTAAATATCTTTGCTTGTCCTAAACATTCCATACTTATTTTTTTTAATTTTAATTTTAAATTTGATGTGTTTTTTTTAAAACTAGGGATCTTTCCTTTACAAACACATATGTGCCATAACAGGCGTGCGCAGAGACTGACTGGCGGGTTCCGCACCGAACTTCCCCCCCTCCACAGCATTATAGTGTTCTCTCACCTCCCCTGTCCTGGATATAGACTTCTCACCTGGACGGACCAGAGGAGCGCATCAGGTAAGCCGTCTACATCCCGGACAGGGGAGGTGTGAGAAGACTATAATGCTGTGGAAGGGGGGGGTGGGTTAAGTCCGGTGAGAAACCCGCTATTCATTTTCTGTGCACGTCTGTGGGCTCAATTTAGTAAGGTGGGTGTTCTATTTAAAATGTGATGTGGCCCATAGCAACCAATAAGACTTTAATTCACATTTATTTGGCACCTTCAAGAAGATAATACCTGGAATCTGATTGGTTGCTACGGGAAACATGCCATCTCACATTGAGCTCACATCATAGTAAATGTACTGTGTCGAAATGTTTGAATGTATTTCTTCTAAGTTTTAACTCACCAGACAGCTGAGGTGATCGTGGCACATCACTTTGGGGACTAGCCAAAATTGCCTGTGGTGGCTGGGGCAAGACTGCCGATATGCGCCGCCTGGGTGGTGAAGAAGGAGGCGCAGATTCCGACTCCACACGCCGCGTCTTAGTGGGCCTCCTAGTTAAAGTCACAGAGCCCTGTGATGGCCGCCTTAGAGGAGGGCGGCTTGCAGAAGAAGAACCTCTGTGAAATTAGCAACATTAATATTTTGTGGTTCTATGTGTTTGCAGAATATGTGACTACACTGATTTCTTACCTGCATTCCCTGCAGCTTCATCAGTTGGCTGTGGCCTGTCTGTGGCGCGTCTCTGGCGTACTGTTGAAAAATTGCAAAAAACATTATGACCATACTTTTAAAACTCATTGTTATCTGAAAAACATTATTGTAATGTAAACATCTCGCACCTAATGTTAAGTTAACTATTTTATGTTTAAGATATTCTGGATTAATTAATTGGGTGTGTATTCTTAAATTAAGATGATGTTGCACTAAATAATCCAGAAACATAGCTTAATTCGACACAATATATTGCAGATAATTTTAATATAAAATTTCTCACAAACAACATAAAAACCATAATAAAAAATGCAACAATTTATTTAAAAAGTTTAAAAAAAAAAGGCCATTTGAAAAAACAGTTAGGGACAAGCAAAATCTATGATTATGTATTATAACTACACATACCAGCATGCACTGCAACAGATTTCACATTCACTAATAGCAAAACTCTGGCAATGCATGATGGGCCTTGTAGTTTTGAAACACATTTACAGCTGCAGGTTGCACAGGCCTGCACGACATTACCAACACAATGTTTGCATATTTACAAACACAGTAACAATTAGCAGCATTATCATTTTAAAAATAACAAGAGCCAAAAAAATTTAAAATACAACTCACCATCCTGCCTTGGACGGTCCGAATCCCGGACATGAGTCGCTGACACCACTTCTGCAGGAATAAGTGACCGCACAGGCTCCTCCCAATCACGAAAAGTGGCACGGAAAGGGTGTCCACCCCCGGTTTGGCGGGCTGATTTGGCCTCCTTGGCCATCTTGGCCTTGACACGGCGCTTGATGTCATAAAACCTTTTTCTACACGTGTCCTCAGTCCGCCTCACCACACCCTCACTATTGACTGCAGCAATAACTTTTCCCCACAGGACCGACTTCCTACGTGAGGACACCTTGGCAGCATCCTGCCCAAACAATTGACGATGATGCCTCATCAGCTCCCGCACCAAAGCCATGTTTTCAGCATAGCTGAACTTCACATTGCGCCCAGTCTTGGTAGTGGTGCGTGGCTGCGGAGCCACAGCACCATCACTATCACTGGAGAACGCTACAACAGGCACCCCCTCCTCCTCCTCCTCACTAACCTCCTCCCTCTCACTAACCTCCTCCACCTCACTCACCTCCTCCCTCTCACTAACCTCCTCCACCTCACTAACCTCCTCCACCTCACTCACCACCTCCCTCTCACTAACCTCCTCCACCACACTGACCTCTGACTGAGACATAATCCCCACAAACTACACAAAACACTGAGAAAAAAAACAGAAAACACACTCCTCCACTACCACTACACACAACACACACACACTCACTCACAAACAATGACAATAGACTTGAAAAAAAAAAACAATGACAAAAAAGTAGACAAACTTCGAAAAAACTACACAACAAGTATGACAAGACTACTTACACACACAGTACAGCACTCAACAATCGCAAAACTCCGCTCCAAATCCACCAAAAACTCCTCCAAACTCACCAACTCCTAATACACCTTCCTCTCTCCTCTCCACTAGCTAAACCCACGAGGTGCGGACGGTTTGGGGCGTTTTTATAGTAATGTGCACAGACACTCCTCCATCACGAATACAACCAATCACGGACGAGTGACAAAAACGAAACTTAGTAAAAAAACGCGGCCGGAAACGGAAAAACACTGCCGTAACAGACATGTGATGCAGTCGTAAAAAAAAACTAAGAACACGGCCGCAAAACAACAAAATCGGCCGCATTACACATCAAAAAAACACGAATAACATCGACATCGGACAACACTAAAAATACAATTACGACAGCTTAGTAAATTAGTCGTAATCAATTCAAAAAGTTGCAGTTTTACACTTTCGATGTCATTCGTGATGATTCTCTCTCCAAATCGGTAACAATACGAATCTTAGTAAATTTACCCCACTGTCTTCTCGGGAAAAACCCAATAAATATATTTGAAAAAGAAAAAAAAATACTGTACAGCTGGATACCAAACACCACCTCCTAACCTAATTCTGTCCCCTCATATCCTGTAAAGATGAATTCCTTTGTTATTGTACCTTTTAAGCAAGTGTAACTCGCTGGTGTGGTGCATGTAGGCTATGTGTAAATCGTGCACTATGTGAATTAAATATGAAATGTGTCTTTGTGGCTTTTCCATGCAAATACATTGTCACGATCCGGGTATCTGGACGCCATTACTTACCCTTCAGATGCCTCCTGAGGCTGGCTCAGCGTTCCAGGACCGGATCCCATCCGTTACACTGATGTCCACATTCCTGCCTCCTCTCCTGTCACTCTGAGACGCGGTCACCGCGGCGCCATGTAACATCTGGAATGGCGTTCCCCGCGGCCTCCACCGCTGTCCCTGAGTTCCTGCATGCAGAGTGTCAGAGTGGCGATTACGTCAGCCGCGGCCTCCGCTGTGCCCGCGTGGTTTAGATGTGCAATCATCAGTCTGGCGTCTCCTGTCTCCTGTGGCCGGCGCCGCCATTGCTGTTTCAATTCTCACTATTCTAGGGAAAAAGGGAAATGGAAAAGCTACTGCACTAGTACTATACTGTATATTGTTTTTCTACAAACCCCATATTATTTTCTATTTCATAGATTTGAATTAATTATGGGGGTGCTGCCACACACCGTAGTGTTACCAACTTTAGAGAACTTGTATACCAAAAAGAAGAAAGAATTGGTCTTAAATGGCGCACAAAAATGATTAAACAATTACCTAAAATATAACTTTTATTCTAGTTTATTTAAAAGACCTGTAACTGTGAAATATTAAAACCAACATATAATAACAAGACCAAGTGTATTCATTAAAAACACACGCAGCACTCAGAGTGTCATGCACTGCTCTTCTATTTACTTAATGGGTACAATGACCTCTATAAATTTTGTGTGTATTGTCTGATACTGTGTGAATAAAGATTTGTATCAGTATCCGTATTGCAATCTGTCTCTGTTTTGTATCAGTTACCAGACTCTCCAGTATATTGTGAGATATTATGTCACTTATGAGATTTTCAGTGTGTCTATGTTAATACACTTAATTACTCTAGGATTTTAATAGCTGCTGGCTGGTGAACCCCTATCTCATATATCAACAGGTTTTACTCTGCAGGGTGCATATGTATAGTTATAGTTTCCGAAGGTTTACTGTTTATTTCTTATTCCTTAATATCACCCTAAGTGATCAATTAAGATTCCATATTATTAACTAGTGCTCTCAATCCTTGTAGTCAGCACTGTCAATGTAAAAGAGAGATGCTGTGTCTCACTGTTGGTACATTCCACCTTTTATTACAGTGATCATAGCTTAGAATCTCAAATTAGATGGTATCCACTTAATATAAGTGTATTATTCTTTGAGGTACTAATTGTATCTCTTTATACTACACCCATTTATTGCAGAGAAATGATACTTTATTATGAGAAATTTATTCAAGGGGATCCACTGCTCTATATATGCAGCTTTAAATTAGAGTGAGTGAGTTGAAACATTAAATTGTTTCCAAAATAATCCACACATTTAATTCTCTCTGGAGACTTGGTTATTTTAGTAACAGATTTGTTGCAATTTTTTCTGTGTAGAGTCTGCGGGTTAATAGGTACATATGATGGTTATTAAGTATCAACCTCCTGCCATTCCACCTCTGATTATTACACAATTGTTTACAATGTATTCAGAGCAGCTGCGTGCCACTGAATATTAGGTGAGGGCAGTAATGGTTTCCTATTCAGTAACAGACAATTCCAGCTTTTTACTCCTATATGATAGTGTCTTATGATATTATATTTAATCCACTATGAGCTACTGCTAATGGCTAGATACTTGATATGTTTGTTAGAGGGCAGGTGTTTAGTTACCATATGTTAATTATATTGCCATTTATAATATATCCCCCACACATGCATAGGATTGATTACTAAATAGAGTCTGCATCATTCAGCCGATTAACTGGAGAGAGCCATGGTTTCATACCCTACCATATTATATTTGCTATAGGATTGTATGATATACCACAGGCACCTCTGTATATGCAGTCTATACAGGAGTATGTTAGACAATATGTTTCTCTTTTAGTATTGAGATTTCTAAGTAGCTGGTTACTTGTGCTGCTAGCTATTTGGCTCGCCACCCCTCTACATTAGAAGTGCATTTATGATCACAATCACACTCGGACAAATACACATATAATTAGCATGCATGCATTATTTCCACTCTAGTGCAGCGTGAACCGCCGACGCGCGTTTCACAGACTGGTATCTATATATGTATACAGACATACATCTATAAATGTGAGTAATGTATAGATCTGGGACAAGTAATAATGGGAAGGGTGACAACAACTTTTCCCTAGAAGGAATGTTTATTTAATTATAAGCAGCTCTAACACTGAAGCAATGTTGCTAGCAGACTCTATTTAGTAATCAATCCTATGCATGTGTGGGGGATATATTATAAATGGCAATATAATTAACATATGGTAACTAAACACCTGCCCTCTAACAAACATATCAAGTATCTAGCCATTAGCAGTAGCTCATAGTGGATTGAATATAATATCATAAGACACTATCATATAGGAGTAAAAAGCTGGAATTGTCTGTTACTGAATAGGAAACCATTACTGCCCTCACCTAATATTCAGTGGCACGCAGCTGCTCTGAATACATTGTAAACAATTGTGTAATAATCAGAGGTGGAATGGCAGGAGGTTGATACTTAATAACCATCATATGTACCTATTAACCCGCAGACTCTACACAGAAAAAATTGCAACAAATCTGTTACTAAAATAACCAAGTCTCCAGAGAGAATTAAATGTGTGGATTATTTTGGAAACAATTTAATGTTTCAACTCACTCACTCTAATTTAAAGCTGCATATATAGAGCAGTGGATCCCCTTGAATAAATTTCTCATAATAAAGTATCATTTCTCTGCAATAAATGGGTGTAGTATAAAGAGATACAATTAGTACCTCAAAGAATAATACACTTATATTAAGTGGATACCATCTAATTTGAGATTCTAAGCTATGATCACTGTAATAAAAGGTGGAATGTACCAACAGTGAGACACAGCATCTCTCTTTTACATTGACAGTGCTGACTACAAGGATTGAGAGCACTAGTTAATAATATGGAATCTTAATTGATCACTTAGGGTGATATTAAGGAATAAGAAATAAACAGTAAACCTTCGGAAACTATAACTATACATATGCACCCTGCAGAGTAAAACCTGTTGATATATGAGATAGGGGTTCACCAGCCAGCAGCTATTAAAATCCTAGAGTAATTAAGTGTATTAACATAGACACACTGAAAATCTCATAAGTGACATAATATCTCACAATATACTGGAGAGTCTGGTAACTGATACAAAACAGAGACAGATTGCAATACGGATACTGATACAAATCTTTATTCACACAGTATCAGACAATACACACAAAATTTATAGAGGTCATTGTACCCATTAAGTAAATAGAAGAGCAGTGCATGACACTCTGAGTGCAGCGTGTGTTTTTAATGAATACACTTTGTCTTGTTATTATATGTTGGTTTTAATATTTCACAGTTACAGGTCTTTTAAATAAACTAGAATAAAAGTTATATTTTAGGTAATTGTTTAATCATTTTTGTGCGCCATTTAAGACCAATTCTTTCTTCTTTTTGGTATACAAGTTCTCTAAAGTTGGTAACACTACGGTGTGTGGCAGCACCCCCATAATTAATTCAAATCTATGAAATAGAAAATAATATGGGGTTTGTAGAAAAACAATATACAGTATAGTACTAGTGCAGTAGCTTTTCCATTTCCCTTTTTCCCTAGAATAGTGACAGTACTCAGCTGATTCCTCAGCAATTCTTCGGCTACTAGCACAGTGAATACAGATACATTAAGGTATAGAAATTCAAAATTAATAAAAAAATTTCATTTTTAGTCAACTGTACACTCCAGAATGTCATCCTTTAACCTTGCAAAAGAGCTGGACGACAGACGGGAAAGATTAAAGAATAGCTTAGATGCACCCTTTGGAAACGAGTTGAATAACCCAGGCTCACTCAATAGAGATTGGTCGGATGACCTTTTCTCGTTAAAACAATTATTGATTAAACAAGGGAAAACATGGTGGAATAGACTTACATTTGACAGCTATATCAAACATGAAATAACACCAAGAGGTTTGAGACCACGAATATTTCCGACATTCGAACTGGCCAACAGTGATCTTAAAAAAGAATGGGAAAAAGTATTGACACAATGTTCAAAAGATCTTATAAAGATCCTAATTAAACACGATGAAATACTATTAACACAATATGCACAGGAGATCTCCGTACTGGGAGAGAAATTGAAGCAGTTTGAGACCATTGATAAGTTTCAACAAACATACAACAAATATAAGAAAGAAGTAGAGGATGTGGAGCAGGAAATTATAGAGAGAAAGAAGAGGAAACTTTATAGGGATAAAAATGATTTTGCACAAGATAGAGTTTACAAATGGAAGACCTACCCACAACGGACGAGGAAAACTAATACCATGAACTATACAACTTCGGATGTTGAATCATCCGAAGGAGAGGAACTCCCCAATAGGAACAGACCCCACAGTAGGGATTTTTTAGAACAAAGCCTGAAGGGGACAAAAGACCATACCAGTATGGAAGAATTAAGATCAGGAGGGGGAAGGGGGGCGAGAAGAAAAAGAGACGACAGAGATTGGAGAGAGGAGCCTCGAGAACAGAGGAGAAGGAGATAAGTGGGGATGACACAATGAGAATTATCAATCTCACGGATAAGATATTAACTGAAAATCAAAACCAACTATTAAGTAAAGGATTGTCTTTTTCCCCTACATATCAACCAGATAGATTTGAGTGTGAAAAGGACTTACAGCTGTTCGTGAGAAAGATACTCCTGAAGAAACATTTCCAAACTCAGCAACAAATACGAGAAGAATCAACCAATATAGAGAGCATCCTCTCATCACAGACACCAACACTGTCGCTAACAGCAGAAGATCAAACAGCCCTGAATATCCTGGAAGAACTGGAAACAGGGAATGAAGCTTTTCCCAACCCTTCCCCTTTTGACCCTCTCAAAATTAAAACCAAATCTTCTTTTTTCCCAGAATTTAAGGTATCTCCACCAGTGAAAGTGTTTTATGATCTTATATCTCGTGATTTAGATCGTATGTTTGCACAGGAACGTTGTATACAATCCCATACGGATAACCTAACGGAAGGGGAAAGGGAGGCACTATATGAAATCAAACAATGGCAGGATACTGTTATAAAACCCTCGGATAAAGGGGGAAATATAGTGCTATGGCCTAGACCAATGTATATAACAGAGTTGAGGAAACAATTGAGTGATCAAAAATGCTACAAAGCATTAATTTTCAATCCCACATGTAACTTCCTCTGTCAATACAATACCATCATCTCAAGAGCATATCAGAATGGGATTATAAGGAAAAGAGATCTAGATTTCCTTAAAACAGATAACCCAAAAGTTGCCACACTGTACCTACTGCCAAAAGTGCACAAAAATGAAAAAACGCCTCCCGGAAGACCAATTGTCTCAGGGGTGGGAAGTTTGACAGAAAAGGCCAGCATTTATGTCGATCAACATCTCAGACATTACGTGCTGGCCCTGCCTTCCTACACCAGGGACACCATGGACGTGTTAAATAAATTACAGGATATGACAGTAAACCAGGGAACATGGTTAGCCACTTATGATATTGAAAGCTTAATTACCAGCATCGATCATAAGAAGGGAGTGGCTGCCATTAAATACTTCCTGAACATGGGGATACATCATGATTTTAACAACTTCTTGATCTCCCTGTTAGAGTTCATATTAACTAAGAATTATTTCATTAGTGAAGAAAAATTCTACCTCCAGGTTAGAGGGACAGCGATGGGGACAGCTTGTGCCCCATCGTACGCTAACCTCTACCTGGGATGGTGGGAGAAAGAACACGTGTTCAATGAAACCCTGGAGAAATACACGCAACATATCCTGTTATACCTTCGTTATATAGACGACGTCCTGATCATCTGGGAGGCAAATGGAGAACTTTTGGAAGAATTTATTACTATTCTGAACCACAACGATCTGAATCTACGATTAGTTGGTGAGAAAAGCCAAAAGGAAATCAATTTCTTGGATTTGTGTATCAAAATTGAGATAGATGGCAAGATAAGCACTGACATTTTCCGGAAGAAAACAGCAACGAACAGTATCCTCCATTTCAATAGTTCACACTTACCTGCAACTCTTAAAGCTATTCCTAAAGGAGAATTACTCCGCACAAAAAGGAATTGCTCTAACGAACAAATTTACTCAGAACGTGAGAAACAGGTCTGTGACCGCTTGAAAAAGAGAGGTTACAGTAATAGGAGTATTAAATCCGCTGTGAAAAGTGCGGAAACTTATACAAGAGACTCTCTTCTGACCCCCAGAATTAGGTCACAGAAAGACGAACCAGTTAGATTTATTGGGACATACAATCCACAATGGAAGAAAATAAATGGAATTCTACAGAAGCATTGGCCAATTTTACAGACTGATGATACATTGAGCCAAATTTTGCCTGCCAGAGTACAAAGCAGCTGGAGGAGATCCAAAAACTTACGAGATTTAGTGGTTCGAAGTCATCTTTCGACCCCTACTAAACAACTGTATAATAAAAAGGGCTCCTATCAATGCGGCAGGTGTAAAGCCTGCAAATATATGACACCAAAGCAGTCTTACACAGATAAGTATGGCAAAAAATGGCTCATTCAGAATTTCATCAGTTGCACCACAATGGGCGTGGTATACCATCTGGAATGCCCTTGTGGGAAGCGGTATATTGGCAAAACTATTCGACCACTTAAGGTACGGATTTTGGAGCATGCCAATAATATCAAAAACGCAAAACAAGATTTAAGACCTTGACATCAGTAGCCAGACACTTCTTACAATATCATGGAGGTGAAAATGCAGGTCTGAAGGCTTATGGCATGCAGAGTATCCAATTGGGTATCAGAGGTGGCGACTTAGATAATGAACTTCTGAAGCTGGAAACAAAACTGATATTCTTAATGGATAGCCAGCATCCATTGGGATTGAATGAATACAATAGTTATCTACCATTCTTATAATTCATCTACTGGCCAGCTCTTTTAGGAAGACCCAATATACACATCTAGTCTCGAATAATCCTTTTAGAAACAGTATCAAAATTGGGACTATCATTAAGTTCAAGAAGCTCTCAATATTGAGTAAGATCTATCCTTGTGACTCTCTCTTCCCTATTAAGAATGGGAAGATTAGAGAGAAAAAGAGACACATAGATTCCCTGGATTGAGTGAAGTACTCACAAATTGAAAATAATCATGTAACACTGCCACGTAACATTGACCCACAGGGCACACAGGACAAAGAAGTGGAGGTGTGTGCATGTGGGCATAGGTATCTATATATGTATACAGACATACATCTATAAATGTGAGTAATGTATAGATCTGGGACAAGTAATAATGGGAAGGGTGACAACAACTTTTCCCTAGAAGGAATGTTTATTTAATTATAAGCAGCTCTAACACTGAAGCAATGTTGCTAGGAGACTCAGAGATTCAATACTTACCTTGTGACCTGGACCTTGAGAACCTGGAGGGGAAAAGGGAAAAATAGACATAAGAATTGATATATGGGATAGACGGGGAAATCAGCATGATTAAGATCAATGGACAAGCATGATGATACAGGATCATATTATAACACATGCACAATCCTTATAATGGATCACAGTTATATCACTTAAATGCAGTACAGTTAGTACTGTACTGAAATTATGCACAACAGATCACAGTTACATCACTAGAATGAAGTACAGGCAGTACTGTACTGATTTTAAGCACAACAAGATCATGAAGATATGATCACCGTCACTATCCTCACCAAATATTTTATTATTTTTATTTTTATTATTTTTATTCTTCAAGCACTGAATTTTACTGTACTATTAATCACAATCATGCACCGTCGTATAGGTGCTCACAAAAGTTTAAATGGGTTTTGTTTGGTCACTTTTTACACGTTTGGCTACTAACACTAATATGAGTTTTGTTCTTTTTTTCACTTCACTAAATCCCACTTAAAGCTATGTTTATTTCAGCATTATTATTAACATAACAAATTTAATATAAATTAATGGGACATAAAATAGCTTTCTCACGTATGAGATAGAAGGTATAGTTATACCAGTACAGTAAAGATACAAGTAGAATAGGAATCAGTGTAATATGATCAAAGGCAAGGGGACTTATCTTACTAACATATGGATCTAAATAGAGCAGGCGATTAGAAAACGGAACACACACTAGGAGACACATTTACAACATTGTATTTACTCCTAGTGAATAATGCCTAAGCTTTAAGATTGGTCCGGAGATATCATGTGATAGGATAGACTCCATCTAAATCCCTATACATAGGAACTCTACCGCGAGTGTAAAAGCGAGTCACGTGATCGGGAACCCACAGCAGGAGACACAACTCTAACAATGTCTTTCCCCCTAGTAAATAGTATTTAAGGTCCCATGATTGGTCCAGGGACACCGTGTGACCAGATACATTATGTCTGAGTCTCTACACACAGGAGCCGCGCCGCGATTGGATAAATAAATCACGTGACCCTGAATTCGGGCCGTGATTGGCGCGGCGGTACTGTGATAATCCGGTTACCGGAGACATTCGGGTTAGCCCTGAAAAAACAGTCTGTGAAACGCGCGTCGGCGGTTCACGCTGCACTAGAGTGGAAATAATGCATGCATGCTAATTATATGTGTATTTGTCCGAGTGTGATTGTGATCATAAATGCACTTCTAATGTAGAGGGGTGGCGAGCCAAATAGCTAGCAGCACAAGTAACCAGCTACTTAGAAATCTCAATACTAAAAGAGAAACATATTGTCTAACATACTCCTGTATAGACTGCATATACAGAGGTGCCTGTGGTATATCATACAATCCTATAGCAAATATAATATGGTAGGGTATGAAACCATGGCTCTCTCCAGTTAATCGGCTGAATGATGCAGACTCTATTTAGTAATCAATCCTATGCATGTGTGGGGGATATATTATAAATGGCAATATAATTAACATATGGTAACTAAACACCTGCCCTCTAACAAACATATCAAGTATCTAGCCATTAGCAGTAGCTCATAGTGGATTGAATATAATATCATAAGACACTATCATATAGGAGTAAAAAGCTGGAATTGTCTGTTACTGAATAGGAAACCATTACTGCTCTCACCTAATATTCAGTGGCACGCAGCTGCTCTGAATACATTGTAAACAATTGTGTAATAATCAGAGGTGGAATGGCAGGAGGTTGATACTTAATAACCATCATATGTACCTATTAACCCGCAGACTCTACACAGAAAAAATTGCAACAAATCTGTTACTAAAATAACCAAGTCTCCAGAGAGAATTAAATGTGTGGATTATTTTGGAAACAATTTAATGTTTCAACTCACTCACTCTAATTTAAAGCTGCATATATAGAGCAGTGGATCCCCTTGAATAAATTTCTCATAATAAAGTATCATTTCTCTGCAATAAATGGGTGTAGTATAAAGAGATACAATTAGTACCTCAAAGAATAATACACTTATATTAAGTGGATACCATCTAATTTGAGATTCTAAGCTATGATCACTGTAATAAAAGGTGGAATGTACCAACAGTGAGACACAGCATCTCTCTTTTACATTGACAGTGCTGACTACAAGGATTGAGAGCACTAGTTAATAATATGGAATCTTAATTGATCACTTAGGGTGATATTAAGGAATAAGAAATAAACAGTAAACCTTCGGAAACTATAACTATACATATGCACTCTGCAGAGTAAAACCTGTTGATATATGAGATAGGGGTTCACCAGCCAGCAGCTATTAAAATCCTAGAGTAATTAAGTGTATTAACATAGACACACTGAAAATCTCATAAGTGACATAATATCTCACAATATACTGGAGAGTCTGGTAACTGATACAAAACAGAGACAGATTGCAATACGGATACTGATACAAATCTTTATTCACACAGTATCAGACAATACACACAAAATTTATAGAGGTCATTGTACCCATTAAGTAAATAGAAGAGCAGTGCATGACACTCTGAGTGCAGCGTGTGTTTTTAATGAATACACTTTGTCTTGTTATTATATGTTGGTTTTAATATTTCACAGTTACAGGTCTTTTAAATAAACTAGAATAAAAGTTATATTTTAGGTAATTGTTTAATCATTTTTGTGCGCCATTTAAGACCAATTCTTTCTTCTTTTTGGTATACTGTTTCAATTCTCACATGGATTACAAACCAAACTTCCCTCCAAGTGTCTGCATGGGCGCAGCCATCTTGGATTTTGTCATCTGATCATTTCCACCAATCTGCTGTCTGTATTGTTAATCTGCATAATTGCCTAGCCAACCCCTTCCTTGCTGCAGGTATAAATATGCTGTGCCTGAGCAAGGAAGGCGTCAGTGCTTTGGTTGTCTAACCTAGTTCCAGTTTGTCTCTCTCCTGTGGTTGTCTTCCAGGTTCCAGCTCCTGTCTCCAGACTTCTGCTATAGAGACCCGCACCAGCATTCCATCTGCGGTGTAGCCTGACTCTCCGATCCATTTTGGACTCACCTGTTTCCAGCTACAACAATCACCTGCTTCCAGCCCAGCTTCCAGCAGTGTACAGCTTCTCTTAAAGGGCCGGTGTCCTTTCTGCAGTTTACCACTCTCCACCGGTATTATTATTTCACCGCTCTCAAACAATCACCTGCTTCCAGCCTAGCTTCCAGCAGTGTACAGCTTCTCTTAAAGGGCCGGTGTCCTTTTCTGCAGTTTACCACTCTCCACCGGTATTATTATTTCACCGCTCTCAAACTCCAAACTTCATTATTATTTCATCGCTCTCAAGTTCATTTATTATTTAACTGGTTCCAGCCAGTATCCACTCCGTACCAACAACAGTCTGGTTCCAGCCAGTATCCACAGCAGCCGTTTTACCTTCAGCAGCCCAGCCTTTCCTGGAACATCAGCTGGTACGATCCTGGGTTCTCTCCATTGCTACAGTCAGGCCTGGTAAGGACTTTCCAACTAGAAGATTATAAGAACTGTCTCACACTACCAGTGCCTGTGGCCCTTGCCACCCTGTAGTACCCAGGAATTGTATTTATCCTCTGTTGACTTTTATGTTTCCTTTTACTGCTGCTGTGTTACGGAGTTTGTCATAATAAACATCATTGACTTTTATCCTGGTTGTCGTGGTCACGCCTTCGGGCAGTTATTCTACATGTTACTTACATGTCTAGGGGTCTGATACAACCTCCCAGGTTCCGTTACATCTCAGCCCCTACAACTGAGGCTGCCTCCCGTCAGCTCAGGCCCTCAGTTGTGACAGTAAGCACTGACCTAATGAATCCAGCCGGAGACCAGGATCAAGCGGCCAGGCTGATGCAAGAACTGGCAGCCCGACTTGAACATCAGGAGGCTGCACAGGGCCACATCATCCGCTGTCTCCAGGATCTCTCTACACGGCTGGATGGGATTCAAACGACCCTCCGTGGACCTGGCACGTCCGGTGCGTCCACTACAGTGACACCAGCTGTAACCCCACCCACCTTACCCATTTCCAGTCCACATCTTCATCTTCCAACGCCAGCAAAATTTGATGGATCTCCAAGGTTCTGCAGGGGATTTCTCAATCAATGTGAAATACACTTTGAGCTTCTACCTGGCAATTTCTTCAGTGACCGTACCAAAATTGCCTATATCATCTCCCTTCTCAGTGGCTCAGCCCTTGACTGGGCATCACCTTTATGGGAGAAGTCTGATCCCCTGCTATCCTCCTATACTGACTTTGTAGCTACATTCAGGCGCATCTTCGACGAGCCAGGCCGGATAACATCTGCTTCATCTGAGATTCTCCGTTTACGCCAGGGAACACGTACTGTGGGACAGTATCTTATACAGTTTAAAATCCTGGCATCCGAACTGGCATGGAACGACGAGGCCCTGTATGCTGCATTCTGGCATGGCTTATCAGAACGCATCAAGGATGAGTTAGCTACCAGAGACTTGCCCTCTATGTTGGATGAGCTAATTTCTCTTTGCACGAAGGTTGATCTACGTTTCAGAGAGAGAGCAACCGAGCGAGGAAGATCATCTACTCCTAAATCTTCTGCTCCTCCTCCTCGTCAACCATCTCCATCCAAGGATGAGCCTATGCAAATTAGTCGTTCCCGTCTATCTCCCGCTGAGCGCCGAAGACGTCTCTCTGAGTCTCTCTGTCTCTACTGTGCAGCTCCGTCGCACACTATCAATGCCTGTCCCAAACGTCCGGGAAACTCCAGATCCTAGCTCGCCAAGGAGAGGGCCGGCTAGGAGTAATGATCTCCTCTCCATCTCCTCATGACTGTAACCTCCCAGTGTCGCTCCAAATTGCTCAACGTTACAGGAACGTCATTGCCCTCCTTGATTCCGGAGCAGCTGGGAATTTCATAACCGAAGCTTATGTTAAACGGTGGTCCCTACCCACCGAGAGACTGTCCTCGTCCATCTCTTTGACTGCCGTGGATGGCAGCAAGATTTTTGACGCAGTCATTTCCTTAAGGACTCTTCCAGTTCGTCTGAGAGTGGGAGTTCTTCATTCTGAGTATATTTCTTTTTTAGTGATTCCAAGAGCCACACATCCAGTGGTTTTAGGCCTTCCATGGCTCCGTCTCCACAACCCATCAATTGACTGGACGACTACGCAAATACTGGCATGGGGTCCCTCCTGTGCTGAGACTTGTTTAGCCAAAGTTCTTCCTGTTTGTTCTTCCTTCCCCAGGTCATCTGATGTTCCGCCTCCTCCATATCAAGACTTCACGGACGTGTTCAGTAAAGCCTCTGCTGATATCCTTCCTCCTCATAGAGAATGGGACTGCCCAATCGACCTCATTCCAGGGAAGGTTCCACCGCGAGGCCGAACTTATCCGTTGTCTCTGCCTGAGACACACTCCATGGAAGAGTACATCAAAGAGAACCTGGCGAAGGGTTTCATCCGACCATCTTCTTCTCCAGCCGGCGCAGGCTTCTTCTTCGTTAAGAAGAAAGACGGTGGTCTGCGTCCGTGCATCGACTACAGAGGTCTGAACGACATTACCGTCAAGAACCGATACCCTTTACCCCTGATTACCGAGCTCTTTGATAGAGTTAGTGGTGCAACTATTTTCACAAAGCTGGACTTGAGGGGTGCCTACAATCTCATCCGAATCCGTGAGGGTGACGAGTGGAAGACCGCCTTTAACACCCGTGACGGACATTATGAGTACCTCGTCATGCCCTTCGGATTGAGCAACGCTCCAGCAGTCTTCCAGCACTTCGTGAATGAGATTTTCAGGGACATCTTGTACCGCCATGTCGTGGTTTATCTAGACGACATCCTCATCTTTGCTAATAATCTCGAAGATCATCGTTTCTGGGTAAAAGAGGTTCTTTTCCGTCTCCGTGTCAATCACCTCTATTGTAAATTGGAGAAGTGTGTGTTTGAAGTTAAAACCATTCCGTTTCTAGGTTACATTGTGTCCGGTTCCGGACTAGAGATGGATCCTGAGAAACTCCAAGCAATCCAGAATTGGCCTATACCCTTAAGCCTCAAAGGGGTCCAGAGGTTCTTAGGGTTCGCCAATTATTATAGAAAATTTATACGAGACTTTTCCACCATTGTGGCGCCTATCACTGCATTAACCAAGAAAGGTGCTAATCCGTCCAAGTGGTCCGAGGAAGCTACACAGGCCTTTCACCTTCTGAAGCAACGGTTCATCTCTGCACCAGTTCTGAAACAGCCCGACACCGACTCTCCTTTTATCTTAGAGGTAGATGCCTCCTCCGTTGGAGTAGGAGCAGTGTTATCCCAGAGGGCCAAAGATGGACATCTACATCCTTGCAGTTTCTTCTCCCGGAAGTTCTCCCCAGCTGAGCGCAACTATGCCATTGGCGATCAGGAGTTGCTAGCCATCAAGCTCGCTCTGGAGGAGTGGAGATACCTGTTGGAGGGAGCTTCCCACTCAATCACCATACTTACCGACCACAAAAATCTTTTATATCTCAAAGGCGCACAATGTCTGAATCCTCGTCAGGCCAGATGGGCACTTTTCTTCTCTAGGTTTGACTTTAAACTCCAGTTCTGTCCGGGTTCTCAGAATCGTAAGGCCGATGCCCTTTCCCGCTCATGGGAGCAAGAAAATGAGTCCGAGTCTGCAGACAAGCATCCTATTATTAATCCGTTGGCATTCTCCACGGTAGGGATGGACTCTACGCCTCCACCAGGGAAAAGTTTCGTTAAGCCAGTTCTAAGGAAGAAGCTCATGCATTGGGCCCATGCTTCCCGTTTTTCTGGACATACAGGCATTCAGAAAACCCTTGAATTTATTTCTAGGTCCTACTGGTGGCCAACTCTGAAGAAGGACGTTATGGAATTTATTGCCTCCTGCCCAAAGTGTGCCCAACACAAAGTCTCCCGCCAGTCGCCTGCGGGGCAACTGGTTCCATTATCTGTTCCCCATCGACCTTGGACCCATTTGTCGATGGACTTTGTTTCCGATCTACCTATCTGCAACAAGTTTAATACCATCTGGGTGGTAGTTGACCGGTTCACCAAGATGGCACATTTCATCCCTCTCACCGGTCTTCCGTCAGCTTCCAAGTTGGCTCAAGTGTTTATACAAGAGATCTTCCAACTTCACGGTCTTCCTGAAGAGATCATCTCGGATCGTGGAGTACAATTTGTAGCCAAATTTTGGCGAAGTTTGTGTCAAGCCCTCCAAGTCAAGTTAAAGTTCTCCACGGCTTACCATCCTCAGACCAATGGTCAAACCGAGAGGGTGAATCAGGACTTGGAGGCCTTCCTCCGTATATATGTGTCTTCCTCTCAAGATGACTGGGTTCAACTCCTTCCTTGGGCCGAGTTCAGCCACAACAATCAATACCATTCCTCATCTTCTTCTACACCATTCTTCATTAATTATGGATTCCACCCTAAAGTCCCAGAATTCCAACCGCTTCCCGCAACTTCTGTTCCAGCAGTGGATGTCACCTTGCGTCAGTTTTCAAATAACTGGAGGAACGTCCGCGCAGCCCTGCTTAAAGCCTCATTCAGGTATAAGAAGTTTGCCGATAGGAAGCGTAGAGCGGTTCCTGCTCTCAAGGTGGGTGATCGTGTGTGGCTGTCCACGAAGAATTTGAGGTTGAGAGTTCCCAGCATGAAATTTGCACCTCGCTACATCGGACCCTTCAAGATTGAACAAGTCATCAATCCTGTTGCCTACAGGTTACAGTTACCATCCTTCTTGAAAATACCCTGGACATTTCATGTTTCTTTGTTGAAACCGCTGATCCTGAATCGGTTTCATTCCGCACTTCCTCCAGCTCCCAAAGTTCAGACTCAACGGGGAGTCGAGTATGAGGTGGCCAAGATTTTGGACTCACGTTTCCGTTACGGTCAGTTACAATACCTCATTGACTGGAAGGGCTATGGTCCTGAAGAACGCTCTTGGACCAATGCCTCAGACGTCCATGCTCCTGCCTTGGTCCGAAATTTCCACGCAAAGTTTCCTTTAAAGCCTAAGAAGTGTCCTGGGGCCACTCCTAAAGGGGGGGGTGCTGTCACGATCCGGGTATCTGGACGCCATTACTTACCCTTCAGATGCCTCCTGAGGCTGGCTCAGCGTTCCAGGACCGGATCCCATCCGTTACACTGATGTCCACATTCCTGCCTCCTCTCCTGTCACTCTGAGACGCGGTCACCGCGGCGCCATGTAACATCTGGAATGGCGTTCCCCGCGGCCTCCACCGCTGTCCCTGAGTTCCTGCATGCAGAGTGTCAGAGTGGCGATTACGTCAGCCGCGGCCTCCGCTGTGCCCGCGTGGTTTAGATGTGCAATCATCAGTCTGGCGTCTCCTGTGGCCGGCGCCGCCATTGCTGTTTCAATTCTCACATGGATTACAAACCAAACTTCCCTCCAAGTGTCTGCATGGGCGCAGCCATCTTGGATTTTGTCATCTGATCATTTCCACCAATCTGCTGTCTGTATTGTTAATCTGCATAATTGCCTAGCCAACCCCTTCCTTGCTGCAGGTATAAATATGCTGTGCCTGAGCAAGGAAGGCGTCAGTGCTTTGGTTGTCTAACCTAGTTCCAGTTTGTCTCTCTCCTGTGGTTGTCTTCCAGGTTCCAGCTCCTGTCTCCAGACTTCTGCTATAGAGACCCGCACCAGCATTCCATCTGCGGTGTAGCCTGACTCTCCGATCCATTTTGGACTCACCTGTTTCCAGCTACAACAATCACCTGCTTCCAGCCCAGCTTCCAGCAGTGTACAGCTTCTCTTAAAGGGCCGGTGTCCTTTCTGCAGTTTACCACTCTCCACCGGTATTATTATTTCACCGCTCTCAAACAATCACCTGCTTCCAGCCTAGCTTCCAGCAGTGTACAGCTTCTCTTAAAGGGCCGGTGTCCTTTTCTGCAGTTTACCACTCTCCACCGGTATTATTATTTCACCGCTCTCAAACTCCAAACTTCATTATTATTTCATCGCTCTCAAGTTCGTTTATTATTTAACTGGTTCCAGCCAGTATCCACTCCGTACCAACAACAGTCTGGTTCCAGCCAGTATCCACAGCAGCCGTTTTACCTTCAGCAGCCCAGCCTGTTCTGGAACATCAGCTGGTACGATCCTGGGTTCTCTCCATTGCTACAGTCAGGCCTGGTAAGGACTTTCCAACTAGAAGATTATAAGAACTGTCTCACACTACCAGTGCCTGTGGCCCTTGCCACCCTGTAGTACCCAGGAATTGTATTTATCCTCTGTTGACTTTTATGTTTCCTTTTACTGCTGCTGTGTTACGGAGTTTGTCATAATAAACATCATTGACTTTTATCCTGGTTGTCGTGGTCACGCCTTCGGGCAGTTATTCTACATGTTACTTACATGTCTAGGGGTCTGATACAACCTCCCAGGTTCCGTTACATCTCAGCCCCTACAACTGAGGCTGCCTCCCGTCAGCTCAGGCCCTCAGTTGTGACATACATATGCTACCGTAATTACTCATACCACGCGCTAATACGCACTACAACGTGAGCGGTCATATGCAACTTGCGAATATGCACACGCACAGCAGAACAAGTATGCGCACGGAGGCCATCTGTGTGGTGTTTGTACGTGATGCGTGTACTATAATATTTTCGACTTCGACAATGTGTTCCCTCCACTTCCACTCATCCCAAGGATTCTCAAACTAATAAAGAGAACAAGTGTTCAGGCGATCCTCAATGCTCCAGACTGGCCAAGAAGAGCTTGGTATGTGGATCTTTTAGAGTTACTGCTGGACGATCCGTGGCCTCTTCCTCTTCGAGAGGACCTTCTGCAACAGGGGCCATTCGCTTATCAAGACTTACCGTGGCTACGTTTGACGGCAAGGAGGTTGAACGCCAGATCTTAGCTCGGAAGGGCATTCCGAACAAAGTTATTCCTACCCTGATACAGGCTAGAAAGGGAGTAACGTCAAAACATTACCATCGGATTTGGAAAAAGTATGTGTCTTGGTGCGAATCCAAGAAGTTTCCTACGGTGGAGTTTCAACTTGGACTGTTTCTCCTCTTCCTGCAAGCTGGAGCTGGGCTCCATAAAAGTCCAGATTTCGGCCTTGAAACAATCGGCTGCCCTCCCTGAGGTTCAGACTTTCTGGGAAGGGGTATTGCACATCCAACCTCCCTTTGTGCCTCCAACGGCACCTTCGGACCTTAACGTGTTACTGCAGTTCCTGCAATCGGATTGGTTTGAGCCTTTGCAGGAGTTTGAGGTCAAGTTTCTTACTTGGAAGACTGTCACACTGTTGGCATTGGCATCTACTAGATGTGTGTTGGAATTGGGGGCATTGTCCTAAAAGAGCCCCTACTTGATTTTTCATGAAGATAGAGCTGAGCTCAGGACACGTCAGCAATTTCTTCTGAAGGTTGTGTCGGCTTTTCATATCAACTAACCTATTGTGGTGCCAATGGCTACTGACTTCTCAATTACTTCAAAGTCTTTGGATGTTGTGAGGGCTTTGAAGATTTATGTGAAGAGAACTTCTCTTCACAGAAAGTCGGAGCTCTGTTTGTCCTTTATGATCCCAACAAGGTTGGGTGGCCTGCTTCTAAGCAGACGATTTCTCACTGGATCAGGTTTACTATACAGCATGCTTATTCTTCAGCAGGATTGCTGTGTCTTAAATCCGTTAAGGCCCACTCTACTCGTAAAGTGGGTTCTTCCTGCCCGGGGTGTCTCGGCTTTACAGCTTTACCGAGCAGCAACTTGGTCAGGGTCGAACACGTTTGCTAAGTTCTACAAGTTCGATACTTTGACCTCTGAAGATCTACAGTTTGGTCAATCGGTTCTGCAATAGCCTCCGCGCTCTCCCTCCCGTACTGGGAGCTTTGGTACATCCCCATGGTACTATATTGGACCCCAGCATCCTCTAGGACGTAAGAGAAAATAGGATTTTAATTACCTACCAGTAAATCCTTTTCTCGTAGTCTGTAGAGGATGCTGGGCGCCCACCCAGCGCTTCGTACTCCTTCAGTTGTTACTTGGTTCGGTACTACCTTGTTCCTTGGTTAAGTACTGCATTGTTATTTGGGTAAGTACTGTTGTTCAGCGGTTGCTGACTAGTTCAAGCTGGTTAGCTTGGTTTGCCTTCTTATGTGTGAGCTGGTGTGAATCTCACCACCATCTGTGTATTTCCTTCTCTCGAGGTAGGTCCGTCTCCTCGGGCACAGTTTCTAAACTGAGTCTGGTGGGAGGGGCATAGAGGGAGGAGCCAGCCCACATTATTAAACTCTTAAAGTGCCCATGGCTCCTAAGGGACTCGTCTATACCCCATGGTACTAATATGGACCCCAGCATCCTCTACGGACTACGAGAAAAGGATTTACTGGTAGGTAATTAAAATCCTATTATTACACTTAATGCACACTGTGACTGCGACTGCAGGAAGGGTACGCAGTTGGAGGGCACTCATAAATGACCCAGGCACAGCAGCTATTACACTATAAGAAATTACAAGACTCTAAACAGAAGCGTTTTCCCCTATTAACCACTTATTCAATTGCTTCCATAGCTGATAAAACAATTGTAAATGGAAATAGATGTAATCCTCACTGATCTACTCTACAGGCCACCTGTGATGTGCTCTAATAGAGACAGTCATTTAATAGATTTACTTGTCGTGAATGAAAGTACTTTGTTCTTGTTCTTCTACAACACGTTTAGACCTAGTATGAGTAAACAAAGTGTGCTTTGGGGGCATTTTTACTGTCTATTGGGCAAGTTATGTTGTCGTTTGTTGAGTCAGCAACTGCCATGTGCACGCAGTATGTACTAGTATTTTGGACCCGTCATTTGCTGGGTCTCTAGTTATTGTGTCCAGGGCTGCATTTTTCCTGCTTTTTTCTCCCCCGCATTCTTCACTACATTTCCCCTGTCTCCACTTATTCCTTCTGTCTGTCTCCCCAATTCGCATCCAGCTCTGGCCGGGCACAGATTCTAACTGAGGTCTGGAGGAGGGGCATAGAGGGAGGAGCCAGTGCACACCAGATATAGTACCTAATCTTTCTTTTAAGAGTGCCCAGTCTCCTGCGGAGCCCGTCTATTCCCCATGGTCCTTATGGAGTACCCAGCATCCACTAGGACGTCAGAGAAAACTATATATACGGATAGACAAACAGCTTTACTTGACCTAGAAAAAGGGGCTATTTCATTTTACAGAAAATGGGGTTCATATATTGACACCCTAGATGAAGCTACCCAAACACGGATGTTTAAACTATTTGACAAAACAAATTGGTGGGCATATCGGTGTATCGATAGAGGGTCGGATACTTTATGTCTCTGGAAACTGAATGGGTCGAATTTGTGAAGATTTTCCTTTGTATAGTTACCCTAAGTTGTTCTAATTAAGGTGCTAAAATTTATTCCACCTCTACTAGGTGAACTATATTGTTCATGCACCACCAGATCGAATGGTTGCTATATGTACTTAATCACCCCCCCCTTCTCTTCCTTTTCTTTCATATTCTTGTTAATTACTTTTATATTTGTATGGTTATTGTTCCTATTAGAAAATAACCAGAGTGATATGAGACGAACATGGTTTTTGTTAGATAATGTACGTTTGTTACATGAGGATCAATATACCTACTGGGATATACGAATAGTATATATTACAAGCTACGGTTTATGGTATGCTACCTTGATGGATTCAAAATTCCTCTTTTGCCTCTTTTACGAGCTGCTGTATTGTTTACCTATGTACATTTTGTGATAACTGTCTCAATGGGGTATATTTACTAAGGTCCGGATTTTGACCGAGATGCCGTTTTTTCTTCAAAGTGTCATCTCGGTAATTTACTAAGCAAAAATCACGGCAGTGATGAGTGCATTCGTATTTTTTTGGAAGTTCAAGTTTAAAAATACGAATGAATACACCATCGGTCAAAACGCGGCTGTTTAGATATGAATCTCGGTCATTTACTAACCATTCGTATTTGTAATGTCTACCGTGAAAATGCATTTGCGGCCGTGAAAAAATAAATTTCGTAAAAAAGTCCTAAAAAAAACCAGACCTGCTTTTGAGAAGCGTGTTTACATGTGTAGTCAATTATCCATTACTCACACCTGAATGTTTGGCCCTATAAAAGGGTCCCAGGCACATTTTGAATATCTCTCACTCTGAAATGGCTGCTGTGGTGTGTGCAACAGATTTTTTGTTTGCTGGGGGATACCTGAGAGTGCTCCATGACTCTTCAAGAAATCTGGGCCAGGTAAGTGTACATGGTCAGCAGGTTGAACAGGTTCCGCGGAGGCTGCGCCAGCCACGTTTGTTTAGGGGACGTTTAAACTTAAACGCATTGTCTGATGATAGGGTCATACAGATGTTTCCCCTAAAAACATCCAACATTTGCCGTCTGTATGACCTTGTCAAACTGGGACTATATCCTGAGACAGCACGCTCACGCTCTGTCTCAGGCTTGCAAAAACTACTGGCTGTGTATCACTTTATGGCTACTGGCAGCTTGCAGGCTGTGACAGGCGACGTCATTGTTATTTCCCAGCCAACCTTTTCTATATTTTTGAAACAGGTGTGTTGAAAAATACATACACGTCTATGTCTAAGTGTTGCGTCTGGTAGGTCTTAGAACACAGTATTGTTTGTTCTTTATACTGTTGTGTAATTTTGTATTTTAATTTTGTATTAAAACATTGACACTCATTACCCCATTAAACCATACACACATAGCGTGTTTTACAATGTTTGACACGGACACAGGATTTTTGGTGAAGACAATATTTTAATTTTTATTGTGTTACACAAATGTCATGTCAGATTCATTTTTTTTTCTTTTGTGTGCTGGGTGCCGAGGTTTGAGCAGGGTCGCTGGCCCATGTTCTGGATGATCGTCGAACAGGGGAGGTAACTGGGGTCTGGCTAGGGGTAGTCGTTCCTGAGCTGGAGCTGAGATGTTGTGCTGACATCAGAGTGATGCTTTGGCTCAAGTTATGGATACTGGCATTCAGTTGATTATTACTGGCAGTATGGCTGGCCACAATCCTAGACAAAGTCTCATTTACTACCTGATTGTGTTGGATCACTTGTATCAGGGCTTGTTGATGCCGCTGTTGCTCATCGATGATGCGCGTCAAATTTGCCAGCATTTGCGTGTTGTCCGCCCTGATTTGCTCCATCGATGTCGCAATTCTGCCTACCTGAACAATCAGTCTGCCCGAGTTCCGACTAATGCGCGGAAGATGATGGGGCAGACTGGCAAGGTGTTGTGTGTGTGTGTTCAGGCAGGCAGTGTTTTGGGCCTGTTGTGTTGCCCAACTGGACCAAAAGTCAGCGGACATTTGTTGCTGGGGTGGAGTTGGTATCAATTGTGGACTTAAGGAGGCTTGGGGCATATCCTGCGGCTGGGTTGGCTGGGTAGGATCAACGGGCGTAAGTTGCAGTGTATAGGTTGCCTGTTGGTCTGGTTCCTGCTGGTCATCGTCTCCCATGAAGGTTGGTTCTGCATGGGGTGGCCAACAGGCACTGTTTAGTTATAATTAAATATCTTTGCTTGTCCTAAACATTCCATACTTATTTTTTTTAATTTTAATTTTAAATTTGATGTGTTTTTTTTAAAACTAGGGATCTTTCCTTTCCAAACACATATGTGCCATAACAGGCGTGCGCAGAGACTGACTGGCGGGTTCCGCACCGAACTTCCCCCCCTCCACAGCATTATAGTGTTCTCTCACCTCCCCTGTCCTGGATATAGACTTCTCACCTGGACGGACCAGAGGAGCGCATCAGGTAAGCCGTCTACATCCCGGACAGGGGAGGTGTGAGAAGACTATAATGCTGTGGAAGGGGGGGGTGGGTTAAGTCCGGTGAGAAACCCGCTATTCATTTTCTGTGCACGTCTGTGGGCTCAATTTAGTAAGGTGGGTGTTCTATTTAAAATGTGATGTGGCCCATAGCAACCAATAAGACTTTAATTCACATTTATTTGGCACCTTCAAGAAGATAATACCTGGAATATTTTGTGGTTCTATGTGTTTGCAGAATATGTGACTACACTGATTTCTTACCTGCATTCCCTGCAGCTTCATCAGTTGGCTGTGGCCTGTCTGTGGCGCGTCTCTGGCGTACTGTTGAAAAATTGCAAAAAACATTATGACCATACTTTTAAAACTCATTGTTATCTGAAAAACATTATTGTAATGTAAACATCTCGCACCTAATGTTAAGTTAACTATTTTATGTTTAAGCTATTCTGGATTAATTAATTGGGTGTGTATTCTTAAATTAAGATGATGTTGCACTAAATAATCCAGAAACATAGCTTAATTCGACACAATATATTGCAGATAATTTTAATATAAAATTTCTCACAAACAACATAAAAACCATAATAAAAAATGCAACAATTTATTTAAAAAGTTTAAAAAAAAAAAGGCCATTTGAAAAAACAGTTAGGGACAAGCAAAATCTATGATTATGTATTATAACTACACATACCAGCATGCACTGCAACAGATTTCACATTCACTAATAGCAAAACTCTGGCAATGCATGATGGGCCTTGTAGTTTTGAAACACATTTACAGCTACAGGTTGCACAGGCCTGCACGACATTACCAACACAATGTTTGCATATTTACAAACACAGTAACAATTAGCAGCATTATCATTTTAAAAATAACAAGAGCCAAAAAAATTTAAAATACAACTCACCATCCTGCCTTGGACGGTCCGAATCCCGGACATGAGTCGCTGACACCACTTCTGCAGGAATAAGTGACCGCACAGGCTCCTCCCAATCACGAAAAGTGGCACGGAAAGGGTGTCCACCCCCGGTTTGGCGGGCTGATTTGGCCTCCTTGGCCATCTTGGCCTTGACACGGCGCTTGATGTCATAAAACCTTTTTCTACACGTGTCCTCAGTCCGCCTCACCACACCCTCACTATTGACTGCAGCAATAACTTTTCCCCACAGGACCGACTTCCTACGTGAGGACACCTTGGCAGCATCCTGCCCAAACAATTGGCGATGATGCCTCATCAGCTCCCGCACCAAAGCCATGTTTTCAGCATAGCTGAACTTCACATTGCGCCCAGTCTTGGTAGTGGTGCGTGGCTGCGGAGCCACAGCACCATCACTATCACTGGAGAACGCTACAACAGGCACCCCCTCCTCCTCCTCCTCACTAACCTCCTCCCTCTCACTAACCTCCTCCACCTCACTCACCTCCTCCCTCTCACTAACCTCCTCCACCTCACTAACCTCCTCCACCTCACTCACCTCCTCCCTCTCACTAACCTCCTCCACCACACTGACCTCTGACTGAGACATAATCCCCACAAACTACACAAAACACTGAGAAAAAAAACAGAAAACACACTCCTCCACTACCACTACACACCACACACACAACACACACACACTCACACACTCACTCACTCACTCACTCACTCACAAACAATGACAATAGACTTGGGGGAAAAAAACAATGACAAAAAAGTAGACAAACTTCGAAAAAACTACACAACAAGTATGACAAGACTACTTACACACACAGTACAGCACTCAACAATCGCAAAACTCCGCTCCAAATCCACCAAAAACTCCTCCAAACTCACCAACTCCTAATACACCTTCCTCTCTCCTCTCCACTAGCTAAACCCACGAGGTGCGGACGGTTTGGGGCGTTTTTATAGTAATGTGCACAGACACTCCTCCATCACGAATACAACCAATCACGGACGAGTGACAAAAACGAAACTTAGTAAAAAAACGCGGCCGGAAACGGAAAAACACTGCCGTAACAGACATGTGATGCAGCCGTAAAAAAAAACTAAGAACACGGCCGCAAAACAACAAAATCGGCCGCATTACACATCAAAAAAACACGAATAACATCGACATCGGACAACACTAAAAATACAATTACGACAGCTTAGTAAATTAGTCGTAATCAATTCAAAAAGTTGCAGTTTTACACTTTCGATGTCATTCGTGATGATTCTCTCTCCAAATCGGTAACAATACGAATCTTAGTAAATTTACCCCACTGTCTTCTCGGGAAAAACCCAATAAATATATTTGAAAAAGAAAAAAAAATACTGTACAGCTGGATACCAAACACCAGAGCCGGCCATAGGCATAGGCAAACTAGGCAATTGCCTAGGGCATTTGATATGCCTAGGGGCATCAGCAGCTTCTGTTGATTAAAATGATATGCGGCATGCCTATATTCTGTGTGTAGCATTTCTTATGCAGATACAGCCACAGTCTCACACAATATATAGGCATGCTGCATATCATTTTAATCAGCAGAATCTAGCCACATAGCAATGCAAATAAGATGCATTTTCATCAAAAAAGGTGCCCGACGTTAGCATTGAGGCAAGATTTATGAGGACACATCTGTATCCAAGCAGAGGAAGAGGTCACAGTGTTAGTGGCAGTGTGAGTGCTGTGGGCATGTGAGTGGGTTGGTTGTGCAGTAGTGTTCGGAATATGTGTAAGGAGCATTATGTGTGTCATGTAAAAATGCATTAATAATGTGCAACATATGTGTAAGGGGCACTATGTGTGTCATTATGTGTATAGGGGCACTAATAATGTGCACAAATGTGTAGGAAGCACTATGTGTGTCATTATGTGTATAAGGGCATTAATAATGTGCGGCATATGTGTAACAGGGTACTACTGTATGTGTGTCATTATGTGTATAGGGGCACTAATAATGTGCAACATATGTGTAAGGGGCACTATGTGTGTCATTATGTGTATAAGGGCATTAATAATGTGCGGCATATATGTAAGGGACATTATGTGTAAAAGGGCATTAATAAAGGTTGTCATAATGTGTAAGGCGCATTATGTTTATAAGGACATTAATAATGTGTAAGGGGCATTACTGTGTGGAATTATGTGGATAAATGCATTACTAATGTGTGGCATTAAGTGTATAAGGTGCTCTACTGTGTGGCGTTGCGTATAAAAAGGGCACTACTGTGTCATCTAATATGAATAAAGAGCAATAGGGTATGGTGTAATGTGAATAAGGGGCTCTACTATGAGGAGTAATATTTATAAGGTAAAGTAATACTACTGTGGGATGTAATATGAATTATGGACACTATCGCATGATCAAATGTGAATAAAGTTGTAGTACTGTGTGGCGTAATTGGAATTGGGGTTACTACTGTGTGGCCATGCCCCTTGCCAGCAAAAACACACCCGTTTTTGGGCTGTGTGCCAAATGTGCGAACTGTTTCTATTTAAAATATAGGGGGTACAAACTAGTGATGAGCGAGGTTCGGTTTTACTCGGTTTTACTCGGTTCTCAAAACGGCATCTTATTGGCTATCCAAAACACGTGACATCCGTGAGCCAATAAGATGCCGTTTTGAGAACCGAGTAAAACCGAGTAAAACCGAGTAAAACCGAATCCGCTCATCACTAGTACAAACACCAAAATAAGGACTGCTATGGGTGAGGAGTGATGGTGCTGGGAAAGAGGTGCAAGGTCAGAGGCGGAATCAGCGGTGGTGCTAGGGGGCACCAGCCAAAATCTTGCCTAGGGCATCATATTGGTTAGGGCCGGCTCTGCCAAACACCACCTCCTAACCTAATTCTGTCCCCTCATATCCTGTAAAGATGAATTCCTTTGTTATTGTACCTTTTAAGCAAGTGTAACTCGCTGGTGTGGTGCATGTAGGCTATGTGTAAATCGTGCACTATGTGAATTAAATATGAAATGTGTCTTTGTGGCTTTTCCATGCAAATACATATGCTACCGTAATTACTCATACCACGCGCTAATACGCACTACAACGTGAGCGGTCATATGCAACTTGCGAATATGCGCACGCACAGCAGAACAAGTATGCGCACGGAGGCCATCTGTGTGGTGTTTGTACGTGATGTGTGTACTATAATATTTTCGACTTCGACAATGTGTTCCCTCCACTACCACTCATCCCAAGGATTCTCAAACTAATAAAGAGAACAAGTGTTCAGGCGATCCTCAATGCTCCAGACTGGCCAAGAAGAGCTTGGTATGTGGATCTTTTAGAGTTACTGCTGGACGATCCGTGGCCTCTTCCTCTTCGAGAGGACCTTCTGCAACAGGGGCCGTTCGCTTATCAAGACTTACCGTGGCTACGTTTGACGGCAAGGAGGTTGAACGCCAGATCTTAGCTCGGAAGGGCATTCCGAACAAAGTTATTCCTACCCTGATACAGGCTAGAAAGGGAGTAACGTCAAAACATTACCATCGGATTTGGAAAAAGTATGTGTCTTGGTGCGAATCCAAGAAGTTTCCTACGGTGGAGTTTCAACTTGGACTGTTTCTCCTCTTCCTGCAAGCTGGAGCTGGGCTCCATAAAAGTCCAGATTTCGGCCTTGAAACAATCGGCTGCCCTCCCTGAGGTTCAGACTTTCTGGAAAGGGGTGTTGCACATCCAACCTCCCTTTGTGCCTCCAACGGCACCTTCGGACCTTAACGTGTTACTGCAGTTCCTGCAATCGGATTAGTTTGAGCCTTTGCAGGAGTTTGAGGTCAAGTTTCTTACTTGGAAGACTGTCACACTGTTGGCATTGGCATCTACTAGATGTGTGTTGGAATTGGGGGCATTGTCCTAAAAGAGCCCCTACTTGATTTTTCATGAAGATAGAGCTGAGCTCAGGACACGTCAGCAATTTCTTCTGAAGGTTGTGTCGGCTTTTCATATTAACTAACCTATTGTGGTGCCAGTGGCTACTGACTTCTCAATTACTTCAAAGTCTTTGGATGTTGTGAGGGCTTTGAAGATTTATGTGAAGAGAACTTCTCTTCACAGAAAGTCGGAGCTCTGTTTGTCCTTTATGATCCCAACAAGGTTGGGTGGCCTGCTTCTAAGCAGACGATTTCTCACTGGATCAGGTTTACTATACAGCATGCTTATTTTTCGGCAGGATTGCTGTGTCTTAAATCCGTTAAGGCCCACTCTACTCGTAAAGTGGGTTCTTCCTGCCCGGGGTGTCTCGGCTTTACAGCTTTACCGAGCAGCAACTTGGTCAGGGTCGAACACGTTTGCTAAGTTCTACAAGTTCGATACTTTGACCTCTGAAGATCTACAGTTTGGTCAATTGGTTCTGCAATAGCCTCCGCGCTCTCCCTCCCGTACTGGGAGCTTTGGTACATCCCCATGGTACTAAATTGGACCCCAGCATCCTCTAGGACGTAAGAGAAAATAGGATTTTAATTACCTACCAGTAAATCCTTTTCTCGTAGTCTGTAGAGGATGCTGGGCGCCCACCCAGCGCTTCGTACTCCTTCAGTTGTTACTTGGTTCGGTACTACCTTGTTCCTTGGTTAAGTACTGCATTGTTATTTGGGTAAGTACTGTTGTTCAGCGGTTGCTGACTAGTTCAAGCTGGTTAGCTTGGTTTGCCTTCTTATGTGTGAGCTGGTGTGAATCTCACCACCATCTGTGTATTTCCTTCTCTCGAGGTAGGTCCGTCTCCTCGGGCACAGTTTCTAAACTGAGTCTGGTGGGAGGGGCATAGAGGGAGGAGCCAGCCCACATTATTAAACTCTTAAAGTGCCCATGGCTCCTAAGGGACTCGTCTATACCCCATGGTACTAATATGGACCCCAGCATCCTCTACGGACTACGAGAAAAGGATTTACTGGTAGGTAATTAAAATCCTATTATTACACTTAATGCACACTGTGACTGCGACTGCAGGAAGGGTACGCAGTTGGAGGGCACTCATAAATGACCCAGGCACAGCAGCTATTACACTATAAGAAATTACAAGACTCTAAACAGAAGCGTTTTCCCCTATTAACCACTTATTCAATTGCTTCCATAGCTGATAAAACAATTGTAAATGGAAATAGATGTAATCCTCACTGATCTACTCTACAGGCCACCTGTGATGTGCTCTAATAGAGACAGTCATTTAATAGATTTACTTGTCGTGAATGAAAGTACTTTGTTCTTGTTCTTCTACAACACGTTTAGACCTAGTATGAGTAAACAAAGTGTGCTTTGGGGGCATTTTTACTGTCTATTGGGCAAGTTATGTTGTCGTTTGTTGAGTCAGCAACTGCCATGTGCACGCAGTATGTACTAGTATTTTGGACCCGTCATTTGCTGGGTCTCTAGTTATTGTGTCCAGGGCTGCATTTTTCCTGCTTTTTTCTCCCCCGCATTCTTCACTACATTTCCCCTGTCTCCACTTAT
The DNA here is from genome assembly GCF_028390025.1 of Pseudophryne corroboree. NCBI lineage: Eukaryota > Metazoa > Chordata > Amphibia > Anura > Myobatrachidae > Pseudophryne > Pseudophryne corroboree. The sequence continues at coordinate 710,061,677 of NC_086449.1, read as the reverse complement.
TCCTTCTGTCTGTCTCCCCAATTCGTTCTCTTGCTATATTCTCTCTTGCCTCGTATTCTCTTCTTTTCCTCACTCCCCATATATTCTCTCTCTCTATATTCTCTCTCTCTCCCACTCCCCATATTCTCTCTGTACCCCTAGTATCTTTCCCCTCCCCCCCAGTATATTCTTTCTCCACTCAGTTTATCCCCAGTATATAATCTATTCCCCTCTATTCTTCTCTGTATATCCCCCTCCTCCCCATATTCTTTCTCCTCAGTATATTCTCTCTCACCAGTATATTCTCATTATATCTGCCCTCTGTGTATTCTCATTTTCACTCTCCACAGAATATTGGGGGTCATTCCGACCCATTCGCACGCAGTGGTTTATCGCTGTGGTGAGAACGGGTGCAGAATGCACATGCGCGGCAGCTGCAGTGCACGTGCTCGACGTTGCCCAGTGACAGGGGTCACCGGGTTACGTTGCGTCTTAAGAAAGCGGATGCAGAGCGGACCGCAAAAAAGATGGCAGGAAGAAGACGGACCTGGGCGTCTCCACAGCGTTTGCAGCCGTTTTTGGGAGTGGATTGGAAAACGCAGGCATGTCCAGAACAACGGAGGGCGGATGTCTGATGTCAGAGGCAGCTTCAGCATCGCAGGGATCATCGCACAGGGTAAGTAGGTATAGGGCTGGTCTTGTTTTGTGTGAAATTTTTTTAGCTTAGCAGGGCTGCACAAGCGATCGCAGCCCTGCTAAGCTAAAATACACTCCCCCATAGGCGTGCGCTAGTTGATCGCAGCAGCAGCAAAAAGTTGCTGGCTGCGATCAACTCGGAATGACCACCATTATCTCTCCCTCATTCTACTCTCTCTTCTCTGTATAATCTTTCTTTCTTTCTCCTCTGAATATTCTCGCCTCTCCCCATATATTCTCTATCTTTCCATCTTCAGATGGCATTGCCCTATAGTAGCCTTATTTGTTTGGAGGAAGTCTCCGGCTCCCTCACCGGCATCCCCCCAGTGACGGCTGCATGGCGGTATGCACCAGGCATCCAAACCATATCACACTGCTTCCAGGTTTTTGCCAGGACTGGCTCTTATTGGAGCCTGTCTCCTAGCAAGCGAAACTTCGCAAATATTAATTTAAACTTTACGAATTTATGTGAAAAATGTTTATCACATCAGCATTAAAAATGTGGCCTGTGAAAATATGCTCCTATACACCTTTAGTGAAGCGTGAAGCAGGGTCTGCTCTATGATCTTCCAGAAATGCCACATATTCATATAGAGGGGTAAGTGGAGGGATGTAGTTATGTGGCCGGCGGTCAGGAGACTACCGATCACAATATCCGCACCTACATCCCACCCCCTCACAATCCGACAGTTCATGCCGACTAACATGGACTATTCCCACTTGTGGGTGTCCACGACACTCATACAGCGGGAACAGAACCTGTGGCGAGCACGGCGAGCCCGAAAGGGGATTTGTTGCGCTCGCCGTACCCTTCCTCCCCCCGCCAGGCATCTCAGTGCTGGGATACCGGCGTCGGTATGCTGACCGGCGGTCACGTGATACCAACCCGTAAGTGGAAATGCTTCTTCGTTAGGTAAATGTCCCAGAAAGAAGGAAAATAAAGTGCAAAACAGAGTAATAAGTTATTGGTGTCAGAATTTCCTGCAATAAACTCATTTCAGATACCTCAATAGCATGTTATCTTTATAGCTCAAAGCAATGTGTCCCTCTGGGTTATCCAAGTATCGCCCACGTGGGCAATATACATTCCTCATTAGAGGACAGATAACTCGCACAGGAGTATATAGTGTCCTGCAAGTCCGTTTAATGGAAAAACGCAAAACATGATATACTGTAATGTCCTTACAGCAAATAAATGAAAGTTTATCTGTATGTCACCGGGGACGCAGGGCCTGATTCAGATTAGTATGTAATTCCGATGGTTTACGTGCTAATCCGATGGTGGGTGATCTGCACATGTGCAGAATGGGTCGTGCAATGACACTCACAGTGCCCATCAGGCTGCCGCTGTTTGGGGCGGTGAGGAGGTGGTGTTGCTCGTGTTCCTGAAAATGGGGGCATGTTGCCTCCATTTTTGGGAGTGCTGAGGCCTGAGTCTGCGTCTGCTGACATAGATTTCCTGGCCTCTTTTACAGAGCTGCGATGGTGAGTCTACGTAACCTGAAGGTGACTCAGGCAGCCGATGGTCCCACAGAGTGATCCGATGCTGCGTCTTCGAATGCATGCAGCAGCTGTCTATGGGGATCCGGTCTTTAGGTCGACAGCACTTAGGTCGACCACTATTGGTCGACATGCATTGTATCAATAGGTCGACATGGCAAATGTCGACACATGAAAATGTCGACATGAGTTTTCCACATTTTTCCCCATTTTTTGAACTTTTTCATAGTTTATGATCCACGCGGCCTATGATTGGGTATAGTAACCTTGCCCGAAGCATGCAAAGCGAGCCATGTGAGGGGATACCGTGCACTAATTAGGGTTCCCGGTCACTTTATGAAGAAAACTACACCCACAAAAATGTAAAAACTCATGTCGACCTTTTTCCATGTCAACCTAATGATCTTGTCGACCTATTTCAGGTGTCGACCTAGTCACTGTTGACCAATAGTGGTCGACCTAATGACTGTCAACCTAGTTACTGCCGACCCTATGATCCACACCCCTGTCTATGTACACCAGACACCTCCTGCTGCATTGCATGTTGGCATGGCAGCTGCTTGCAAGGACACAGCAGCAATGCTAACAGCATCCACATCGGAATCAGGCCCCCAGTCAAGTCCAATGTTGGTGCCAAATCCATGTAATAAATACATATATTTAAATGCAACAGTAATGAAAGGCACGAACCTCATAGAGGTACACAACTAAAATGTCTGAAATCTGGAAACAATATGGAGGAAAGGGCGCCTACTGGTGTCACATAGATTAAATCAATCCATGCCAAATAATGTGTACATACCAAAATATGTGATCTGCCATAGTATCACAGTCTAATACTCTATGAGAGTGCATATGTAATAGGGGGGTAGTGGTGAAGGTGGTGGTGGTGCAGAGCGAGTGAATGCTCCCCTACTGAAGAAGTCTTGAAAACGGTGCCAATCTGAGCGCCAAACAGTGCAGAGCTGCTGGGAGGCTGCCTAACATGTTTTTCTTTTGCTGGGTGTCAGAGACTGAAGGAACCAATGATGTTTGGGTGGATTGGCAGGTGGGTCGGCAGACTGTGGCTGGCCACCATTCAGATGATGCCTATTGCTGTAGTGCACTGCCCATGTCTCCTCTTCAGGTGGTGCGGGCATCGAGCCACATAAAGAGATATATAAGCAGTAGGTAAGTGGTGGGGGGGGGGGAGCCAGCTGGTGGCAGTGGCAGGGGGGTTTGATGGGTATAGTTTAGGGTAGTTAATAAGTATAAGGGAATATGTTTTAAGTGGGTTTTATTGTGAGGGTGAAGGAGTTAATGATTTAAAATAGTTAATTAAGATGATGGGATAAATGATTCTATTGGGGTTAATTAAGAAGTTTTTTTATTATGGTCCACAGTTGTAATCAGGGGGCACTCGTGTGTGTGATATTAGCAGCTGCTTCGTAAACATTGGTTTATAAAGGCTTAGTGGCTGCGTTAATGATGTGTGTGATAACTTTATGGTGCAATTATGAGTCTAGTGAGTGAAGATTCAGTGTCTATATATAAATAAAAGGTAATTAAATAATAAAATTATAAATTAATAAAATAGAGGATTACAATAAAATAAAGGCAAAAGGTCCAACAAATGTTATAATCTATAGCAGGAATGTCAAACTCTTGGCCCTCCAGCTTTTGTGAAATTACAAGTCCCAGCATGCTTTGACAGCATACCTTACACTGATCAGCTGGTAAAGCTTGCTGGGACTTGTAGTTTCACAACAGCTGGATAACCATGAGTTTGACATGCCTCATCTATAGCAAAGTTTTAATGTAAAAATGATGATGAAATTATACAAATATTATAACATTGTGGTGATGAATGGTTAGGATTGTGCACAAAGAAATACTAATAAACAAGAAGTGAATGTTAGGGGGGTGGATAGAGAGGGTGGGTTGAGATATGGTGGGAGGATGATTAATGTGGTGTGTATGGCTGCAGAGGTTAGGACAAGAGAGAGTGAGACCCGATGCATGGCGGTATCAGCTGACTGTGATGGATAGAGCAGGTGCAGTGAGCGGGATATGCTGCTGGTGGAGGGAAGCTAAGGGTGAGTGGAGAGAGGGAGGGGAAGTACAAAGAGGATAGGGAGAAAAGTATGGGAGTGAATAGAAGAAGCGGTGGACTGACCTCGGGGTCAAATTTTCAGAAAAGGAATGGGAGAATATATTCTCAAAGCTCTTAACAGCTCTATCTGTGCACAAGTGCAAGAAACTCAATATAAACTTCTGTTAAGATGGTACAGACACCCTTCTCTTCTCCATGCCATGTACCCCAAGGTGACAGATAAATGTTGGAGATGTCTTCATACAGTTGGCTCCCTGATAAATATCTGGTGGAGCTGCTCATTAATCAAGCCATACTGGGACGACATCATTTCTGTTTCTCAAGATATACTTAACATTACCGTCCCCTCTGACCCGGCCTTCTGGCTGTTATCCCACTCCTCTACGTCACTGGCTCAATATAAAACATCTTAGCTCCGCCACTTGTCTAATGTAGCAAAGGCTGTTATTGCTACATTATGGAGATCTTCTACCCCACCCACACGAAAAATTTGGTACACTAGAATCGATTACTATATGAATATGGATAACATTTTCCTAGCCTCAAGGGGCAGACTATCCGAATTCACACCTACTTGGTTTTCTTGGATAGAATATAAATCCTCAAAAGCGTACAAAGACTATATGTCCGCGAATAAATGAGAAGGGATCAGCAAACACTCCAGTAATTCTCCATCTCCTGCATGTAAATCTCTAGGACTTGGTCAAACTAAATTCTTCTCTCACTTTTTCTTCTTTCTAACACCCACTTTTTCTTCTTTCTAACACCTTGCTCCTTCCTTCACTTTCCTGTCTTTTTTTTCCTATATTGTTAATATTACATTCTGTGTTTTGAAAATAGTCAAAAGACGTTGCCACATTTTAATTATGTATTATATTTGAAAAATTCCATTGCTCCATAGTAACTCAACAAGATTGCTTGTTTTTCTACCTACTGTGTCTAGCATATAACTGTCTTATGACATATGCCATTTTGTTGTGCATTTGAACCTTTCTTCAATAAAAACAGATTATACAGAAGCGGTGGAGTGGGGGAAGACGCTGGGTGTGAGACGGAGCTGTTGGGGATACTACAGAATTACAGGGGTTATGTGGAGTGGGGGGTGCTGGGGGAGACATGCGGTGAAAAGGTTAGTAATAGCAGGAGGGGATGAGTTGCGTGAGAAGTACAGGGATCTGAGAGGCAGATGGGGAGTGTAAAAGGAGGGAAAAAGATTCCTGAGGAGGCTGTGTTCTGTCAGTGTGCTCCTCTCTGCATTCTTACTTATGGATCATGGGAGTGGATGCATCAGCTGAAGTTGGGTGATGTCGCTCTCCTCCAAGTACAATTTTCCGGACAGTTCACGATAGCAGATGGCTTAGTGTTAACTAAATAGGCTTAGACTTACTTAGACTTAGGGGATATGTATCATTATCAAGCCTTGAAGAGAGATAAAGGGGCTGATTCAGACCAGATCTGGTTCATGCAGATGAACCCAGTGCTGCGTTTCTGGATGCAGCAGCGGATCACAGAAGCCAGCAGGAGGCATCTATTTACACAAGACGCATCCTTCGGCATTAGCATATTATTGCTTGCAAGACGTTAGCATGCATTAGTGGCCAACTTTGAAAAAGGCCCTATATACTGCAACTAATTGGTAGAACATCATCTGCTGCTGCTTCATCCACTTGAGGCTACCGTAATGGTGGCGCTGCTTTCATACAACTGGTTATCAGCGTCTGTAAGCACATACAAACCGGCTCTGGCTCCAGCTGCTTCTGTATAATGCACGGTTGTGTGGTCAATGGGAGTAGGAGATTTTTCAGGAGACCTAATAATAAAATATTCAAGCTTGCTTTGTTTTGTCGTATTCTTTATCTCCTCTAGAATCAATGTGTAGCCATTAAGATCTTGCTCAATGTCACGGACAACCTTAGAGCTACGTTCCAAATTAGAGTCATGTATTATCATGCTATCAATTAATGCATCCTGAAGTTTGATAATCTCCTTATAGTTTACTGTTGTAAACGCCTTTATCTGCACTGGTGGTTTCCTTCTCCTTCCTTATCCTCAAGTGTTCACTGCTATTCCAAGTTTATGAGATCTTTATCAGATAGTGACTCAGGGTGGGATTCTAGCAAATCTGTAATATCACGTCTCTATCTCAGTGAAACCTAGTTCCCTTCGGTATCCGTTTGATAGATAGACAGTGTCTAGTTAGACAGTCAATAGATAGACACCATATGTTAGACAGACATTAGGTCGACAGGGTCAAAAGGTCGACAGGGTCAAAAGGTCGACATGAAAAAGGTAGACAGTACAAAAGGTCAACAGGTCAGAAGGTCGACATGGTCAAAAGGTCGACATAAAAAAGATAGACAATTTTTTTTTTAATGTAACATGTTTTTGGACTATTTCATACTTTCTCTATCCATGTCGGCATAGAGTTGGTTATAAACCTTGTGGCGAGCGCAGCGAGCCACCATGCCCGAAGCGTGGTGAGCGAACTCTTCAATTTCAATTTCTACAATTGGGGAGCCCAGATGACAAAACTATCCACACAAACCACAAAAATGCAAAAAAACATGATGTTGACCTTTTTCACGTCGACCATTTTCATTTCGACCTTTTGACCCTGTCGACCTTTTTCGTGTCGACCTTTTGACCCTGTCGACCTTTTGACCCTGTCGACTTAATGTCTGTCTAACACATGGTGTCTATCTATTGACTGTCTAACTAGACACTATCTATCTTTCATACCGGAACCTTCCCTTCCTGGGTAATCACTGATTTCTAGAACTTCATGAACAACATTGTCAACTCCTTCACTTTCAGAGTTATCTGACATGAAATATCAGTAAATGTATGTAACATATAATTATTTAAGCCATAGAGGTAAAGAAGATCAAACTGAAAAAGAGGACAATATGTTATGTCTATCAATGGACCGGCCACAAAAATGTCTACTTAACCTAAGGTCTGAGGACGCCAAAAGAACACAGGAGGAATATTGAAATGGGAAGTCCAAGGCTCACACTTAAGAGAGAAAATAAACTTCTGTAGGAGTCACCTAGAATGCTAGTCGTGTAGTCCATGATATAAGAGTGCCAAATCTTGTCTATGATCTGCTGGATATCAGGGACTTCCATATACTGTACTTCCAATATGCCACATGCTGATAGGTGGCTGTTGATACTACTGTATGTGTCTGATCAACTTAAGTTGGGGATGTGCGGTGTCCTAAAAACACTGTATGTCTAAGGGGCTGGGGATAGGGTGGGTAGTGTATGTCTCTGGGCCAAGGTGGTAGTGTGTATGTTTCTGGGGGTAGGGTGGGTAGTATATGTCTCTGGTGCCAAGGGGTAGTGTAGGTAAAGTATGTTTCTGTGGGGTAGTGTGGGTAGTATATGTCTCCAGGGCCAAGGCAGGGTGATGATTTCTGCCTGTTGCCTCTAGTTGTAGTGATGTGAATGGTCAGTCACCTGCTGCTGCTGCTGCTGCTGCCCTGCTGGGGAGGAGAAGAGGAAAAGTTGTGTTGGGTCAGCAGAGAAATTAGGTCCTAACTGAGCACATAGCAGCAGGCAGCACTGGTGGGGTATATGTTGCCGCTGTGCCTGGCTAACTGCACCTGTGGAAGTGCCCACTAGCCAGAGCAGATGACAGTTTACATTCCACAGTGGAATGCAAATCCCTGAAGAGCTGCAGCCATCTCAGCAGACATAACTCCATCTCCCACTTGATTTATTCCACGCCTCCCAGTGATGTCATACCACGCCTCCCAGTGATGTCACATCACACCTCCCGGTGATGTCATATAGACCCCCTGACAGACAGATGAGCCACAGCTGGTCTCCACAATAGGAGTACCATAATAAAAACAAAGATAACAGTGCAGCAGTGGCCTCAAGGCCTGTAAACAATAACATTTATTAAAAAACATGGGTATAGAGATAATAGCTATAAAACAATTAGCTATGTAGCAGCATACATTTGGAAGTCCTTAAAAATAAATATGACAGCAGATAGAGTCAGGTACAGTATACTCTGTAAATAAGTTCCTTATCCTCCAATTGTCCTGTTAGTTGATAATGTAAATATACCTGAAATTAGGAGTATGGCCCTGTAGATATTCAAAAGTTATCAAGCATAGGGTAACTTTTTACCAGTTCGATGATGACAGTGCTAAGTTCCTGATTTAGCAATCAGGATAAATGCACAGTGTATGGCTCCCATTTGGACACAGCAAATTCCGTACTAGTTCCAAGTTAGGAGGTAGAGCCGGTTGAGGATTGCATAGAAGTCTTTATATTGCAAGTGCTGCTGACAAGGTAGGTGACAGTTTACATATTTTATATGTGTATTGTACGGAGATCAAGGTAGGGGTGTCCTCTCCTGGGATAGTTGGGCATTTCTAAACACACAGCAGCCAGGAAACGACACACACATTTTTGTGCAGTCTAGCTGTAGCTACAGTAGTTTTATTGTGCGGTACCGAAAACCGAAAAATAAATCCTAACCCATCTGGGCACTAACTAAACAAATACAGTAGGTTCCCTCAGAGTGTACTTACCACAAACACATGCATATGCACAGTGCTCAAGGTCAGAACATCACAGCATGCTACCTGTTCCCCCATGTAGTGAGACACTGAGAAAAGCACTGGCACGCCTTTATTAGCCTCCTACAGGTGCAAGCAGGTCTGAAGACTCGAAATGGGCCTAATGGATGGCACAGTTGTATGTACTGTCTGTTTGTAATATCTCATGTCTATGCACTGTACTGTAAAAGGCTTGTTTAAACTTATTTACAAAAGTACACTCTAGGATCTTTATATTCCCGTCTCTCTGTCTTCCCCCATCCTTCAACCCCTTAAATGTACAGTGCTGTACTTACTACTTATATAAGGAATATGGGACTGTTGTTGCAACTTTGCAGTGTATTTTGTTCCAGCTGTGTAATGTATTGCATTTACATGCACCGCTTCCATTCCACCCATATGTAACAACGTATTTCATCAGCATAAAAAGTACATTGGGCACAAAATAAAGATAGTGCAAGGTTTAAATAGCACTACTTGAGAAGCGTAAGACTTGAGTATCAATCTACAGATAAACATAGAGAAGAACACATGTACAATATAGCAATATTATCTTCACCATATGGGCAAAAGTATTCTGATGCGGTTTGTGCCACTGTCAACTGGACTTCATCAGAAGAGAAACTATCAAGTAATGGTGAGACCCCTAGAGGATAACTGTACATGTGCCCGAACACGGATGCCCACTGTGTATGTGCAAAAATGTAACACATTACCCAATATACAGCTCTCTTGCCTTTAAAGTAGACATGTGCTGTCACATGTGCTGTCACAACTGAGGGCTGAGGCTGACCTGGGGAAGCCTCAGATGTAGGGGCTGACGTGTAGGTAAACCGGGGAGGTAGTATTGGGTTCCTAGACAATTAGGAGCTCTAGTACCAGTTGCCGGAAGGCGTGACCACGACAACGAAGTTGTAAAAAGGTAAAGTCAGTTTTATTGAACATACAGCTTAAGACACCTTGGATATGCAAAACATCACACAGAAGATATGCAGTGGTAATTTACAGTACAGTTCCCAGAAGCGCAGGGTAATTAGTGCTGTGGCTTGCAGAACAGAATATCAGAGTCCTTGCAAGAACTGGAGATGTACATACACACGGAGAGAAAGAGAGCTCTGGTGTGGGCGCACTCTTGAAAGAAAAATAAAAAAAAAATATAATAATTTTTTTGAAAATGAATGGAAAAATTATAAAAACAATATTTATTGGCAAATTGATTAAAAGTTATTAGTTATCCCACTATGATCAAAAACGTGTCTAAGTGTTGGTTAATAAAAAATTGAATTATTATATTAAATTGTTCTTTATTGGAAATAACCAACAGAGGTATAAGACAACAGGAGAAGAAAAGAAAAGAAATGTTCTGGTCTCGTTAATCACACAAGATAGATTAGAAAGGTTGCAGACACTGAATAGTCTAGCAACCGTTTCTCCTGACCAGCACAGAAATTCTGTGTTACTGACAACAGAGAGATCCAATAATATATCTTTGAAAGACCAACACGATGGTCAATGTCGGACAAATTACTGATCACCAGATATACCATCAATCACAAATTGAAATTTAGAGACATATCTGAAACATTTTTGGAGAATACTGCAGACATAGCCATACTAGGTGGAAAAGAAGAGGAAAAAGAAAAGAAGAGAAAAAAAGAGAAAGAAAAACGGGTACAAATGGAGGGAAAAAGAAAGGACAAGAGAGGGGGTATAGAGGTGAGAAAGTGGTGATCCTGCTGTTGGTGTCCACCCTTCTAATGAAGGGGAATAGTGTCCTTCTCTACAACACCAGGTATTCCCAAAAAGTCTCCTTTGAGGTACTGACCCGGCCCAACGCTGCTTAGCTTCCAAGATCGGACGAGATCGGGCATTAACAGCGTGGTATGATAGTAGAGAGGCTATCTACCAATGAGAGTGCACCTATGTAAGAGGAGTGAAAAAGAATGGGGGAAAAAGGGGGGAAGTGCAGAAATGGTGTGGATCTGCTTTCCTCGTTAGGCGGGGGGACTCATCTGCCTGATGGCAAATGATACCCCTGGATCGAGGATGAGAGTCCACAGAAAAAGGCTGGGTCGGTGAGGAAGATCAGGGAGGAGTGGAAGAAATGGAAGAGTAAAGTCAGTGAAATGATAGAATTGAAGGTCGCGGATGGATTGTCCAAGGGAGGAGGATGGCGTGCCTGTTATCTCTAAATGGGAAGAATTAGCATGCCATGCACAAAGCAAAAAAGATTGATGGACGGTTCCTGGGAAACTGGAACCAACTACGTCCTGTGCCTAAGCACTTAATAGTGCAGTGGTGTAAATTCACTGTTTTTGCACACGGTTGGCATGTTATATCTGAAGCATATACAGATAAATTTCTAAATTATATAAACAGATGTCAGATATGCTATAAACTATGCGGTAGGTGGAAAACCACCAAGTTAAGATTACTAAGTCTCTATAACATGATTGTGATTAACATCTAAGAGGTAAAAGATAAACAAGTTTGATACTCATGATATGTGTGAATCCAATTCCGGGAACCTCTGGTAATCAGTGAATATCCCTGAAAGAATCTCCTGCTGGGATCCCGTGAAAACGCGTTTCACCCGCTGGGCTTGTTCACTTCCAGGATCTCATTGAGACGTAGTAATCTTAACTTGGTGGTTTTCCACCTACCGCATAGTTTGTAGCATATCCGACATCTGTTTATATAACTTAGAAATTTATCTGTATATGCTTCAGACAACATGCCAACCGTGTGCAAAAACAGTGAATTTACACCACTGCACTATTAAGTGCTTCACGGGATCCCAGCAGGAGATTCTTTCAGGGATATTCACTGATTACCAGAGGTTCCCGGAATTGGATTCACACATATCATGAGTATCAAACTTGTTTATCTTTTACCTCTTAGATGTTAATCACAATCATGTTATAGAGACTTAGTAATCTTAACTTGGTGGTTTTCCACCTACCGCATAGTTTATAGCATATCTGACATCTGTTTATATAATTTAGAAATTTATCTGTATATGCTTCAGATATAACATGCCAACCGTGTGCAAAAACAGTGAATTTACACCACTGCACTATTAAGTGCTTAGGCACAGGACGTAGTTGGTTCCAGTTTCCCAGGAACCGTCCATCAATCTTTTTTGCTTTGTGCATGGCATGCTAATTCTTCCCATTTAGAGATAACAGGCACGCCATCCTCCTCCCTTGGACAATCCATCCGCGACCTTCAATTCTATCATTTCACTGACTTTACTCTTCCATTTCTTCCACTCCTCCCTGATCTTCCTCACCGACCCAGCCTTTTTCTGTGGACTCTCATCCTCGATCCAGGGGTATCATTTGCCATCAGGCAGATGAGTCCCCCCGCCTAACGAGGAAAGCAGATCCACACCATTTCTGCACTTCCCCCCTTTTTCCCCCATTCTTTTTCACTCCTCTTACATAGGTGCACTCTCATTGGTAGATAGCCTCTCTACTATCATACCACGCTGTTAATGCCCGATCTTGGAAGCTAAGCAGCGTTGGGCCGGGTCAGTACCTCAAAGGAGACTTTTTGGGAATACCTGGTGTTGTAGAGAAGGACACTATTCCCCTTCATTAGAAGGGTGGACACCAACAGCAGGATCACCACTTTCTCACCTCTATACCCCCTCTCTTGTCCTTTCTTTTTCCCTCCATTTGTACCTGTTTTTCTTTCTCTTTTTTTCTCTTCTTTTCTTTTTCCTCTTCTTTTCCACCTAGTATGGCTATGTCTGCAGTATTCTCCAAAAATGTTTCAGATATGTCTCTAAATTTCAATTTGTGATTGATGGTATATCTGGTGATCAGTAATTTGTCCGACATTGACCATCGTGTTGGTCTTTCAAAGATATATTATTGGATCTCTCTGTTGTCAGTAACACAGAATTTCTGTGCTGGTCAGGAGAAACGGTTGCTAGACTATTCAGTGTCTGCAACCTTTCTAATCTATCTTGTGTGATTAACGAGACCAGAACATTTCTTTTCTTTTCTTCTCCTGTTGTCTTATACCTCTGTTGGTTATTTCCAATAAAGAACAATTTAATATAATAATTCAATTTTTTATTAACCAACACTTAGACACGTTTTTGATCATAGTGGGATAACTAATAACTTTTAATCAATTTGCCAATAAATATTGTTTTTATAATTTTTCCATTCATTTTCAAAAAAATTATTATATTTTTTTTTATTTTTCTTTCAAGAGTGCGCCCACACCAGAGCTCTCTTTCTCTCCGTGTGTATGTACAGATACTTTCTAGCTCTGGGCGCACCGCCAATAAGGACCATAATTGAGAAGCCGTTTTCCTTCTCAATATCTGTCCATTTTGGCCTCTTCTTCATTCCATCACAATTTATACCGGTGCCAGGTCTTTCTTTCTCTTGCTACCAAGAACTGGAGATGGTAAGTCCATATGCCACAGCTAACCGCTGAGGAGAGGTATGAACTGGTACTGCCCAGATGGTGTACAGAGGCTGGAGCAACACAGATGCACAGAAGTAGATGGAACTTGGTATTTGCAGAGAGTGCCGGATGGAACCGGTATGAATTAAAGGTGTGCAGAACTCACCACTGTAGATTTTAGAGTCCGATGGTGAGCATCTATGGACGCTGTGGTTCAATGGTAGAATAGTCACTGATGCAGACGATATAGGAATACCGCTGATGTCGTTGAAATAAACTGAAGACGCTGTGGAGCACCACTAGCAGAATTTCAGCGACTCAGGAGCACTGTGGAAAGCTGGTAGGCCGTGGTAAGTATGGAGAGCGGTGCTGCAGAAAAGAGGAGTTGAAAACAATACCAGGACACCGCTGGAGGCTGGAAGCAAAGCAGGACCAACGCTGGAAGCAGGAAGCCGGTGTCTGACCGTGGAGAGTAATCAGGAGCAATGCTGGACCACTGCAGAAGTCAGGCTGCACCGCAGGATGGAAACAGGTGCGGGTCTCTTAGTGGAGCTGAATCACAGGAGCTGGAATACCTGGAGAAACAAGCAGGAGAGACATGCAGGGCCGGATTAACAATGGGGCGGGTGGAGCTGCAGCTCCAGGCCCCCCATCACAATAGGCCCACTGCATCTGCATTGCTGCTGCTGCTGCAGCAAGGAAATAAATTTCCCTGATACAGCAGCTTGCCAGTGACAGTGTGAAGCACCGCCCCTGTAGCTGGTACTAGTAGTACATTGACTCATACTGCCGACCGAGTGGCTCCAAATACCAGCGGCCAGCGGGTACTCACAGGGAATAAAGGAACTCGGCAGGGGGCGGGGCTACACGGGACCCAGGGGGCGGAGCTATGCAGGACTCAGGCTGCCAAGGCTTGCTGCTGCACATGGCTGGAGAAGAGGAGATCTGCCTTCTGCACACGGTGCACAACATCTAGGTCTGACCCAGCCATTGACACTGCATTGGTCTCTGCTGTAGCGAAAGGTAAAGAGTGAGTGGAAGGAATTGTATGTGACTTGTGTATCTGTGAGGGAGTGTATGAGAGTGATACAGTGCGGGGGGAGGGAGTGTGTGAGTGTGATACAGGGCAGGCTGCAGGGGGGAGGGAGTGTGTGAGTGTGATACAGAGCAAGCCTCGGAGGGAGGGAGTGTGTGAGTGTGATACAGGGCAGGCCGCGGGGGGAGGGAGTGTGTGAGTGTGATACTGGGCAGTCTGCGGGGGGAGGGAGTGTGTGAGTGTGATACAGGGCAGGCTGCCGGGGGAGGGAGTGTGTGAGTGTGATACAGGGAAGGCTGCAGGGTGAGGGAGTGTGTGAGTGTGATACAGGGCAGGCCGCGGGGGGGGAGGGAGTGTGTGAGTGTGATACAGGGCAGGCTGCGGGGGGAGGGAGTGTGTGTGTGATACAGGCAGGCCGCGGGAGGAGGGAGTGTGTGAGTGAGATACAGAGCAGGCCTCGGGGGGAGGGAGTGTGTGAGTGTGATACAGGGCAGGCCTCGGGGGGAGGGAGTGTGTGAGTGTGATACAGATCAGGCCTCGGGGGGAGGGAGTGTGTGAGTGTGATACAGAGCAGGCCTCGGGGGGAGGGAGTGTGTGAGTGTGATACATAGCAGACTGCGGGGGGATGGAGTGTGCGAGTGTGATACAGGGCAGGCTGCGGGGGGAGGTAGTTTGTGAGTGTGATACAGAGCAGGACTTGGGGGGAGGGAGTGTGTGACTGTGATACAGGGCAGACTGCGGGGGGAGGGAGAGTGTGAGTGTTATGCAGGGCACAGGACAGGCTGCGGGGGGAGGGAGTGTGTGAGTGTGATACAGGGCACGCTGCGGGGGAGAGTGTATGAGTGTGATACAGGGCAGGCTGCGGGGGGGAGGGAGTGTGTGAGTGTGATACAGAGCAAGCCTCGGAGGGAGGGAGTGTGTGAGTGTGATACAGAGCAAGCCTCGGAGGGAGGGAGTGTGTGAGTGTGATACAGGGCAGGCTGCCGGGTGAGGGATTGTGTGAGTGTGATACAGGGAAGGCTGCGGGGGGGGGGGGGGGGGGCAGTGTGTGAGTGTGATACAGGGCAGGCCGCGGGGGGAGGGAGTGTGTGAGTGTGATACAGGGAAGGCTGCGGGGGGAGGGAGTGTGTGAGTGTGATACAGGGCAGGCTGCCAGGGGGAGGAAGTGTGTGAGTGATACAGGGAAGGCTGCGGGGTGAGGGAGTGTGTGAGTGTGATACAGGGCAGGCCTCGGGGGGGAGGGAGTGTGTGAGTGTGATACAGGGCAGGCTGCGGGTTGAGGGAGTGTGTGTGTGTGTGATACAGGGCAGGCCGCGGGAGGAGGGAGTGTGTGAGTGAGATACAGAGCAGGCCTCGGGGGGAGGGAGTGTGTGAGTGTGATACAGGGCAGGCCTCGGGGGGAGGGAGTGTGTGAGTGTGATACAGATCAGGCCTCGGGGGGAGGGAGTGTGTGAGTGTGATACAGAGCAGGCCTCGGGGGGAGGGAGTGTGTGAGTGTGATACATGGCAGACTGCGGGGGGAGGGAGTGTGCGAGTGTAATACAGGGCAGGCTGCGGGGGGAGGTAGTTTGTGAGTGTGATACAGAGCAGGCCTTGGGGGGAGGGAGTGTGTGACTGTGATACAGGGCAGACTGCGGGGGGAGGGAGAGTGTGAGTGTTATGCAGGGCACAGGACAGGCTGCGGGGGGAGGGAGTGTGTGAGTGTGATACAGGGCAGGCTGCGGGGGGAGAGAGTGTATCAGTGTGATACAGAGCAGGCCTCGGGGGGAGGGAGTGTGTGAGTGTGATACAGCGCAGGCCACGGGGGCAAAGAGTGTGATAGCGGGCAGGCCGCGGGGGAATGGAGTGTGTCAGTGTGATAGAACGCAGGCTGCGGGAGGAGGGAGTGTGGGGCCAATGTGTTTATTCTATTGAGGCCATTAAGTTTACCCCCCCCCCGTCCCCTTTGGGTCCAGTGTGTTTGTATTTTCCTGCCGGGTTCCAATGTGTCTTGAGAATGACGACCAGCTCAGTGGTATGAATATGAAAGTCCGCTGTTTTCTCATAACTGGAGATTCCTTATGGAGATGTAAAATTAAACAGTGGTTATACCATTTGTGTATTGGTGAGTGCCCTGTTTTTTTTAAAACGGACTGCATGTGGTCACTGTTGGTGACATTACAGATGAGTCTGTGGGAGGAGTGCATATTGCTTTAATTAACTTTATTTCTCTTACGTCCTAGAGGATGCTGGGGACTCCGTAAGGACCATGGGGGTATAGACGGGCTCCGCAGGAGACATGGGCACTCTAAAGAACTTTTAGTATGGGTGTGCACTAGCTCCTCCCTCTATGCCCCTCCTCCAGACCTCAGTTAGATATTGTGCCCAGAGGAGATAGGGTGCATTACAGGAGCTCTCCTGAGTTTTCTGTGTAAAAGAATTTTGTTAGGTTTTTTATTTTCAGGGAGCTCTGCTGGCAACAGACTCCCTGCATCGTGGGACTGAGGAGAGAGAAGCAGACCTACTTAAATGATAGGCTCTGCTTTTTAGACTACTGGACACCATTAGCTCCAGAGGGAGTCGGAACACAGGTCTCACCATGGGGTTCGTCCCAGAGCCGCGCGGCTGTCCTCCTCGCAGAGCCGGAAAAAAGAAGCCGGGTGAGTATGAGAAGAAAAGAAGGCTTCAAGGCGGCAGAAGACTTCAGATATTCCTGAGGTAAGCGCGCAGCAGTAACGCTGCGCGCCATTGCTCCCACACAACACACACACACATGGCACAGATGGGTGCAGGGCGCAGGGGGGTCGCCCTGGGCAGCAATAAACCTCATTACTGGCAATAAATATGTTTATTAGGCTGCGGAGGCAGCAAATAAATGATCCCCCGCCATTTTTTGATTATTGAAGCGGGACCGAAGTCCGCCGCTGGCTCCCCGGACTCTCCTCTGCTGAACGAGCTCAGAGGGCTGGAAAAAGAGAAGGGGGGCACATTACAGGCGCAGTGAGTGGAAATCAGTGTAATTTCATATAAAAGCGCTATCTGGGTTTATTCCAGTGTCAGTTTGTCGCTGGATGTGTGCTGGCATACTCTCTCTCTGACTCTCCAAAGGGCCTGCTTTGGGGAATTGTCCCCTTATAGCTATATCCCGGTGTGTGTGGGGTGTCGGTACGTGTGTGTCGGCATGTCTGAAGCGGAAGGCTTATCCAAAGAGGAGGTGGAGCAGATGAGTGGTGTGTCCCCGTCGGTGGTGCCGACTCAGGATTGGATGGATATGTGGCATATGTTAAATGCAAGTGTAGCATCATTACATAAGAGACTGGACAAAGCAGAGTCCAGGGTGTCGACAAGGGGGTCAATCTACGGATTACACTGACTCACAGGGCCCGTCGGGGTCTCAGAAACGTCCCTTGTCACAAATAGTGGACACAGATACCGACACGGACTCTGATTCCAGTGTCGACTATGAGGAAGCGAGATTGCACCCTAGGGTGACAAAAAGTATTCAGTGCGTGATTATTGCAATAAAAGATGTTTTGAATATCACTGATGAACCCTCAGTGCCCGACACGAGGGTGCACATGTTTAAGGAGAAGAA
Source organism: Pseudophryne corroboree (assembly GCF_028390025.1). Classification (NCBI taxonomy): domain Eukaryota; kingdom Metazoa; phylum Chordata; class Amphibia; order Anura; family Myobatrachidae; genus Pseudophryne; species Pseudophryne corroboree. The sequence goes on along the minus strand of NC_086449.1, from coordinate 710,043,799 downwards.
ACAGGTAGTAAACTTTCCTCCATCTCATGAACTTAACGAGTTATGTGAAAAAGCTTGGGAAACTCCAGATAAGAAACTGCAGATTCCCAAAAGGATTCTTATGGCATACCCTTTCCCTACACAGGACAGGGTACGTTGGGAATCCTCTCCCACAGTGGACAAGGCTTTAACTCGCCTGTCCAAGAAGGTGGCGCTGCCGTCTCCTGACACGGCGGCCCTCAAGGATCCTGCGGACCGCAGGCAAGAGACTACATTAAAGTCTATACACATACTGGTACTTTACTTAGACCGGCAATTGCGTCGGCATGGGTATGTAGTGCAGTAGCAGCTTGGACAGATACCCTGTCAGCTGACCTTGATACCCTTGATAGGGATACCAGTTTGTTAACATTAGCTCATATTAAGGACGCAGTCTTATATATGAGGGACGCTCAAAGAGACATTGGATTACTGGGTTCAAGAGCCAATGCCATGGCTATTTCGGCGAGAAGATCCTTATGGATCTGCCAATGGACGGGTGATGCGGACTCAAAAAAGCATATGGAGGTCTTACCTTACAAGGGTGATGTATTGTTTGGGGACGGTCTCGCGGACCTGGTTTCCACAGCTACCGCGGGGAAATCTACCTTTTGTTCCCCAACAGCAAAAGAAACCTCCACAGTATCAGATGCAGTCCTTTCGGTCGCATAAGTCCAGAAGAGGTCGGGGCTCCTCTTTCCTCGCCAGAGGTAAGGGTAGAGGTAAGAGAACACCTGCTTCGGCTAGTTCCCAAGAGCAGAAGTTCTCCCCGGCTTCCGCTAAGTCCACCGCATGACGCTGGGGCTCCCCTACGGGAGTCCGCACCGGTGGGGGCATGCCTTCGACTCTTCAGCCAAGTCTGGGTTCAGTCGGACGTGGACCCTTGGGCGAGGGAAATTGTTTCCCAGGGCTACAAGCTGGAATTTGAGGAAGTGCCCCCGCGCCGGTTTTTCAAGTCGGCCATACCAGCTTCCTCCCCAGAGAGGGAGGTAGTATTAGCTGCAATTCAAACGCTGTGTCAACAGCAAGTGATTGTCAGGGTTCCCCTGCACCACCAGGGAAAAGGATATTATTCGACCCTGTTTGTGGTCCCGAAGCCGGATGGTTCGGTCAGACCCATTTTAAATTTAAAATCCCTAAACCTGTAGTTGAAACGGTTCAAATTCAAGATGGAATCGCTCAGAGCTGTAATTTCCAGCCTGGAAGGAGGGGATTTTATGGTGTCGCTAGACATAAAGGATGCTTACCTTCATGTCCCCATATATTCCACTCATCAGCAGTACCTGAGATTCGCTGTACAGGATTGTCATTACCAGTTTCAGACGTTGCCGTTTGGGCTTTCCACGGCCCCGAGGATTTTCACCAAGGTAATGGCGGAAATGATGGTGATCCTGCGTAGGCAGGGTGTCACAATTATCCCATACTTGTACTTGGACGATCTCCTGATAAAAGCGAGTTCAAGAGATCAATTGCTGAAGAACGTGTCGCTCTCCCTGAGGGTGCTCCAACAACACGGTTGGATTCTCAATCTGCCAAAGTCGCAATTGGTTCCAACGACTCGACTATCGTTCCTAGGAATGATACTGGACACGGAACGAAAGAAGGTTTTTCTACCGTCGGAAAAAGCCCAGGACCTCCAGAACATGGTCAGAGACCTGCTAAAGCCAAAAACAGTGTCAGTTCATCAATGCACTCGAGTTCTGGGAAAAATGGTGGCCTCATACGAGGCCATTCCTTTCGGCAGGTTTCATGCAAGGCCATTTCAGTGGGATCTTCTGGACCAGTGGTCTTGGTCCCATCTACAAATACTTCAGAAAATAAGGGTGTCTCTCCTATGGTGGCTGCAAAGTGCTCACCTTTTAGAGGGTCGCAGATTCGGCATTCAAGACTGGGTTCTGGTGACCACGGACGTGAGCCTCCGAGGATGGGGAGCAGTCACCAAAGGAAGAAATTTTCAGGGACTATGGTCAAACCAGGAGTCCTGTCTGCACATCAATGTGCTGGAATTAAGGGCCATATACAACGGCCTTCGACAAGCGGAGGGTCTTCTTCGCAACCTACCGGTTCTGATTCAATCAGACAATGTCACAGCAGTGGCACATGTGAACCGCCAAGGCGGGACAAGGAGCAGAGTCGCAATGGCGGAAGCCACCAGGATTCTTCGCTGGGCGGAAAATCACGTAAGCGCTCTGTCAGCTGTCTTCATTCCTGGAGTAGACAACTGGGAAGTGGACTTCCTCAGCAGACACGATCTCCATCCAGGAGAGTGGGGACTTCATCAAGAAGTCTTTGCAGAGATAACGAGTCTCTGGGGAATTCCTCAAATAGACATGATGGCGTCACGCCTTAACAAAAAGCTTCCGAGGTACTGTGCCAGGTCTTGGGACCCTCAGGCAGTAGCAGTAGACGCCCTGGTGTCTATGTGTTTCCTCCTCTTCCTCTCATCGCAAAGATTTTGAGGATTATAAGACAGAAAAGAGTACAGTCGATACTCATTGTTCCAGGCTAGCCTCGAAGGGCCTGGTACTCAGATCTTCAGGAAATGCTCACAGAAGATCCTTGGCCCCTTCCTCTCAGGGAGGACCTGTTGCAGCAGGGGCCCTGCGTATTCCAAGACTTACCGCGGTTGCGGTTGACGGCATGGCGGTTGAACTCCGAATCCCAGCTGAAAAAGGTATTCCGGAGGAGGTCATACCTACTCTGATAAAGGCTAGGAAGGAGGTGACGGCGAAACATTATCACCGTATCTGGCGGAAATATGTCTCTTGGTGTGAAACCAAGAATGCTCCTACGGAAGATTTCCATCTGGGCCGTTTTCTCCACTTCCTACAGACAGGAATGGATATGGGCCTAAAGTTAGGCTCTGTTAAGGTACAGATTTCAGCCCTATCTATATTCTTTCAGAAGGAATTGGCTTCTTTACCAGATATCCAGACTTTTGTGAAAGGAGTGCTGCACATCCAGCCTCCTTTTGTGCCCCCAGTGGCACCCTGGGACCTTAACGTGGTGTAACGGTTCCTTAAATATCACTGGTTTGAGCCCCTTCAAACGGTTGAATTAAAATTTCTCACCTGGAAGGTGGTCATGTTATTGGCCTTGGCATCTGCAAGGCGTGTATCAGAATTGGCGGCCTTGTCTCACAAGAGCCCCTATTTGATTTTTCATGTGGATAGAGCGGAATTGAGGACTCGTCCTCAATTTCTACCTAAGGTGGTGTCTTCATTTCATATGATCCAACCTATCGTAGTGCCGGTGGCTACGAGTGACTTGGAGGACTCCAAGTCCTTGGATGTAGTCAGGGCCTTGAAGATTTATGTAGCCAGAACGGCTAGGGTTAGGAAAACAGAGGGTCTGTTTGTCCTGTATGCAGCCAACAAGATTGGCGCACCTGCTTCGAAGCAGACTATTGCTCGCTGGATCTGTAACACGATTCAGCAGGCTTATTCTACGGCTGGATTGCCATTACCAAATTCGGTGAAGGCCCATTCCACTAGGAAGGTGGGCTCTTCTTGAGCGGCTGCCCGAGGGGTCTCGGCATTACAACTTTGCCGAGCAGCTACTTGGTCGGGTTCAAACACTTTTGTAAAATTCTACATGTTTGATACCCTGGCTGATGAGGACCTCGCAATTGCTCAGTCGGTGCTACAGAGTCATCCGCACTCTCCCGCCCGATCTGGAGCTTTGGTATAAACCCCATGGTCCTTACGGAGTCCCCAGCATCCTCTAGGACGTAAGCGAAAATAAGATTTTAAACCTACCGGTAAATCTTTTTCTCGTAGTCCATAGATGATGCTGGGCGCCCGTCCCAGTGCGGACTTACTCTGCAAGACTTGTATATAGTTATTGCTTACATAAGGGTTATGTTACAGTTGGAATCGGTCTTTGACTGATACTGTTATTTATTCATACTGTTAGCTGGTTATGTGTATTCCAGGTTATATGGTATGATTGGTGTGGGTTGGTATGAATCTTGCCCTTAGATTAACAAAATCCTTTCCTCGTATTGTCCATCTCCTCTGGGCACAGTTCTCTTAACTGAGGTCTGGAGGAGGGGCATAGAGGGAGGAGCCAGTGCACACTAGAGATGAGCGCCTGAAATTTTTCGGGTTTTGTGTTTTGGTTTTGGGTTCGGTTCCGCGGCCGTGTTTTGGGTTCGAACGCGTTTTGGCAAAACCTCACCGAATTATTTTTGTCGGATTCGGGTGTGTTTTGGATTCGGGTGTTTTTTTCCAAAAACACTAAAAAACAGCTTAAATCATAGAATTTGGGGGTCATTTTGATCCCAAAGTATTATTAACCTCAAAAACCATAATTTACACTCATTTTCAGTCTATTCTGAATACCTCACACCTCACAATATTATTTTTAGTCCTAAAATTTGCACCGAGGTCGCTGTGTGAGTAAGATAAGCGACCCTAGTGGCCGACACAAACACCGGGCCCATCTAGGAGTGGCACTGCAGTGTCACACAGGATGTCCCTTCCAAAAAACCCTCCCCAAACAGCACATGACGCAAAGAAAAAAAGAGGCGCAATGAGGTAGCTGTGTGAGTAAGATTAGCGACCCTAGTGGCCGACACAAACACCGGGCCCATCTAGGAGTGGCACTGCAGTGTCACGCAGGATGGCCCTTCCAAAAAACCCTCCCCAAACAGCACATGACGCAAAGAAAAAAAGAGGCGCAATGAGGTAGCTGACTGTGTGAGTAAGATTAGCGACCCTAGTGGCCGACACAAACACCGGGCCCATCTAGGAGTGGCACTGCAGTATGTATGTATAAAGAAAGAAAAAAAAACCACGGTTAGGTGGTATATACAATTATGGACGGGCTGCCGAGTGCCGACACAGAGGTAGCCACAGCCGTGAACTACCGCACTGTACTGTGTCTGCTGCTAATATATAGACTGGTTGATAAAGAGATAGTATACTCGTAACTAGTATGTATGTATAAAGAAAGAAAAAAAAACCACGGTTAGGTCACTGGTATATACAATTATGGACGGGCTGCCGAGTGCCGACACAGAGGTAGCCACAGCCGTGAACTACCGCACTGTACACTGGTTGATAAAGAGATAGTAGTATACTCGTAACAACTAGTATGACGACGGTATAAAGAATGAAAAAAAAACCACGGTTAGGTGGTATATAATACAATTATGGTTGGACGGACTGCCTGCCGAGTGCCGACACAGAGGTAGCCACAGCCGTGAACTACCGCACTGTACACTGGTTGATAAAGAGATAGTAGTATACTCGTAACAACTAGTATGACGACGGTATAAAGAATGAAAAAAAAACCACGGTTAGGTGGTATATAATACAATTATGGTTGGACGGACTGCCTGCCGAGTGCCGACACAGAGGTAGCCACAGCCGTGAACTACCGCACTGTACACTGGTTGATAAAGAGATAGTAGTATACTCGTAACAACTAGTATGACGACGGTATAAAGAACGAAAAAAAAACCACGGTTAGGTGGTATATATTATAATACAATTATGGATGGACGGACTGCCTGCCGAGTTCCGACACAGAGGTAGCCACAGCCGTGAACTACCGCACTGTACACTGGTTGATAAAGAGATAGTAGTATACTCGTAACAACTAGTATGACGACGGTATAAAGAACGAAAAAAAAACCACGGTTAGGTGGTATATATTATAATACAATTATGGATGGACGGACTGCCTGCCGAGTTCCGACACAGAGGTAGCCACAGCCGTGAACTACCGCACTGTACACTGGTTGATAAAGAGATAGTAGTATACTCGTAACAACTAGTATGACGACGGTATAAAGAACGAAAAAAAAACCACGGTTAGGTGGTATATATTATAATACAATTATGGATGGACGGACTGCCTGCCGAGTTCCGACACAGAGGTAGCCACAGCCGTGAACTACCGCACTGTACACTGGTTGATAAAGAGATAGTAGTATACTCGTAACAACTAGTATGACTGACTATGACGGTATAAAGAATGAAAAAAAAACCACGGTTAGGTGGTATATATTATAATACAATTATGGATGGACGGACTGCCTGCCGACTGCCGACACAGAGGTAGCCACAGCCGTGAACTACCGCACTGTACACTGGTTGATAAAGAGATAGTAGTATACTCGTAACAACTAGTATGACACTATGACGGTATAAAGAATGAAAAAATAACCACGGTTAGGTGGTATATATTATAATACAATTATGGATGGACGGACTGCCTGCCGACTGCCGACACAGAGGTAGCCACAGCCGTGAACTACCGCACTGTACACTGGTTGATAAAGAGATAGTAGTATACTCGTAACAACTAGTATGACTGACTATGACGGTATAAAGAATGAAAAAAAAACCACGGTTAGGTGGTATATATTATAATAATACAATTATGGATGGACGGACTGCCTGCCGAGTTCCGACACAGAGGTAGCCACAGCCGTGAACTACCGCACTGTACACTGGTTGATAAAGAGATAGTAGTATACTCGTAACAACTAGTATGACTATGACGACGGTATAAAGAAAGAAAAAAAAATACCACGGTTAGGTGGTATATAATTATACAATTATGGATGGACGGACTGCCTGCCGAGTGCCGACTGCCGACACAGAGGTAGCCACAGCCGTGAACTACCGCACTGTACTGTGTCTGCTGCTAATATAGACTGGTTGATAAAGAGATAGTATACAACAATATACTACTATACTGGTGGTCAGGCACTGGTCACCACTAGTCACACTGGCAATGGCACTCCTGCAGCAAAAGTGTGCACTGTTTAATTTTAAATTAATATAATATTATGTACTCCTGGCTCCTGCTATAACAACCTGCAGTGCTCCCCAGTCTCCCCCACAATTATTATAAGCTTTTATACATTGATGTGCAGCACACTGGGCTGAGCTGAGTGCACACAGACTGAGTCACACTGTGTGACTGCTGTGTATCGTTTTTTTCAGGCAGAGAACGGATATAGCAGAGAACGGATATATTAAATAAAAGTTAACTTAACAACAACTGCACTGGTCACTGTGGTAAACTCTGTCTGCACAATCTCTCTCTCTCTCTTCTAATCTATTCTAATGGAGAGGACGCCAGCCACGTCCTCTCCCTATCAATCTCAATGCACGTGTGAAAATGGCGGCGACGCGCGGCTCCTTATATAGAATCCGAGTCTCGCGAGAATCCGACAGCGTCATGATGACGTTCGGGCGCGCTCGGGTTAACCGAGCAAGGCGGGAAGATCCGAGTCGCTCGGACCCGTGAAAAAAAAAGTGAAGTTCGTGCGGGTTCGGATTCAAAGAAACCGAACCCGCTCATCTCTAGTGCACACCCATACTAAAAGTTCTTTAGAGTGCCCATGTCTCCTGCGGAGCCCGTCTATACCCCCATGGTCCTTACGGAGTCCCCAGCATCCTCTACGGACTACGAGAAAAAGATTTACCGGTAGGTTTAAAATCTTATTATAAGCATGTATTTTACCCTGAAATTAGGATTGAGAATTTGCTTTTTAAAACAAGACGGTCTCAGGAGATACGCTAATCACTGTCTGCCTGTGACTGTGGCCAATCTCTATCACCCCACGATGCACTGCAGCTTATACTAACATGCTGCTCTATGCTATGGCCAATAGATTTCCACCACGTCTCCCTCCCTCCGTAGCTGCCAGTAAATCAGCAGCTGCAGAGGCGTCTCTTCACATCATCTGTGCGAGGGATCGGTAATGACATCACCAACACAAAGAGCAGGTGAAAAGGTGTCCAGCTCTAGCATGCGCACAGCGTCTATTCACCTAAGCAGAGCAGCGAGTGACAGGAGCCTCCCAACTGCCCCCCACTGCGGGATACTGCGACCTGCGGGTGGGACAGCGGTGCGGTCCCCAAAAAAGGGACTGTCCACAAAAATAGGGACAGTTGAGAGGTATGCTATATGCTGGGTCACCTCTTGTGTTACCCCTGTTCTACCCTGTCCAGACGACACCCTCTCTCCAACCCTACCCCCTCTAACTACCATTCCTGATATATCTTCTCAGTACAGCTAATGTTAAAAAAAAGTAAAGTCTTTTTCTTTATTTTTTTTACATACAGAATAAGTTAACATTTGACATCAATATGCGACCTGGACCTGTAGCTTCTTTCGTTGAGAGGTTTCAGATTGACGTCATCACTAAGCGTCATTTTTCATATTACGGTTATGTTAACAAGAGATGTTTCCCTTTTGTTCATTACACTATTGATATAAGTGAAGAAGGTAGGGAGATTGAGGTTTTTCAAGGTAGGCATTAGTCACACACAACATGGCACAGGCCACACCCCCTGTGCAGACCACACCCTCACAACATCAACCACACACCCCACATTACTAGTCACATCCCCACTGCGTTTTTATATTTCCTGCGGCACCATAAAATAGGCCCTTCATAAATTTCAGCTCCAGGCCCACGTGATCCTTAATCTGGCACTGGAGACATGTGTATAGGTTAGACAACCAAAGCACTGACGATTATCCAGCCCAGGAGCAGGATATTTATACCAGCTGGGAAGCAGGCATTGGCTGGATAATTCCAGAGTCCAGAGTGCAGCGGATAGGTTGTGAAATGACATGTGATGAGGAAAAACATGGCTGCGCCCATGTTTGCATTTGGAGGGAAAGTCTGTTTGTATATTCCATGTGGTAAACAGCAGTAATGGCGGCGGAGAGCAGGAGACGCCATTCTGTAAAACAGTGCAACTAAATTGTAAGGCTGCCATGACAGCGCTGCGGGATCACAGGGAAGAGACTTGAGGTAAAGATATACAGCGCGCTGTACGCAGACAGCACAGATGGAATCCCGTTTTTGAACGTTGGGCTAGTCTCAGGAGACACTTGGAAGGTAAATAATCGTGTCCAATAACCCGGATCGTGACATGTGCCGTTTGTTTTTTTCTTGAAATACGAACACACATAAATTTAGGGGCTCTGAGTCGAATTGAGTCCCAGTTCGGAATCACTTTGGGGTTCCGAATGGAACTGAGTCCCAGCTCGGGTCTGTTGTCAGTTCGGAACTCGTATTTAGAAACTGAACTCGGGTTTTGGATTGCATGTAAATACAGATGGGTCCATGTTTATCTTGGCAATTAATAGGATTAACTGAGACTGGGCAGTCGGACTTAATACCCTGCTGTAAAGACTTAGGGGGTCATTCCGAGTTGATCGTAGCTGTGCTAAATTCAGCACAGCTACGATCATGAACTCAGACATGCGGGGGGATGCCCAGCACAGGGCTAGTCCGCCCCGCATGTCAGTGCCGCCTACCCTTCGCAGAAGTGCAAAGGCATCGCACAGCGGCGATGCCTTTGCACTTCAAGAGTAGCTCCCGGCCGCTTTAACGTGCTGGCCGGGAGCTACTCTTCGCTCCCCAACCCGCAAGGTCTGGCCACGCCTGCGTTGGCCAGACCACACCCACGAAACGGCGGCCAAATGCCGCCGTTTCACCCCCTCCCGCCCATCGACGCCTTTGCCTGTCAATCAGGCAGAGGCGATCATAGCGTAGCGACGGGCGGCCATGCGCCGGCGCATGCACATTTCTGATCCGATTGCTACGCTGCGAAAAACTGCAGCGTGCGATCGGGTCAGAGTGAGCCCCTTAGGGCCTAATTCAGAGTTGATCGCAGCAGCAAATTTGTTAGCAGTTGGGCAAAACCATGTGCACTGCAGGGGGCGCAGATATAACATGTGCAGAGAGAGTTAGATTTGGGTGGGGTGTGTTCAAACTGAAATCTAAATTGCAGTGTAAAAATAAAGCAGCCAGTATTTACCCTGCACAGAAACAAAATAACCCACTCAAATCTAACTCTCTCTGCACATGTTATATCTGTCACACCTGCAGTGCACATGGGGGGTAATTCTGAGTTGATCATAGCAGCAAGTTTGTTAGCAATTGGGCAAAACCATGGGGGTAATTCCAAGTTAATCGCAGCAGGAATTTTTTTAGCAGTTGGGAAAAACCATGTGCACTGCAGGGGGGGCAGATATAACATTTGCAGAGAGAGTTAGATTTGGGTGGGTTATTTTGTTTCTGTGCAGGGTAAATACTGGCTGCTTTATTTTTACATTGCAATTTAGATTTCAGTTTGAATACACCCCACCCAAATCTAATCTCTCTGCACATGTTATATCTGCCCCCCCCACCCTGCAGTGCACATGGTTTTGCCCAACTGCTAACAAATTTGCTGCTGCAATCAACTCTGAATTAGGCCCTTAGGCCCTCATTCCGAGTTGTTCGCTCGCTAGCTGCTTTTAGCAGCAGTGCAAACGCTAAGCCGCCGCCCTCTGGGAGTGTATCTTAGCTTAGCAGAAGTGCGAACGAAAGGATCGCGGCGCGGCTACAAAAAAAATTGTGCAGTTTCAGAGTAGCTGCCGACCTACTCCTACCTTGCGATCACTGCAGGCTATTTAGTTCCTGTTTTGACATCACAAACACGCCCTGCGTTTGGCCAGCCACCTCCCCGTTTCACCAGCCACTCCTGCGTTTTTATCTGGCACGCCTGCGTTCACACTCCCCGAAAAACGGCCAGTTACCACCCAGAAACACCCACTTCCTGTCAATCAGTCAACAATCAGCAGTGCGACTGAAAAGCGTCGCTAGACCTTGTGTGAAACTGCATCGGCTTTTGTGAAAGTATGTCGCGCGTGCGCAGTGCGCACCATACGCATGTGCAGAAGTGCTGATATTTTTCCTGATCGCTGCGCTGCGAACAACGGCAGCTAGCAATCAACTCGGAATGACCCCCTTAATCCCCTGCTGTATTGTTCTCTGTATTGTATTGTAGCTGAGAACAATAGGGTATGTAAATAAACCATGGTGTGCCTAGGCGCAGCAAAGAAGCCAAGATAACCGTGGATTTATCTGTAGGTCCAAATTACATGATTTGAGCTATTTTTATTGATTATTATCAGTATTATTTATATTTTTGACAATTTTTATCAATTTTAAAGGAATCCAAAATTAAACCACATCCAAACCAAAACACTTGAGGGTGGATTTTCCAAAAGCAAAACACGATGATAATTAGATCCAAAATCAAAACACGGGGGTCCCCGCACATCTCTACTTCAAATGGGTTGTGCACATGTGTGATGGCCATTATGCTTATGTGCAGCACTGTAGAACAATGTACTGTACTTAATCTCCAACTTGTAGACTAGATAGGTAGATACCGTACTAATATGTAAGGAGTCCAACTTCAGCGAAATGACATTATAACGTCTTATACTAATGAGCCAAACTATTCTAATGGCTGTTAGTAGCTCCACCTGCACTATAAAAGATCTGCATATGAATATAGAGTGGTATGCATAGTCAGGAGACAGGTGGAAGATAATAAAATAAGTTTGAACATGAGTAAAAGAGAAACGTGGTAATGACAAGAAAATAACCCCATGATAGGTAGTAATTTATATAATAAGCAGCTTCTGAGTTTACATAAGTGTTACACAGATGTGTATTATGTAAAGAACACTGTGCACAAGAAAGTGGCGGAGCTTGTGAGTAGTGGACCCAGGTGCAAAAATATAATTTCCCATCCTTCACCCCAACCCAAAAGTCCCCATCCTTCACCCCAACCCAAGTTCACGATATGCCACACAGTAATGGGTGACATGGAGAGGCAGAGGGTGATAGCATAAGGCATGGGGCGGCAGAGGTTGCCAAAGAGAGGCAGAGGGTGATAAAGGAAGGCAAGGGGAGGCAGAGGGTGACAGCAGAAGGCAGGGAGAGGCAGTGAGTGACAGTGGAGGCAGTGGCATTTTGTCAGTGTGTACAGTAGCTGTGATCATCAGTGCTCATAGGTGGCAGGACTCCTCTATCAGTCTGGCACACACAAGGTCAGCCATGGCTCCCTAATGTAAGAGGCTGGTCTCTCAGGCAGTGGGGCCCACCCTGCTCTCTGCACTGGGCCATTCATCCGACATTGTTAAAAATGGTCAGGGGGAGGGGGGGGGGTGCAGGGGATCACTTACTGATGATCCAATGGTAGTTCCGCCTCAGGCACAAGTTCTAGTCAGTATTTACATAATGGAGGACATTTTTTCTGTAATAATCTGTCGTAAAACTACGGGCATAAGCTGATCTCTGTTTTTTTCCTTGTTTCTAGAAATCTGAGCTGTGGAATCTGAAATCGAAGGTAGAGAAATGCAGAACCTATAGTTAGAGATGAGCGCCTGAAATTTTTCGGGTTTTGTGTTTTGGTTTTGGGTTCGGTTCCGCGGCCGTGTTTTGGGTTCGAACGCGTTTTGGCAAAACCTCACCGAATTTTTTTTGTCGGATTCGGGTGTGTTTTGGATTCGGGTGTTTTTTTCAAAAAACACTAAAAAACAGCTTAAATCATAGAATTTGGGGGTCATTTTGATCCCAAAGTATTATTAACCTCAAAAACCATAATTTACACTCATTTTCAGTCTATTCTGAATACCTCACACCTCACAATATTATTTTTAGTCCTAAAATTTGCACCGAGGTCGCTGTGTGAGTAAGATAAGCGACCCTAGTGGCCGACACAAACACCGGGCCCATCTAGGAGTGGCACTGCAGTGTCACGCAGGATGTCCCTTCCAAAAAACCCTCCCCAAACAGCACATGACGCAAAGAAAAAAAGAGGCGCAATGAGGTAGCTGTGTGAGTAAGATTAGCGACCCTAGTGGCCGACACAAACACCGGGCCCATCTAGAAGTGGCACTGCAGTGTCACGCAGGATGACCCTTCCAAAAAACCCTCCCCAAACAGCACATGACGCAAAGAAAAAAAGAGGCGCAATGAGGTAGCTGTGTGAGTAAGATTAGCGACCCTAGTGGCCGACACAAACACCGGGCCCATCTAGGAGTGGCACTGCAGTGTCACGCAGGATGTCCCTTCCAAAAAACCCTCCCCAAACAGCACATGACGCAAAGAAAAAAAGAGGCGCAATGAGGTAGCTGTGTGAGTAAGATTAGCGACCCTAGTGGCCGACACAAACACCGGGCCCATCTAGGAGTGGCACTGCAGTGTCACGCAGGATGTCCCTTCCAAAAAACCCTCCCCAAACAGCACATGACGCAAAGAAAAAAAGAGGCGCAATGAGGTGGCTGACTGTGTGAGTAAGATTAGCGACCCTAGTGGCCGACACAAACACCGGGCCCATCTAGGAGTGGCACTGCAGTGTCACGCAGGATGTCCCTTCCAAAAAACCCTCCCCAATCAGCACATGATGCAAAGAAAAAGAAAAGAAAAAAGAGGTGCAAGATGGAATTGTCCTTGGGCCCTCCCACCCACCCTTATGTTGTATAAACAAAACAGGACATGCACACTTTAACCAACCCTTCATTTCAGTGACAGGGTCTGCCACACGACTGTGACTGATATGACGGGTTGGTTTGGACCCCCCCCCCAAAAAAGAAGCAATTAATCTCTCCTTGCACAAACTGGCTCTACAGAGGCAAGATGTCCACCTCATCTTCACCCTCCGATATATCACCGTGTACATCCCCCTCCTCACAGATTATCAATTCGTCCCCACTGGAATCCACCATCTCAGCTCCCTGTGTACTTTGTGGAGGCAATTGCTGCTGGTCAATGTCTCCGCGGAGGAATTGATTATAATTCATTTTAATGAACATCATCTTCTCCACATTTTCTGGATGTAACCTCGTACGCCGATTGCTGACAAGGTGAGCGGCGGCACTAAACACTCTTTCGGAGTACACACTTGTGGGAGGGCAACTTAGGTAGAATAAAGCCAGTTTGTGCAAGGGCCTCCAAATTGCCTCTTTTTCCTGCCAGTATAAGTACGGACTGTGTGACGTGCCTACTTGGATGCGGTCACTCATATAATCCTCCACCATTCTATCAATGTTGAGAGAATCATATGCAGTGACAGTAGACGACATGTCCGTAATCGTTGTCAGGTCCTTCAGTCCGGACCAGATGTCAGCATCAGCAGTCGCTCCAGACTGCCCTGCATCACCGCCAGCGGGTGGGCTCGGAATTCTGAGCCTTTTCCTCGCACCCCCAGTTGCGGGAGAATGTGAAGGAGGAGATGTTGACAGGTCGCGTTCCGCTTGACTTGACAATTTTGTCACCAGCAGGTCTTTCAACCCCAGCAGACCTGTGTCTGCCGGAAAGAGAGATCCAAGGTAGGCTTTAAATCTAGGATCGAGCACGGTGGCCAAAATGTAGTGCTCTGATTTCAACAGATTGACCACCCGTGAATCCTTGTTAAGCGAATTAAGGGCTGCATCCACAAGTCCCACATGCCTAGCGGAATCGCTCCCTTTTAGCTCCTTCTTCAATGCCTCCAGCTTCTTCTGCAAAAGCCTGATGAGGGGAATGACCTGACTCAGGCTGGCAGTGTCTGAACTGACTTCACGTGTGGCAAGTTCAAAGGGCATCAGAACCTTGCACAACGTTGAAATCATTCTCCACTGCACTTGAGACAGGTGCATTCCACCTACTATATCGTGCTCAATTGTATAGGCTTGAATGGCCTTTTGCTGCTCCTCCAACCTCTGAAGCATATAGAGGGTTGAATTCCACCTCGTTACCACTTCTTGCTTCAGATGATGGCAGGGCAGGTTCAGTAGTTTTTGGTGGTGCTCCAGTCTTCTGTACGTGGTGCCTGTACGCCGAAAGTGTCCCGCAATTTTTCTGGCCACCGACAGCATCTCTTGCACGCCCCTGTCGTTTTTTAAAAAATTCTGCACCACCAAATTCAAGGTATGTGCAAAACATGGGACGTGCTGGAATTTGCCCATATTTAATGCACACACAATATTGCTGGCGTTGTCCGATGCCACAAATCCACAGGAGAGTCCAATTGGGGTAAGCCATTCCGCGATGATCTTCCTCAGTTGCCGTAAGAGGTTTTCAGCTGTGTGCGTATTCTGGAAAGCGGTGATACAAAGCGTAGCCTGCCTAGGAAAGAGTTGGCGTTTGCGAGATGCTGCTACTGGTGCCGCCGCTGCTGTTCTTGCGGCGGGAGTCCATACATCTACCCAGTGGGCTGTCACAGTCATATAGTCCTGACCCTGCCCTGCTCCACTTGTCCACATGTCCGTGGTTAAGTGGACATTGGGTACAACTGCATTTTTTAGGACACTGGTGAGTCTTTTTCTGATGTCCGTGTACATTCTCGGTATCGCCTGCCTAGAGAAGTGGAACCTAGATGGTATTTGGTAACGGGGGCACACTGCCTCAATAAATTGTCTAGTTCCCTGTGAACTAACGGCGGATACCGGACGCACGTCTAACACCAACATAGTTGTCAAGGACTCAGTTATCCGCTTTGCAGTAGGATGACTGCTGTGATATTTCATCTTCCTCGCAAAGGACTGTTGAACAGTCAATTGCTTACTGGAAGTAGTACAAGTGGGCTTACGACTTCCCCTCTGGGATGACCATCGACTCCCAGCGGCAACAACAGCAGCGCCAGCAGCAGTAGGCGTTACACGCAAGGATGCATCGGAGGAATCCCAGGCAGGAGAGGACTCGTCAGAATTGCCAGTGACATGGCCTGCAGGACTATTGGCATTCCTGGGGAAGGAGGAAATTGACACTGAGGGAGTTGGTGGGGTGGTTTGCGTGAGCTTGGTTACAAGAGGAAGGGATTTACTGGTCAGTGGACTGCTTCCGCTGTCACCCAAAGTTTTTGAACTTGTCACTGACTTATTATGAATGCGCTGCAGGTGACGTATAAGGGAGGATGTTCCGAGGAGGTTAACGTCCTTACCCCTACTTATTACAGCTTGACAAAGGGAACACACGGCTTGACACCTGTTGTCCGCATTTCTGGTGAAATACCTCCACACCGAAGAGCTGATTTTTTTGGTATTTTCACCTGGCATGTCAACGGCCATATTCCTCCCACGGACAACAGGTGTCTCCCCGGGTGCCTGACTTAAACAAACCACCTCACCATCAGAATCCTCCTGGTCAATTTCCTCCCCAGCGCCAGCAACACCCATATCCTCCTCATCCTGGTGTACTTCAACACTGACATCTTCAATCTGACTATCAGGAACTGGACTGCGGGTGCTCCTTCCAGCACTTGCAGGGGGCGTGCAAATGGTGGAAGGCGCATGCTCTTCACGTCCAGTGTTGGGAAGGTCAGGCATCGCAACCGACACAATTGGACTCTCCTTGTGGATTTGGGATTTCGAAGAATGCACAGTTCTTTGCTGTGCTGCTTTTGCCAGCTTGAGTCTTTTCATTTTTCTAGCGAGAGGCTGAGTGCTTCCATCCTCATGTGAAGCTGAACCACTAGCCATGAACATAGGCCAGGGCCTCAGCCGTTCCTTGCCACTCCGTGTGGTAAATGGCATATTGGCAAGTTTACGCTTCTCCTCCGACAATTTTATTTTAGGTTTTGGAGTCCTTTTTTTACTGATATTTGGTGTTTTGGATTTGACATGCTCTGTACTATGACATTGGGCATCGGCCTTGGCAGACGACGTTGCTGGCATTTCATCGTCTCGGCCATGACTAGTGGCAGCAGCTTCAGCACGAGGTGGAAGTGGATCTTGATCTTTCCCTAATTTTGGAACCTCAACATTTTTGTTCTCCATATTTTAATAGGCACAACTAAAAGGCACCTCAGGTAAACAATGGAGATGGATGGATTGGATACTAGTATACAATTATGGACGGGCTGCCGAGTGCCGACACAGAGGTAGCCACAGCCGTGAACTACCGCACTGTACTGTGTCTGCTGCTAATATATAGACTGGTTGATAAAGAGATAGTATACTCGTAACTAGTATGTATGTATAAAGAAAGAAAAAAAAACCACGGTTAGGTGGTATATACAATTATGGACGGGCTGCCGAGTGCCGACACAGAGGTAGCCACAGCCGTGAACTACCGCACTGTACTGTGTCTGCTGCTAATATATAGACTGGTTGATAAAGAGATAGTATACTCGTAACTAGTATGTATGTATAAAGAAAGAAAAAAAAACCACGGTTAGGTGGTATATACAATTATGGACGGGCTGCCGAGTGCCGACACAGAGGTAGCCACAGCCGTGAACTACCGCACTGTACTGTGTCTGCTGCTAATATAGACTGGTTGATAAAGAGATAGTATACTCGTAACTAGTATGTATGTATAAAGAAAGAAAAAAAAACCACGGTTAGGTGGTATATACAATTATGGACGGGCTGCCGAGTGCCGACACAGAGGTAGCCACAGCCGTGAACTACCGCACTGTACTGTGTCTGCTGCTAATATAGACTGGTTGATAAAGAGAGAGTATACTCGTAACTAGTATGTATGTATAAAGAAAGAAAAAAAAACCACGGTTAGGTGGTATATACAATTATGGACGGGCTGCCGAGTGCCGACACAGAGGTAGCCACAGCCGTGAACTACCGCACTGTACTGTGTCTGCTGCTAATATATAGACTGGTTGATAAAGAGATAGTATACTCGTAACTAGTATGTATGTATAAAGAAAGAAAAAAAAACCACGGTTAGGTGGTATATACAATTATGGACGGGCTGCCGAGTGCCGACACAGAGGTAGCCACAGCCGTGAACTACCGCACTGTACTGTGTCTGCTGCTAATATATAGACTGGTTGATAAAGAGATAGTATACTCGTAACTAGTATGTATGTATAAAGAAAGAAAAAAAACCACGGTTAGGTGGTATATACAATTATGGACGGGCTGCCGAGTGCCGACACAGAGGTAGCCACAGCCGTGAACTACCGCACTGTACTGTGTCTGCTGCTAATATATAGACTGGTTGATAAAGAGATAGTATACTCGTAACTAGTATGTATGTATAAAGAAAGAAAAAAAAACCACGGTTAGGTGGTATATACAATTATGGACGGGCTGCCGAGTGCCGACACAGAGGTAGCCACAGCCGTGAACTACCGCACTGTACTGTGTCTGCTGCTAATATAGACTGGTTGATAAAGAGATAGTATACTACTAATATTATATATACTGGTGGTCAGGTCACTGGTCACTAGTCACACTGGCAGTGGCACTCCTGCAGCAAAAGTGTGCACTGTTTAATTTTAATATAATATTATGTACTCCTGGCTCCTGCTATAACCTATAACTGGCACTGCAGTAGTGCTCCCCAGTCTCCCCCACAATTATAAGCTGTGTGAGCTGAGCAGTCAGACAGATATATAATATATATAGATGATGCAGCACACTGGCCTGAGCCTGAGCAGTGCACACAGATATGGTATGTGACTGACTGAGTCACTGTGTGTATCGCTTTTTTCAGGCAGAGAACGGATATATTAAATAAACTGCACTGTGTGTCTGGTGGTCACTCACTATATAATATATTATGTACTCCTGGCTCCTGCTATAACCTATAACTGGCACTGCAGTAGTGCTCCCCAGTCTCCCCCACAATTATAAGCTGTGTGAGCTGAGCAGTCAGACAGATATATATAATATTATTTATATATAGATAATAGATGATGCAGCACACTGGCCTGAGCCTGAGCAGTGCACACAGATATGGTATGTGACTGAGTCACTGTGTGCTGTGTATCGCTTTTTTCAGGCAGAGAACGGATTATAAATAAAACTGGTGGTCACTGGTCACTATCAGCAAAACTCTGCACTGTACTGAGTACTCCTAATGCTCCCCAAAATTAGTAAATCAAGTGTCTCTCTAATCTATTCTAAACGGAGAGGACGCCAGCCACGTCCTCTCCCTATCAATCTCAATGCACGTGTGAAAATGGCGGCGACGCGCGGCTCCTTATATAGAATCCGAGTCTCGCGATAGAATCCGAGCCTCGCGAGAATCCGACAGCGTCATGATGACGTTCGGGCGCGCTCGGGTTAACCGAGCAAGGCGGGAAGATCCGAGTCGCTCGGACCCGTGAAAAAAAACATGACGTTCTGGCGGGTTCGGATTCAGAGAAACCGAACCCGCTCATCTCTACCTATAGTGTCCTCACAGCAGAATATCTGTAATAAATTATTTTTATCTGTGTCAGTCACAACAATGAAGCCTAATTCTCTTTGAATTAGAATCAACGAAATATTATGCTTTAAATTCACTCATACTGAAATATTTTCCATACCTCCCCTCTTGACAAAAAAGATTAACAAGATTTAAAGTTTGCCCCTTTCAGTGATGTTTGCCAGCAATAACCCTTCACACCTGACATATATACTTTTTTTGTATAATAGAGATGAGCAAAACTTTGCATAAAGTGACAGAGGAACAGACTATTTTACAGGGGTGCAGAGTCCCAGCCATATAATCTTTGATCTCTCTTTCCTTGGAATTTCATCTGATTTGTATCCTCACATTGTTTTTGCATTTATACTCTAATAGGCCCTACACACTGGGCGATAATAGTCAAAGATATGAACGATCTCGTTCATTAATGAACGAGATACCGTTCATATCCTTGAGTGTGGAGGCACCAGCGATGAACGATGCGCGGCCCCACGCTCGCTTATTGCTGGTGACCTGTCGCTTGTGCATGCAGGCCAATATGGACAATCTCGTCCATATTTGCCTGCACTTCTATGGAGCCGGGTGACGGGGGGAGTGAAGACACTTCACTCCCCCCGTCACCGCTCCCCCCCCCCCCCCCCCCGTCGGGCAGCTCGGCGGTGGATCACTCAGTGTGTAGGGCCCTTATGAATAGAAGCTGGATGTTGACAATGTATTCTGTTGTGTGGTTGGAGCAAGTCCTGAAACACTTAAATGATAAACAAGGATAAAAGATCATGAAACAGGTTTAATCATATTCCTCATCTGTACCCATGTATAATGTGTCGCTCATCTTTATTTCCTGTATAACAAATGCATTTGTGTACAGGAGCAGAAGGTTACACAATAGGATTTATTCTGAATGTGTTAAAATGCTGAAACAAAATGAATTATCATACATGCTAACCAAAAAATTTGCACCTTTACATAGGTTATTGTTTGCTGAGAATGTGTTATCCTTCACATCAGTCCCTGTCCCATTTGAGCTTACAATCTAAATTCCCTACCGCACGCAGTCCATTTTCTCAGCAGCCAGTTAACCTACAGTATGTTTTGGCCTATGGGAAATACTGAAATTTGAGCATCCAAATGAATCCACACACACATACAAACTCAGGTATTGCCTAGCTGCAGCCCCTCCAACATGCCCCCTTCCATCAGGTACAAAATGCCCTGCTCCTGGGCTTCCCTCTGGATTTCTGATTGCCATCACCTGTGTTGAAATACCTTTCTTATTAATGATCTAGTTCAACACAAGCAATCATAAATGAAGCCTGCCAATATGCCACTCATAATTAGCAGTAATTGTTGGTAATGATGTGTGTGCCGGTGTTGTTATTGCAGAGCTATACAGGCACAAATGACTCAAACGGGATGCGGTCAATATACTGTCTGTCGGGATCCCGGCGTTCAGAATCCTGACAGACGTGTAAATGCCGAGGCCTGGAATCCCAACAGAAGCCTGGTATTCTCCTACGCGTGGTGGAGGAGGAATAGTGTGACAAGCAAAGCTCCATCACTGGACCCGAAGCGTGGCGAGTGCAGTGATCCCGCGAGAGGACTTGCTGCACTCACTAACAGGATTCTGGAGTCTGTCTCCTGACCACAGGGATCCCATACTGAATCCACTCACTGTATAAACAGACCAGGTACTTAGCCAGTGGTGTTGGTTTATTGAAGTATAACGGGTACAGTCAGGGATGTAGCTAGAACTTTGTGGACCCCATAGCAAAATTTTGAAGGGGCCCTGTCCAAGTGCTGCTAGAGAGACACTTCTCTGCAGCAGTTGTTACTTTTATACCCTATAATAGTGCCCTAGTTCATTTTGTGAACCATAGTAATGCCTTAGCTAATGTTATGCCCCACAGTAGTGCACTAGTTCCCACAATGTCACATTGTAGGGTTGCCAGAACACATAATGCAACACAGTTCCCCATTTCACATTCTGACATAGACCACCCCTCCCAACATGACCCGCTCTAGGAGGGACAGAATGCTCTGCTCCTGGACTTCCCTCTTAATTTATGGTTGCCCTCACATCTTACTTATCCATTAACCTGTTCAACACAGGTGCCAGCAATCACAAATTAAGAGGACGGGGTGGGGCTTGGTGCACTTACAGGGGTAGTAACCTTTTTTTACCATCCTGTTTTAATACTGTAACAGGATAGTTTAAAATACTTAAATCAATTGAAAAATAATCATGAATATTTACAAAAGATTCCTTATTATTTCCATTATATAGCTAAACATAGTGATAAAAAGCAATTTATGAAGTCAAGTGAAAAGTTTTAATTATAAATGATTAGTATATGATTTCCATTAAATAGATAAATTACAGAGAAAAACGCAATTTATGAAAGTGAATTGAAATGAAAATGATTAATTCTAAATTATTAATATATAATTTTCAATTAAATAGCTAATACAAAATCGAGTCAGGAAGTACAAATAATCAGAGAAGCACAAAACGCTTAAACTATGCAGATAGATGATTAATTAATACAGTAACTCATATCATGGTATAGGTCTTGTACAATAATAAAATACTGTGACAACAAAAACGTATGTGAAGTCATCATAGGTGTGCGCACGGGGGGTGCCTGGTGCGCACAGGCACCCCCTAATGTCCGGAAACCCTGACATGATTTGACAGGTGGCAGCGGAGAACGTAGCGGGCAGTCAGAGCTGGCCCTATCTATAGGCAAACGCCTAGGGGCATGCCAGAGCTGGCTCACCTAAACGTTGGGCAATGGAAGGACCTGACCGTTTCCCCACCGTGGACAAATTTTTTTTTTTTTCTAGTGGGTACCTGTCCTGGCGATTGAAGCTCTGCCCCCTCGCGGCTATATGCCGCGATTTGCGGGTCGGTGCTGAGGGGCGGAGCCATTATGACATGTTTCTCTTTGAATGGTGTCATATTGGCTCCACCCCCACCGACCTGCGAATCGCGGCATAAGCCACTAGGGGGCGGTGCTTAATGATGAAAAGTGCCATGCACGACCCCCAGCACTGCCAGCACTGATCTGTTCCTGGTTCCTGCAGCTACCGCCAGGCTCCATCCTCCAGGTGTCAGTGGGTTTGTAGTGTCTATATATGTGCATATGTATGTGTTCTGTGTGTGTTTGTTTGTTTATATGTACTGCATGTGTATGTGTTCTATATATTAGTGATGAGCGGGTTCGGATCCTCGGGATCCGAACCCGCCCGAACTTCACCTTTTTTTTCACGGGTCCGAGCGACTCGGATCCTCCCGCCTTGCTCGGTTAACCCGAGCGCGCCCGAACGTCATCCTCCCGCTGTCGGATTCTCGCGAGATTCGGATTCAATATAAGGAGCCGCGCGTCGCCGCCATTTTCACACGTGCATTGAGATTGATAGGGAGAGGACGTGGCTGGTGTGCTCTCCGTTATAGTAGAAAAGACTGAGTGACTTATAATTGTGGGGAGGATTGGGGACGGGGAGCAGCTGTTAGGGAGTACAGTGCAGGGTTTTGATTATACCACCAGTGAGTTTAATCCGTTGTTTCTCTGCCTGAAAAAAAAACGCTCCACCATATCTGTGCTCACTCAGTGTGCTGCACTGCTGCATATATCTGTGCTGAGTGCACTGCTCACACTGCCTAATTGTGGGGACTGGGGAGCACATATAGCAGGAGTACAGTGCACAGTTTTGCTGACAGTGACCACCAGTCCAGTATACGTTTGTCTGCCTGAAAAACACTCCTGTGGTGGCTTTTTTTTCTTCATACTAGTTTAGCAGTCTGCTGACAGTGTCCACCAGGTCCGTTATTATTATACAGTATATTATATATATATATATATATATATATATAGCAGTACGGTAGGCCACGGCTGTACCTACCTCTGTGTCGTCAGTGCACTCGTCGTCCATAAGTAATATAATACTATACTATAGTATCCATCCATCTACATTGTATACCTGTGGTGGCTTTTTTTTTCTTCATACTAGTTTAGCAGTCTGCTGACAGTGTCCACCAGGTCCGTTATTATTATTATACAGTATATATATATATATATATATATATATATATATATATATATATAGCAGTACGGTAGGCCACGGCTGTACCTACCTCTGTGTCGTCAGTGCACTCGTCGTCCATAAGTAATATAATACTATACTATCCATCCATCTACATTGTATATAACCTGTGGTGGTTTTTTTTTTCTTCATACTAGTTTAGCAGTCTGCTGACAGTGTCCACCAGGTCCGTTATCATTATTATACAGTATATTATATATATATATATATATATATATAGCAGTACGGTAGGCCACGGCTGTACCTACCTCTGTGTCGTCAGTGCACTCGTCGTCCATAAGTAATATAATACTATACTATCCATCCATCTACATTGTATATAACCTGTGGTGGTTTTTTTTTTTCTTCATACTAGTTTAGCAGTCTGCTGACAGTGTCCACCAGGTCCGTTATTATTATTATACAGTATATTATATATATATATATATATATATATATATAGCAGTACGGTAGGCCACGGCTGTACCTACCTCTGTGTCGTCAGTGCACTCGTCATCCATAAGTAATATAATACAATACTATAGTATCCATCCATCTACATTGTATACCTGTGGTGGCTTTTTTTTTCTTCATACTAGTTTAGCAGTCTGCTGACAGTGTCCACTAGGTCCGTTATTATCATTATACAGTATATTATATATATATATATAGCAGTACGGTAGGCCACGGCTGTACCTACCTCTGTGTCGTCAGTGCACTCGTCGTCCATAAGTAATATAATACTATACTATAGTATCCATCCATCTACATTGTATACCTGTGGTGGCTTTTTTTTTCTTCATACTAGTTTAGCAGTCTGCTGACAGTGTCCACCAGGTCCGTTATTATTATTATACAGTATATTATATATATATATATATATATATATAGCAGTACGGTAGGCCACGGCTGTACCTACCTCTGTGTCGTCAGTGCACTCGTCGTCCATAAGTAATATAATACTATACTATCCATCCATCTACATTGTATATAACCTGTGGTGGTTTTTTTTTTCTTCATACTAGTTTAGCAGTCTGCTGACAGTGTCCACCAGGTCCGTTATTATTATTATACAGTATATTATATATATATATATATATATATATATATATATATATAGCAGTAGGTAGGCCACGGCTGTACCTACCTCTGTGTCGTCAGTGCACTCGTCGTCCATAAGTAATATAATACTATACTATAGTATCCATCCATCTACATTGTATATAACCTGTGGTGGGTTTTTTTTTTCTTCATACTAGTTTAGCACTCTGCTGACAGTGTCCACCAGGTCCGTTATTATTATTATACAGTATATTATATATATATATATATATATATATATATATAGCAGTACGGTAGGCCATGGCTGTACCTACCTCTGTGTCGTCAGTGCACTCGTCGTCCATAAGTAATATAATACTATACTATCCATCCATCTACATTGTATACCTGTGGTGGCTTTTAGTTGTGCGCATTAAAAAATGGAGAACAAAAATGTGGAGGTTAAAGAAATAGGGAAAGATCTAGATCCACTTCCACCTCGTGCTGAAGCTGCTGCCACTAGTCATGGCCGAGACGATGAAATGCCATCAACGTCGTCTGCCAAGGCCGATGCCCAATGTGATAGTACAGAGCATGTAAAATCCAAAACACAAAAGATCAGTAAATAAATTACCCAAAAATCAAAATTAAAAGCGTCTGAGGAGAAGCGTAAACTTGCCAATATGCTATTTACGACACGGAGTGGCAAGGAACGGCTGAGGCCCTGGCCTATGTTCATGGCTAGTGGTTCAGCTTCACATGAGGATGGAAGCACTCATCCTCTCGCTATAAAAAAGAAAAGCACAGCAAAAGCACAGCAAAGAACTGTGCATTCTTCGAAATCACAAATCCCCAAGGAGAGTCCAATTGTGTCGGTTGCGATGCCTGACCTTCCCAACACTGGACGGGAAGAGCTTGCGCCTTCCACCATTTGCACGCCCCCCGCAAGTGCTGGAAGGAGCACCCGCAGTCCAGTTCCTGATAGTCAAATTGAAGATGTCAGTGTTGAAGTACACCAGGATGAGGAGGATATGGGTGTTGCTGGCGCTGGGGAGGAAATTGACCAGGAGGATTCTGATGGTGAGGTGGTTTGTTTAAGTCAGGCACCCGGGGAGACACCTGTTGTCCGTGGGACGAATATGGCCATTGACATGCCTGGTCAAAATACAAAAAAAATCAGCTCTTCAGTGTGGAATTATTTCAACAGAAATGCGGACAACTGGTTTCAAGCCGTGTGTTGCCTTTGTCAAGCTGTAATAAGTAGGGGTAAGGACGTTAACCACCTCGGAACATCCTCCCTTATACGTCACCTGCAGCGCATTCATAATAAGTCAGTGACAAGTTCAAAAACTTTGGGCGACAGCGGAAGCAGTCCACTGACCAGTAAATCCCTTCCTCTTGTAACCAAGCTCCCGCAAACCACACCACCAACTCCCTCAGTGTCAATTTCCTCCTCATCCAGGAAAGCCAATAGTCCTGCCGGCCATGTCACTGGCAAGTCTGACGAGTCCTCTCCTGCCTGGGATTCCTCCGATGCATCCTTGAGTGTAACGCCTACTGCTGCTGGCGCTGCTGTTGTTGCTGCTGGGAGTCGATCGTCATCCCAGAGGGGAAGTCGGAAGACCACTTGTACTACTTCCAGTAAGCAATTGACTGTCCAACAGTCCTTTGCGAGGAAGATGAAATATCACAGCAGTCATCCTGTTGCAAAGCGGATAACTCAGGCCTTGACAACTATGTTGGTGTTAGACGTGCGTCCAGTATCCGCCGTTAGTTCACGGGGAACTAGAGAATTGATTGAGGTAGTGTGCCCCCGTTACCAAATACCATCTAGGTTCCACTTCTCTAGGCAGGCGATACCGAGAATGTACACGGACGTCAGAAAAAGACTCACCAGTGTCCTAAAAAATGCAGTTGTACCCAATGTCCACTCTACCACGGACATGTGGACAAGTGGAGCAGGGCAGACTCAGGACTATATGACTGTGACCGCACACTGGGTAGATGTATTGCCTCCCGCTGCAAGAACAGCAGCGGCGGCACCAGTAGCAGCATCTCGCAAACGCCAACTCGTTCCTAGGCAGGCTACGCTTTGTATCACCGCTTTCCAGAATACGCACACAGCTGAAAACCTCTTACGGCAACTGAGGAAGATCATCGCAGAATGGCTTACCCCAATTGGACTCTCCTGGGGATTTGTGGCATCGGACAACGCCAGCAATATTGTGCGTGCATTACATCTGGGCAAATTCCAGCACGTCCCATGTTTTGCACATACCTTGAATTTGGTGGTGCAGAATTATTTAAAAAATGACAGGGGCATGCAAGAGATGCTGTCGGTGGCCAGAAGAATTGCGGGCCACTTTCGGCGTACAGGCACCGCGTACAGAAGACTGGAGCACCACCAAAAACACCTGAACCTGCCCTGCCATCATCTGAAGCAAGAGGTGGTAACGAGGTGGAATTCAACCCTCTATATGCTTAAGAGGATGGAGGAGCAGCAAAAGGCAATTCAAGCCTATACATCTGCCCACGATATAGGCAAAGGAGGTGGAATGCACCTGTCTCAAGCGCAGTGGAGAATGATTTCAACGTTGTGCAAGGTTCTGCAACCTTTTGAACTTGCCACACGTGAAGTCAGTTCAGACACTGCCAGCCTGAGTCAGGTCATTCCCCTCATCAGGCTTTTGCAGAAGAAGCTGGAGGCATTGAAGGAGGAGCTAAAACAGAGCTATTCCGCTAGGCATGTGGGACTTGTGGATGGAGCCCTTCATTCGCTTAACCAGGATTCACAAGTGGTCAATCTGTTGAAATCAGAGCACTACATTTTGGCCACCGTGCTCGATCCTAGATTTAAAACCTACGTTGGATCTCTCTTTCCGGCAGACACAAGTCTGCAGAGGTTCAAAGACCTGCTGGTGAGAAAATTGTCAAGTCAGGCGGAACGCGACCCGTCAACATCTCCTCCTTCACATTCTCCCGCAACTGGGGGTGCGAGGAAAAGGCTACGAATTCCGAGCCCACCCGCTGGCGGTGATGCAGGGCAGTCTGGAGCGACTGCTGATGCTGACATCTGGTCCGGACTGAAGGACCTGCCAACGATTACTGACATGTCATCTACTGTCACTGCATATGATTCTCTCACCATTGAAAGAATGGTGGAGGATTATATGAGTGACCGCATCCAAGTAGGCACGTCAGACAGTCCGTACGTATACTGGCAGGAAAAAGAGGCAATTTGGAGGCCCTTGCACAAACTGGCTTTATTCTACCTAAGTTGCCCTCCCTCCAGTGTGTACTCCGAAAGAGTGTTTAGTGCCGCCGCTCACCTTGTCATCAATCGGCGTACGAGGTTACTTCCAGAAAATGTGGAGAAGATGATGTTCATTAAAATGAATTATAATCAATTCCTCCATGGAGACATTCACCAGCAGCAATTGCCTCCAGAAAGTACACGGGGACCTGAGATGGTGGATTCCAGTGGGGGACGAATTAATAATCTGTGAGGAGGGGGATGTACACAGTGAAAGGGGTGATGAATCGGACGATGATGATGAGGTGGACATCTTGCCTCTGTAGAGCCAGTTTGTGCAAGGAGAGATTGATTGCTTCTTTTTTGGTGGGGGCCCAAACCAACCAGTCATTTCAGTCACAGTCGTGTGGCAGACCCTGTGGCTGAAATAATGGGTTCGTTAAAGTGTGCATGTCCTGTTTATACAACATAAGGGTGGGTGGGAGGGCCCAAGGACAATTCCATCTTGCACCTCTTTTTTCTTTCATTTTTCTTTGCGTCATGTGCTGTTTGGGGAGTATTTTTTTGAAGGGCCATCCTGCGTGACACTGCAGTGCCACTCCTAGATGGGCCAGGTGTTTGTGTCGGCCACTAGGGTCGCTTAGCTTAGTCACACAGCTACCTCATTGCGCCTCTTTTTTTCTTTGCGTCATGTGCTGTTTGGGGAGTATTTTTTTGAAGGGACATCCTGCGTGACACTGCAGTGCCACTCCTAGATGGGCCAGGTGTTTGTGTCGGCCACTAGGGTCGCTTATCTTAGTCACACAGCTACCTCATTGCGCCTCTTTTTTTCTTTGCGTCATGTGCTGTTTGGGGAGTATTTTTTTGAAGGGCCATCCTGCGTGACACTGCAGTGACACTCCTAGATGGGCCAGGTGTTTGTGTCGGCCACTAGGGTCGCTTAGCTTAGTCACACAGCTACCTCATTGCGCCTCTTTTTTTCTTTGCGTCATGTGCTGTTTGGGGAGTATTTTTTTGAAGGGCCATCCTGCGTGACACTGCAGTGCCACTCCTAGATGGGCCAGGTGTTTGTGTCGGCCACTAGGGTCGCTTATCTTAGTCACACAGCTACCTCATTGCGCCTCTTTTTTTCTTTGCGTCATGTGCTGTTTGGGGAGTATTTTTTTGAAGGGCCATCCTGTCTGACACTGCAGTGCCACTCCTAGATGGGCCAGGTGTTTGTGTCGGCCACTTGGGTCGCTGAGCTTAGTCACACAGCTACCTCTTTGCGTCATGTGCTGTTTGGGGAGTATTTTTTGAAAGGCCATCCTGCGTGAAACTGCAGTGCCACTCCTAGATGGGCCAGGTGTTTGTGTCGGCCACTAGGGTCGCTTATCTTAGTCACACAGCTACCTCATTGCGCCTCTTTTTTTCTTTGCGTCATGTGCTGTTTGGGGAGCATTTTTTTGAAGGGCCATCCTGCGTGACACTGCAGTGCCACTCCTAGAAGGGCCAGGTGTTTGTGTCGGCCACTAGGGTCGCTTAGCTTAGTCACACAGCTACCTCATTGCGCCTCTTTTTTTTCTTTGCGTCATGTGCTGTTTGGGGAGTATTTTTTTGAAGGGCCATCCTGCGTGACACTGCAGTGCCACTCCTAGATGGGCCAGGTGTTTGTGTCGGCCACTAGGGTCGCTTAGCTTAGTCACACAGCTACCTCATTGCGCCTCTTTTTTTCTTTGCGTCATGTGCTGTTTGGGGAGTATTTTTTTGAAGGGCCATCCTGTCTGACACTGCAGTGCCACTCCTAGATGGGCCAGGTGTTTGTGTCGGCCACTAGGGTCGCTGAGCTTAGTCACACAGCTACCTCATTGCGCCTCTTTTTTTTGTTTGTGTCATGTGCTGTTTGGGGAGTATTTTTTTGAAGGGCCATCCTGCGTGACACTGCAGTGCCACTCCTAGATGGGCCAGGTGTTTGTGTCGGCCACTACGGTCGCTTATCTTAGTCACACAGCTACCTCATTGCGCCTCTTTTTTTCTTTGCGTCATGTGCTGTTTGGGGAGTATTTTTTTGAAGGGCCATCCTGCATGACACTGCAGTGCCACTCCTAGATGGGCCAGGTGTTTGTGTCGGCCACTAGGGTCGCTTAGCTTAGTCACACAGCTACCTCATTGCGCCTCTTTTTTTCTTTGCGTCATGTGCTGTTTGGGGAGTATTTTTTTGAAGGGCCATCCTGCGTGACACTGCAGTGCCACTCCTAGATGTGCCAGGTGTTTGTGTCGGCCACTAGGGTCGCTTAGCTTAGTCACACAGCTACCTCATTGCGCCTCTTTTTTTCTTTGCGTCATGTGCTGTTTGGGGAGTATTTTTTTGAAGGGCCATCCTGTCTGACACTGCAGTGCCACTCCTAGATGGGCCAGGTGTTTGTGTCGGCCACTAGGGTCGCTTAGCTTAGTCACACAGCTACCTCATTGCGCCTCTTTTTTTCTTTGCGTCATGTGCTGTTTGGGGAGTATTTTTTTGAAGGGCCATCCTGTCTGACACTGCAGTGCCACTCCTAGATGGGCCAGGTGTTTGTGTCGGCCACTTGGGTCGCTGAGCTTAGTCACACAGCTACCTCATTGCGCCTCTTTTTTTCTTTGCGTCATGTGCTGTTTGGGGAGTATTTTTTTGAAGGGCCATCCTGCATGACACTGCAGTGCCACTCCTAGATGGGCCAGGTGTTTGTGTCGGCCACTAGGGTCGCTTAGCTTAGTCACACAGCTACCTCATTGTGCCTCTTTTTTTCTTTGCGTCATGTGCTGTTTGGGGAGTATTTTTTTGAAGGGCCATCCTGCGTGACACTGCAGTGCCACTCCTAGATGTGCCAGGTGTTTGTGTCGGCCACTAGGGTCGCTTAGCTTAGTCACACAGCTACCTCATTGCGCCTCTTTTTTTCTTTGCGTCATGTGCTGTTTGGGGAGTATTTTTTTGAAGGGCCATCCTGTCTGACACTGCAGTGCCACTCCTAGATGGGCCAGGTGTTTGTGTCGGCCACTAGGGTCGCTTAGCTTAGTCACACAGCTACCTCATTGCGCCTCTTTTTTTCTTTGCGTCATGTGCTGTTTGGGGAGTATTTTTTTGAAGGGCCATCCTGTCTGACACTGCAGTGCCACTCCTAGATGGGCCAGGTGTTTGTGTCGGCCACTTGGGTCGCTGAGCTTAGTCACACAGCTACCTCATTGCGCCTCTTTTTTTTTGCGTCATGTGCTGTTTGGGGAGTATTTTTTTGAAGGGCCATCCTGCCTGACACTGCAGTGCCACTCCTAGATGGGCCAGGTGTTTGTGTCGGCCACTTGTGTCGCTTAGCTTAGCCATCCAGCGACCTCGGTGCAAATTTTAGGACGAAAAATAATATTGTGAGGTGTGAGGTGTTCCGAATAGACTGGAAATGAGTGGAAATTATGGTTATTGAGGTTAATAATACTATGGGATCAAAATGACCCCCAAATTCTATGATTTAAGCAGTTTTTTAGGGTTTTTTGAAAAAAACACCCGAATCCAAAACACACCCGAATCCGACAAAAAAAATTCGGTGAGGTTTTGCCAAAACGCGTTCGAACCCAAAACACGGCCGCGGAACCGAACCCAAAACCAAAACACAAAACCCGAAAAATTTCCGGTGCACATCACTACTTTATATGTGTATATGTATGTTTTGTATTTGTGTGTATATGCACAGTGTGTGTACTATGTCTGTGTAAGGATCCTGGCCATTGTAAGTATAGCCACAGAGCTTTGACTACTGCTGGAGAAGGGGGGAGGGGGGGTAGATTTAGCCAACACTGTAGGGGATAGGGTTAGGCTGCGGACAGGGGGGGTTAGGGTAAGGCACCACCGGGTGGAGGTTAGGGTTAGGCACTAAGAGGGGAGGTTAGGGTTAGGCTGCGAGAAGGGAGAGTTAGGCTTAGCGGGGTAGGGGACAGGGGTTAGATTAGTTAAATCACCCCTGTCAGGATTTCATTCCTCTGGATGCTGGCGTCGGTATTTTGACTGCCGGCATCCCATCCAGCTGTCATGCATACCAAACCCATATGTGTGTTTATATGTATATGTTCTATGTGTATGTATATGTATGTGTTCTATGCATAGGCGTGCGCATGGGGGGGTATTGCACAGGCATACCCTAATGTCCGGTACCCCTCAGTGTTAGCCTATTACATATACCAGCTCCACAGTCACGGTGAAGCGGGTCCACTAAGGATTGTGGAGAAGCGGGCAAGTTTTTACTCCGCAGGTGCCGTCTGTACTCCCCCCAGCGGCCCCTGCGCTTGTGTGACGTGACTTGTTTGACAGATTCTGTTTACAGGATGCCGTGGCTGCAGGACCCGCGGGGGTGATGGATGGAGCAGAGTGCACACTGAAAGAGCTGCTGAGGGGCTAGGACTCAGAGCATCTGCAGGGCAAGGTGTCGGCGGAGATGAGCCAGCTGGTGGTACTTGAGAGAGTAGCCGCCCGCAGCCAAGGTTTGTCCCACTCTCTGCTTCATGCTGGCTCTTCCCCGTGTCTGTCAGTGCACCACATTAATGGATGTGGTGTGGCCAGGGTACCTGGTCTTCTCTCAGCTTTTTCATTAGGAGCGTTCTCAATACAGTCCCACCTGCTGCCCACACATGCTCCACTCTCCCCTCACAGCTCCAAATGCCCATCTGCTGCACCCCCAACCTTCCTCCATGTCACCCAGTACATATCACTAGTGTCTCCCTATGCATGTCACCCACTACTTGTCCATAGTATGCCCCTCTGTCCAGTGCCAGATTAAGGTCCACATGGGCCTGGAGCTGAAAATCAGGAAGGGCCTATTGTGTGCTGCTGCAGGGGGTGTGACAAGCGATACGGCGGTATGACTAGTGATGTGGGGGAGTGGTCTATATAGGGGTGTGGTCTGTGATATGTGTTTCTCCATATTTCTATTAGCCTTACAGCCATATAATACAAAGAGCATTGCAGTGAATGCCATATAATACAAAGCATATTGCAGTGACTGCTAGATAATACAGAGAGCATTACAGTGACATTCATATTATACAGAGAGCATCAGTGGCCATTGATAAAAAAGAGTGCATTGTAGTGCCCATCTCCAAGCATCCAAGTGACCTCCATACAATACAAAGAACATTGTAATGAGTCACATATAAAATAGAGAACTCAGACTATCACCATAAAATACAGAAGACATCACAGCCGCACACCATGGCCCGTGGAATGAAATAAATCAGACAGAAACTATATCTATGTATGTATTGATCTATAGTCAGTACTTATTGGAATTCACACTTTTTAGCGTTGGGCTCTGATAGAGGCTCTGGTCAGGCACCTCACTGGAAGAATGTCTGGGTAAACACAGCACACCAAGCACAGCCCCGCCTCCCTTCTCTGTTCTTTACTCCCACCTCTGTCCTGGCTCCCTTTATACTGTGTGCACCAGAGACAGTCGGGGAGATATATTATCCTGGCATGGATCGTGCCAGTATATCTCATCCTGCTTCTCCTCTTTACCGAGGCAAAGCAGGAAGGGGTACTGACGACACGTAGTAACATCTTGGATGCCGGAGTGGGGGAGACAAACCCTCCTCCCCTCCAGCGATCCCTGCCACAGCCCATCAGCCTAGTGCTGATGCTCTGTCTCTCTCCTTCCGGTCGGCTCCACTGGGCATGCGCATTATCTCGCTACTATCGCGATATCTCCCATGCACCCCAGAGCCACAGTGGCTGTGAAAGGTGCAAAAACACCTGCAGCTGTTGAAATCAGTAGCTGCAGGTGTCAGATCAGTCAGTGCCACTGACCATTCATACATAGGCTTGTACATCTTGTAGATAGCAGCACCGGTAATGACAGGGGCGCATAGCACCACTGTCATTTAGCACACATCTGCACAGTAATACATGGGGAGGAAGCGGAGTCAGCACACATAACATACACTGATACAATTTCTCCCCTATAATGACTAACAAATGACTAACAAACATCAACCCCACTGTGTCAACACAGACACACTGGTCAGAATTCAACTGATATCGCCACCCAATCTCCCGTCTAAAGTGGTGGGAGATCACAGGGGTGATATTCAATTGATGTCTGTTATCACGCCGATCGCACCCGTTAGTATTAGGTTTAGCCGCATAAAGCAGCTAAACCCAGCTAAACTAATGGGCGCGATCGCAAAAAGTGCCGTTTGGGCGCCCAAACAGGACACTTTTTGTACACTCTAGCTGAAATGTCAGCGCCGGCAGCCGATTGCGCCCGAATGGAGCAACAATTGAATTGTTCTGCTGGGCGCCATCTAGTGGCTGCTGGCGAGAAAATCTCACCCACTGAGTCTGCGGCTATACTGTAGTAAAGCAGAGCCAAGGCACGATCAGCCACGGTCCACGGCAGCTCTGAAGAGTGATGATTATTGATCATCATCACCCTTCATTAATCATGACGCTGCAGCTCAGTCCCAGCCACCCTGACCTCCGGGCCCCACACCCCAGTTATCCCATGCGCCCCAGCATACTTATATACACAAATATACGAGAAATACAACATACATATAAATACATAAATATACCTTCCAGACCCCACATTTTATAATTGATAATAAAAAACCTGACTAGAATTCAAATTATTTACCTCAATCTTAACTCTCTCAAGAGGAAGAGGTCTTCACAGAGCTGCTCTGCCTCTGTGTGCTGACACTGTCTCATTGGTTGCGGTGGTGTGTGACATCACACAGCGCTGAGGAGGTTACCTGTGTGTATAAATCTCTCTCTCTCTCTCTCTCTCTCTCTCTATATATATATATACACGAAAGCCCTCACTGACTGACTCATCACTAATTCTCTTCCCGATATGTTAGGAAGCTGAGATTTAACATCGTTATTCTCCAGGTGGGAAATAGGAAAACTACGTAAATTTTAAGAAAACTCCCCTAAGGGGATGAAAAGGGGGTTGACATAATGATGTCATTACTGATGCGTTGCTTGCGTTGCGTGAACGATAACGCCCAAATGGACAATCGGATGAAAATTTGGATTGCTCCTCCAGTGTGTTGAATAAACTACAAAAATGGTCTGTCACTTTTCATCGTATCTGCTTTGGAGTGCTCCTCGGGTAACGCCAAGAACCATGGATTAATATTTACTTACATTAAAGGGGGATACACACGGAGAGATCCGTGCTTAAATTCTAAGCAATCTGACTAGGGTGCTTAGAAGTTAAGAACGGATCTCTCTGTATGCCCTACAGCGATAGCGATGCGTGACCCCGCGCGTCGCTATCACTGGTAATAAATTGGCATGCATGCAGGCGCTGTGTGCTGAGCGGGGGGAGAGATGTGTTCTGAGCGGTCTGTTGTAGATCGCTCAGTACACATCTCTCCCCATGTGTACTGGCCTTAAGACATCTCAAATGTACAACTCTATAGATTTACCAAATTTTCAACACTCCTTTATATATATATATATATATATAGATATACACCAGCAACAAAACGGGCGGCACTCCAAGGATTATAAACAAGAAAACCAACTACACCAGCATCTTTATATGAATGTTTCAGGTGCATTTATTCAGTCCTGACTGGTGTACATGGTTCCATTGAGTCCGTGGGAAGGCACCCAGGTAATATCTATTTAAAGTGGAGTGCCAGTCAATTTTGTTTCTAAAAAAAAAAAGTATACAGTATGTGTGTGTGTGTATATATATATATATATATATGAAAGGCCCATTTGTCAACGATGCATAACTCCTTTAGCACTCAGGTTATGTCATCCTTTCAGTATTCAGCAAACAGTGGTAGACTAAGTTCACCGCTGTATGCACCTGTACCGTTCTCGCCAGCTATATATGGCAAGAGGGATACAATCCCCATTGCCAGCCATGGGGACCCAGTGCTGCCTTTCCGGCTTCAGCAAAGCCTTCTGGGCATTGCCGGGTCCCTGGCCGGTGAAACTGTCATGCATATGTGCAAGCTAGAGAGTGCGCATGCGCATGACACAGAAGCCCGTTGCTGGAAGCGATAGGCTGCCAACAGAATGGAGGACGCAGCTGAGGGGAGTGACAACGCCGGACCTCGTCGGAGAGGTAAGTATTGCTGGATACCAGCTGCATTTTTATCTGTATCACAGTGATACTAAACATCGAAAAATGCTGCTGTCAATTTTTGTTATTAAATGGGGCCCAAAATTTTACACACATATAAACTGTATATGGGGTGATTCAGATCTGATCGCTGCTGTGCGTTTTTGCACAGTGGGCGAACAGCGATAGACTGCTCATGCGTATGCACCGCAATGCACATGCGCGTCGGCACCCAGTGTCAAGTGTTTTCAGGGAGGGTGTGTGACGTCAGCTCCGGCCCTATCAGCCTGTACTCATCGCACTGTAGGAGTAAGTCCTGGGCTGCGCACACACTGCACATCCTTCGATGGTGAGTGTGGTGATAACGGATTTGCAGTTGTCCGCTGACTGAGGGTATTTTTGCAGCTCGGCGTACACATGCGATCGCACACTTGCACGGGGCGAATATACACTCCCCTTGGGCAGCGACTATCTGAACGCAACACAACAAATTTAACCCCTTATATCTCTATCACACACTGTATATACTGTACACTGTATATAGACACCAGGGCTTTTAATAAGGGCAGGGCAGAGGCAACCATACTCGCCTTTCGCCGTAACCCGTGCACCCTAGGTACGCATAAAGGTGCTCTCTCCCACCCTTCCCACAGGGCACAGATTTAATGGCACTGCTCCTGGGGGGGAGTGGCTTCACAAAGCGTACTGACAACATGGTTTGGAGCTGATACACACATATACATAGACAGAGCAGGGGTCAAACTGTATACTGACCTGTGGGGAGGTTTTTCGGGCATGCCTGCTGTTTTCTCCAAACACCCAGTGACAGCTGCATTTCCTTCTATGCTGGGCAGCTCAGACTCTGTGCTCCACCCACAGCAGCTCTGACTTGCACAGCATTTAGTGCCCTGCTGCCCAGTGCCCACTGCAATCAAATGCTGAGGAACGATGGGGGTTGTGAATGGGCTTCAGGTGACTGTCTGAGGGTCACAGCCTCATACAAATGGGCGGAGTTTCGGCCGTCCAGTGGGCGGAGCTTTGGTCGTCAAGGGGGCGGGGTTTCTGACCGCCCCATGGGTGGATGGGACCTATGCTGATCGTGGTGGTTGGTTGAGCCTGGCTGAGGAGGAGGTGAGGGATAGGGAGGGGAGCGGCCGGAAGATGAGTGGGCAATTGCTGTGGGTCGTGACAGGAGTTTTTCCTCCTGTCACCACTGACTGCACAGCACTGCAAGGGATCCTGTGGGCCTGTTTGCATGGGCGGGCCTGGAGCTGCAGCTCCACCCGCCCCATTGTTAATCCGGCCCTGCCTCTGTCTATCTCCCATTGCCTCACTCCAGTGTCACCCTCTCTGCCTGTCCCCACTACATGTCCCCAGTGTCACCATCTGCCTGTCATCTACAAAATATACTCAGTGTCACCCTTTGCCTTTCTCCCACTGCCTCACCCCAGTGCTACCCTCATGGCTGTCACTCTCTCTGCATGTCACCCACTACATGTCCCCAGTGTTACCATTTGCCTGTCACCCACTGTGTAACCCCAGTATCACCCTCTGTATCCCACTACATGTCACCCTCTGCTTTTCTCCGACTGCATCACCCCAGTGTCACCCTCATGGCTGTCACCCTCTGCCTCACCCCAGTGTCATCCTCTAAATATGAAAACCAGAATATGAATTTCTGCTCATATCGTGTGACAATGTGAATTTCGGCTCATACTTTGTGGCATATTCTGAATTTCGGCTCATGCCTTGTGGCGTAATGTGAATTTCGGCTCATACCGTGTGGCATAATGTGAATTTCGGCTCATGCCTTGTGGCATAATGTGAATTTCGGCTCATACCTTGTGGCGTAATGTGAATTTCGGCTCATGCCTTGTGGCATAATGTGAATTTCGGCTCATACCTTGTGGCGTAATGTGAATTTCGGTTCATACCATGTGGCATATTGTGAATTTTGGCTCATACTGTGTGGCATATTCTGAATTTCGGCTCATGCCTTGTGGTATAATGTCAATTTCATCTCATACTGTGCGGCATAATGTGAATTTTGGTTCATACTGTGTGGCATAATGTGAATTTTGCCTCATACTGTGTGGCATAATGTGAATTTCGGCTCATACTGTGTGACATAATGTGAATAACACAAATGTTCGCCCCCCTAAATCTCACATACTTTTCAGAGTGTCCCACTCAAAATCAGGATGTAAGTTCTGGGGGTGCAAGAAAATGCATATGCACCTAGGCCCACCACTCTCTAGTTCTGCCACTGGGTCAGGGATAGGTTGGGGAAGTGTAAGCAGCGACAGGGTGCAGTGGCAGCTGGGGCTCAGGGTTATGCCATAGTGGAGTACTGGCCAGTGGTCTCGCCATTATGCTTCATTTTATTAATTTTATTTCTCTGAGGTGTATTATATCTACATGTACTATTAGGAACTAGGGATAAATTAGATTAAGCCATGTGATTTTACTGAGAGAATGTACAATAGTTCTAGAAAAGCCCCTCTGGCGGTGCACACCCTAATAAAATAAGCTGCGCACGCCTCTGCTATCCAGCTATTCTTAGGTTTTGCGAATTATTATAGGCGTTTTATTCATGCCTTTTCAGATTTAGTTGCTCCCATTGTGGCGTTGACAAAGAAAGGAGCTAATCCTTCCAATTGGTCGCCTCAAGCCAAGTCTGCCTTCCAGGCCCTAAAACAGGCCTATGTCTCAGCTCCAGTACTCAGACACCCTAACCCAGATCTTCCCTTTATTGTCGAGATGGATGCCTCAGAGGTTGGAGTGGCAGCCATCCTTTCTCAGGAAGACCCAGAGTCTCTGGAGTTACACCCTTGTGCCTTCATGTCCAGGAATGTCATCTCCATGTTCTCCTCCGCAGAATCAAACTATGATGTTGGTAATCGAGAGTTGCTGGCAGTTAAATGGGCTTTCGAGGAGTGGAGGCACTGGCTTGAAGGAGCGAAGCATACTATTACTTTGTTCACTGACCACAAGAATCTACAGTATATTGAATCAGCAAAGTGGCTAAATGCTCGGCAGGCACGTTGGGCGCTGTTTTTTACTCGATTCAAGTTCATCATCACCTTCAGGCCCGGTTCTAAGAATACCAAAGCCGATGCCCTGTCACATTGTTTTCTTCCTGCTCACAATAACCACTCTTCCGCAACCCCCATTGTCTCATCATCCGTCATCTGGGCCGGCCTCACACAGGATTTATTCACACAGCTAGTCCAGCTTCAGCAACAGGCTCCCAGTGATACTCCTGTTGATCGTCTCTTCGTCCCTGAGTTCTTGAGAGGCACTGTCCTTGCTGAGTTTCATGATAGTAAGGTTTCTGGTCATCCGGGTATTGCTAAAACCTTGGAGTTAATCTCTCGCTCGTGTGGTGGCCTAATCTTTCCAAGGATGTAAGGGAATTTGTCCTTTCCTGTGAGGTTTGTGCTCAGCACAAGATATCCCGATCTCTGCCGGTCGGGCAACTCATGCTTCTTGCAATTCCACTCAGGCCACGGTCACACATTTCCATGGATTTCATGGATCTTCCTCTTTCATCCGGATTCCGGGTAATTTGGGTAGTGGTGGACCGTTTTAGCAAAATGGCCCACTTCATTGCTCTTCTCCGATTACCCTCCGCTCAAGTTTTGGCAGTTCTGTTTCTCCGCCATGTCTTCAGGCTTCATGGTTTACCCGTGGATATAGTTTCAGACCGGGGACCACAATTCATTGCCCGTTTTTGGAAACGTTTTTGTGCCTCATTAAACATGAAACTCTCTTTAACATCTGGATACCATCCACAGTCTAACGGACAGACTGAACGTGTTAATCAATCACTAAAACAATATTTATGTCTTTATTCTGCCAAACTTCAGAACGATTGGTCAGATTTTCTTCCTCTGGCCAAGTTTGCCTATAATAACT
Organism: Pseudophryne corroboree; assembly: GCF_028390025.1. Taxonomy (NCBI): domain Eukaryota; kingdom Metazoa; phylum Chordata; class Amphibia; order Anura; family Myobatrachidae; genus Pseudophryne; species Pseudophryne corroboree. Next base: position 710,004,450 of record NC_086449.1, on the reverse strand, counting down.
CTTGCCATTCTTCCACCAAGGAGTCTCCATTCTTTTCGGTCCTGGGCTTTCACCCTAGAGCCAATTCCTTTACTCCTCATTGTCCAGCTTCTTCGTTGACCTTAACTTCCCGTCTCAGAGTTATTTGGAGAAAGGTACACCTTGCCCTTAAGAATGCTGCTTTCCGAGAGAAAGTTTTTTCTGATAGGTCCCGACGCCCGTGCACATTTAAGGTGGGGGATAAGGTGTGGTTGTCAACCCGCAACATCAAGTTCCGACAACCCTCGGATAGATTGGGACCCAGATTTATTGGACCATTTCTTATTGTCAAGAAAGTCAATCCAGTGGCTTTTCGGCTATGGTTGCCTAAATCACTTAAAATCGGCAACACTTTCCACTGTTCTCTTTTGAAGCCATATATTTTTTCCAAGAGATTCCCTTGGAAGACTTTCCAGAGTAGACCTCCGGTGGATGTTCAGGGTCAACAAGAGTTCCTTGTGGAGAAAGTCTTAGATTCTAAGTTTTCTCGTGGTCGGCTCTATTTTTTGGTTCATTGGAAAGGGTATGGCCCGGAGGAAAGGTCTTGGGTCCTGGACAAGGATTTACGTGCCCCTAGACTTAAGAGGTTGTTCTTTCAGGAATTTCCTCAGAAACCCGGATCTAGGGGTTCTTTAATTCCTCCTCAAGGGGGGTACTGTTAGGTGCGGCGGCTCCCGCCGAGTAACAGTCACGGCCGCCGTGCCTCCCTGTTATCCCGCACGGCGCCTAGCAACGCCAGGACGCCATGCGCGCTGAGCCTCCGGGCACCTAGCAACGCCAGGACGCCGTGCGCGCTGAGCTGCCGGGTCCCTGGCAATGCTAGGACGCCGTGCGCGCCGAGCCGCCGGGTCCATGGCAACGGGGATGCCACAGGCGGACCGCGTTCCCCGTTGCCATGTACATCCAGTAACACCTGTCTAGCTCTGAGTCGTGCAGCAAGGCAGCTGCACGACATCACTAATTAGGTTCTCTGCAGCTATTGGAGGGCTCCCTGTTATATTCTGTCTCAGTGCATTACACAGACACCGGTGATAGCTTCCTGTGAGCTGTTCCTGCTCTGGAGAAAATTCCCTGTCCGGTGTTCTGTAGTCCAGTCATCTTGTTCCGGTGGTCCTGACTCCTGGTGTCGGAAGTCAATTCTTGTACTTCTCCCTGCCTTCCTGTCGGTTGTCACCTGCGTTAGAGATCCGAAGATTCCGGTTCGCTTACGGTTGTTCCCGGTGTTGTGAGTAGCGGCCTTCAGCTGCGCCTTGCGGTCTTGGCCGTGGAATTCCTTTTTCTTGTATTTGGTGTTTTTGCGGAGGTGTTCCGCCATAGCTGTCCGACCTGGTATACGGCGATGCTGTGTAGGGTTTGGATAGTGTACCTTGGTTTCCTTTTCCTTTGGCGGCCGTGCCGCACATACGATTAGTTTGTAGTTCAGTAGTAGCCCCTAGCTCAGTTTTGTGTTTAGTTAGAGGTCCCCTTGTTATCATCCTGTCTCCATTTATGCCTTGTCTCTTAGTAAGACCGGGGGGAATTGGAGTTGGGCAGACCTAATCCGCCCTTCAAACGCGGCTGCTGTGGGCCCAAGAACACATAGTCTCGCAGGCGTAGACTGACCACGCGAGTGAAACAACGGAGTTAGGTTGCTAGGGTTTATTGTTATACCTTGTCATTATTTCAGCGTCACGTTCTTGTGCTCGGGACTTACCACTCTATCTTTCGTTCGGAGCACAAAGAACGTAACAGTTCCAACACTGGTAAGGCAGAAAGACACTCCTTCCAGGTATGGAAAGTAACCCGCACCGAGATAAGTTAGTCGTATGTGTATTGCAAAATTGAGGTGCCTTCTGTTATCTCTATTTATATCCCTGTATTCGGGAATTCACATATATATATATGTGAACAGAGGTTAAAGGCTCAAATAGGTGCTACCACTGGTTCAGATACGGATACAGGATCAAATTCCCATAGAAAGACAAAAGGAAAGCGAAACCAGGTATATTTAAGGTGCACTCAACCCAATTATCAGTTATTTGATGTAGTCATTGTAAAAAGAAATGTATATCCACAGCAATATTTTGAAAAAAGGCTTGAATGCCCGTAACCTTGATTACTATTAAAAGATTATTAATATTATCCTGGGACTTAAATATGTCCCTTATTAATTTTTGAGTGACGTATTAAAATCCAAAAGAAACTAAATGTGATGAAGAATAAAGAATAAACAAAATGTGAATAAAGATTTAAAAACAAAGAACATGTGTCAATCCCTTTATATATTTTTTTGTTTTGTATAAATGTACATAAACATGCGAGTATAAGTGTACTGCACTGTATCAGTGCTACTTTATTGTGAGATCAAAAAAGAGAGATTTTCTTCTCTGTGTGCACTGGGGCTATATACGGATGTAGTATGGTATGCCGGCGGTCGGGCTCCCGACGACCAGCATACCGGCGCCGGGTGCCCGACCGCCGGCATACCGACAGTGTGGCGAGCGCAAATGAGCCCCTTGCGGGCTCACTGCGCTCACCAGGCTGCGGGTACAGTGGCGCCACGCTATTTTATTCTCCCTCCAGGGGGGTCGTGGACCCCCACGAGGGAGAATAAGTGTCGGTATGCCGGCTGTCGGGATCCCGACAGCCGGCATACTGAAGACCACCCCTATATACCGTATATCACAGAGGGAAGAGATATAAGCTTGTCGATAAGTCACAAACTAATTATTTATTTAATTTTCTTATAAGGTCATATTAGTCATATTCATTTTTTTCATATTATATAAACTCAATTGTTTCTACAAATAAACACATACACATGAGGACATGAAATGTTCTGTTTATTATAAAAAATAAAAAAACAAATTTAATGTTATATTTCATTTAATTTCATGTACACAAGAATAACAAACACTGAACAGCAGATCATAGAATTTAAAATCAACTGGCTTAAAACTGACTCGTATGCAAATGTATTAAAGTTGAATGTACTGTATTATGGATAAACAAAGAATTTTAATGGGAAGATACATGAGAGAAAAGTATGCTAATCATTGTTAAATATAGGAGCTTTCTCCTTGCTGTAGAGTTAATGCCGCGGCTATGTGATTCAGCTGGCGGTACTTGTTAATGCTTGAGCCAGCGGGCTGAATGTAAATTAACACATAACGGTTAGAGTGTTTGAAAAGACCATGTCGGGTAGGTATTGGCTGGCTGGTCTATACACGTCATACCACTGCCCTCCATCCCCTATAAAACTGTGATTATCGGCGGGCGCCGTTTACTATAAGTGCCCTGAGGAAGCTCAATAAGGAGTGAAATGCACATAGGTTATAGCCATGTGTCCCTGAAAAAATAATAGTTATAAATTGTACAAATATAACAAGCATTGGAGATCTATAATGTATATCTGAGTGTCTAAGTGTGTAATCAGCACAGAGGGAATTTTGAACGCACGCTTTATACACCTACCGGTGCCGTAACTAGACATTTTAGTGCTGTGTGCAAGAAACGGCATCGGCACCCCCCCGCCCCCATAACGTAAACCGACGTCAGAGCACGCCGTAGGCGCACGCAAAAAAATATAGGGTGTGTGGCTTCATGGGAAAGGGGTGTGGCCACAAAATAATACCAATTCATATAATGGTGCACAGTAGTCTCCATTATTCAAATTACGCCGCACAGTAGCACCACTACACCAGGTAGAGCCCCTTTTTACACATTACGGCAGACAGCATCCCCCTTTTTACACATTACGGCAGACAGCGTCCCCCTTTTTACACATTACGGCACACAGCGTCCCCTTTTTAAACATTACGCAGACGGCGTCCCCTTTTTACACATTACGGCAGGCAGCGTCCCCTTTTTACACAGTACGGCAGACAGCGTACCCTTTTTACACAGTACGGCAGACAGCGCCCCCTTTTTTTTACACATTACGGCAGACAGCGTCCCCCTCATTACACATTACTGCAGACAGCATCCCTTTTTATACATTACAGCAGATAGTGTCCACCTTTTACACATTACGGCACACAGCGTCCCCTTTTTATACAATACGGCAGACAGCGTCCCCCTTTTTACACATTACGGCAGACAGTCCCTTTTTTAACACATTACGGCAGACAGTCCCCTTTTTTACACATTACGGCAGACAGCGTCCCCCTTTTACACGTTACGGCAGCAGGGTCCCCCTTGTTCCCACATTAGGCAGCAGAGTATGTGAGTGTGCGTGTGTGTGTGTGTGTGTGTGTGTGTGTACCTGTTGGGGCTCACTGGCGGCGTCTCCTGTATGCTGAAGGAGCTCTCGGTGTACCCTCTCCATGTCACAGGCAGCGGCGGGTCTCACTGGCGGACTCCTACACAGGAGACGCCGGCTGAAGGAGCGCTCGGCGCTCCCTCTCCATGTTCAAGGCTGAGGTGGGTCTCACTGGCGGCGTCTCGGCGGGGCTCACAGGGGCCATCTGCACAGACAGCGGGGTCTCATATAACGGGGAAGGCGGTGGCATTACTGGGCTGTGTGGAACACCAAATGGCGTGCTCCCTGTCCCTCACAGAGGCGGCGGCTGGAGCTAGGCAACTAAATTACACTTGTCCATCATTGACTAGCATGGCCGTACGTAGGGATGTGCTGCCAGATGGTGCGCCTTCACTGCACTTGCGCTGTGGGCAAGGCACCATCGGCACACACCTAGTTACGGCCCTGACACTTACCAGCACTTTATTCACATGCTGTGGGTTACGATTCTAGTGTTGCTGAATAGATGCAATAGAGACCTATAATGTATAATTGAGAGTCTTAATGTGTAACTGTTATAGAGGGAATTTTGAACGCACGTGTTACATATTTACCAGCACTTTACTTTAATGTTGTGTGCTACGATCCTTTGGATCAGCGGAAACATATACAGGGGGATAACCCTTTGATATTTATATATGGAGCATTATATTTGCATATATAATTCAAAACACAATCAGTGATATTTAAAGCGCTGCCTATATGCTCTGCACAGATAGAATCTAACACTGCAGTTGGAAAATTTACTTCTGACTTGCTCTATATAAGGGATACTAATACAGCATATACATTTGTAGCAATAAGATCTCTGCCACATATATATTTAACATCTACCTGTATTAGAAATCATATATACTTAACATCTATCTGTATTAGGAATGATATGTCTAATGCGGGCAGCACACATTAATGACTGCCGTGATACATTGAATATATATAATCCTATACAGTATACCTACCTACATATACTTATAATTGTGAGTCAGGCGCTTGTTTATATTTTTTAAGTGCTTTCATGACCTCATTAGTTCTCCCTATATCCAGGCAACGCATGGTACATTGCTAGTCTGACTATACAGCGTGTTGTCCTCTGATCCATTATCATAGCTACATATTCAGCAACATTGTTTCATTCAGGTGGTAACATATTATACCACACAGTATTCTCCACATTCACAGTCTGAAGAGCTGATGTGGAGACTTTGTATTACCACATGTAATCACTAGGAAACAGCTCTATTTATGAGATACTAGTGCAGTACACAAATTTGCAGCAATAAGAGATATATATCACTGCTGCATGCATACTCGGTATCCATCTGTACTAGCAAATAGATATTTCCAACGTGGGTAGCATATATTAATGTCTGCTGTGACACACTGAATAGATATACATTAGTCTATATATATATATATATATATATATACACACTGTCGAAGTCAAAAAAATATTGCAGTACACACATCACGTACAAACTACACACAGATGGCCTCCGTGCGCGTACTTGTTCTGCCGTGCATGCACATATTCGCAATTTGCGTATGGTCGCTCCCGCGGTCCTACGTATTAGTGCGTGGTATGGGTAATTACGGTAGAGTTTGTGATCGCATAGGAAAGCCATAAAAACACATTACATATTTAATACAAATAGTGCACAATGTACCCATAGTCTCCCTGCATCACACCAGCAAGTTACAATAGTTTAAATGGTATCAGAACAAAGGGATTCACCTTTACAGGATAGGAGGGGACAGAACTAGGTTATAAGGTGGTGTTTGGTATCCAGCTGTAGGGTATATTAAGAGCAATATTCCGGTGTTGGTTTGCAGAAGATCGCACGTTCCTGCGCATAGTTATGTGCAGGAGCAGAATATAAATATTTACTGTGTTTACTGTACATTTGGTATGCGGCGGGAACCCAGTGGAGACCACCTGCAAGTGCACCTGGAACAGACATCGCCCACCTATTCAAACCAACCTATGACCTCTCCTGTACTGTAAATGACCATCCCTGTGTCCAATGGACCAAGAGATTACAGTATCCATTGTGTTAGGTTTTGGAATATTGTATAAAAGAGCCAGCTGCATGCCCGGCCAGACACAGACTCTGAAGGTCATCTACCTTGATGACTGAGGACCAGACTGGGAAGCGCAGGCGAAACCAAACACGTATGTAACATTGACTGTAGCCATTATTCTATTGTATTGTATTGTATTGTTATTGTAACCCCCTTTAAGTAATTACATGTTGGTGTGTCGGAACCCGGCATTTTAAGTACAATCTGGTGTCGTGTCTCCTTTCCTTGCTAAGGTTGTAAGTGTATTACAGTCACACGTGCAGCTGCTAAGTGCTCACGGTGTATCTTTGAGTGTGTACGCACTGAGTGTACTTTGTACGGCCAGCGCGGTGTTTGTACGTAAAGTACATACACTGTACGGGGCCTGTACGCTAATGGTGTAAAAAGAACGTAGGCTAAGGATTGAGTACAGTGGCCGCAGCGGCTCCATTTGAAGTGTATTAAATGTCTTTTTAAAGTAGTGCTTTTAGCCCTGTAAGTAAACCGATGTTTACAGTTGGGGGCTCAGATCCGGTTTTCACATGCTCACAGCCTAACAGGTCATAGCAGACTTAATCTAGCAGCAAAGGGTGGAAAGTTATCCTACGTAACCTTTTCCTGGTCAGTGGATGTTCTAAAAACCCTATTTGTGTGCTGTTAGATTGCGTCTGTTCTGTCTGGTCTGCAGAGGTGCTGATAGAACCTGTAAAACAGGAAAAAAGCTATTTAAAAATCTGTGAATTTTATTTTGGTGCTAAAAGCATACACAAAGGGCACTGATACTTTGCATACTCTCTCACATTGTTGCCGATTTAGATTGCTAGATTTGTTTAGATCTGTGTGAAATTGGATACATTTGTTGCTATATAGTTAAATTTGAAATAAAAGTGTTTAAGGAGGTAAATATAAAGCACAACACGCAGGTCTGGCCCGGTTGTTACACAGAACAAGCGGTTGTGCTTGTGAGCGATTATAGTTAGCATTGCTCACATTTATAGAGGTTGTGGGATTTGTTTTATTGCAGACGCACGTTTTCTACACGTGTCTCGGACAAAGTACAGGGCCGCGCACGCAGCGTAAAAGACACGCACGGTCGCGTGTTTACGCAAAGTGCGTAAGAGTGCGGACGCTAAGTACAAATTACACGATAGTTTCATTCAGTTAAAAGATGGGACAGTAGCCATGCTACAATAGCACATAACTATCCGGTTTCAAAAGCAGATTAGTAGAAAACTTTTGTTTAAACTGTATTGCCTCTGGGGGTAAAGCCGCCGATCAGAACGAGTGAAAAATTTTATGTACAGAAAAAAAAAGCATATTTGAGTGAGTGAAAGTAGGAGTGAACGCATTGAACCCCGGGAATTCGGGATCCCGTAGTTAGTACACCAAGTGAGTGGAGGCTTGGCGGCGTGAGGCGGCTGACTCACATTAGTACAGATTTGGAATATTTAAGTCGCGAGGAGACTTACACAGGAGCATGGTAGGGAATTGTGAATTGTGAACTTGGTGACCCATATAGTTTTGTTGATATGCTCCGGCTGAGGTTTCGCAGCTTGTGATTCAATTCCAGTGGTCGTAGGGTGGATAGGTAACAAGTACCTATATGCTGTGCGATTGGACCGCACGTTTGTGGGTGCGATACATAGCGCAACTTGATACCCCTTTACGAGCTTTGCATAAAATCAAGGTATCATTATCGCTGTATAGAGCATACGCAAGCGTGATTTGTGTACAAGTGCATAAAGGGAGTTTTCGCTGGTCTCTCTCAGGAAAATCTCCAATGACAGATATTTACTGGAAAGGGTAAGTCACTCCTAAAAACTTCCAGTAAATATAAGCCAATTATGGTCCACACGCTGAAGTTTATTGTGACGAATGGGTACATATGACTGACAACGATAGGGTATCATTCCCTAGGGTGGGCAGCTTTGAACCAGAGGTACTGCAGAATGTAGGCAGTATAATATGTCTGCTTAAATCTAGAAAACAAAGGATTAGACAGAACGATTGTTTAAAACTGTGGCAACAAGAGGGGGAGATGCAAAGGGAACAAACTCGCAAAGCAAGTTCTAAACCTAGCAGGAATGAGGACACAAACACACCATTATCGACACAGGTCGAGAGGGAAGAGATGGCTACAGTCAATGGTATATCTATGAATGATAGTAGAATGCAAGATAAATGTATTAACCCTGATTTTTGCAAGATGTATCCTGTTTTGAAGTCTTTCCAAGGTTATAGGTCAGAGGAAGATGAAGGACCCAGCCAAATCGCAGCTCTCATTCAGGCAGTCGCCTTGCAGGAAATTCAGGTGGGGCCTGTCCATCCAGTTAGAGCAGTAACAGTATTCCCCACTGAAAGAACTGGTGAGGTCACAGCTACCGGTAAGTGTGAGACGGGTCATTGCACAGAGACAACCCCTTACAGCAAACAGATTAGGAATGGAATGGTAGGATTACATCCTATCTTGGAAATACTAACTCCCAATGGGGGAACCGATAGTCAGGGAGAAATCCTCACCAGGAATAATGCAATGTATTGCCCGTGGTCCAGAGCTGAGCTGCAGTCAATCATTTCAGAATTCCCCGATCCCCGGAAGCATTTAGCCCAATGTCAGAAGTTTAGCAGAGATCTGGGTAATGCTCATGAACCAGCTAACAAAGATTGGCGGATATTTTTTAAAACGTGCTTACCCCCTAATATTGACACCCAAAAATGTATTACTGATTGTAGGTTAGAGTTGGATAGTCCTATGACTGACGGAAACAATCAGGAGAATGTGGAACGAATTAACATGCAAATAGAGTTGTATTTCCCCAGTACTGTTAAAAGGAGAAGAATTTTCTCCATAAAACAGAGGGAAAATGAAATGGCATCCGAATGTTTCCATCGGGCCCTGCAAATAATGGATAGATGCATTGGGATATCAGATACAGGGAACGATGCGAATTACAGGGAGGTGGCTGTCTCTGTGCTAATGGACGGGCTCAATAAGACAGTAAGGGACAGGGTACAAACATCTTTGCCTAATTGGAGAGGGTCACAGTAGCTTGTCTTAGAGAATGCGCAATTGAACACCAAAAGAATATTGCTAGGTGCAGAAAACAACAGGAGGAGAAGCTGATGACAATAAGTTTACAGGCTCTGACAGGAAAGCCCCATCAGACCAAACCCCAGACCCCTGTTGTTTGGAAAAGACAGAGAATATGTTACATTTGTAAAAAGGAAGGACATTTTGCTAGAGATTGTAGGAATAGTAGGACACATAGTCAATATAGACCCCTAGACAGAGAAAACAAGCCACATTATTAAACACATAGACGGGATCAAGGGACATATAGTAAGGAATCACGAGCCATATAGAAAACACAGATTCAGTTAATGGGAAGAACGGAATAAATGCAACTTTACCCTTTTGACAAAACTTGGTGGGGTTAAGATGAGGCCTCTAAACTTTTGCTTCTTTCTCTAGCAGAAATGGCCCCTGATTAACTCAACAGGAGTTTTGTTAGGGATGGTATACATATAGCGTGCTCCCGCCCGGGAAGTACAAACTTTAGGGAGGGGGTTGTACCAGCGCACTGGGTTTATTGAGCTCGGCGAGCTGCTTACAAAGTAGGGTGACTGACCTACGGGAACTACTAAACAATTTGTGATTTGTAGCGCTCAACCTATGTGGGTATGTAAATGATGATGCTGTGAAACCACGTGAAATTTCAAAAAGGTAATTGGTTTTATTATTAGAGAAAACAAATGCATATTTGGTGTGCATGCATTGCGAAATATCAATTAAAATTGATCTGTTAAAGAAATGTCCTGGGTATTGATGTAATAAATATTGAGGATGGTACAATGCTGGAGCAAAGTTCTGGGGTGCACAACCAGATTGATATATCTGTAATCTCGGTGGTGTACAGTATCCAGTTAATTCTAAGAAAAAGACTAAAAGAAAAAAAGAGGGGTTTTTTTGTTTTGTTTTGAATGGAAAATAAAAATTAAAATAAAAATCAAGATGAAAATAAAAATAGGAAAAAATGAATATATGTTAATTAGAAAAAATATCCGTAAAGGAAAACGGTGGGTCTGTTTAGCTGTAACCCAGCTGGTCCCAAATGGTATTATGGAGTGAAAGTCACTTATAGAGTAGTCAGCGGCGTCCCGCTGTCTATTGGCTCGAGCTACTGATGGTACCGGCTTACGGTGATTGCGGTGTTTCCCCGGGGTTCAAGGTGCGCCTGGTGCGGGGAGGGTAAGGGGACAGGGAGCACCGGACTGACCAGGCCCCGTGGGAAGGGATTCCCCCCTCTGTCCTTGTTCGGACAGTGATGGGAGATCCGGCCACCACAGGGACTGATCTGGCGGCGATTGGCTAGTGTGGGCTTGTTCCGAGCCGTCACTGCCCACCGTCCGCCGGGACCTGAGCTACTTGACCCGTCTCTCCCCCCTCCTCCGCTGATCGGCTCAGATAACACCTCACCGGCTTACCTCTTCTCCTTCGAGTCTCTCTCCGTCACTGCTGGCTTCTTCCGGGTAGGGGAGTCACGTGACCCCCGCTCGGCTGGTCTCACAAGAGTTCCACGGCCCGTACTGTCTGTCGGTGTCGGTGTGAGTTTAGTGGTAGATGCCCAACGCGTTTCAACCCTCTAGGGGTCTTCTTCCAGGGATTCGTGAGTGATGTTTGAAAGTCGTTTCACCCTTTAAAAGGGGAAATGGTTCAGTCTCATTGGTTCATATCCCGGTGTACGCCCCCTTGTGGTTTCTTCTGTTTCAATTGGTCTCTCGAAACCTCAATCATGTTATGTAAACATAGAAGGGAAGCTTCGAGTGTCGTTTGTGTGTGCGATGAGGACAAGAATTCATCAGTTTTATTCTATCAATATGGATTGCTATTGATCATATTAGTTTACTTGCTTTATTGATGGTGTATCCTAATCTCCCTGTGTAACCATCAGTTTGAATATGGTTGTCGGTGATATATGCTCGAGTGTTAATCTGCTGATAAATGACTTGTTCTGGACACATGTTGCACCATCACAATTGCGTCTCCAAAAATGGAGAATGGATGATTGGTTGAGAGTAATGTTTACTTTCTTAAAATTGGGTTATGACATAACTATAGTGTAATCGTATTTGATAAGGTTAGCCTCATGTACCCGTGTATATATCATGACGTTAATTCATAACTGATTCATATATGTAAGTTTATCGGTTTATTTGCGCCCATGGTTGAGGTGTGTAATCTCTATATATGGAATCCTGATATAATGCACTATGTGTGTGGCTAGGTAGCCCGTGTTGTCATGTGTCACTGGGTACTGGGAATGTACAGTTCTGTTATTGGTGTGGGGAAAGGGGGGGGGGGGGGAGGAGGGAAGGATAAAGGAGGGGAAAAAGGGGGGGGGAGGGCCTGATATATGTTACAATGATGTGAGTATGGATCTAATCTCAGATGTGTCAATGATTGCAAATTATGGCCTTCACTTCATTATCTAGATTGTGCCCCTGTGGTGCAAAAGTCTTGAGTTCAAATATCCATCTCAACTCTGTTGTGTTCATGTGATGCATAAAGTCTCCACCCCTCCAGTTTTGTTGCACTCCTTGTATGCCCATGAATTTCAGAGTATCTGGTTCACTGTTATGTATTTCTTTATAATGTCGTGACAGACTATGTTCTTCATAGCCCTTTTTGATATTCCTTATATGCTCACTTATTCTTATCTTGAGCGGTCGTGCTGTTCTCCCTACGTATTGTTTTTTACACGGACATTCTAGGAGATAAATGACCCCTTTGCTGGTGCAGGTCAATCTTTCTTTCACTTTGTATTTCTTATTTGTGGTGTACGATGTGAATTCTGAAATTGGTCGAGTGCTTCGCATTTTTGCGTTCCTACATCCTTGGCAGAACCCGCAAAAATAGAAGCCACTCTTAGGAATGCTTCCATCTATACTGGTTTGTTTCCATTCTTGTGGGGGTATATGATTATGAACTAAACTTTTCTTGATGTCTGGTGCTTTTCTAAACACGAACTTTGGTCCTGTTGGTAAAATGTCATTTAGGATTTCATCTTCTAATAACAGTGGCCAATGTTTCTTAATGATGTGTCTTACTTGGTTAGCTTGTCCTGAATAATTCGTTATAAATGGAATATTGTTGTCGTGGTGTCTCTCTTTTTCCTCCTTGTCTTTATAACTGAGCAATTTTTCTCTGTCTATTGTTGTAACTTCTTCAAAGGCCTGTCTGACCTGATCAGTCTTGTATAATTTGTCTGTGAATTTGACAGCTAATTCCTGACCTTGTATGTGATAATCCTCTAATTTCGAGCAGTTTCTACGGATTCTCAATAATTGTCCCTTAGGTACAGTTTGAAGCCAGCTGGGATGGTGCCAGCTGCTGGCCAGGATAAAGCTATTGACATCTACAGGTTTCTGGTAGGTCTTGGTGTGTATCTGTCCTTCGTCTATAAATATGTTAAGATCTAGAAAATCTACACTAGTTTTACTGTAGTTCGTGGTGAATTTCAGATTGTTAGTATTGGAGTTCATGTAGTGTAGGAACTCTGTTAATGACTGTTCATCACCCCGTCAGATGATTAGTATGTCGTCAATATAACGTCTCCAGAGCACGAGATTCGCCCCAAGCTCGGGATTGGACCAGATGTTGAGGTCTTCCCACCAACTCATAAAGAGATTGGCATAGCTTGGGGCGAATCTCGTGCCCATGGCGGTGCCCCTAGCCTGAAGGTAGAATTGGTTTTCAAACCAGACATAGTTGTGTTGTAGTATGAATGTTATGCTATCTAGCATAAAGTTTATTTGAGGTGATGTCATACTGTTGTCCTTGTGTAAATGGTAATCTATGCTGGCTATTCCTTGGTCATGATCAATCACTGTATACAGGGATGTTATGTCAGTTGTGACCAACCACAGATCATCATCCCATTTGATGTCTTGTAGAAGGTTGAGGACATGTGTAGTATCTCTAAGATATGACTGTTGTTGTTGGACATAGGGTTGTAAGATGGTATCTAGATATTCAGAAAGATGTGATGTTAATGATCCTATACCCGATATTATTGGTCTCCCCGGAGGATGAGTGGAATTTTTGTGTATTTTTGGTAAATAGTAAAAAACTGGAATTATTGGATGTTGTGTGTGAATGAAGTCCTGTTCATTTTTGTTTAAGATCCCATTACAGAATCCTTTTGATGTAAGTGTCTCTAACTGTTTTTTGAATTGTTGTGTCGGGTCAAGACTTAGCTTGGTGTATGTCTCGCTGTCGTCTAGAATTCTATGTGCCTCTGTCAGATAGTCTGCTTTGTTTAGCACAACTATACCCCCTCCTTTGTCCGCGGGTTTAATTATGATTGAATTGTTGTCTTGTAAATCTTTAAGTGCTTCCTGTTCTTTTTTGGTCATGTTGCTGGTGGGTCTCTTAGTTCTAATTTTGTCTATGTCTTTCTCCACCATCTTGACAAATGCATCTATTTGTGATCCTTTCATGTGACTTGGATAAAATTTGGATGGTGGCTTGAAGGTAGTGTGTTTGATGGTGTCTGTGGTAGTTGTTGTTTCTGAGTGATTCCTAATGGCTGCTGGAGTGGTGGTTGCAAAGAATTTTTTTGAGGGTCAGTTTGCGTGTGAATTTGTGCAGATCTAGATAAGTATGGAACTTGTCAATTTTGTTGGTTGGGGCATATTTGAGGCCTTTGTCCAATAATTTGAGGTGGTCATCAGTAAGTGTGATGTTGCTGAGGTTGAACACTCCCTTTCCTAATTCTACATTCTTTTCTGAGGTGGTGTTCTTGTTCCTTTCCCCTCCTCTACATCCTCTTCTAGTTTTTCTAACTTCCTTTTGAGGTTTTTGTTCGGAGTGCTGTTGGTTTGTAGTGCCCGGCCCACTATTGGAGTCAGCTCTAAAAAAAGACTTTGATTCTGGTTTACACATGATGTAGTCGGTGGATCTTCTATCTGACCTGTAGTTGACTGTTGGTCGTTCGGAATGTTCTGAAGGATTGACACTGTCTCAGTGGATGTCCCTTCGTTGGCCAATAGACTATATTGATGACTGTTGGCCCAACCTCTCTCAAGTGATTGTCTGGCTAAATTGTCGTAGTGTATTTCGTCTGCTAATTCGTATATGGAAAATGAGACTTCTGTCTCAGTACTAGTGTCATTAGAGTTTATTGACTGCTCGAGAACTGTCTGTGGGAACTGTTCTGATTTACTGTGTACCTTTTTCATGTATTGTTGGTAGGTTAGATTTAGCTTCTTGTAAACAGGGCTGACCTGCAGGTGATTGGTCCTGTGTGTATTGTGTTTGATGAGAGGGGGTCTTTTCTGGGGTTGTTGGAGCAGATTCCGTGTTTTTTTTATACCAAATTTGTCCCTGAGAATTTTGCGCTTCTTCACTTCAATTATTTTGTTTTCTCCTCTCAATAGTCGATTGGCCGTTAATTCAGCCAATTTGTTGTATTCTAGTTCATTTTTGTATGGTTCTAGTTGTCTATCTAATTCATTGATTTCTGTATTGAGTGTTTGGAGGTACCCTTCATTGTGTGTGATAAGTAGTTCGGTGAGTTTGGTGGAACAATCTTGTAGTATGGTGTCCCACTTTGTCATGAATGAAGGATTGTCTTGAAAATGTGTAGGTGTTTTTTTGATTTTGAGACCTTTTGGTATTAGAGTGTTGTGTAGATACCACTTAAGTGTATGATTGTCCCACCATACATGTGTCTCTTTGTTGATGAGTTTTTCTAATTGTAAGAATGTGTGACAGAATTCATGGTTTGTCCCTGTTTGTTCATGTGTCTTTATTAATGTGGAAAACACAGATTGTGCCCTCGTGTCTCTATTGGTTCTGATGTCCGTCAGTCCCATATGTGGACCCTTGCTGCTGGTAAATGGTCACTTACAAATGCACTTACTTTAGGGAGGGGGTTGTACCAGCGCACTGGGTTTATTGAGCTCGGCGAGCTGCTTACAAAGTAGGGTGACTGACCTACGGGAACTACTAAACAATTTGTGATTTGTAGCGCTCAACCTATGTGGGTATGTAAATGATGATGCTGTGAAACCACGTGAAATTTCAAAAAGGTAATTGGTTTTATTATTAGAGAAAACAAATGCATATTTGGTGTGCATGCATTGCGAAATATCAATTAAAATTGATCTGTTAAAGAAATGTCCTGGGTATTGATGTAATAAATATTGAGGATGGTACAATGCTGGAGCAAAGTTCTGGGGTGCACAACCAGATTGATATATCTGTAATCTCGGTGGTGTACAGTATCCAGTTAATTCTAAGAAAAAGACTAAAAGAAAAAAAGAGGGGTTTTTTTGTTTTGTTTTGAATGGAAAATAAAAATTAAAATAAAAATCAAGATGAAAATAAAAATAAAAATAGGAAAAAATGAATATATGTTAATTAGAAAAAATATCCGTAAAGGAAAACGGTGGGTCTGTTTAGCTGTAACCCAGCTGGTCCCAAATGGTATTATGGAGTGAAAGTCACTTATAGAGTAGTCAGCGGCGTCCCGCTGTCTATTGGCTCGAGCTACTGATGGTACCGGCTTACGGTGATTGCGGTGTTTCCCCGGGGTTCAAGGTGCGCCTGGTGCGGTGAGGGTAAGGGGACAGGGGAGCACCGGACTGACCAGGCCCGTGGGAAGGGATTCCCCCCTCTGTCCTTGTTCGGACAGTGATGGGAGATCCGGCCACCACAGGGACTGATCTGGCGGCGATTGGCTAGTGTGGGCTTGTTCCGAGCCGTCACTGCCCACCGTCCGCCGGGACCTGAGCTACTTGACCCGTCTCTCCCCCCTCCTCCGCTGATCGGCTCAGATAACACCTCACCGGCTTACCTCTTCTCCTTCGGGTCTCTCTCCGTCACTGCTGGCTTCTTCCGGGTAGGGGAGTCACGTGACCCCCGCTCGGCTGGTCTCACAAGAGTTCCACGGCCCGTACTGTCTGTCGGTGTCGGTGTGAGTTTAGTGGTAGATGCCCAACGCGTTTCAACCCTCTAGGGGTCTTCTTCCAGGGATTCGTGAGTGATGTTTGAAAGTCGTTTCACCCTTTAAAAGGGGAAATGGTTCAGTCTCATTGGTTCATATCCCGGTGTACGCCCCCTTGTGGTTTCTTCTGTTTCAATTGGTCTCTCGAAACCTCAATCATGTTATGTAAACATAGAAGGGAAGCTTCGAGTGTCGTTTGTGTGTGCGATGAGGACAAGAATTCATCAGTTTTATTCTATCAATATGGATTGCTATTGATCACTATAGTTATGTCATACACCAATTTTAAGAAAGTAAACATTACTCTCAACCAATCATCCATTCTCCATTTTTGGAGACGCAACATGTGTCCAGAACAAGTCATTTATCAGCAGATTAACACTCGAGCATATATCACCGACAACCATATTCAAACTGATGGTTACACAGGGAGATTAGGATACACCACCAATAAAGCAAGTAAACTAATATGATCAATAGCAATCCATATTGATAGAATAAAACTGATGAATTCTTGTCCTCATCGCACACACAAACGACACTCGAAGCTTCCCTTCTATGTTTACATAACATGATCGAGGTTTCGAGAGACCAATTGAAACAGAAGAAACCACAAGGGGGCGTACACCGGGATATGAACCAATGAGACTGAACCATTTCCCCTTTTAAAGGGTGAAACGACTTTCAAACATCACTCACGAATCCCTGGAAGAAGACCCCTAGAGGGTTGAAACGCGTTGGGCATCTACCACTAAACTCACACCGACACCGACAGACAGTACGGGCCGTGGAACTCTTGTGAGACCAGCCGAGCGGGGGTCACGTGACTCCCCTACCCGGAAGAAGCCAGCAGTGACGGAGAGAGACCCGAAGGAGAAGAGGTAAGCCGGTGAGGTGTTATCTGAGCCGATCAGCGGAGGAGGGGGGAGAGACGGGTCAAGTAGCTCAGGTCCCGGCGGACGGTGGGCAGTGACGGCTCGGAACAAGCCCACACTAGCCAATCGCCGCCAGATCAGTCCCTGTGGTGGCCGGATCTCCCATCACTGTCCGAACAAGGACAGAGGGGGGAATCCCTTCCCACGGGGCCTGGTCAGTCCGGTGCTCCCTGTCCCCTTACCCTCCCCGCACCAGGCGCACCTTGAACCCCGGGGAAACACCGCAATCACCGTAAGCCGGTACCATCAGTAGCTCGAGCCAATAGACAGCGGGACGCCGCTGACTACTCTATAAGTGACTTTCACTCCATAATACCATTTGGGACCAGCTGGGTTACAGCTAAACAGACCCACCGTTTTCCTTTACGGATATTTTTTCTAATTAACATATATTCATTTTTTCCTATTTTTATTTTTATTTTCATCTTGATTTTTATTTTAATTTTTATTTTCCATTCAAAACAAAACAAAAAAACCCCTCTTTTTTTCTTTTAGTCTTTTTCTTAGAATTAACTGGATACTGTACACCACCGAGATTACAGATATATCAATCTGGTTGTGCACCCCAGAACTTTGCTCCAGCATTGTACCATCCTCAATATTTATTACATCAATACCCAGGACATTTCTTTAACAGATCAATTTTAATTGATATTTCGCAATGCATGCACACCAAATATGCATTTGTTTTCTCTAATAATAAAACCAATTACCTTTTTGAAATTTCACGTGGTTTCACAGCATCATCATTTACATACCCACATAGGTTGAGCGCTACAAATCACAAATTGTTCCCGGGAAGTACAAAAGTTTGTTGGATACCCACGAAGACTAAGGTTGCATTTCACTGTTCTAGATGCATGTCCATCACAGGTAGAGGAAATTATCTCACAGATACCGGGTTCCCTACGAACTTAGGATGGACAGGACACTGGATTGATGGCTGGGATAGTCCCAGTAGAGATACGACATGCATAGAAATTTTTTTAGGGGGAGCAGACCTAGTAGACAATCACTTCCCCATAGTGCCCAATCCAGTTGTCAAATTTTATAAAATCCTCTTTGCCTCTACAAACTTATCTGTTACTAACCTCTATGTGATTTTTCTTCAAAGTTTCCCCTCATCCCTTACGTTCACCGACAGGAGGGAACAATACATGGGCCCGTTACAGTTCAAACGCCACATGCCTACTCGGTCCTTCAGAAGCGTTCCCTGCTGCCACAAATACTGCTACATTCACTGCAAAGAAAACTGTGCAGGAATTTGTGTGTAGATATGGTATCCCTAGAATAATTGACAGTGATAGGGGTACCCATTTTACAGGTGAAGTCTTTCAGGTCATGTGCAAACTGATGGGAATTAATAGCAAGCTGCATGCTCCGTACCGGTCACAGGCGAGTGCAAAGGTAGAGAGAGTGAACAGCACTATTAAGAACAAGCTGAGCAAATTAATGGCTGACACTGGATTGTTGTGGCCAGAGGCTTTGCCACTAGTGTTGTACAGCATCAGAACCACTCCCAGGTCTCCACTTAACTTATCACCCTTTGAAATTCTTTTTGGTTGACAACCTCATGTAATGATAGACCCCAGGATGATTTGAAATGCAATAATGAAGTGACTGTGAAATATTTGGTTGGGATGAGCCAGCAGCTGAGAAATCAACAAAGAAATCTAAAGCTGGTTATTCCTGACTTACCGAACAGTAATTGTCATGACACTGAGCCTGGGGATTATGTGATGATTCGAAATTTCTTGCACTCAGGTTGCCTCATAGACAGGTGGGAAGGACCATACCAAGCCTTGTTAACCAGTGTGTTCCAAGTGAACTGTGTGTTCAAAGAGTAAGGCAAATAGAACCTCGTATCACTAGAGTGTTTGTTCCGGGAAAGTTGAGAGGCAGGACTGTTGAAAGGCATCTGAGCATGGAGAGCAACAAGATCTAGGACGGTTGTCGCACCATTTTATTTTTTCACCTCCCCCTGCATTTTCCTTTCTTTTCTCCTTCTTATTTTCCTTCTTTCCCCTAACGAAATGGATCTATCACAAGAGACTGCGTTTCGGGTTCTGCTAGTAATTCTGTTTTTGATCAGGACAATTTGCTTTGGTGAGGGTCCCAGAGAGGTCGAGCAGGGATCTGGAATTAGTTCTGATGGCGAGTACGAATTTGCAGGATCTCAGGAGCAGCACATCACTCTAGTAAAGGCTGGTATCAGTAAGCGCTCTGGTAGTCATAGAGCTCGGAGGCACTGTGAAGTGATATTGTCTGATGAATATTGTATTTGTAGGAATTGTGAGAACATAGTAGAGGATGGGTGCATCCAGAGATGTCAGTCCAACCTTAATATCGACATGGACCGCCATCCGTTGAGTGATTACCACTCACTAGTGGGTAAGGTCTTAAACCAAACAGAATGCTGGGTGTGCTCACAGGTACCTCAAGGTCAGAGTAAGTCAGGATTAGTACCATACCCTTTAGCAATAGATGAGGTACTCGAATTACGGAGTGGGAGACCGGTGGAAAAGAAATTCAATATCTCCAGGCCCCCTAGTTTGAAGCTCCACCAGTATCATGTAGACAGGTCCTTATTGTGTTTTAATATTTCCAATTACCGAAAACCAGGAAATTGGGAAGTGACGTGGAATAACCAGACAATGACCTTTTCACACAGAGCAGATAGGATACCCATAGACTCTGATCTTGTACACCAAATAGCCAACAGTGGGAGGTATTTTCGGTATAGGTATACCCGTGGAAGCAAGACCATGTGTGTTGGGAAAGTATCGTCAGGGTATTGTACCCATATCATCCAGCCCGATACTTGTACTGAGCAAATGGGAGAACAAGGGATTGGTTTCTTTACTTGGAAAGTTTGCAATATGGTGGTTACATTTTGTCCCCTATGTTCTCCCAGATGATGCCTATTTCATATGTGGGAGGAAAGCGTACAAGTCGCTTTCCCTGAGCTCAGAGGGATTGTGTTATATTTGGGAGAGTACTACCGGAGGTCATGACCATAACCCATGATAAAATGAAAGACGTTCACCGCAGTGCTCAGGCTCCTTATACTCATACTCACTATGAACACATCATCAAGAGACACCTCATAGATAGAGCAGAGCACGCAGCCTCTGATTTGATCCACGAATCCACCGGGATTAAGTTCCTTCTCGCATTAGACATCACCCGTACTGCCAGAGGAACTATAAATTATAGGTATATCCATATGCTAGCGAACTTGATAGATAATATCACTGAGATGTATGATGACACCTTCAGGTATACGGGAAGGGAGTTACAAGCCTACAAGAAGGAACTGATCCAGCACAGGATGGTCCTTAATTACGTCACAGCCGTGAAAGGTGGGTACTGTGTTACTCTGGCAACTCAATATGGTGTGAAGTGCTGTACATATATTACAAACAGCACTGACGACCCCACGGAGATCATTGATCAGAAGATGGACGAGATCTTGCAGTTGAAGTGGGAGTTCAGGAGGAAGCACAACCTTACCTTAGCGACTGTAATGAACTGACCGGCTGAGTCTCATGGTTGAACCCATGCAAATGGTTCTCAGGTTTAGGAGAGTGGGCTCAAAATGTCATTATGGGTGTGGGGAAGTTTCTCCTTTGTATCCTGGGAGTCATCATAATTGTTGGTTTGATATTTAGGTGTGTTCAAATTCTAACGCGGCGCAAGCACGGCACAAATTTGATGAGTCTGAGGAGCGCGGGCGCTGTTATAGCAGCAGATTTAATTTATGATCCATCCATAGAGACAGCGTTATGATAAGGATTGCAAATTAATTTCATGGCCTGTTTCTTTCACCCGTTTTTCTTTGTCTCCCCCTCTGCTCAGATACATCCATCCGGAAAAGAGAAAAGACGTCAGCCCTACCCAAAATGTTTATGTGAATGTATTTTTATATGTGTCTTATCTTCATCTCTGCAACCTCCAGTTAATGGCACATATAGTCGACAGGTGATATCCAAATATACCAGCACTCACATATGTTCCCCCTCCATGTACATCAACTAAATGTGCCCCCCCATTTGTTGGACCGAAAAGAGCTCGGTAGTGTTTGTTGGCCCATTTACAGACCCTTAATACAGGATGAGAAGGATTTAATGTATACTTCGCAATACCTCAAAGCTTATTTAGAACACATACGGCACAATGATACATGCCCCTCAGACATGGATTCGTACATACATACTTTTACTATCCCACTAGGTCATACATTTCCCACCTCCAACTCTTCCCCGATCATCTATGCTCCTATATGTATATATTGTATAGATATTTTTCTGTTTAGTGATTAGTTAGTGGCAGTTATTCGTGACTGCCAAAGGGTGGACTGTCGAAGTCCAAAAATATTGCAGTACACACATCACGTACAAACTACACACAGATGGCCTCCGTGCGCGTACTTGTTCTGCCGTGCGTGCACATATTCGCAATTTGCGTATGGTCGCTCCCACGGTCCTGCGTATTAGCGCGTGGTATGGGTAATTACGGTAGAGTTTGTGATCGCATAGGAAAGCCATAAAAACACATTACATATTTAATCCAAATAGTGCACAATGTACACATAGTCTCCCTGCATCACACCAGCAAGTTACAATAGTTTAAATGGTATCAGAACAAAGGGATTCACCTTTACAGGATAGGAGGGGACAAAACTAGGTTATAAGGTGGTGTTTGGAATCCAGCTGTAGGGTATATTAAGAGCAATATTCCGGTGTTGGTTTGCAGAAGATCGCACGTTCCTGTGAATAGTTATGTGCAGGAGCAGAATATAAATATTAACTGTGTTTACTGTACATTTGGTATGCGGCGGGAACCCAGAGGAGACCACCTGCAAGTGCACCTGGAACAGACATCGCCCACCTATTCAAACCAACCTATGACCTCTCCTGTACTGTAAATGACCATCCCTGTGTCCAATGGACAAAGAGATTACAGTATCCATTGTGTTAGGTTTTGGAATATTGTATAAAAGAGCCAGCTGCATGCCCGGCCAGACACAGACTCTGAAGGTCATCTACCTTGATGACTGAGGACCAGACTGGGAAGCGCAGGCGAAAGCAAACACGTATGTACCATTGACTGTAGCCATTATTCTATGTATTGTATTGTTATTGTAACCCTGTTTCAGTAATTACATGTTGGTGTGTCGGAACCCGGCATTTTAAGTACAATCTGGTGTCGTGTCTCCTTTCCTTGCTAAGGTTGTAAGTGTATTACAGTCACACGTGCAGCTGCTAAGTGCTCATGGTGTATCTTTGGGTTTTAACGCACTGAGTGCACTTTGTACGGCCAGCGCGGCATTTGTACGCAAAGTACGTACACTGTACGGGGCCTGTACGCTAATGGTGTAAAAAGTACGTAGGCTAAGGATTGAGTACAGCGGCCGCAGAGGCTCCATTTAAAGTGTATTAAATGTAATTTTAAAGTAGTGCTTTTAGTCCTGTAAGTAAACCGACGTTAACAACACACACACATAACTGTGAGTCAGCTGTATGTATATATTTTTGAAGTGTTTTATGACATTACTAGCTCTTCCTATATCTGGGCAACGCATGGAATATTGCTGATCTGACTACATAATGTGGTGTTCCCTGATATAATATAATACAGGTTGAGTATCCCATATCCAAATATTCAGAAATACGGAATATTCCGAAAATACGGACTTTTTTGAGTTAGAGTAAGATAGTGAAATCTTTGTTTTTTGATGGATCAATGTACCCGAACTTTGTTTAATACACAAAGTTATTAATAATATTGTATTAAATGACCTTCAGGCTGTGTATATAAGGTGTATATGAAACATAAATGAATTGTGTGAATGTAGACACACTTTGTTTAATGCATAAAGTTATAAAAAATATTGGCTAAAATGACCTTCAGGCTGTGTGTATAAGGTGTATATGTAACATAAATGCATTCTGTGCTTAGATTTAGGTCCCATCACCATGATATCTCATTATGGTATCTAATTATTCCAAAATACGGAAAAATCCGATATCCAAAATACCTCTGGTCCCAAGCATTTTGGATAAGGGATACTCAACCTGTAGTCACATAATCAGCAATACTGTTTCATTCATGTGGTAACGCATTATTCCAAACAGAACTCTCTACATTTTACAGCCTTGAGGGTTGATGCAGAGACGTTTTGTTACCACATGTAATTACTGGGAAACTATTCATCTAATTAGTTTGTGACTTATCAACAAGCTTATATCTCTTCCCTCTGTGATACACGGTATATAGCTCCAGTGCACACAGAGAAGAAAATCTCTTTTTTGATCTCACAATAAAGTAGCACTGATACAGTGCAGTACACTTATACTCGCATGTTTATGTACATTTATACAAAACACAAAATATATAAAGGGATTGACACATGTGCTTTGTTTTTAAATCTTTATTCACAATTTATTCTTTATTCTTCATCACATTTAGTTTCTTTAGGATTTTAATACTTCACTCAAAAATTAATAAAGGACATATTTAAGTCCCAGGATAATATTAATAATCTTTTAATAGTAATCAAGGTTACGGGCATTCAAGCCTTTATTCAACATATTGCTGTGGATATACATTTCTGTTTACAATGACTACATCAAATAACTGATAATTGGGTTGAGTGCACCTTAAATATACCTGGTTTCTCCTTTCTATGGGAATTCGATCCTGTATCAGTCACAATCTTGTTCAGATCTTCCCCAAATAGTATATCTCCCTTAAAAAGGAGCACCTCCAAGGTCTTTTAGAGTCCAGGTCCACCGACCAGGACCGCAACCACAGAATCCGTTGAGCCAGAATGGACGCAGTAGATGCTTTCGCCGCCATAACACCGGCATCAGAGGTCGCCTCCTGAATGTAATGGGAGGCTGTGGTAATATACGATAAAAACTGTCTGGCATTATCAGGAAAATTTAGAGGTAGCTCTGCCTCAACTGCTTGAACCCAGGCTTCAATACCTTTTGCAGCCCAAGAGGCTGCCATAGTGGGTCTATGTACAGCACCTGCGAGAGTGTAAATAGACTTCAAGCAGCCCTCCACACACACATATACGTCGGTTCCTTCAGAGATGTGACGGTGGAGACAGGCACAGTAGATGACACCACAAGATGGGCTACATGTGAGTTCATTGGTGGAGGGGTTTCCCACTTGGTACTTAACTCTGCAGCGATAGGATAACGAGCTAGCATCTTTTTAGACAGGGAAATTTTCTTTCCTGGAGTATCCCAGGATTCCTGATGTAAGTCAATTAAATGGTCAGAATGTGGTAAGACTAATTTAGTAACCTTCTGATGTTTGAACTTATCAGGTTTGTTAGACGTATCTGGAGGGTCAGTCTCATCATCAATCTGAAGAATCGGTATAATAGCCTCCACTAGGTCAGGTACATCAACCTGTGTTGTAGCTTCCCCATCAGAAGCAGCTGTATCAGTGTCTGATGGATCAGTATATTCCCCATCTTCATCGGATTCCGAAACATGAGTGGATTGTGAGGAAGAAATGGCCCTCTTAGATGACCCTTTGGTCCTAGGAGGGCGAGGGTTAGGTGTTTGTGTAACCAAGGACTGATTTAATTGCTGTAACTGAGTTGACAGAATATCCGCCCATGGTAGATTAACTACAGGGACAATATGTGGCTGTAATGGCATGGGAGGTCCCACAGGGGGCGTAAATCTTGTTACCAGCGTAGTCAGCATATTAGAGAAAGCAGCCCAAGGTGGATCGTAGTGTGCCACCGTGGCTGCAGGCTGACTAGGGGGTGGAGTACCTGGACCCTCAGCTGAAATATTTTCCTCAGGTAAAACTGTGGCATCAGCACTGCATGAGGCAGGAGCGTCCACGGAATTCCCGCCCTGTGTAGCAGACATTATTTGGAAACGTAGCCTTAGGGCGTAGTAGTAGAATATAGCCAGACAAACACAGTACCAGACAAAAAAAACCCTGTGTAATGTGACTGCAAATGCAGAGCACAAAACAGAGGATTTAAGCGGTATAGGGTGACTGAAAATACACAGAGAAAAATATACGTTATGGTAAGAACTTACTGTTGATTACGGTATTTCTCCTATGTCCACAGGTGTCCACAGGATAACATTGGGATATGCTGGAGCGTCAGCGGATAGGCACCAAATCGATCACGAGCTTTGTGGCCTCCCAGGATGCACCGGACTCGTCCTTATAATCCCGCCCACTGACTCAGTCAAATCAGTTGTTTCCAAAACATTTAGGCAGGAGCATTATGTAGAACCCTATTCAGGCGAGAAGAACACACATGCACACCCTTCCATGCAAGAGGGAAGAGGTTAGTGAGTATAAAGATTCTCAAATCAGGTGCGTCAGGGTGGGATCCCTGTGGAAACCTGTGGGCATAGGAGAAATACCGTTATCAACGGTAAGTTCTTACCATAACGTATATTTCTCCGGCTGCGTCCACAGGTTATCCACAGGATAACATTGGGATTTCCCAAAGCAAATATATAGTGGTGGGGACGCTCCTGATTGGACAGAACCTTTCGCCCGAATTCAACGTCATGAGAGGCAAAGGTATCCAAGGCATAATGTCTAATGAATGTGTTAATGGAAGACCATGTGGCTGCCTTACATATCTGTTCTGCTGAAGCACCATGTTGTGCTGCCCATGAAGGACCTACCTTACGTGTAGAGTGAGCAGAGACATTAGCCGAAACAGGGAGATCAGCTCGAGAATATGCTTCTCAAATCGTCATTCGAAGCCATCTTGCTAGCGTCTGTTTAGTAGCACGCCATCCCCTCTTATGAAATCCGTAGAGAATGAAAAGAGAATCTGTCTTTCTGATGGCACTGGTACGATCTATGTAGTTTCTTAATGCACGGACTACGTCCAGCGACGCTTCTCCCGCAGAAAGTCCCGATACCTGAAAAGCCGGGACTACAATTTCTTCATTAAGGTGAAACTTTGATCCCACCTTTGAAAGATAACCAGACTTAGTTCTGAGAACTGCTTTATCTGGATAAAAACTCAGAAAAGGAGGCTTACACGATAGTGCTCCTAAATCTGATACTCTTCTAGCTGATGCCCTAGTCAGTAGGAAGAGTACTTTCCCAGCATCCCAGTAAGTTGTACTGCATTGGCTGATTATGTCAAATGAATATCATGATTGAATAGTCTAGGTATGATTCGTGGAACTACACATCCCAGCAAGTTGTACTGCATTGGCTGATTATGTCAAATGAATATCATGATTGAATAGTCTAGGTATGATTCGTGGAACTACACATCCCAGCAAGTTGTACTGCATTGGCTGATTATGTCAAATGAATATCATGATTGAATAGTCTAGGTATATTGAAAAAGCGAGTTTTTTTGTTGTTTTTGTTTGTTGTTCTCTTTGTAAAGATATAGTTGGCTGCCTTATTGGTATGTAATGTCTGTTTTTCTAAGCTAATTTATGGCCTTAGCTTAAAGGGGGGGTTGTATTGGGTGGAGTTTGCAATCATTGCATTCACATGGATATTGTTCCTATTTGAAGTCTAGTATACGGCTGGATAGCCATCGGCTGGTCGTGCTTCCATAGAAGTGCTGACATAAAAGTGTTATTATAAAAATAGCGTTATACCTGCGTAAAACCGAAGGAAAACAGAAGGGAAACATCAACACACCAACACTACCGCAAAAGGACTGCTTTAATGCCTCAAAAGTATGTAATTCATCTTATGCATATTATCTGTTTTTAAAAACCTATGAAAAGGCATCCCCAATCTGCTCACTACAGTTCTCTCTTAGGCAAACTTATGTATGTTTCTTGATGTAATAATTTCTTGTAAATGTCATTGCATGTGTGGGGAAGTTGCTCGGTGAAACATTTTATTATTGCATACTGACCGGTGTTTACCTCCTTTGAACATTTACCATTGTGGTCAGGTGTACTATATCTTTATATTTAGTAAGGTGTAGTCATGGTGTAAAGGACAGAGTATGATTACCGATTAGTAAAAGAAAACAAATACTGAGCAACATCCCCAAACAGGTCATTTCAACTTTAAACTTGTCATTTATTTTGTACGCTCTGGACATGGCTACTAATAGCAAATGCACAGACAAAATTCTTAAAGCTATGTGTGCAAATGCTAGGAGCTTAGGAGACAAAATTCCAGAGCTAATTGCAATAATGACAAGGGATAACCTGGATTTTGTGGCAATTACAGAGTCTTGGTGCAATGAGAATCATGACTGGGTCTTAGCTATACCAGGATACAATTTATTTAGGAAAGATAGAATAAGAAGAATAGGAGGAGGGGAAGCAATGTATGTGAAAAAAAGCATAAATGCTACTTTAATACAAAATATTGAAGCCAAAACTGAGGCCCTTTGGGTCACCATAGAAACTGGGAAGAAGGACATTATTCGCATTGGGGTGATCTATAGACCACCAGGCCAGGGGCAGGATTTGGACAGGAACCTATTGTTGGATATCTCTAAATGGCTTTTAAGGGAGAAGTCATAATCATGGGAGACTTTAATTTACCTGATGTAAATTGGGAGGGGTCTTTTGCAAGTTCAGCTACAAGTGGCAAATTTTTACATTCCTTACAGGGAGCATCTCTCAAGCAATTGGTGAGGGAGCCCACTCGCAAAGACTCAATATTAGATCTAATTCTTACAAATGGTGATAGGATATTTGATATATATGTGGGTGAGCACCTGGGATCCAGTGATCATCAAGCAGTATGGTTTAGTATAAAGACAGGATCCAACTCATGTCACACAAAAACAAAGGTGTTGGATTTTAGAAATGCTGACTTTGCAAAAATGGGGAGATGTTTAAGTGATTCATTGGCAGACTGGAGGAACTTGGAAGGAGTGCAGGAGAGGTGGAAAAAACTGAAAAGTGCAATGCTAAGTGCAACAGACCTTTGTATCAAAATGGTTAGGAAAAGCACCAGGAAAAGGAAGCCAGTGTGGTTCACAAAAGAAGTATCAACTAGTGTGAAAGCAAAAAAGATGGCTTTTAGGAAATACAAACAGACTCAAAATAATAACGACAAAGAGGTGTATCTGGACAGACTGAAGGATGCTAAGAAAGTGATCAGACGTGCAAAGGCAGAAGCTGAGGAGAAAATGGCCCAGTCAGTAGATAAAGGGGGCAAAACTTTTTTTAAGTATATAAGTGAAAGGAGAAAATCAAATGGAGGAATAATAAGACTTAAGACAGAGAGTGGGCATTTGGTGGAGGGAGACAAGGCAATAGCAGATCACCTAAATAATTATTTTTGCTCAGTATTTACTACAGAAGAAGGGATGGGGCCACAGTTAAGTTGCAAGGACATTCATAAAAATAAGGTAGATGAAAATACATTTACAGAGGAGAAGGTCCTAACAGAACTTTCAAAACTAAAAGTGGATAAATCAATGGGACCAGATGGGATACACCCAAGGATACTCAAAGAGCTAAAAGATGTGCTGGTTACACCTTTAACAGAATTATTTAACCAGTCACTAAATACAGGTGCTATTCCAGAGGACTGGAAAAGAGCAAATGTAGTTCCACTGCACAAAAGTGGAAGCAAGGAAGAAGCAAGTAACTACAGACCAGTAAGCCTTACATCAGTAGTAGGGAAAGTAATGGAAAAACTATTAAAAGAAAGAGTAGTGGAATATCTTAAATCAAACAACTTACAGGATCCAAAACAGCATGGATTTACTGGTGGAAGATCATGCCAAACAAATCTTATTGACTTTTTTGACTCTGTGATGAAAATAATAGATCAAGGGGGAGCTGTAGATGTAGCATATCTAGACTTTAGTAAGGCATTTGACACTGTCCCACATCGCAGACTGCTAAATAAACTTGAAAGCCCGGGGGTGGATTATAAATCAGTTAAATGGATAAGAACCTGGTTGCAGGATAGGAAACAGACAGTCGTAGTTAATGGAGTGCAATCTATGGTGGGAAATGTTACCAGTGGAGTACCCCAGGGATCTGTACTTGGTCCAGTTCTCTTTAATATCTTTGTTGGTGACATTGCAGATGGTATTGAAGGGAAGATATGCCTTTTTGCAGATGATACAAAGATATGCAACAGGGTAGACACACCGGGAGGGGTCAAACAAATGATTAATGACCTAGGTAGGCTTGAGAAATGGTCAAGAACGTGGCAACTACAGTTTAATGCTAAAAAATGCAAAATCATGCACTTGGGTCTCAAAAACCCAAAGGCTAAGTATAGTATCAAGGGTACTATAATGGAAACTACTGAGGAGGAAAGAGATTTAGGAGTCACTATTTCAAGTGACTTGAAGGCAGGAAAGCAATGCAACAAAGCAATGAGAAAGGCAAGTCAGATGCTTGGTTGCATAGGGAGAGGAATCAGTAGCAGGAAAAAAGAAGTGATAATGCCACTGTATAGGTCATTGGTACGGCCCCATCTGGAATACTGTGTCCAGTTCTGGAGACCCTATCTCCAGAAGGATATAAATACATTAGAGAGTGTACAAAGAAGGACAACTAAAATGGTGCATGGCCTACATCACAAAACTTACCCGGAAAGGCTAAAAGATCTTAACATGTATAGTTTGGAGGAGAGAAGGGAAAGGGGGGACATGATAGAAACTTTCAAATATATCAAGTGTCTTAACAAAGTTCAGGAGGGAAACATTCTTCAAAGGAAAAGAAGTATTAGAACTCGAGGGCATACATTGAGACTGGAGGGGGGGAGGTTCAGGGGAAATTTAAGGAAAAATTACTTCACAGAAAGGGTAGTGGATAAGTGGAATAGCCTCCCATCAGAGGTGGTAGAGGCTAAGAGTGTAGGGCAATTTAAACATGCTTGGGACAGGCATATGAATATCCTTACAAAGAATTAAGGTTAAAAAAGGGTTGAGATTGCCTAAAGGATAAAATTAAAAAGGGGCAGACTAGATGGGCCAAGTGGTTCTTATCTGCCGTCAAATTCTATGTTTCTATGTTTCTATGTTACTTTAGCTGTTAACCATTTAAGATCCACTTTTTTTAGTGATTCAAACGGAGCCCCTTGAAGGGCTTTGAGAACCAGACTTAGATCCCATGGCACTGCAGGAGGAACAAAAGGTGGTTGAATGCGCAGCATTCCCTGGAAAAAAGTATGCACATCTTGTAAAGTAGCAATTTTCTTTTGAAACCATACAGTCAATGCTGAAACTTGAACTCTCAAGGAAGCCACCTTCAAACCCTTATCCATTCCTGCCTGAAGGAAATCTAAGATTCTGGATACTCTGAAAGATTTTGTATTCATAATTCTTTCACTGCACCACTGAATATAGGTTCGCCATATTGGGTGATAAACGCGAGCAGAGGAGGGTTTCCTTGCTCTAAGCATTGTTTGGATTACCTGTTGTGAAAAGCCTCTTGATTTTAGGATAGAGGTTTCAACAGCCACGCCGTCAAAGACAGCCGATCCAAATGCCTGTGACAATAGGGACCCTGCATTAGTAGATCTGGACGTTGAGGGAACAGAATTGGCGCATCCATCGACATCCTCTGCAGATCTATGTACCAATGCCGGAGCTATTAGAATCACGGCACCCTTTGCCTGCTTTATTTTCCTCACCACCCTGGGTAGCAGGGAGATTGGAGGAAACAGATAAGCCAGCTGAAAGTCCCATTTCACTGACAGTGCGTCCACCAGGATCGCTCCGGGGTCTTTTATTCTTGATCCGTATGCCAGAACTTTGTGGTTCAGACGGGATGCCATGAGATCTATCTCTGGCAACCCCCACTTGTCTACTAGTGTCTGAAATACTTCCTGGTGTAAAGCCCATTCGGTTTCTTGAATGGTGTGCTGACTGAGAAAGTCCGCTTCCCAGTTTAGGACTCCTGGAACGAACACTGCAGACAATGCTGGAAGATGGAGTTCTGCCCATTTTAGTATGTGACTTACCTCCTTCATTGCTTTTTGGCTGCGAGTTCCTCCCTGATGGTTGAGGTACGCTACTGCCGTTGCATTGTCTGAGCGGATCTGGACTGGTTTTCCTTGCAGAATGTCCTTTGCCTGAATCTGTGCCATGTATATGGCTTTTAGTTCCAACAAATTTATTGTCAGGCAACTTTCCTCTTTGGTCCATTGTCCCTGGACCATAATTTTCCGGACACCGCTCCCCAGTCCCGAAGACTGGCATCCGTTGTCAGGATCTCCCAATCTGATATCCAAAAGGGTCTCCCCTTGTCTAGATGGGATGTCTGTAGCCACCAGGCTAACGACCTCTTTACTTTTACTGGAAGTACCATCATTTGTTTCTTTATTGTCTGATGTACTCCATTCCATCTGGTCAGAATCAGATGTTGCAAAGGTCTTGAGTGGAATTGTGCATATTCCACCATGTCGAATGTTGACACCATCAACCCCATCACTCGCATTGCAGTGTGAACTGATATTGGCCCTCATTCCGAGTTGATCGGTCGCAAGGCGAATTTAGCAGAGTCACACACGCTAAGCCGCCGCCTACTGGGAGTGTATCTTAGCATCTTAAAATTGCGACCGATGTATTCGCAATATTACGATCACAAACTACTTAGCAGTTTTAGAGTAGCTCCACACTTACTCTGCCTGTGCGATCAGTTCAGTGCTTGTCGTTCCTGGTTTGACGTCACAAACACACCCAGCGTTCGCCCAACCACTCCCCCGTTTCTCCGGCCACTCCTGCGTTTTTTCCGGAAACGGTAGCGTTTTCATCCACACGCCCATAAAACGCCGTGTTTCCGCCCAGTAACACCCATTTCCTGTCAATCACATTACGATCGCCGGAGCGAGGAAAAAGCCGTGAGTAAAAATACTATCTTCATAGCAAAGATACTTGGCGCAGTCGCAGTGCGAATATTGCGCATGCGCACTAAGCGGAATTTCACTGCGATGCGATGAAAAATACAGAGCGAACGACCCGGAATGAGGGCCATTGTTTGTCTGTGCAACAATTCCCGAGTTATTAACTGCACCTTGGATATTTTTTCCACAGGTAAAATTATTTTCTGCAGACCTGAATCCAATACAGCCCCTAAGTGAATCATCCGTTGTGACGGAATCAGAGACGACTTTGCCCAATTTATGAGCCATCCATGCTTCTGTAGACAAGTTATTGTCTGTTGGAGATGGCTCAAGAGCAATTCCTGGGATTGTGCCAGGATTAAAAGATCATTGAGATATGGAAAAATCCTTATCCCCTGCTTGCGGAGATAAGCTGCCATAACCACCATGATCTTGGTAAATACTCTGGGGGCTGTGGCCAACCCAAAGGGTAAAGCCTGGAATTGAAAATGTTGCTGGAGGATAGCGAAATTGAGGTAACCCTGATGAGACAAGGCTATCGGCACATGCAGGTAAGCATCTTGCATATCCAGAGATACCATGTAATCCCCTCGTTCCAGGCCAAAATTATGGAACGTAGTGTTCCCATACGGAACCTTGGGACCCAAATGTATTTGTTTAACATTTTGAGATTGAGGATGGGTCGAAAGGACCCATTTGGCTTCTGGACCAAAAATAGGTTGGAGTAAAACCCCTTCCCCCATTGTTCCAGAAGTACTGGGACAATTACTCCTGACTGAAGCAATTTGTGAACTGCTTCTTACAGTGCCCTGGCCTTCGTCTCTATGTGAGACGGGCTGATGCAAAAAAACCTTCGAGGAGGCTGCTTTTTGAATGGGAAACATATCCCCGAGATACCACTCCTTGCACCCAAGCGTCTGTTGTCGACCGCTGCCATATGTGTGCAAACTGAAGAAGACGGCCCCCTACCTTGGAGTCCCCCAATGGAGGCCCGCACCCACAGGCTGATGGTTTCTGTTCTGGTTTGGAAGTTGGCTCTCTAGTTGCCCACTGCTTCCTTGTTTTACCAGATTTATTGTGCTGAGTTTGTTTAAACTCATTTTTACCTTTTGCTTTACCTTGCCACTGAAATGGCCTAAAACCTGAACCCTTAGGCATAGGAGTATAACTGGCAGGAAGTTTAACCTTCTTGGATTCAGCTTCTGACTCCAGAATATCTGTCAATTCCTTACCAAAGAGAATGTTCCCAAAAAAGGCAAAGCTTCCAGAACCTTTTTGGATTCTGAATCAGCTTTTATGTACGTAGCCAAATTGCTCTGCGAGCAGCTACCGTTAAGGCTGATGCTTTGGAAGCAATCACATCCATATCCATTGCTACTTCTTCTAAATATAGTGCAGCCTGTTTCATATGAGCTATATGAGACTCCCGCTCCCTAGTAGGTGCTAAAAGCCCTTTCTCTAATTATTCAGCCCATTCAACTTCCGCTTTTGCCATCCAGGCTGAGGCCATAGCAGGCCTTATGACTGCCCGACAGAGAAAATATGTTTTTCAAAAAACCATCCACTCTTCTGTCTGTGACATCATTTAATGATGTTGATGGCAAGGGTAGAATAGATTTTCGCACAAGACGAATGACGTGCGCATCTACTTTAGGAGGCACTTCTCTTTTTAAACCGTCCCCAGTTGGAAAAGGGTAGTAAGAATCCCATTTTCTTGGAATTCTATATTCCTTGTTGGGCGTAGCCCAAGGTTCCTCCATAATTTCTGTCAGTTCTTCTGACCCTGGAAACTCAACCCTCACTGTTTTTGGACGTTTAAACACAGGTGCTTTAGTTTTAACTACTGGCTCCACTGAATCTTCTAGAGACAGAATAGCCTTCATTGCTCCAATCAACTCAGCTATATCTTCTGAGCTGAAACCCTCTATTTGTTCTTCATAAGGTGAAGTAGAGTATATGGAGTCATCATCTGTTGTATCATCCTGTGTAGCCTGTTCGTTAGATTATATATTTACTGTCACACGCCATAGGCGGCGTTCACCGTGCTTACCCCTGCGTGCCTGCTGGTCTGTGTTGCGGCCTCCGCCTTCAGTGGTCCACGGGCTCCAGCGTCTGGCTGGCGCGGCTCCCGGCGGTTCCCCGGGGCAGGGGCGCCGCCATGACACCCGGCATCACGTGGGCGGGGAGCAGGTGACGTCATCAAACTGTTCCGCCAATCCAGCGGAGGCGCGAGATTCAAAGTCAGACGCCGGGCAGAGCCTCGGCGCCTGAGTATCGTCTTTTCCCCTGACGTGGATGCCAGTGCTCCTGTTTCTGATGGATCTCTCTGCAGTCGTACCCCAGTGTCTCCGGCACTTCCAGGTGCCAGTTGCTGCACAGTTCAGCGTATACTGCGGCTGGTGTGTTCCTCTGCAATCCAGTCACCAGTGCTTCTTGGAGTCAGCGTGTGCTGCGGGCTAACCACCGCTCCCAAGTTTTGCAAGTTGCCAGTGTCTTTAACCACCGCTCTCAAGTTCTACAAATCATCAGTGTCTTTAATCACCGCTCTCAAGTTCTACAAGTCATCAGTGTCTTTAATCACCGCTCTCAAGTCAAACAAATCATCAGTGTCTTTAACCAACGCTCTCAAGTCATACAAATCATCAGTGTCTTTAACCACCATTCTCAAGTTCTACAAATCATCAGTGTCTTTAACCACCGCTCTCAAGTTCTATAAATCATCAGTATCTTCAGTCACCGCTCTCAAGTTATACAAAACATCAGTGTCTTTAACCACCACTCACAAGTGTTCCAAATCATCAGAGTCTTTAATCACCGTTCACCAGCTCTTCAAATCACCAGTATCTTTAAAAACATCACTTACAAGTTCTTCAGTCATTATTATCTTGTACCAACACTCACAAGTACTTCTTTTCCTGGAATCCTTAGCATTGCTTACAAGTTCCCCTATAGGCCTGGACATTTCCCCATACGTTCCTTCTCTGCTATGTGACATTGTGTTGCTCTCTTCCTGCAATAAAGTTCCTTAATATTTTCACCAAGCTTTACTGTCAAAGTCCTGTATGAGGAAGACCTATATTAAGCCATCCCTGTTCCGACCCAACTGTGGTTCCTCTCCCCTACCATCGGGAGAACCCCCAAGTTCACAACACCCCCAGCCTAGGTCGGAGACAGTATACTCAGGCCACATGGACCAGGGGGATCGGAGCCCAGAGGCAAGTGCCATCCAGGACTTGATTTCTTGAGTACAAAGTCAGGAAGCAGCACAGGGCCAGGTGATGCATTATCTCCAGGAACTATCTGGCCGGCTGGATCAAATTCAGACTTCTCTGGCTTCAGTAGTACCGGCCCCAGCTCCAGTGGTTGTCTCTAGTAATGTTCCATCCTCCTCTGGAATCAGGTCACGTCTTCAGCTCCCTACTCCTTCTCGCTATAATGGGAATCCAAAGAATTGCTGTGGTTTTCTCAATCAGTGCGAGGTACATTTTGAACTTCTTTCATATAACTTCCCTACTGATCGGTCCAAGGTGGCATACATTATTTCTTTGCTCGAGGGTACAGCGTTGGATTGGGTGTCTCCGTTATGGGAGCGATCTGATCCATTGGTTTCTAGTTACACCAATTTCATTATGTCATTCCGGAGGATCTTTAATGAGCCAGGCAGGACGACCGCTGCCTCTGCAGACTTGCTTCGTGTCCGACAAGGCTCTCGTTCAGTGGGACAGTATGTGATTAATTTTCAGACCATAGCCTCAGAACTGCGTTGGAATAATGATGCCCTTCGGCCTGCCTTTTGGAACGGGCTCTCCGATCGTCTAAAGGACGAGTTGGTCACTAGAGATTTGCCGGATTCTTTAGAACAGTTGATCTCGCTCTGTGTAAAGGGGGATCTTCGCATGCAGGAACGAGGTGGCGAACGTAGTCGGTCAGATTGATCAAGGGTTCGATCTTTTCCGTCTAAGCAAACGGTTATTCCAAGTCCTGATGAACCCATGCAGATTAATCGATCTCGGCTGTCCCCAGAAGAACGTCAGCGTCGTCGTGAGGGTAGACTCTGCCTCTACTGTGGAGCCGCGGATCATTTTCTCAAGTTTTGCAAGTCTCGTCCGGGAAACGGGCAGTCCTAGCTTGTTCCGGAGGAGTCGAGCTAGGGGTTTCTTCTAAACGTTCTCCGTCAGTGGACTGTTTACTCTCCGTGTCTCTGTTCTCCGAGTCAATAGCCAAACCCGTTAAGGCTCTGCTGGACTCAGGGGCTGCAGGAAATTTTATCTCCCTTTCCTGTGCTCAGAATCTGGGTTTTCAGCTACGGTCGGTCGAACGACCTATTACGTTGACTGCTATAAATGGTACCCAAATTTCTAACTATCTGATTTCAAGTTGTACAGTACCAATCAAACTGCAAGTGGGAGCTCTGCATCAAGAACATCTGGAGTTCCTAGTGATTCGGGAGATTCCCCACGATCTGGTTCTTGGCCTTCCTTGGCTTAAACTTCACAACCCTCACGTCGACTGGAGTTCGACACAAATAACATCTTGGAGTCCTTTTTGTCATTCAAATTGTGTCACCCCTGTCTATCCGCTCCGTGTATCTTCCAAGTCAGATGAAGGGCTCATTCCGGAGGCCTTTCGGGAATTTTCTGATGTGTTCTCGGAGCAAGCGGCCAATCTGCTACCACCGTATAGACCCTGGGACTGTCCCATTGAGCTCATTCCGGGGAAAATGCCACCTCGGGGTCGCACTTATCCCTTATCATTACCTGAGACCCAAGCTATGTTGGACTATATCAAGTCTAATCTGCAGAAAGGATTCATCCGCCCCTCTACCTCCCCGGCGGGGGCGGGTTTCTTTGTTGTGAAGAAGAAGGACGGAGGGCTAAGACCATGTATTGACTATCGTGGTCTAAATGATGTCACCATTAAGAATAAGTATCCTTTGCCGCTCATTACGGAGCTCTTTGATAGAGTTCGCGGAGCCCGAGTTTTCACCAAGCTTGATTTAAGGGGAGCTTATAATTTGATACGTATCCGACGGGGAGACGAATGGAAGACGGCCTTCAATACCAGGGACGGGCATTACGAGTACCTGGTAATGCCGTTTGGCCTCAGCAACGCCCCTGCCGTCTTCCAGGGATTCATTAACGAAGTCTTTCGGGATATGCTATACCTAAGTGTCGTGGTATATTTGGATGACATTCTGATATTTTCTAAAAATCTCACAGAGCACAGAATACAGGTCAAAGAGGTACTTCTTCGATTACGAGAGAATCATCTTTATGGCAAGATTTCCAAATGTACCTTTGAGGTTTCTTCTATTCCATTTCTTGGTTACATCATTTCGGGCATGGAGCTTCGTATGGATCCAGAGAAACTCACTGCCATCCGGGACTGGACTCAGCCTCTTTCTTTGAAAGCAGTACAACGATTTCTGGGCTTTGCAAATTACTACCGGAAATTCATAAAGGGATTCTCTACCATCGTGGCACCTATTACTGCCCTAACTAAGAAGGGTTCTGACCCAAGTCATTGGTCCTCCGAAGCTGTAGCAGCGTTCGCTCAGTTAAAGGCAGCCTTTATGTCCGCTCCAGTACTTCAGCAACCAAATTTTTCAAAACCATTCTTTTTGGAGGTTGATGCTTCCACGGTAGGCATAGGTGCGGTGCTTTCGCAGTACGCTCCAGATGGGAAGTTACATCCATGTGGTTTCCATTCTCGCAAATTCTCTCCTGCGGAAAATAATTACACCATTGGAGACAAAGAACTTTTGGCAATAAAATCTGCCTTGGAGGAATGGAGATATCTTTTGGAAGGTGCTAAACACCTAATTACAATTTTCACTGATCATAAGAATTTGCTGTACCTCAAGACGGCCCAGTGCTTGAATCCCCGTCAAGCTAGATGGGCGCTCTTCTTTACTCGGTTTTCGTTTGTCATTAAGTACCGGGCTGGGACTTTTAACACCAAGGCTGATGCTTTATCCCGTTCCTTAACAGCTTCGGATGAGGAGAATTCCATTGAGAAGGCTTTGATTCTCAGTCCAGTTTCTATGTCGGCGGCTCCCACCGCTCTGGGTCCTCCTCCTGGGAGAATGTCTGTGCCAGCTAAATTTCGACCAAGGTTGTTGCAGTGGGGTCATATTTCCAAGTTTTCCGGTCATCCTGGAGTTCAAAAGATGTGGGAGTTTCTACGAAGGTCTTACTGGTGGGACACTATGAAGAAGGATATTCAAGATTATGTCAACTCATGTCCTCAGTGTGCTCAGCACAAAATTCCTCGTTTGCCTCCTGCGGGGTTGTTGCATCCACTGTCTATTCCTCAGAGGTCTTGGACCCATATCTCTATGGGCTTTGTCACTGAATTGCCCCTCTCCAAGGGTCACAATACTGTCTGGGTAATTACCGACCGTTTCTCTAAGATGGCACATTTTGTACCTTTGACCGGGTTACCATCAGCTCCCAAGTTGGCTTTGTTATTTATCCGAGAACATTTCCGCCTGCACGGCTTACCTCAGAAAATCGTCTCTGACCGGGGGGTACAATTCACGGCAAGATTCTGGAGAGCTCTCTGTACGGCCTTACAAATAAAACTCAAGCTTTCATCCGCTTACCATCCACAGACCAACGGGCAAACTGAACGCGTCAATCAAGATTTAGAGACGTTTCTCCGTGTTTATCTCTCTCCCTCGCAAGATGATTGGGTGGAACTGTTGCCATGGGCCGAGTTTGCCCATAATCATCTGTACCACTCTTCGACTGTTGAGTCCCCATTTTTCATTAATTATGGGTTCCATCCTCAAGTTCCTGAATTACCCATTTGTCCTCCGGAGGATGTTCCTGCTGCAGCCTCTACTCTTCGGCACTTCAGTCAAATTTGGAGTCGAGTTCATGCTAATCTCAAGAGAGTCTCCGGCCGCTATAAGTTCTTTGCGGATAGGAAGCGACGAGCAGCTCCCCAATACAAGGTTGGTGACGGGGTATGGCTCTCCACCCGCAACCTCCGGTTAAGGGTGCCCACTATGAAGTTCGCCCAAAAGTTTATAGGTCCTTACCCCATGTTACAAGTCCTGAATCCGGTTGTCTGCAAATTGGGATTGCCTTCCCACCTCCGGATACCAAACTCCTTGTTTCTTTCCTTCGCCCCCTTATTTTAAACCGGTTCCATTTAAAGTCCCCGAGGCCAACCTCTGCAGAGTCTGAAGCTGGAACGTACTTTGAAATCAAAGCTATTCTTGACTCTCGTTATCTTCACAAGAATCTACAGTATTTAGTAGAGTGGAAAGGTTTTGGCCCCGAGGAGAGGAGCTGGGTCAAGGCTACTGAAGTTATGGCTCCCCGACTGGTGCGTATTTTCCATTCCAGACATCCAACAAAACCTGGAAAGTGTCCGGGGGCCACTCCTGGAGGAGGGGGTACTGTCACACGCCATAGGCGGCATTCACCGCGCTTACCCCTGCGTGCCTGCTGGTCTGTGTTGCGGCCTCCGCCTTCAGTGGTCCACGGGCTCTAGCGTCTGGCTGGCGTGGCTCCCGGCGGTTCCCCGGGGCAGGGGCGCCGCCATGACACCCGGCATCACGTGGGCGGGGAGCAGGTGACGTCATCAGACTGTACCGCCAATCCAGCAGAGGCGCGAGATTCAAAGTCAGACGCCGGGCAGAGCCTCGGCGCCTGAGTATCGTCTTTTCCCCTGACGTGGATGCCAGTGCTCCTGTTCCTGATGGATCTCTCTGCAGTCGTACCCCAGTGTCTCCGGCACTTCCAGGTGCCAGTTGCTGCACAGTTCAGCGTATACTGCGGCTGGTGTGTTCCTCTGCAATCCAGTCACCAGTGCTTCTTGGAGTCAGTGTGTGCTGCGGGCTAACCAACGCTCCCAAGTTTTGCATGTTGCCAGTGTCTTTAACCACTGCTCTCAAGTTCTACAAATCATCAGTGTCTTTAATCACCGCTCTCAAGTCATACAAATCATCAGTGTCTTTAACCACCGTTCTCAAGTTCTACAAGTCATCAGTGTCTTTAATCACCGCTCTCAAGTCAAACAAATCATCAGTGTCTTTAACCAACGCTCTCAAGTCATACAAATCATCTGTGTCTTTAACCACCATTCTCAAGTTCTACAAATCATCAGTGTCTTTAACCACCACTCCCAAGTTCTATAAATCATCAGTATCTTCAGTCACCGCTCTCAAGTTATACAAAACATCAGTGTCTTTAACCACCGCTCACAAGTGTTCCAAATCATCAGAGTCTTTAATCACCGTTCACCAGCATTTCAAATCACCAGTATCTTTAAAAACATCACTTACAAGTTCTTCATTCATTGTTATCTTGTACCAACACTCACAAGTACTTCTGTTCCTGGAATCCTTAGCATTGCTTACAAGTTCTCCTATAGGCCTGGACATTTCCCCATACGTTCCTTCTCTGCTATGTGACATTGTGCTACTCTCTTCCTGCAATAAAGTTCTTTAATATTTTCAGCAAGCTTTACTGTCAGAGTCCTGTATGAGGAAGACCTATATTAAGCCATCCCTGTTCCGACCCAAATGTGGTTCCTCTCCCCTACCATCGGGAGAACCCCCGAGTTCACAACACCCCCAGCCTAGGTTGGTGACATTTACCCTTGGTTTATCAGCTTGTTGACTTGTAGAAGCTGTAGGGACTATACCATAGGATGGGAGCTGCATGCATGGGTTAATCGTGTACCCTATTCCTGCGGTTGGAGCTGCAGGGGCCAACCTGTCAGCTATACTGGATAAAGTCTGTGCAAATAAGGCCCAAGGTGGATCTATTTGTTGTTGAACAGGGATCTGTCTTGCAGTCTGCTGAAATGAAAAACAATTTGCACACAACCCATTATTTCCTAAGGATTGAGTTATTAACCCCACCTTGCAGGATAAACATGTTTTGAGTTTTGGTGTTACTGTTGTAAGCTCTTAGACATGATAAATAATCAACTCTTTCAGTTACTACACCATCTGTGACTGAAAACACTTTATATTGCATAAAAAGTGATAACAATCCAATCCCAACCCAAGCACCAGCATTGAGGTTCAGAAAAAACACTGACAAACATATATAAAGTCAGCAATCACACTAGCAGTCAGCCACATGATATTATTAGTCATATGAGCATATTATCAACTACAAACGCATTTCAAGTATGTAGGCGTACATATACTGTTATCTGTACTATACAGTCATCTTCTTGTATTCAGACACAATTGCGGAGAAAACCACAGCATTGTACAAAACTCATATGCAATAGGCACTAAACTTAACTATTCGTACTAACACAGTAGATAGAAATTTAGTGCTGTATAACCCTTACTTTGTAGAGTGGGATACAGGGAGACTCACCCCACTTCCAGGATCGATCAATACGTTAGCAAACCACTGAGTGGATCCAGACGCTACTAGTGTACACTGCCGCTACGGTATTTTTATTGGACACAGACGCTCAGTGAACGTTTTAATGTATGCAGACGCTCATGTCTGCGACCCAGTCTCTTAGCGGTAATCTTAGTGTATACAGACGCAGCAGCCCATGCTGCGACCGAGTCCCCTCGTGGTAGCGTCTGAGACAGAAGTGAGGCAATCAGTTCATGGCAGGAGACGCACGGTAACTGGTCATGAACTGGGGGGAGGGGCGACCAGTAGAGCGTCTGACTCCCCACTGCTGACATCAACTCTAGGGATCGCGGCCTCAAACTAATCCTGGCGCCTTATGATCCCTAAAGCCTAGCGCTAGAGCACCCGTGGTGATGGCGCGCCAGCTACTGTTTGGTAGTCTCCTCCCAAATCAGTGCGGATGTGTCCGAATTGCCCCTCTAAGCGAAACCAATGCCTTACCTTCTCCCCGTGCTCCGGCCACAGCCTGGTTACGTTTGCTGGACCTGCTAGTAACATCCGACACAGACACCCGTCGAGACAGTACTTGTACCGTGGGTAAGCATTGTTGCACCCGGCGGAGAGTTGTTGGAGCGACTCTTTCTAATATGCGTGTAAGACGCTGTTAGGAAAGATCACTCAAAAAATGGTAAGACTATAAAAATAAATCAAATTTATAGCTTAGGGCTACCAAACACCAAAGCCCTGTGATCTTGGTCCGACTCCTGCCGCACCAAACTAAAAACTGATTTGACTGAGTCAGTGGGCGGGATTATATGGATGAGCCCGGTGCATCCTGGGAGGCCACAAAGTTTGTGATCGATTTGGTGCCAATCTGCTGTCGCTCCAGTATATCCCAATGTTATCCTGTGGATAACCTGTGGACCCATCCAGAGAAATCCAAAACAGTATATCCTGTGAAACACTATATATATATATATATATATATATATATATATATATGACCCTGACGCACTTAGCCCCCTTCAGGGTACAGAATATAGGGATAGCAATACGTGTGAGATACACTGAATGGAAACCATACAGCAGCTATTGGCACACAGTCACATGTACAATGCAGAAATTATTACATACAACAATAAAACTGCACTGGACTAGCAATACTACGTAAAGCTATGTATGGATACAGATATAACAATGCACAGTAAACACTGGATGTTGTCAAAGTCGAAAAATATTGCAGTACACACATCACGTACAAACTACACACAGATGGCCTCCGTGCGTGTACTTGTTCTGCCGTGCGTGCGCATATTCGCAATTTGCGTATGGTCGCTCCCGCGGTCCTGCGCATTAGCGCATGGTATGAGTATTTACGGTAGAGTTTGTGGATGCATGGAAAAGCTATCAAAACACATTACATATTTAATCCAAATAGTGCACAATGTACATAGTCTCCCTGCATCACACCAGCAAGTTACAACAGTTTAAATGGTATCAGAACAAAGGGATTCACCTTTACAGGATAGGAGGGGACAGAACAAGGTTATAAGGTGGTGTTTGGTATCCAGCTGTAGGGTATTTTAAAGGTAATATTCCGGTGTTGGCTTGCAGAAGATCGCACGTTCCTGCGAATAGTTATGTGCAGGAGCAGAATATAGATATAAACTGTATTTACT
This sequence comes from Pseudophryne corroboree, assembly GCF_028390025.1. Taxonomy (NCBI): domain Eukaryota; kingdom Metazoa; phylum Chordata; class Amphibia; order Anura; family Myobatrachidae; genus Pseudophryne; species Pseudophryne corroboree. The sequence goes on along the minus strand of NC_086449.1, from coordinate 709,961,319 downwards.
GTACATTAGGTATGCGGTGGGAACCCAGAGGAGACCACCCACAAGTGCATCTTGAACAGACATCGCCCACCTATTCAAACCAACCTATGACCTCTCCTGTACTGTAAATGACAATCCCTGTGTCCAATGGACAAAGAGATTACAGTATCCATTGTGTTAAATTTTGGAAGATTATATAAAAGGAGCCAGCTGCAGGCCTGGTCGCTCTTTCTCTCTCTCTCTCAAGACTCACAAAGTTATCTATCTAGATGACCGAGGACCAGACTGGGTAGCGCGGCAAAATTCAAACAAGTATGTACCATTGACTGTAGCCATTATTTTATTGTATTGTATTGCTTTGTGATTGTAACCCCCTTTCAGTAATAATATACTTTGGTGTCGGAACCCAGCAGTTTAAATACAAATCTGGTGTCGTGTTTTCTTTTCCCTGCTAAGGTTTAAAGTGTATTACTATCGCATGCATATCTGTTAAGGGTTCACTGTGTAACTTTGGGTGTGTACGCGCTGTGTGTACTTTGTATAGCCAGCGCAGCATTTGTACGCAAAGCCCGTACACAGTACGGGACTCTGTACGCTAATGGTGTAATAACTACGTAGGTTGTGGATTAAGTATAGCGGCCGCAGCGGCTTCATTTAAAGTGTATGAAATGTCCACATACTCACAGCCTAACAGATCATAGCAGACTTAATCTATCAGCAAAGGGTGGACAGTAAGTATCCTACGTAACCTTTTCGTGGTCGATGGATACACTAAAAACCCTACTTGTGTGCTGATTAGATGACGTCTGCTCTGTATGGTTTGCAGAGGTGCTGGTAGAACCTGTAATACAACAGGAAAAAAGCTATTTAAAAATCTGTGAATTTTTTTTGGCGCCAAATAGCGTACACAAAAGGCACCCATACTTTGCATACCCTCTCACATTGTTGCCATAAAACTCAGATTGCTAATTTCATTTAGATCTGTGTGAAACCGGAGATATTTGTTGCTATATAGTTAAAAATAAAATAAGTGTTTAAGGAAGTAAGTGTAAAGACACAAACTCAGTCTGGCCTGGTTGTAAAGGTTTATACAGAAAAAAAACTGGGTGTTGTGTTAAGTGAGCGATTATAGTTAGCATTGCTCACATTTATAGAAGTTGTGGGATTTGTTTTACTGCAGATGCACGGTTTTGTACATGTGTCTCGGACAAAGTACAGGACTGCGCAAGCAGCGTAAAAAGACACGCACAGTCGTGTGTTTACGCAAAGTGCATAAGAAGTGTGGGCGATAAGTCCAAATTACACAATAGTGTCGTTTAGTTCAAAGGTGGGACATTAGCCATGCTACAATAGCACAAAACTACTCGGTTTCTAAAGCAGATTAGTATAAAACTTTTGTTTAAACTGTATTGCCTCTGGGGTAAAGCTGCCTATCTGAATGAATTAAAATTTTCTGTACAGAAAAACCAAAGTGTACTTAAGTGAGCGAACGTAGGAATGAGTGGATTTGAACCCCGGAAATCGGGCCCCGTGGTACACCAAGTAAGTGGAGGCTTGGTGGCGTGAGGCGGCTGACTCACGTTAATATAGATTGAAATATGCAAATCGTGAGGAGATTTGCAGAGGAGCGTAATAGGGAATTGTGCATTGCGTAGTATTGAAGTAAAAAGGTTTTTGTTACGCTCCGAGCTGAGGGTCGCAGTTTGTACATCGACTCGTGGTTGTACGGCAGATAGGTAACAAGTACCTATAAGCTGTGCGATTGGACCGCGCGTTTGTGGGTGTAATATATAGCTCAACTTGATACCCCTTTTATGAGCTTTTTGCGTAGAATCGCGGTATCATTAGCGCTGTATAGAGCATACGCAAGCGTGATTTGTGTATAAGAGTATAGGGAGTTTTCGCTGGTCTCTCTCAGGAAAATCTCCAGCGGCAGATATTTACTGGAAAAGGTAAGTCACTCCTAACAACTTCCAGTAAATAGAAACTAGATAGGGCCTCACTGGGTACGCGGTGGTCACTATTGGAGTGAGTCGTGGTACTCAGCGGAGAAGGAGCGAGTGAAAGCGCTAGGTGTCTTTCACCGTCTATCTGCGGTGTGCATTGGGGATTGCGTTTATTGGCAAAGAGTCCGCGATGGGATCCAATTGCACAAGCAGTGGGCGTTTGGTAGCTAGGGTTCAGGCTGAAGAATTGTGACCGAAAGGATCAGCAAGGTTTATTATGTGTGAAAAGTATGGATCACACACGGAGGCTTTTTGCAATGAATGGTTATGTATGACTGACAAAGATAGGGTACCATTCCCTAAGGTGGGCAGCTTTGAACCCGAGGTGCTGCAGAATGTAAGCAGTAAAATATGTCTTCTTAAATCCAGAAAACAAAGGATTAGACATAATGATTGTTTACATTTATGGCATCAGGAGGGGGAGATGCAAAGGGAACAAACTCGTAAAGCAGGTTCCAAACTTAGCAGGAATGGTGACACGAACCCATCATTACCGACACAGGTCGAAGGGAATAAGATGGCTACAATCAATGGTTCATCTGTAAATGATAGTAGTATGCAAGAGCAATGTATTAACCCTAACCTTTGCAAGTTGTATCCTGTTTTGAAGTCTTTTCAAGGTCAAAGGTCACAGGAAGATGAAGGATCCAGCCAAATCACAGCTCTTATTCAGGCAGTCGCGTTGCTGGAAAGTCAGGTGGGGCCTGTCCATCCAGTTAGAGCAGTACCAGTGTTCCCCACTGAAAGAACTGGTGAGGTCACAGCTACCGGTAAGTGTGAGACGGGTCATTGCACAGAGACAACAACACCCTACAGTAAACAGATTAGAAACGGAGCGGTAGGATTACATCCTGTCTTGGAAATAGTAACTCCCAATGGGGGAACCGATAGTCAAGGAGTAATCCTCACCAGGAATAATGCAATGTATTGCCCGTGGTCCAGAGCTGAGCTGCGGTCAATCATTTCAGAATTCCCCGATCCCCGGGAGTATTTAGCCAGATGTCAAAAGTTTATCAGAGATCTGGGTAATGCTTATGAATCAGCTAATAAAGATTGGCGGATACTTTTAAAAGCGTGCCTACCCCCTAATATTGACACCCAAAAAAAAATATCACTGATTGTAGGTTAGAGTCGGATAGTCCTATGACTGACGGAAACAATCAGGAGAATATAGAACGAATTAATAGGCAACTAGAGTTGTGTTTCCCCATTACTGTTAAGTGGAGAAGAATTTTCTCCATAAAACAGAGGGAAAATGAAATGGCATCTGAATATTTCCATCGGGCCCTGCAAATAATGGATAGATACATTGAGGTATCAGATACAGGGAACGATGCGAATTATAGGGAACTGGCTGTCTCTGTGCTAATGAACGGACTCAATAAGGCAGTTAGGGACAGGGAACAAGCATCTTTGCCTAATTGGAGAGGGGCCACAGTAGCTTGTCTTAGAGCATGCGCAATTGAACATCATAAGAATATTGCTAGGCGTAGAAAACAGCAGGAGGAGAAGCTGATGACAATAAGTCTACAGGCTCTTGCAGCAAAGCCTCATCAACCTAAACCCCAAAACCCGGATAGTAGGAAAAAACCTGGGATATGTTACACTTGTAGGAAGGAAGGGCATTTTACCAGAGATTGTAGGTATAGTAGAACACATAGTCAATATAGACCCCTAGACAGAGAAAACAAGCCACAGTATTAAACACATAGACGGGATCAAGGGACATATAGTAAGGAATCACGAGCCATATAGAAAACACAGATTCGATTAATGGGAAGAACAGAATAAATGCAACTTTACCCTTTTGACAGAACTTGCTGGGGTTAAAAGGAGGCCTCTAAACTTTTGCATCTCTCTCTAGCAGAAATGGTCCCTGATTAACATAACAGGAGTTTTGTTAGAGATGATATACATATACTATGCTCCCGCGCAGGAAGCACAAAAGTATGTTGGATACCCACGGAGACTAACGTTGCATTTCACTGTTCTAGATGCATGTCCATCACAGGTAGAGAAAATTATCTCACAGATACCGGGTTCCCTATGAACTTAGGATGGACAGGACACTGGATTGATGGCTGGGATAGTCCCAGTAGAGCAGTGGTTCTCAAACTCGGTCCTCAGGACCCCACACAGTGCATGTTTTGCAGGTAACCCAGCAGGTGCACAGGTGTATTATTTACTCACTGACACATTTTAAAAGGTCCACAGGTGGAGCTAATTATTTCACTTGTGATTCTGTGAGGAGACCTGAAAAACATGCACTGTGTGGGGTCCTGAGGACCGAGTTTGAGAACCTGTGCAGTAGAGATAAGACACACACAATTTTTTTTAGGGGTATAGACAGTAGAGAATCACTTCCCCATAGTGCCCAATCCAGTTGTCAAATTTTATAAAATCCTCTTTGCCTCTACAAACTTATCTGTTACTAACATCTATGTGATTTCCCTTCAAAGTTTCCACCTCATTTCTTACATTCACCAACAGGAGGGTACAATACATGGACCCGATTACAGTTCAAACGCCACATGCCTAATCGGTACTTCAGAGCTCTGCCCAAATCCAGTATATCTCACCAGCACAAGGACACCAGTATTAATGCAGTGTGCCTGGTCATGCACAAAGGGTGGAGAATGAGAATACTGGTGAAGGGAGACTGTGTATAGACACCGATATGCATGATTGTGTGACAGCCTGTTGGTGAATGCCAAACCTGACTTTTTTCTTTTCTTTATTTACTATTTTTTCCTCTCTCTCCTCTCATCCAGAGACGGTTTACTTCACACAACTGATAACACACAAAAGTAAATTAAAATTAAAAAAAATTGTGTTTCTTTACAGGAAGAGGCAGTCTGGAGGACAAAGGGATATGGCCAGGAGTCCTCAGGACTGTGGGCAGGTGGACACGGTAAGCCAGTAGCCCCCAGAGCATATCTTCCAAGTCCCATAGAGGGTGTTAGTTTATGAACTAGCATATGCAGAAGCGTGGAAAACGCGGCCCACAGCGGGTCATTATTTGCCCCCGTTGCCACCGTCCCACTGGGGGGCAAGGAGCCCCCAGAACCAGAGCCCAAAGCTGCTATATTCTCCTCATAGGTATCTGCGGCTTCAGCAACACCGGCAGTGTGTTCAGCCCCAGAACCGTTACCCTCAGAAGCAGACATGATATAACTTGCAGTATCAGGTAACACAGTACAATTTATCTAAAAGTAAAAATTTGAATATAGCTTGGGCGCTACCACCTCAAATGTATATAACAATATTTGAAAATAATGAACAATGTTGAGAAATAATGAGAGAGTCTGTTATAGTGTCCCAGAGAAATTTCTTTGTTCTTCCACAGGTTCACTTTCCTCCAATCAATCTTCAAAGCAGAAAACTTCTTATAAAATAAGTGTCCATGCAAAAAAATAAAAAAAAGCACATATAGTGTAGTATTTTGGTTTAAAAATCGACAATTTATTTTACAATTCAAAGAATGTATAAAAAGTAGGTGCACTTTTACATCAAAATAAAAGTGAAAGCATTCACTTAACGTTAGTAAAATTGGAACCGTACCGTGCCAAGCTCCTAGTATGGAGCAATGGAGAGAGCAAAAATTTTTGGAGTTTCCAGTATTCCTCCTTACTCCTTCCAAGCTATACACCGGCAGCAGGACCAGGTAAGTTCCTTTTCAGATGTGGATGCAGGTAGATGGATCAATGAGCAGCCAACGCGTTTCGAGTTCTTATTAACTCTTCCTCAGGGCAGAATGATCCATACCTGCATGCATCCCCTTTTATACTAAAAATAACCCGGAAGTGAATCCTCAATTTCCTGTTTACTAATGACTTAAAAATTCCAAATCAAAACAGCTCATCATGCTTATATACATGTGGATCATTAATTAATAAGTTATATTACATAAAAATCATTATTTACACGAGTATTTTAATTACTTCCTGTAGGTTAAATGCCACTCACAGTAGTGTCACCTTAAGTCATGAAACAAAGTCCCATTTATAACACACAATCCACCACTGCAGCGCTTCTTTATCAAATCGCCACCCTCATAAAGCAAATAGACTACATCTAAATAGCTTTGTTATGTATCGGAACGCTATGCGTTCCACGATCGCTTAACCGGAAGTTTTGTGCGTTCCACCGGTCTTTCCGATGACGCCCTTCCGTTTCTCTAATAAAGAGCGCTCTGCGTTCCACGGTAACTCCGCTGGAGAACGTATGCGTTCCACTGGTCTAAACAGGGTGCCACACCGCTTCCTGACACCGCGGTACACCCCACTTATAATGCTATGGGGACCAAGTTCGCGCCTAGTTACGCTAACCTCTTCATGGCATATTGGGAGAATACCCATGTTTGGGAAAATGCGGCTATGGCGTCAAACTTGGTCCTCTGGCAAAGATTCAACGATGATATTATACTTTTATGGGAAGGCTCAGAAGACGATCTATTGAATCTGTGCAAGGATTTAAATAGAACAGATGCCGGTATTAATTTAACCTTTGATATAAATAAAACTAGTATCAATTTTCTTGACATAACTATCTATAAAGAAAACAATAAATTGAACACTAAGGGATATGTGAAACCAACAGATTCCCAGCAACATTTAAGCAAAGAGAGCCAACATCACCCAAATTGGATCAAAGGCAGAGCCGGCCCTAACCAATATGATGCCCTAGGCAAGATTTTGCCTGGTGCCCCGTAGCACTGCTGCTAGTTCTGCATGAGATGCCTGCCATGAGTCAGCTGGCAGCTCTGCTAACGTTGGGCGCCTTTTGTTTATAAAAATGCATCTTATTTGCATTACTATGTGGCTAGGATGCACAAGCAGCTTCTGCTGATTAAAATGATATGCAGCTTGCCTATATTCTGTGTGCAACTGTGGCTGTATCTGCATACAAAATGCTACATTACAGTGATTTTCAGGAATACACACAGAATATAGACATGCCGCATATCATTTTAATCAGCAGAAGCTGCTGGTGCCCCTAAGCATACCAAATGCCCTAGGTATTTGCCTAGTTTGCCTATGCCTAAGGCCGGCTCTGACAAAGGTATACTGAAAAGCCAACTCATACGCATAAAAAGAAATTGCAATGATTCAGAGGAATATATTAAACAAAGTGAAGTCATGTTGAACAATTTCCGATCACAAGGATATACAGAAAAACAACTAACCAAAGCAAAGGAAGAAGTGAAAGTAATGAATAGAAAAGATTTATTACAGAAAAAGAAACCTAATCCTGAAGAAAAAGATAAATTTAATCTGGCCTTCATTACTACTTTTGGAGCTGACTATAAAAAAGTGGAAACAATTGTTAAAAAACATTGGTGCATCCTCAAAAAGGATCCAATATTAAGTGAACTGATTCCAGACACACCGAAATTCATCTATAGAAGAGCCAATAATTTAAAATCTAATTTAGTAAGGAGCTCATTACCCATTCAATCCATGAACCCAATAAGATCTGAAGGTTTCTACAGATGCGGAAGTTGCACTATGTGTAAATCAGTCCCGGGGAATAACTCGAAAATTTCAAGCTTCCATATAAAAAATAAGCAATATAAGATCCAAAACTTTATAACATGCCACACAAGTAATGTAATTTACTTGGTGGAATGCGAATGTGGACTGATTTACATAGGACGGACATCGAGAGCACTTAAGACACGTATGGGGGAACATGTCAGGAATATTGGAAACGCACAATCTTTCCAATCATTTCAAAATCAAACATAAATGTAAAGTGAACGCGATAAAACGCTTTTTGGGGATTCAGCATGTAAAAATAAATTGGAAAGATAGGGACTCCGAAAGCATGTTAGCTAGGGCTGAGATGAAGTGGATACACAATTTAAGAACCATTGTTCCTGACGGACTTAATAAGGAATTCGAAATTAAGTGGTCTCTTTAAAATTGTGATCTGGCCGTAATATGGAAAAAAGAGGGCGTCTAACCTTTGCACTGATATGTATGGCCTTCTAGAATTAGGAATGATCTCCTAAATAATAGGCCCTACACACTGGCCGATTTTTTTGAAAGATATGAACGATCTCGTTCATAAATGAACGAGAACTCGTTCATATCTTTCAGTGTGGAGGCTCCAGCGATGAACGATGCGCGGCCCCGCGCTCGTTCATCGCTGGTCCCCCGTTGGCTGTGCATGCAGGCCAATATGGACGATCTCGTCCATATTTGCCTGCACTTCAATGGAGCCGCGTGACGGGGGGAGTGAAGAAACTTCACTCCCCCCCGTCACTGCCACCCCGCCGCCGGGTCGCCCGTCGGCCGTATCCGTCGGGCAGCTTGGCGGCGGATCGGCCAGTGTGTAGGGCCCCTCAGAGTTATTATTTTCACCATTTGCATGTTTACCATTTTAGTCATAAAGTATTTAGTATTTTTATTAGCATTAACCATCTACATCATATTCATATATTTCTCTTTATATATATTGAAGACAGTATGATGTTATAAGATATCACTAAGGAGAATGATTAAACCTTGGGGGATGAAATATTTGTTCAGGAAGTGAAAATGCGCTGGTGGAACGCATGCCACTTCCATTTTATAAAATGAGCATTTTTATGTAATTTGGTTTTATAAGGAATATGATTTACATCATACATCTTGTTTCTTTTCAATCGTTTAAAAATGAGCATTATAAGTGGGGTGTACCGCGGTGTCAGGAAGCGGTGTGGCACCCTGTTTAGACCAGTGGAACGCATACGTTCTCCAGCGGAGTTACCGTGGAACGCAGAGCGCTCTTTATTAGAGAAACGGAAGTGCGTCGTCGGAAAGACCGGTGGAACGCACAAAACTTCCGGTTAAGCGATCGTGGAACGCATAGCGTTCCGATACATAACAAAGCTATTTAGATGTAGTCTATTTGCTTTATGAGGGTGGCGATTTGATAAAGAAGTGCTGCAGTGGTGGATTGTGTGTTATAAATGGGACTTTGTTTCATGACTTAAGGTGACACTACTGTGAGTGGCATTTGACCTACAGGAAGTAATTAAAATACTCGTGTATATAATGATTTTTATGTAATATAACTTATTAATTAATGATCCACCATGCCCCAGTTAACCTCACTTTACGCTTGCCCCCCAGTGCACATCGCCAATGGTCCTGGCGTTTTAACGACACTTTTTTACAGGACGCAGACTGTCGGTCTCGAATCGACAACGCTTTAGATTCTTATATCTGTACCAATGACTTGGATGACATTTCTAAAGTCTCAGTCTGGGAAGCACACAAATGTGTCATTAGGGGGGTTTGTGTCCAGTTAGGATCCTCCCGCAAAAAACAGAGAGAGAAACTTCGGGGTGACTTATTGTCTAAAATACAATCTCTCGAGCTTCTACATAAGAAATCCCAAACCCCACAACATTATGCTGAACTAGAAGTTGCAAGGGCAGATCTGAATAAGCTACTCTCTGATAGAGTCAGGTTTTCTTATCGGAAATGCCGTAGCAGATACTACCAATGGGGCAACAAACCTGGGAAATTACTGGCCAAAGCCCTTAGAGAGCAACGAGCTCTTACTTTTATTCACACAATTAAAAATAGTCACGGTCAGCCCCAACATGAGACACCCCACATCGCTAGGGCCTTTAGGGCATATTATTCCACTCTGTATAACCTTTCTGGTCCGAACGGAAGACCTGACAAGTTGTCCCATCAAACAGCCATAGCTGACTATTTACGGGCGTTAGACTTCCCCACGCTATCCATAAAAGAAGTGGAAGATCTAGATGCCCCTTTTTCCACTGAGGAGGTTCAGAAAGTTATTGAATCTTCTCCCAACGGCAAGAGCCCCGGCCCTGATGGATATACCATTGCTTATTATAAAGCTTTTAAAGAGAAACTAGTCCCTTTACTCACTAGAGCCTTTAATACCATATCAGAACAATCGCCTTTCTCCCCACAATCTCTAGAAGCCCATATTGCAGTTCTACCCAAAGAGGGTAAAGATCCTAGTCTTTGCTCCAGTTATCGGCCAATTTCACTATTAAATATAGACATAAAACTTTTTGCCAAGCTGATTGCAAACCGCCTTAAATTATTACTACCTGGTCTGATACATGGAGATCAAGCTGGATTTGTTTTGGGCCGAGAGGCTAGAGATAACACCTCTAAAGTACTCAGCATGATCCACTATGCCGGCCAGCTTTCATCCCCATCAATCATATTGTCTACCGATGCTGAAAAAGCATTTGACAGAGTTGACTGGGACTTTCTGGCTGGTATACTGAAGCATCTTGGGCTCGGTGGCACCTGTCTTCACAGAATCCTATCTCTTTATACTTCCCCTTCCGCCAAAATTAGGATTAATGGCTCCCTTTCCGATTCCTTTCCTATTTCCAATGGCACACGTCAGGGCTGTCCATTATCTCCATTGCTCTTTGTCCTTTGCATGGAAACATTAGCTCGAAGCATTAGGGCTAACCCGAATATTTCGGGTTTGCTGGTGAAGGGGACTGAATACAAATTGGCTTTATATGCCGACGACCTACTCGCTATAATCTCAAAACCGGTCACTTCTTTGCCGAACCTGATGGTAGAATTTGAGAAGTTTGGAAACCTCTCCAACTTCAAAATTAATTATTCCAAATCTATTGCCATGAATTTAACTCCTCCTCCTGATATAGTAGAGGGGCTGAGACATGCCTTCCCCTTTACCTGGCACGATCACAAATTAAAATATTTGGGGGTGTTACTGACCAACTATTTATCTAAGTTATTCTCCCTAAATTTTAACCCCTTATTGGCTAAGCTCCGCCTAGACTTCCAGAAATGGAAGAAACTAAGACTATCTTGGTTTGGCAGGATTAATGTTGTCAAAATGAACGCCCTCCCTAGGATACTGTTCTTTCTCCAGACCCTCCCAATCCACATCCCCCGACTTTGGCTCCGAGATGTCCAGAATCTTATCCGCACGTTTGTTTGGGGACGTAAGACACCCAGGTTTAAACACAACATTTTATTTAGGAGAAAACATCAAGGGGGGCAACAACTCCCACATATTCCTAACTACTACCATGCAGTACATTTGAATAGGATTCTGGAATGGACGCGTGCTTAAGACCGCAAACAATGGGTCCTGCTAGAGGAGGGCTGTCTTCCACATTATATTGAAATAGCACCTTGGCTTCCTACCCTTCCGAAGGTTACGCACCCCACGGTCTCCCCCACGCTTAAATTATGGGCCACGCTGAGATCTCAGAATCATATATCTTCCAAATGGTCCCCCCTAACCTCCCTTCTCCATAATTCCGAATTTACTCCAGGTCTTCACGGGACAGCTTTTGCTCCATGGGCGGAAGCCGGGATTTTTAGAGTCGGTCAGCTGGTGAGCTCGGGTAGGGTGCGCTCCTTTTCAGATGTTCAGTCTTCTTGGAACCTACACAGCACTGAGTTTTGGAGGTTCCGGCAGGTTCACCATTTCATATCATCATCTAAGAACCTCTCTGACATAACTAGGGATCTCACTGGGTTTGAAAGACTATGCACTTCTCCTAGTTCTCCCACACATACTATCTCACAAATCTATGCACTTATCATGGAAAACTTTTTCCCGCAACCTCCTACCTTCATGGCTTCCTGGGAGAGAGAACTGGCAGGGTTCCCCACGCAGATCAACTGGGATTCCATATTCAATAACACCCAGGCTAGTTCTCTATGCTTATCGACATTAGAGACCCTCTATAAACTTATATATAGGTGGTATAGGACTCCTATTGTTCTTAATAAATGTTTCCCTCTCTCTCGAATCAGTGTTGGAGATGCAAGAATGCCCCAGGGAGTTTTATACACATTTGGTGGGACTGCCCTCTTATAACTCCATTTTGGGCAGAGGTATTTAAGTGTTCCGAATTGATAGTGGGAGATGAGATCCCGAAAGATCCTAGTTTTTGGCTCCTCAATCACACCTCCGCAAAAACACACTCCTACAAATACTCCCTGTTGAGACACCTTAGCAACGCAGCAAAAGCGGTTGTTCCAATATTATGGAGATCCATCTCTCCACCCTCGATTAAATTATGGTTCACAAAGATTGATTATTTTTTAGATATGGAAGACCTTGTCTCCTTCTCATCTGGGAAAACCGTCAACTTTACAGCTATCTGGTTTCCCTGGTACGATTTTAAGGACACACCTTTGTACCGGTCCTACATGGTGACATGACCCCCCTATTACTATTACTCTTATTCATATTTACACTTATATTCAAATTCATATTTCGATTAGGATATTTTTATAATATGTCTCAGACCCTCATTCGGTGGAGACCCCCCCCCCCCTGTCCCCCAAACAACCCGTCCTTACTGAGCGGACACTCACACCTGACTCTACCTATTCTAAATTTCCCCCTCCTTTCTTTTCTTTTTTCTTTTTCTCCTCTTTCCTAATTTCCTATACTGTTTAGGTAAAATGTTCCTCTTTTATAAATTTTGATGTTGTAAGTGAAGCAGACTAATTATTTTTATGGTTTGGACGCTCTATGTGTAGGATGCTGATATGTGATGTCTTTGTCCTCACTTTTTCTGGAAAAGTATTGCTGTAATGTTTTGTCTGCTACTTGAATTAATAAAAAACAGTTTACACAAAAAAAAAAAATTAATGATCCACATGTATATAAGCATGATGAGCTGTTTTGATTTGGAATTTTTAAGTCATTAGTAAACAGGAAATTGAGGATTCACTTCGGGTTATTTTTAGTATAAAAGGGGATGCATGCAGGTATGGATCATTCTGCCCTGAGGAAGAGTTAATAAGATTTTGAAACGCGTTGGCTGCTCATTGATCCATCTACCTGCATCCACAACTGAAAAGGAACCTACCTGGTCCTGCTGCCGGTGTATAGCTTGGAAGGAGTAAGGAGGAATTCCGGAAACTCCAAAATTTTTTGCTCTCTCCATAGCTCCATACTAGGAGCTTGGCACGGTACGGTTCCAATTTTACTAACGTTAAGTGAATGCTTTCACTTTTATTTTGATGTAAAAGTGCACCTACTTTTTATACATTCTTTGAATTGTAAAATAAATTGTCGATTTTTAAACCAAAATACTACACTATATGTGCTTTTTTTTATTTTTTTGCATGGACACTTATTTTATAAGAAGTTTTCTGCTTTGAAGATTGATTGGAGGAAAGTGAACCTGTGGAAGAACAAAGAAATTTCGTTGGGACTCTATAACAGACTCTCTCATTATTTCTCAACATTGTTCATTATTTTCAAATATTGTTATATACATTTGAGGTGGTAGCGCCCAAGCTATATTCAAATTTTTACTTTTAGATTATCTGTTATTGGTGATTGGGAATCACCCGAATATATCTGTGCAGCTCTTAGTCCACTAAGCGCTATTTTCTGATCCATATCCCACGGCCGTAACTAGGGGGGGCGCTAAGGGGTCACGTGCCCCAGGTGCCGTATTTGAGAGGGCGCCGAAAACTCCCCCGGCCAGCTGCTCCTCCGCCCCCTGCCTCCTGCGATCACCTTCTGCCGCCGCGCACCAGACACCTTCTGCCGCCACGATCACCATACGCGCACGCAGGGGGGGGTTCCAAGTACCTAGAAACCCCCCCCCCCTGGCCACCGATGTATTGTCCAGCAGTTGTCCGATGTTTTGGGGGTTTTTGCGCAAAAGTCCGAAGCTCAGCCTCAGGCAGTGACTCACTGCGCAGCTGCAGCAGCCCCGCAGCTGCCGCCATTATGTAGACGCTGAGAGGCTGCTGGCGTGTAGGAGTAGCAGCTCTTCTCAGGCTTCCAACGTGGTGGGGCTTGACTCGGTGAGCCGGCGCTGTCTTGTTTCCATACAATTACTCCCGTGCAGCAGCAAGGTAAAGTGTAACTGTATGCAGTAGACAGGCAGGGCAGATGGGCTATGGAGGGGGGGGGGGGTTTCTGAGGGAGGGGGGTTGCTGTCTGTCTATGGAGGGAGGGGGTGGTGTCTGTCTAGGGAGGGAGTGGGGGTGCTATCTGTCTATGGAGGGAGGGGGTGCTATCTGTCTATGGAGGGGGGTTGCTATCTGTCTATGGGGGTGCTATCTGTCTATGGAGGGAGGGGGTGCTATCTGTCTAGGGAGGGGAGTGCTGTCTGTCTATGGAAGGAGAGGGTGCTGTCTGTCTATGGAGGTAGGGGGTGCTGTCTGTCTTTGTTGGGAAAGGGGGGGTGCTGTCTGATTATGGAGGGGGGGGGGGCTGTCTGTCCAAGGAGGGAGCAGTCTGCAGTCCCAGTGTGTGTGTATTTGTAATTTGCAGTCCCAGTGTGTGTGTTTGTGTATGCATGTGTGTGTGGGGGGTTGAGGGGTCAGAGTGTGTGTGGCGTGTAGACAGTCTGCAGTCAGAGTGTGTATGTGTGTGTATTCTACAGTCCGAGTATGTGTGGTAGGGAAGGGAGCAGACTGCAGTCCGTTTTGGTAATACACCTACTGTATATTGTCTTGCACTATACATTGCAAAAATATGTGAGAGTCATGTGGGTGGTAATTTTATATATACTGCATTTGCATTTGCCCCTGATGATCACCGCCACTGCTGCAAGGCACTGACTGCCCGCGCCTCCCTCTGCTCAGGTGCATGGTAGCGCCTCCTGCATACCCGCCCATCTGCCTTCCTGCCAGCGCCTCCCAGACCTACAGTATGCAGCAGGCAGCCATCCGGAGCAGAGAAGGGGACAACACAGCCGGCGTCCAGTTCATCTCATCCTCCTGGCCTGGGCTGAGGCAAGTGGACAATGTGAGGGGGATGGCCGGGCAGAAGGAGCAGCCTTCTTATATATGTAAATACAGAGTATATATGTATGTATATATATATATATATATATATATATATAAATATAGATTGGTAGAAAGAAGGCGGCACTCAGTCAGACTCTTAATGAAGACTTTGGGTCATTTATTTAGACCATGCTGGCCGACATGTTTCGGGGTGAACCCCCGTCCTCAGGGCCAAATACAGCTGTATTTGGCCCTGAGGACGGGGGTTCACCCCGAAACATGTCGGCCAGCATGGTCTAAATAAATGACCCAAAGTCTTCATTAAGAGTCTGACTGAGTGCCGCCTTCTTTCTACCAATCCATATAGTGGTCATTGCCACCAGGAGGGCACCGCAGCAATTTACATACTGAGGTACACGGGAGTGCCGGGCTATTCTCCTACATATTTATATATATATATATATATAGATTTATATCTATCTATATATATCTATATATATATATATCTATCAGGGGTGCGGCAAGTGGACAATGTGAGGGGGATGGCCGGGCAGAAGGAGCAGCATTCTTATATATGTAAATACAGAGTATATATGTATGTATATATATATATATATATATATATATCTATAGACATATATCTATATATATATATATATATATATATATATCAGGGGTGTGGCACTCACAGCGTCTTAAGCAGAGCATTAATAATGGCACAGTCACCAAGTTAGTAATCAACGTTTCAATCTATATTTTAGATTTTCGTCAGGATAATGACTGTGCCATCATTTTTGCTCTGATTAAGATGCCATGAGTGCCGCACCTCTGCTATATACTGTTTATCTTATTGTGGGGGCAACAGACGCAGTTTATGTGACATGTGGAGTGCTGGACCATTTGCTGACTATATATATAATTATATATATGTAAAAAACAGAAAGAAGGAAGGCGCATATGTGAGTATAGTATAGATTCTTTACTATTAAAAAGTGCAGGCTCACGTACATCAAAGTAAAATAATACCAGCTCCCGTCTAAAAGACCCCGCGCGAATGCCTCCGGATCGCATCCAGCAGTGCTTTAGACAGGGGAACTCCAGCAGCTCTCATCCACCTGCGCTGCGTCCAAGCAACAGGATCCCAGTGTGTGCGTCTGCTCGTTCAGCGATCAGTGTGAGCGTCCCGACCGGTTTCATCAAGACGAAGTCAATCTTTGATCTGTTTCATACCAAATGCAGTTAACCCTTTAGGGTTGCCCTCATGATGGTACAGGAAGTGACTGGCCACTGGGGATAATGTTCTAAATCTTTGTTTATCATGTCTGGCATTCCTTATGCTTCCTACATGTTCGAGAAGCCTAGTTTTAAATGGTCGTATAGTCTTGCCAATATATAGTTTGTCACATGGACAGGTGAGTTGATAGACTATCCCTACTGACTTGCAATCAATGTATCCATCGATAGTCCATTTTCTTCCACATCTGTCCCTGTAATGCTCTTTTGATATCATGTACTGGCAAGCTCTGCATTGTCTGCACTGATAGGATCCTTTCCTAGAATGAAGAGATGGCTTGGAAGATGGTAAATGGCTTTGTACCAAAATATCTTTTAAATTCCGTGAGATAGATTGTTACAGTAACGGGGATCCCTTTGGAGAGATTAAGCTGGCACTATTTCTATTCTATATACTGTGCTGCCAGCTAATAAGTTACATTTCTGAATATAGACTGACACAGTAACAGAAAGCTCCCTCTGATCATAGGGAGACATCTGAATGATATAAGATTTACTGGTAGCTGCAACAATTGTGTATATCTAAACAAGCTCACACAGCAATCTAATTAATATATAGCTAATAACAATTACAGTCTGCATTAGTTACAGCCTTGACATGCTAGTCAAGGGACAACTTACTGTTCAGAACTGTGTGCTCTCTTATACACTAAGCTATCAGTAATAAACAAAATATAGGGATAACCTAATTACTGTATAGTTACCCAGTTATAGGGTTGGCATATAATGATGTGATTTAACAACTACATGGCACTCATTGTAACAAATGCAGTTATTGTGGAAAGATACATTTCCCTCTATTTAAAATATCTACAGTAAAACCACTGTGTTTCTCAGGGTTCCGGTATGAATGGTCGACCATGTTATGGTCGACAGTCATTAGGTCGACCAATATTGGTCGACATTGACATGGTCGACATGGACACATGGTCGACACATGAAAATGGTCGACACATGAAAAGGTCAACATGCGGTTTTTTACTTTTTTTGGTGTTGTTTTTTGCGTAATGTGACTGGGAACCCCAATTAGTGCACCGCGTCCCCTCGCATGGCTCGCGGGCATGGTGCCTTCGCTCCGCTACCGCTTCGCTCGGCACAGATTACCATTCCAATCGTAGTCCACGTGGATCGTAAAGTATGGAAAAGTTCCCCAAAAAGAAAAAAGTTAAAAAACTCATGTCGACCTTTTCATGTGTCGACCATTTTCACGTGTCGACCATGTGTCCATGTCGACCATGTAAATGTCGACCAATAGTGGTCGACCTAATGACTGTCGACCATAACATGGTCGACCATGTGAACGGATACCGTTTCTCAGCAGCCCCATTCAGAACATACAGGTGCATGTTTAATGCACATATATAATCAATATAGTGGGGACACATGAACAGAATACACAGTTTGTATTGTAGAACTTACGAGTACTTTTCTTTATAAAGAGACACATTTGATGCTCCTTCCTTCTTTATGAGAAGCTCTCCCCAGCAACTACACTGTGTCCTATGATAATAACAACAGCTACTGTGGGATATTACACTGACTTGTTTACAATAAAGGAAGCTATTGCTGTAGGAGTGATTTATTAGCTACATAGCATTCATTGCAACAAATGTAACTATTGTGGAAGGATATGTCTCTCTCTACTTAAAGTGATCTCCCCAGTAAAATAACCGTGTTTATTAATAGCCCCACTTAAAACACTTTATAGATATATATTTAACGCACATATACAATTGCTATAGTGGATATATGTGAATAATACATAGTTTGCACTAATTATGAGATATATATAAATGTGCAATATTTATAGGACAGTGGGAGAACTATTAAATATCCCTATGTATTCATATCATTCACTCAATACTCAGCATTTATTTACATGCTGACATCCTCTCCTTAGTAGCCACACGGTACCTTACCATAATAGCTACAGTTACTATAGGAGATTACACTGACTGGCTTGAAATGAGGGAAGCTACTGCTGGAGGAATGTTGTAATGAATGATATTGAGAACTATTGCCAAACTTAAGATATAACTATCAGTAAATAATTAACAAATATTATAAAGTATTCAACATTCTAATAATAAGAATTTACTTACCGATAATTCTATTTCTCGTAGTCCGTAGTGGATGCTGGGGACTCCGTAAGGACCATGGGGAATAGCGGCTCCGCAGGAGACTGGGCACAAAAGTAAAAGCTTTAGGACTAGCTGGTGTGCACTGGCTCCTCCCCCTATGACCCTCCTCCAAGCCTCAGTTAGGATACTGTGCCCGGACGAGCGTACACAATAAGGAAGGATTTTGAATCCCGGGTAAGACTCATACCAGCCACACCAATCACACCGTACAACCTGTGATCTGAACCCAGTTAACAGCATGATAACAGAGGAGCCTCTGAAAAGATGGCTCACAACAATAATAACCCGATTTTTGTAACTATGTACAAGTATTGCAGACAATCCGCACTTGGGATGGGCGCCCAGCATCCACTACGGACTACGAGAAATAGAATTATCGGTAAGTAAATTCTTATTTTCTCTAACGTCCTAAGTGGATGCTGGGGACTCCGTAAGGACCATGGGGATTATACCAAAGCTCCCAAACGGGCGGGAGAGTGCGGATGACTCTGCAGCACCAAATGAGAGAACTCCAGGTCCTCCTCAGCCAGGGTATCAATTTTGTAGAATTTTACAAACGTATTTGCTCCTGACCAAGTAGCTGCTAGGCAAAGTTGTAAAGCCGAGACCCCTCGGGCAGCCGCCCAAGATGAGCCCATCTTCCTTGTGGAGTGGGCATTTACAGATTTTTGGCTGTGGCAGGCTTGCCACAGAATGTGCAAGCTGAATTGTACTACAAATCCAACGAGCAATAGTCTGCTTAGAAGCAGGAGCACCCAGCTTGTTGGGTGCATACAGGATAAACAGCGAGTCAGATTTTCTGACTCCAGCCGTCCTGGAAACATATATTTTCAGGGCCCTGACAACGTCTAGCAACTTGGAGTCCTCCAAGTCCCTAGTAGCCGCAGGCACCACAATAGGTTGGTTCAGGTGAAACGCTGAAACCACCTTAGGGAGAAACTGAGGACGAGTCCTCAATTCCGCCCTGTCCGAATGGAAAATCAGATAAGGGCTTTTACAGGATAAAGCCGCCAATTCTGACACGCGCCTGGCCCAGGCCAGGGCCAACAGCCTGACCACTTTCCATGTGAGATATTTTAACTCCACAGATTTAAGTGGTTCAAACCAATGTGACTTTTGGAACCCAAAAACTACATTGAGATCCCAAGGTGCCACTGGAGGCACAAAAGGAGGCTGTATATGCAGTACCCCTTTTACAACGTCTGAACTTCAGGGACTGAAGCTAGTTCTTTTTGGAAGAAAATTGACAGGGCCGAAATTTGAACCTTAATGGACCCCAATTTCAGGCCCATAGACACTCCTGTTTGCAGGAAATGTAGGAATCGACCCAGTTGAATTTCCTCCGTCGGGCCTTACTGGCCTCGCACCACGCAACATATTTTCGCCAAATGCGGTGATAATGTTTTGCGGTTACATCCTTCCTGGCTTTGATCAGGATAGGGATGACTTCATCCGGAATGCCTTTTTTCCTTCAGGATCCGGCGTTTAACCGCCATGCCGTCAAACGCAGCCGCGGTAAGTCTTGGAACAGACAGGGTCCTTGCTGGAGCAGGTCCCTTCTTAGAGGTAGAGGCCATGGATCCTCCGTGAGCATCTCTTGAAGTTCCGGTTACCAAGTCCTTCTTGGCCAATCCGGAGCCACGAATATAGTGCTTACTCCTCTCCATCTTATCAATCTCAGTACCTTGGGTATGAGAGGCAGATGAGGGAACACATACACTGACTGGTACACCCACGGTGTTACCAGAGCGTCTACAGCTATTGCCTGAGGGTCCCTTGACCTGGCGCAATACCTGTCGAGTTTTTCCCAACGGTTTATAATCATGTGGAAGACTTCTGGGTGAAGTCCCCACTCTCCCGGGTGGAGGTCGTGTCTGCTGAGGAAGTCTGCTTCCCAGTTGTCCACTCCCGGAATTGCTGACAGTGCTATCACATGATTTTCCGCCCAGCGAAGAATCCTTGTAGCTTCTGCCATTGCCCTCCTGCTTCTTGTGCCACCCTGTCTGTTTACGTGGGTGACTGCCGTGATGTTGTCCGACTGGATCAACACCGGCTGACCTTGAAGCAGAGGTCTTGCTAAGCTTAGAGCATTGTAAATGGCCCTTAGCTTCAGGATATTTATGTGAAGTGATGTCTCCAGGCTTGACCATAAGCCCTGGAAATTCCTTCCCTGTGTGACTGCTCCCCAGCCTCGCAGGCTGGCATCCGTGGTCACCAGGACCCAGTCCTGAATGCCGAATCTGCGGCCCTCTAGAAGATGAGCACTCTGCAACCAACACAGGAGGGACACCCTTGTTCTTGGTGACAGGGTTATCCGCTGATGCATCTGAAGATGCGACCCGGACCATTTGTCCAGCAGGTCCCACTGGAAAGTTCTTGCGTGGAATCTGCCGAATGGGATTGCTTCGTAGGAAGCCACCATTTTACCCAGAACCCTTGTGCATTGATGCACTGAGACTTGGCTCGGTTTTAGGAGGTTCCTGACTAGCTCGGATAACTCCCTGGCTTTCTCCTCCGGGAGAAACACCTTTTTCTGGACTGTGTCCAGGATCATCCCTAGGAACAGAAGACGAGTCGTCGGAACCAGCTGCGATTTTGGAATATTGAGAATCCAATCGTGCTGCCGCAACACTACCTGAGATAGTGCTACACCGACCTCCAACTGTTCCCTGGATCTTACCCTTATCAGGGAATCGTCCAAGTAAGGGATAACTAAAATTCCCTTCCTTCGAAGGAATATCATCATTTCGGCCATTACCTTGGTAAAGACCCGGGGTGCCGTGGACCATCCATACGGCAGCGTCTGAACTGATAGTGACAGTTCTGTACCATAAACCTGAGGTACCCTTGGTGAGAAGGGTAAATTTGGACATGAAGGTAAGCATCCTTGATGTCCCGAGACATCATGTAGTCCCCTTCTTCCAGGTTCGCAATCACTGCTCTGAGTGACTCAATCTTGAATTTGAACCTCTGTATGTAAGTGTTCAAAGATTTTAGATTTAGAATCGGTCTCACCGAGCCGTCCGGCTTCGGTACCACAACAGTGTGGAATAATACCCCGTTCCCTGTTGCAGGAGGGGTACCTTGATTATCACCTGCTGGGAATACAGCTTGTGAATGGCTTCCAAAACTGTCTCCCTGTCAGAAGGAGACATCGGTAAAGCCGACTTTAGGAAACGGCGAGGGGGAGACGTCTCGAATTCCAATTTGTACCCCTGAGATATCACCTGAAGGATCCAGGGGTCTACTTGCGAGTGAGCCCACTGCGCGCTGAAATTCATTGAGACGGGCCCCCCACCGTGCCTGATTCTGCTTGTAAAGCCCCAGCGTCATACTGAGGGCTTGGCAGAGGCGGGAGAGGGTTTCTGTTCCTGGGAACTGGATGATTTCTGCAGCCTTTTTCCTCTCCCTCTGTCACGGGGCAGAAATGAGGAACCTTTTGCCCGCTTGTCCACGAAAAGACTGCGCCTGATAATACGGCGTCTTCTCATGTTGAGAAGCGACCTGGGGTACAAACGTGGATTTCCCAGCTGTTGCCGTGGCCACCAGGTCTGAAAGACCGACCCCAAATAACTCCTCCCCTTAATAAGGCAATACTTCCAAATGCCGTTTGAAATCCGCATCACCTGACCACTGTCGTGTCCATAACCCTCTACTGGTAGAAATGGACAACGCACTTAGACTTGATGCCAGTCGGCAAATATTCCGCTGTGCATCACGCATATATAGAAATGCATCTTTTAAATGCTCTATAGGCAAAAATATACTGTCCCTATCTAGGGTATCAATATTTTCAGTCAGGGAATCCGACCACGCCAACCCAGCACTGCACATCCAGGCTGAGGCGATTGCTGGTCGCAGTATAACACCAGTATGTGTGTAAATACATTTTAGGATACCCTCCTGCTTTCTATCAGCAGGATCCTTAAGGGCGGCCATCTCAGGAGAGGGTAGAGCCCTTACAAGCGTGTGAGCGCTTTATCCACCCTAGGGGGTGTTTCCCAACGCACCCTAACCTCTGGCGGGAAAGGATATAATGCCAATAACATTTTAGAAATTATCAGTTGTTATCGGGGGAAACCCACGCATCATCACACACCTCATTTAATTTCTCAGATTCAGGAAAACTACAGGTAGTTTTTCCTCACCGAACATAATACCCCTTTTTGGTGGTACTCGTATTATCAGAAATGTGTAAAACATTTTTCATTGCCTCAATCATGTAACGTGTGGCCCAACTGGAAGTCACATTTGTCTCTTCACCGTCGACACTGGAGTCAGTATCCGTGTCGGCGTCTATATCTGCCATCTGAGGTAACGGGCGCTTTAGAGCCCCTGACGGCCTATGAGACGTCTGGACAGGCACAAGCTGAGTAGCCGGCTGTCTCATGTCAACCACTGTGTTTTATACAGAGCTGACACTGTCACGTAATTCCTTCCAACAGTTCATCCACTCAGGTGTCGACCCCCTAGGGGGTGACATCACTATTACAGGCAATCTGCTCCGTCTCCACATCATTTTTCTCCTCATACATGTCGACACAAACGTACCGACATACAGCACACACACAGGGAATGCTCTGATAGAGGACAGGACCCCACTAGCCCTTTGGGGAGACAGAGGGAGAGTTTGCCAGCACACACCAAAGCGCTATATATATATACAGGGATAACCTTATATAAGTGTTTTTCCCCTTATAGCTGCTGTATCTTTAATACTGCGCGTAATTAGTGCCCCCCCTCTCTTTTTTAACCCTTTCTGTAGTGTAGTGACTGCAGGGGAGAGCCAGGGAGCTTCCCTCCAACGGAGCTGTGAGGGAAAATGGCGCCAGTGTGCTGAGGAGATAGGCTCCGCCCCCTTATCGGCGGCCTTATCTCCCGTTTTTCTATGTATTCTGGCAGGGGTTAAATGCATCCATATAGCCCAGGAGCTATATGTGATGTATTTTTTTGCCATCTAAGGTATTTTTATTGCGTCTCAGGGCGCCCCCCCCAGCGCCCTGCACCCTCAGTGACCGGAGTGTGAAGTGTGCTGAGAGCAATGGCGCACAGCTGCGGTGCTGTGCGCTACCTTATTGAAGACAGGACGTCTTCTGCCGCCGATTTTCCGGACCTCTTCTGCTCTTCTGGCTCTGTAAGGGGGACGGCGGCGCGGCTCTGGGACCCATCCATGGCTGGGCCTGTGATCGTCCCTCTGGAGCTAATGTCCAGTAGCCTAAGAAGCCCAATCCACTCTGCACGCAGGTGAGTTCGCTTCTTCTCCCCTTAGTCCCTCGATGCAGTAAGCCTGTTGCCAGCAGGACTCACTGAAAATAAAAAACCTAATTTAAACTTTTACTCTAAGCAGCTCAGGAGAGCCACCTAGATTGCACCCTTCACGTTCGGGCACAAAAATCTAACTGAGGCTTGGAGGAGGGTCATAGGGGGAGGAGCCAGTGCACACCAGCTAGTCCTAAAGCTTTTACTTTTGTGCCCAGTCTCCTGCGGAGCCGCTATTCCCCATGGTCCTTACGGAGTCCCCAGCATCCACTTAGGACGTTAGAGAAATTGGGCTAATCATCGTTAATTAATAAGCCCACAATTGATATAATGAATTGTACGAATACAGCATAGTCTGCTTAGGATACATTCAATTTGGATTAATAAAGACACGACACAGGTAGCGAACCTTGGTTTTAACAATTTATTTTCATTTCACCAGATATGGGAATTATATCACATAAGTTTATTGCACTTTCTTTATTTCGTGGTTAGACAATTTTAACGAATCTATTAAAAGTAAATTTTTAATTTTCATCTGTGCGCCAGCAAAGAGACATTCTTTCCTCTTCTTTTTCTTTGTATAATTCAACTCGTCTCTGGTAGCACCCCCGAACGTCCAGTAATTAGTACCTAATTAAACTGACGGACATTTATCGGGGTTTCTCCTTCTTTTTCAAATAACAAAGATTCAGAATTAGTAGCTGGTGCAGAACATATCCCCTTCCCTCTTTTCCCTATATACCCCTTCAGAGAGACAGAGAGGGAGTTTGCAGCTCACATCCAGCGCCTCACCCGGTCTGAAGGAATATATAATGCCCCAGACCTTGCAGCGCTTTTATATATACAGTTGTGCTCATAAGTTTACATACCCTAGCAGAATTTGTGATTTTCTGGCCATTTGTCAAAGAATATGAATGATAACTCACAAACTTTTCTTTCACTCATGGTTAGTGGTTGGGTGAAGCCATTTATTGTCAAACAACTGTGTTTACTCTTTTTAAATCATAATGACAACAGAAACTACCCAAATGACCCTGATCAAAAGTTTACATACCCCAGTTCTTAATACCGTGTATTGCCCCCTTTAACATCAATGCCAGCTTGAAGTCTTTTGTGGTAGTTGTGGATGAGGCTCTTTATTTTCTCAGATGGTAAAGCTGCCCATTCTTCTTGGCAAAAAGCCTCCAGTTCCTGTAAATAGTTCCTGTAAATTCTTGGGCTGTCTTGCATGAACTGCACATTTGAGATCTCCCCAGAGTGGCTCAATGATATTGAGGTCAGGAGACTGAGATGGCCACTCCAGAACCTTCACTTTATTCTGCTGTAGCCAATGACAGGTCGTGTTTTGGATCATTGTCATGTTGTAACGTCCAAGTACGTCCCATGCGCAGCTTCCGGGCTGATGAGTGCAAATTTTCCTCCAATATTTTCTGATAAAATGCTGCATTCATCTTGTCATCAATTTTGACCAAGTTTCCAGTGCCTCACACATCCCCAAAACATCAGCGATCCACCTTCGTGTTTCACAGTAGGAATGGTGTACCTTTCATCATAGGCCTTGTTGACTCCTCTCCAAATGTAACGTTTATGGTTGTGGCCAAAAAGTTCAATTTTGGACTCATCACTCCAAATGACTTTGTTCCAGAAGTTTTGAGGCTTGTCTCTGTGCTGTTTGGAGTATTGTAAGCGGGATGCTTTGTGGCATTTGCATAGTAATGGCTTTCTTCTGGCGACTCGACCATGCAGCCCATTTTTCTTCAAATGCCTCCTTATTGTGCATCTTGAAACAACCACACCACTTTTTTTCAGAGAGTCCTGTATTTCAGCTGAAGTTATTTGTGGATTTTTCTTTGCATCCCGAACAATTTTCCTGGCAGTTGTGGCTGAAATTTTTGTTGGTCTACCTGACCGTGATTTGGTTTCCACAGAATCCCTCATTTTCCACTTCTTAATTAGAGTTTGAACACTGCTGATTGGCATTCTCAATTGCTTGGATATCTTTTTATATCCCTTTCCTGTTTTATACAGTTCAATTACCTTTTCCCGCAGATCCTTTGACAATTCTTTTGCTTTCCCCATGACTCAGAATCCAGACACGTCAGTGCAGCACTGGATGAAAGATGCAAGGGTCTTTCAGGAGTCCAGAAACTCACTGACCTTTTATGCACACACACTGATTACAAGCAAACAGATCACAGGTGAGGATGGTTACCTTTAGTAGCCATTCAAACCCGTTTGTGTCAACTTGTGTGCATGTTATCAGGCCAAAATCTCCAGGGTATGTAAACTTTTGATCAGGGTCATATGGGTAGTTTCTGTTGTCATTATGATTTAAAAAGAGTAAACACAGTTGTTTGACAATAAATGGTTTCACCCAACCACTAACCATGAGTAAAAGAAAAGTTTGTGAGTTATCATTCATATTCTCTGACAAATGGCCAAAAAAAATCACAAATTCTGCTAGGGTATGTAAACTTATGAGCACAACTGTATATATATTCAACACCAAATATGCTGTGCCCCCCCCTGTTTTTGCACCCTGTTACTTGTGACAGAAGTGAAGGGCCAGGACCAGCGTTTCTGCAGCTTGCTGTGAAGAGAAAAGATGGCGCTGATAAGAGCTGGAGGAACAAAGCCCAGCCCCCTAAATGGCGCTCTTGTGTCCCGCTTATTTTTATACTGGCGGGGGTCTGTATACAGTGCCTGCGCACTGTATACCTCTGTGCCAGATCTTAAAAGAGGTTTTATTGCTGCCCAGGGCGTCCCCCCCCTGCACCCGTGTAGTGCCGTTTGTGAGCGGGAGCATTGGCGCGCAGCGCGACCGCTGCTCGGTACCTCAGAGACTGATGTCTTCTGCCGCCTTCACTGAAGTCTTCTTTGCTTCGGTTACTCACCCGGCTTCTCTCTTCTGGCTCTGTGAGGGGGGCGGCGGTGCGGCTCCGGGAACGAGCAGCTAGGCTATACCAAGTGATCAGACCCTCTGGAGCTAATGGCGTCCAGTAGCCTAAGAAGCAGAGCCTTTAACTCACAGAAGTAGGTCTGCTTCTCACCCCTCAGTCCCACAAAGCAGACAGCCTGTTGCCAGCAGTGCTCCCTGTAAACAATAAACCTAACAGAAAGTATTTTCTAGAGAACTCTGTAGAGCTCCCCTAGTGTGTGTCCAGTCTCTCTGGGCACACAATCTGAGGTCTGGAGGAGGGGCATAGAGGGAGGAGCCATTTCACACCATTTAAAGTCTTAAAGTGCCCATGTCTCCTGCAGATCCTGTCTATACCCCATGGTCCTTTTGGAGTCCCCAGCATTCTCTAGGACGAAGGAGAAAATCTAAAAAAGCCATGTCGACCTTTTCATGTGTCGACCAGTTTCACGTGTCAACAATTTGTTCATGACGACCAATAGTGGTCGACCATCCAAATGGATACCCCTTAGCCTGGGCCCCCACCACATCATGACACCAGCCTCAGCCTAGGATCCCACCACAGAATGACAACAGTTTGCCCCCTCTCCCATCATTACATAGCCCCTCCTCCACATATCCGCCACGCAGCATCGCCCCCATCTCACCGCTACTAGCTACGTACTGAGCCAGAGGCGCAGCGAGACTTCCGCATCGGGAACCCCCAGCGGCGTCCCGAACAGGAAAAAGGGCGGGGCGTCTTCTGGTCACGCCTACAGGGAACGTCTCGAGCCCTCACGGTAAGCCACGCCCACCGCTGAGCCGCGAGCCGCCTGATCATTCCAAAGGTTTTCGAATGCCAACGGCTGAATCTGCAGCATCGGCGTCTCCCGCCACGGTGATGACACCCCGATATCTCCCGCCACGGTGAGAGTCCCGCATCACGGAGCGGGGTATCCAAGGTCCACTCCCAGGGGTCCCTGTGCCGAATAACATCTCCATACGATGTGCGGGTAGTTCTGCCGGCAGAGACTCCGCGGTTGGGGCGCGGGCATAGCTGCGGTGCTGCTGCTGGGATTGTTCCGCGTGTGCGCGCTGTACACATCTCCCTGTGTGTTATAGTTGCGCCTGGGTGTATGTAGGGCAATGCTCCAGGAGCCGGGCTCGGGCACTGCAGGCAGCCCGGGGCCAGGTGTTGGGGCTGCTGGGTGCCTGTATGCATAAAGGCCGCGTGTGCGGGGCAGGGGGCGGGTTTAGGCAGGACGGACAGCCAGGCCCCGCCCCCTCACCCCTCAGGGATCAGCTTTCAGCTCAGTTGGGGAGTTTTCATTATTAATTAGGTCCCTGTGCAGAATGGAGTGGGCGTGACTGACAATCGTAGCTCCGCCCGAATTCGCAAGTGTATGTTGGCGGGGCGGGGCCTAATGCCGTAGTATGTCTAGAACCAGCAGTCCCCCCCCACTCCCCATTCTCTTGCTCTCAATCATTCCTCTTACACTTGGCACTTTCTCTCCCTCCTCCCTCCTTCTCTCCCCCCATCCCCACACACTCTATCTCCATGACCAGTGCCGTAACTAGGCATTCCAGCGCTGTGTGCAAGAAACGTCATTGGCGCCCCCCTCTTATGTAAAATATGGGCATTGTGCGCCGTTGGCGTGTGCAAATTTTTTAGGGGTGTGGCTTCATAGGGAAGGGGTGTGGCCACAAAATAATACTAATTCATATTACAGTGCACAGTAGTCTCCATTATTCAAATTTCACTGCACAGTAGCGCCACTACACCAGGTAGATCCCCTTTTACATATTACGGCAGACAGTCCCCCTTTTTACACATTACGGAAAAACAGCGTCCCCCTTTTTACATATTGCGGCAGACAGAGTCCCCCTTTTTACACATTACGGCAGACAGCGTCCCCTTTTTACACATTACGGCAGACAGCGCCCCCCTTTTTACACATTACGGCATACAGCGTCCCTTTTTACACATTATGGCAAACAGAGTTCCCCTTTTTACACATTACGGCAGACAGCGTCACAGTCTACAGCGCAGGCTCTTCCAAAGGCTCTAGATCTCTTCTCCTTCCTCAACCACCTGTGCAGCAGTAGGGGCAGTGCGCAGGGCAGTGTGGCAGAGACGTCTGACGTCATCACATGACGTCTCTCCCAAATTGCAGGGAAAAGGGGCCGAGCTGGTGTTCAGGCCAGGGCTGCCGCTGGGCCATTGAGAAGAGCAGCGCCCTGACACACACCTCAGCTGCAGAGCTGCCGGGACCTTACAGCAGCAGCGGTGACTTCAGCGGGACACAGGCGGGCGGCGGCTTCAGTGGGACACAGGTGGCCGGGCGGCGGCTTCAGCGGGACACAGGTGGGCGGGCGGTGGCGGCTTCAGCCGGACACAGGTGGGCGGCGGCGGCTTCAGTGGGACACAGGCAGCGCCGCCTTCAGCGGGACACAGGCGGCGCACCCTTCAGCAGTGAGTATGGACCAGGAGCTAGCGGCCGTGCGGGTGTGATGCCCGATGCTGCGCCCTCAGTGCATTTGCGCTGTGGGCAAGGCACCATCGGCACACACCTAGTTACGGCTCTGTCCATTACACCTTCTCTCTCTCTCTCTCTCTCTCTCTCTCTCTCTCTCTCTGACACCCTTTGTCTCTCTCACGCCCCCCTCACTTCCTTACTCTGTTATGGCTTTTATCTGTACGTTATGCTCTTATATTTTATTTGAATGTTTATATACGGTCCATTCCTGTTTACGTGTGTATGAATTTTCCCAGTATGTATAGTTTTCTCCCAATATTTTTTATTATATTTTTAGAGATATATTTTTGTATAGATTTATATTTTTTTATATATAGTATATATTTTATTTTTCTACTTTATTATATATTTTATATATTATTTTAGATTTATATAGACTGTAAGCTGCTATGGGGCAGGGACTGATATGGATGACGTGTTCTATATACAGCACTGCATTTATTTGTGGTACTATATAAAGAAACAATAATAAATATGCATGTATATCATGAACATATTATCGCGCCTCTAATTTTTTTTTTCAGGTGGACCATGTCCATGATTGAATTGTGAGGTCATCAGCTGTCATCCTTCATCTCTTCTGGGCTTCTGCGAGGTCATCTTTACTACAAAGCATACTCTGAAGATAGAACTGCAGGAGTAGTTAACCCAAGACAGGTAATTAATATTATTATTAATTACCGATAACGCTCAGGCTAGACTTCAGTTCTAGACCTGTAGAGGCGTGGTTATATGTTTCTGGTGTACATGGATATTTAATAGGTATGTTTTCTAGTAGGTGAAAATGTTCATTTTCACCTACCTTTGTAGAAATTTAAGGATAATAGGCCGTTAGTGCGAAATCACCCTGCCAAAATGCAACACAGTTTGTGTTTGAGCACTTGTGTGTTAGGACACCTGCAAGGACATATTTATACAACACTGTGGGAGTAGGTTTTCTAAGGTACGATTTATCAAAACTGGCCTTGATGGTGACCTTGATAAACTGTGTCTTATTGGGGTGTGGCCTGGATGGGCATGGAGTAAGACGTAAGTCTTACTGCTTTTCAGCCCGATAACTATGTTTCTCTGACGTCCTAGTGGATGCTGGGGACTCCGTAAGGACCATGGGGAATATCGGCTCCGCAGGAGACTGGGCACAACTAAGAAAGATTTAGGACTACCTGGTGTGCACTGGCTCCTCCCTCTATGCCTCTCCTCCAGACCTCAGTTAGAATTTTGTGCCCGGCCGAGCTGGTTGCACACTAGGGGCTCTCCTGAGCTCTTAGAAAAGAAAGTATATTTAGGTTTTTTATTTTCAGTGAGATCTGCTGGCAACAGACTCACTGCTACGAGGGACTGAGGGGAGAAGAAGCGAACCTACCTGCTTGCAGCTAGCTTGGGCTTCTTAGGCTACTGGACACCATTAGCTCCAGAGGGATCGAACACAGGCCAGGCCTCGGTCGTCCGGTCCCGGAGCCGCGCCGCCGTCCCCCTTGCAGAGCCAGAAGCAAGAAGAACGTCCAGGAAATCGGCGGCTGAAGACTCCGGTCTTCATTAAGGTAGCGCACAGCACTGCAGCTGTGCGCCATTGCTCCCCATGCACACCACACACTCCGGTCACTGGTGGGTGCAGGGGGGGGGGGGGGGGGGCGCCCTGGGCTGCAATAAGAGTACCTTAGCTTGGCAAAAAAACACATAATATAGTCAGTAAGACTATATATGTGTAAAATTCCCTGCCAAAAATATCCTAAAAAAAGCGGGAGAAGTCCGCCGAGAAGGGGGCGGGGCTATCTCCCTCAGCACACTGGCGCCATTTCCTCTCACAGCTCCGCTGGAAGGACGCTCCCAAGGCTCTCCCCTGCAGTTTCCAGGCTCAATAGGGTAAAAAAGAGAGGGGGGGCACTAAATTTAGGCGCAAACTGTGTATTATAGCAGCTATAGGGGAAAAAAATCACTGTGTGTAGTGTGAATCCCTGCATTATATAGCGCTCTGGTGTGTGCTGGCATACTCTCTCTCTGTCTCCCCAAAGGACTTTGTGGTGTCCTGTCCTCAGTCAGAGCATTCCCTGTGTGTGTGCGGTGTGTCGGTACGGCTGTGTTGACATGTTTGATGAGGAGGCTTATGTGGAGGCGGAGCAGGTGCCGATAAATGTGATGTCACCCCCTGCGGGGTCGACACCTGAATGGATGGACATGTGGAAGGAATTGCGCGACAGTGTCAACTCCTTACATAAAAGGTTTGACGACATAGCAGATGTGGGACAGCCGGCTTCTCAGCCCGTGCCTGCCCAGGCGTCTCAAAAGCCATCAGGGGCTCTAAAACGCCCACTACCTCAGATGGCAGACACAGATGTCGACACGGATACTGACTCCAGTGTCGACGACGATGAGACTAGTGTACATTCCAATAGAGCCACTAGTTATATGATTACGGCAATGAAAAATGTGTTGCACATTTCTGATATTACCCCAGGTACCACAAAAAAGGGTATTATGTTTGGGGAGAAAAAGCTACCAGTGGTCTTTCCCCCATCTGATGAATTAAATGAGGTGTGTGAAGAAGCGTGGGCTTCCCCCGATAAGAAACTGGTAATTTCTAAAAAGTTACTAATGGCGTACACTTTCCCGCCAGAGGACAGGTCACGTTGGGAGACATCCCCTAGGGTGGATAAAGCGCTCACACGTCTGTCAAAAAAGGTGGCACTACCGTCTCCGGACACGGCCGCCCTAAAGGAGCCTGCGGATAGAAAGCAGGAGGCTATCCTGAAGTCTGTATATACACACTCAGGAATTATACTGAGACCGGCTATTGCTTCAGCATGGATGTGCAGTGCTGCAGCTGCGTGGTCAGATTCCCTGTCGGAAAACATTGATACCCTAGACAGGGACACTATATTGCTAACCGTAGAGCATATTAAAGACGCTGTCTTATACATGAGAGATGCACAGAGGGATATTTGCCGGCTGGCATCTAAAATAAACGCAATGTCCATTTCTGCCAGGAGAGGATTGTGGACTCGGCAGTGGACAGGAGATACAGATTCTAAAAGGCACATGGAAGTTTTGCCTTACAAGGGTGAGGAGTTGTTTGGGGATGGTCTCTCGGACCTCGTTTCCACAGCGACAGCTGGGAAGTCAGCATTTTTACCCCATGTTCCCTCACAGCCAAAGAAAGCACCGTATTATCAGGTACAGTCCTTTGGGCCCCAGCAAGGCAAGCGGGTTAGAGGCGCGTCCTTTCTGCCCAGAGGCAGAGGTAGAGGGAAAAAGCTGCAACATACAGCCAGTTCCCAGGAACAAAAGTCCTCCCCCGCTTCCTCTAAGTCCACCGCATGACGCTGGGGCTCCACAGGCGGAGCCAGGTACGGTGGGGGCCCGTCTCAAGAACTTCAGCGACCAGTGGGCTCACTCACGGGTGGATCCCTGGGTTCTACAAGTAGTATCTCAGGGGTACAAGCTGGAATTCGAGACGTCTCCCCCTCGCCGTTTCCTCAAATCTGCCTTGCCGACAGCTCCCCCGGACAGGGAGGCAGTGCTGGAGGCGATTCACAAGCTGTATTCTCAGCAGGTGATAATCAAGGTACCCCTCCTTCAACAAGGACGGGGTTACTATTCCACAATGTTTGAGGTACCGAAACCGGATGGTTCGGTGAGACCCATTTTAAATTTAAAATCCTTGAACACTTATATAAGAAGGTTCAAGTTCAAGATGGAATCGCTCAGGGCGGTGATTGCAAGCCTGGACGAGGGGGATTACATGATATCACTGGACATCAAGGATGCTTACCTGCATGTCCCCATTTACCCTCCTCACCAGGAGTACCTCAGATTTGTGGTACAGGACTGTCATTACCAATTCCAGACGTTGCCGTTTGGTCTGTCCACGGCACCGAGGGTATTTACCAAGGTAATGGCCGAAATGATGATACTCCTTCGGAAAAAGGGAGTTTTAATTATCCCGTACTTGGACGATCTCCTTATAAAGGCGAGGTCCAGGGAACAGTTGTTGATCGGAGTAGCACTAGCTCGGGGAGTGCTACAACAGCACGGCTGGATCCTGAATATTCCAAAGTCGCAGCTGGTTCCTACAACGCGTCTACTGTTCCTGGGGATGGTTCTGGACACAGAACAGAAAAAAGTGTTTCTCCCGAAGGAGAAGGCCGAGGAGTTGTCATCTCTAGTCAGAGACCTCCTAAAACCAAAACAGGTGTCGGTGCACCTCTGCACGCGGGTCCTGGGAAAGATGGTGGCTTCTTACGAAGCAATTCCATTCGGAAGGTTCCATGCAAGGATCTTTCAGTGGAATCTGTTGGACAAGTGGTCCGGATCGCATCTTCAGATGCATCGGCTGATAACCCTGTCTCCAAGGGCCAGGGTGTCGCTGCTGTGGTGGCTGCAGAGTGCTCATCTTCTAGAGGGCCGCAGATTCGGCATACAGGACTGGATCCTGGTGACCACGGATGCCAGCCTTCGAGGTTGGGGGGCAGTCACACAGGGAAGAAACTTCCAGGGACAATGGTCGAGTCAGGAGACTTCCCTACACATAAATATTCTGGAACTAAGGGCCATTTACAATGCCCTAAGTCAGGCAAGACCCCTGCTTCAACACCAGCCGGTGCTGATCCAGTCAGACAACATCACGGCGGTCGCCCATGTAAACCGACAGGGCGGCACAAGAAGCAGGATGGCGATGGCAGAAGCCACAAGGATTCTCCGATGGGCGGAAAATCATGTGTTAGCACTGTCAGCAGTGTTCATTCCCGGAGTGGACAACTGGGAAGCAGACTTTCTCAGCAGACACGACCTCCACCCGGGAGAGTGGGGACTTCATCCAGAAGTTTTCCAAATGATTGTACACCGGTGGGAAAGGCCACAGGTGGACATGATGGCGTCCCGCCTCAACAAAAAGCTAAAAAGATATTGCGCCAGGTCTAGGGACCCTCAGGCGATAGCTGTGGACGCTTTAGTGACACCGTGGGTGTACCAGTCGGTTTATGTGTTCCCTCTTCTTCCTCTCATACCCAAGGTACTGAGGATAATAAGAAGGAGAAGAGTAAGAACTATAATCATTGTTCCGGATTGGCCAAGAAGAGCTTGGTACCCAGAACTTCAAGAAATGATATCAGAGGAACCATGGCCTCTGCCGCTCAGACAGGACCTGCTGCAGCAGGGACCCTGTCTGTTCCAAGACTTACCGCGACTGCGTTTGACGGCATGGCGGATTAACGCCGGATCCTGAAGGAAAAGGGCATTCCGGAGGAAGTCATCCCTACGCTGATTAAAGCTAGGAAGGAGGTGACCGCAAACCATTATCACCGCATATGGCGAAAATATGTTGCGTGGTGTGAGGCCAGAAGGGCCCCAACGGAGGAATTTCAGCTGGGTCGATTTCTGCACTTCCTACAGTCAGGGGTGACTATGGGCCTCAAATTAGGTTCCATTAAGATTTCGGCTCTGTCGATTTTCTTCCAAAAAGAACTGGCTTCACTGCCTGAAGTTCAAACGTTTGTTAAAGGAGTGCTGCATATTCAGCCCCCTTTTGTGCCTCCAGTGGCACCTTGGGATCTCAACGTGGTGTTGGATTTCCTTAAGTCACATTGGTTTGAGCCACTTAAAACCGTGGAACTAAAATATCTCACGTGGAAAGTGGTCATGCTGTTGGCCTTGGCTTCGGCCAGGCGTGTGTCAGAAATGGCGGCTTTGTCATGTAAAAGCCCTTATCTGATTTTCCATATGGATAGGGCGGAATTGAGGACTCGTCCCCATTTTCTTCCTAAAGTGGTATCAGCTTTTCATTTGAACCAACCTATTGTGGTGCCTGCGGCTACTAAGGACTTGGAGGATTCCAAGTTGCTGGACGTAGTCAGGGCCCTGAAAATCTATGTTTCCAGGACGGCTGGAGTCAGGAAAACTGACTCGCTATTTATCCTGTATGCGCCCAACAAGCTGGGTGCTCCTGCTTCAAAGCAGTCTATTGCTCGCTGGATCTGTAGTACGATTCAACTTGCACATTCTGCGGCTGGACTGCCACATCCTAAATCTGTAAAAGCCCATTCCACGAGGAAAGTGGGCTCTTCTTGGGCGGCTGCCCGAGGGGTCTTGGCTTTACAACTTTGCCGAGCTGCTACTTGGTCGGGTTCAAACACATTTGCTAAATTCTACAAGTTTGATAGCCTGGCTGAGGAGGACCTTGAGTTTGCTCATTCGGTGCTGCAGAGTCATCCGCACTCTCCCGCCCGTTTGGGAGCTTTGGTATAATCCCCATGGTCCTTACGGAGTCCCCAGCATCCACTAGGACGTCAGAGAAAATAAGAATTTACTCACCGGTAATTCTATTTCTCGTAGTCCGTAGTGGATGCTGGGCGCCCATCCCAAGTGCGGATTGTCTGCAATACTTGTATATAGTTATTGCCTAACTAAAGGGTTATTGTTTGGAGCCATCTGTTTGAGAGGCTCAGTTGTTATTCATACTGTTCACTGGGTATAGTATCACGAGTTGTACGGTGTGATTGGTGTGACTGGTATGAGTCTTACCCGGGATTCCAAATCCTTTCCTTATTGTGTCAGCTCTTCCGGGCACAGTTTCCTAACTGAGGTCTGGAGGAGGGGCATAGAGGGAGGAGCCAGTGCACACCAGGTAGTCCTAAATCTTTCTTAGTTGTGCCCAGTCTCCTGCGGAGCCGTTATTCCCCATGGTCCTTACGGAGTCCCCAGCATCCACTACGGACTACGAGAAATAGAATTACCGGTGAGTAAATTCTTATTTTATCTATCCTGTTGTTACCGAAAGACTTATCCATTTTTTTTTTGTGCGTGTGTCTACCTGCCACTCTATACTGACCAAAGGTCCCCCTGGTGGGCCCATGAAAATCATAGCCACGTCCTCTACTGCTGGAGGGCGATGCCTAGTTGAGGTCACTGGGGTGGTTCATTATAGCAGGCTGCACAGTGCAGCTGCTTGCCGGGCAGTCATCGGGCCGTTGACTGACCCGGCTGATGGCTGTGGATGGTGGGATCAGTCTCTGTTCTGCCAATCACCCCACTTGCACTGGGCTGTCTGGCCTTATGTGTGTGTCTATACATATACTTATATATATATATATATATATATATATATATATGTGTGTGTGTACTATTTATGGGTTTGTATAATATGTATACAGTGTATATGTTTATGTATACTATGTATGTGTATACTATGTATTGTTATGTATACTATGTATATATATGTTACGTTCAGCATTTCAGTTGCTATGTCATGTCACATCTCAGCATGCCTTGCCACAGTTTTGCTGTTAGAGCAAGCTGGAACTGTAGCACGGCATACTGGGATGTTCAGTTCCATAGCAACTGGAGTCCTGGACATTGCCTACGCCTGCTGTATATGTATGCATACTGATTCTGTGCACATATACAGATGGAGCCGCGCTCATCTAAGGTGGCTCCACCGCAGGCGTGCACTCCCGGCGTGACTAGGTGATCTGTCCGCCTAGCCCCGCAGGAGTGCACAGAGACACTCTCCCATTCTAGTGAACGGGGCGCTTCTCCCTCACGGAAGCGCGCTCGCCCCAGATGGAGACGCTCTCCCATTCTAGTGAATGGGACGAGTCTCCGTCACGGACGCGCGGACGGAGATGCTCTAGCGATAGGCGCGCCCAGGCACAGACGGAGCCATGATTAGCGTGTCTCCACCTGTACTGTAAATATGTATATGTACACTATGTATAGGTATGTTTATGTGCTGGTCACACCCTTTCAGCAGGCCCCTGTCATTGCATTCCCCTGTGGGCCCTTTAAGACCCAGTCTGACACTGCCTCCTCTGACCGCGAAGGTCTCTCTGGCTGTTTGGTCCCCCCTGATGGTGGACAGTCTCCCCCGGGGTCCTGCTGTTGCCTGTGCCAGTGTTGCTCTTGATCCCCTATAGTGTCGTATCGCTGCACGATTCCCCTGCAAGCCGCAGCCTTCTTGGATCCTGAGCTCTGCTCCAGAGCGCTTCCGTGTACTGTGCCGGGTACCATTGCTCCGCTGAGCTGCTGGCTTGAGGGATATCCTCTACCGTCTGGCGGCTCCTGATTGCGGCTTCCTCTATGGTGACTGCTGCTGTTCTGTGGCTGCGCTTGCATTGGGGTTCTGTTCTGCTGACCTGCTCCTGCCTGCTTGTCGCTTCTCTGCTGCTGGTGTCTTCTGTCTGTTTCTATTTTGATTGCCGTATAATGGGGGTAATTCAGATCTGATCGCTAGGGTGCGTTTTTTGCATCCCTGCGATCAGGTAGTAGCCGCCTACAGGGGGAGGGGGAAATCGCTGTGCAGGGGTGCGATGCATGTGCAGGAGAGCTGCACAAACAGAAGTTTGTGCAGTCTCTGCACAGCCCAGGACTTACTCTTCCAGCGTGATGATCGGGGCCGGTACTGACGTCAGAAACACTCCCTTCAAACGCCTGGTCCCTCCTGCGTTTTTCCGGCCACTCGCTGAAAACGGTCAGTTGCCTCCCACATATGGCCTCTTCCTGTCAGTCACCTTGCGATCGCCCGTGCGATCGTTTTTCTCGCACATCCCCATTGCTGCGGAGCGACGCGCCTGCGCAATGCGGTGCATACGCATACGCAGTTCAGACCTGATCGCAGGCTGTACGAAAACACAGCCTAGCGATCAGGTCTGAATTAGGCCCAATGTGTCTGTGGGGCCCTGGTGACTGCTGTCCCGCTTTCTCGCTCCTGTGATACTGGACACCCTGATCTCCTTGAGGTCTGCTGGTGTTATGCTGTCATTATTTCCTTCTCTGTTGATCAAGTCATCCCAGTCTTAGTTTTAGTGCTATTCTATAGAGTCCTGCTCCTGATACTTACCTGCTGCAGTCTGGTTGTCGTTTGCTTGAACCGTTCTCTTCACTCGTTCGGCTGTCTCGCTGGCTTTCTATTTCCGTCTTCAGTTCAGTGTGACCCTATGTAGCTCCTGCCTATACCTTCAGTCTCCTGTTCCAGTTATCCTATGGATTTTTGCTATCACCTGCTCTGCTGATTTGGTCATCCAAGTCTCCTTTCAGGGCAACCCTGTGCAACTTTTCTGTTCTCCTACATTGGCTGTTCCTTCTGACCATGCTATGGAGCAGCTTCTCCAAGCCATTTTCCACTTTTATAACAGACTGATGGCTTGGATAGCTGAATTATCTGTGGCTGTCGGTTTCATTTTAAAATATGCAGAAGATGGGGGATGGGTCTGGTGAGCCCGGGTACTGTTTTTCTGTCCTGGATGACTTTGGTGTCACTGTCCCTGACCATTTGATCTCCTTGGACTCTCACTTAATATACTGGCCCAATCTTCTGGGATGTTTTGGGTCACCTTCGCTGCAATAGCTTCACCTGGTTGAACTTTTTATGTTCTGTTTTATTTTTATGTTTTTGTATTCTGTTTTGATTTGAGTGCACATGCGCTGCTATTGGTTTTTCCTTACTCTGTTATGGCTTTTATCTGTACGTTATGCTCTTATATTTTACTTGAATGTTTATATACGGTCCACTCCTGTTTACGTGTGTATGAATTTTCCCAGTATGTATAGTTTTCTCCCAATATTTTTTATTATATTTTTAGAGATATATTTTTGTATAGATTTATATATTTTTTTATATATAGTATATATTTTATTTTTCTACTTTATTATATATTTTATATATTATTTTAGATTTATATAGACTGTAAGCTCCTATGGGGCAGGGACTGATATGGATGACGTGTTATATATACAGCACTGCATTTATTTGTGGTACTATATAAAGAAACAATAATAAATATGCATGTATATCATGAACATATTATCGCGCCTCTAATTTTTTTTTTCAGGTGGACCATGTCCATGATTGAATTGTGAGGTCATCAGCTGTCATCCTTCATCTCTTCTGGGCTTCTGCGAGGTCATCTTTACTACAAAGCATACTCTGAAAATAGAACTGCAGGAGTAGTTAACCCAAGACAGGTAATTAATATTATTATTAATTACCGATAACGCTCAGGCTAGACTTCAGTTCTAGACCTGTAGAGGCGTGGTTATATGTTTCTGGTGTACATGGATATTTAATAGGTATGTTTTCTAGTAGGTGAAAAATGTTCATTTTCACCTACCTTTGTAGAAATGTAAGAATAATAGGCCCGTTAGTGCGAAATCACCCTGCCAAAATGCAACACAGTTTGTGTTTGAGCACTTGTGTGTTAGGACACCTGCAAGGACATATTTATACAACACTGTGGGGGTAGGTTTTCTAAGGTACGATTTATCAAAACTGGCCTTGATGGTGACCTTGATAAACTGTGTCTTATTGGGGTGTGGCCTGGATGGGCATGGAGTAAGACGTAAGTCTTACTGCTTTTCAGCCCAATAACTCTGTTTATCTATCCTGTTGCCACCGAAAGACTCATCCATTTTTTTTTGGTGCAAGCGTGTGTCTACCTGCCACTCTATACTGACCAAAGGGTCTCCTCCAGCTCCAGACTGCTGGTCGCCATCTTTCAGGGCTCTTCTGCTCAGGCTTGGACTGGGCTGTGAATGGGTATTTAAGGTAATCCCTGGTGGTCCCATGAAAATCATAGCCACGTCCTCTACCGCCGGAGGGCGATGCCTAGTTGAGGTCACTGGGGTGGTTCATTATAGCAGGCTGCACAGTGCAGCTGCTTGCCGGGCAGTCATCGGGCCGTTGACTGACGCGGCTGATGGCTGTGGATGGTGGGATCAGTCTCTGTTCTGCCAATCACCCCACTTGCACTGGGCTGTCTGGCCTTATGTGTGTGTCTATACATATATATGTGTGTGTGTGTGTGTGTGTGTGTGTGTGTGTGTGTGTGTGTGTGTGTGTGTGTGTGTGTGTGTACTATTTATGTATTTGTATAATATGTATACAGTGTATATGTTTATGTATACTATGTATGTGTATACTATGTATTGTTATGTATACTATGTATATGTATGTTACGTTCAGCATTTCAGTTGCTATGTCATGTCACATCTCAGCATGCCTTGCCACAGTTTTGCTGTTAGAGCAAGCTGAAACTGTAGCACGGCATACTGGGATGTTCAGTTCCATAGCAACTGGAGTCCTGGACATTGCCTACGCCTGCTGTATATGTATGCATACTGATTCTGTGCACATATACAGATGGAGCCGCGCTCATCTAAGGTGGCTCCACCGCAGGCGTGCACTCCCGGCGTGACTAGGTGATCTGTCCGCCTAGCCCCGCAGGAGTGCACAGAGACACTCTCCCATTCTAGTGAACGGGGCGCTTCTCCCTCACGGAAGCGCGCTCGCCCCAGATGGAGACGCTCTCCCATTCTAGTGAATGGGGCGAGTCTCCGTCACGGACGCGCGGACGGAGATGCTCTAGCGATAGGCGCGCCCAGGCACAGACGGAGCCATGATTAGCGTGTCTCCACCTGTACTGTAAGTATGTATATGTACACTATGTATAGGTATGTTTATGTGCTGGTCACACCCTTTCAGCATGCCCCTGTCATTGCATTCCCCTGTGGGCCCTTTAAGACCCAGTCTGACACTGCCTCCTCTGACCGCGAAGGTCTCTCTGGCTGTTTGGTCCCCCCTGATGGTGGACAGTCTCCCCCGGGGTCCTGCTGTTGCCTGTGCCAGTGTTGCTCTTGATCCCCTATAGTGTCGTGTCGCTGCACGATTCCCCTGCAAGCCGCAGCCTTCTTGGATCCTGAGCTCTGCTCCATAGCGCTTCCGTGTACTGTGCCGGGTACCATTGCTCCACTGAGCTGCTGGCTTGAGGGATATCCTCTACCGTCTGGCGGCTCCTGATTGCGGCTTCCTCTATGGTGACTGCTGCTGTTCTGTGGCTGTGCTTGCATTGGGGTTCTGTTCTGCTGACCTGCTCCTGCCTGCTTGTCGCTTCTCTGCTGCTGGTGTCTTCTGTCTGTTTCTATTTTGATTGCCGTATAATGGGGGTAATTCAGATCTGATCGCTAGGGTGCGTTTTTTGCATCCCTGCGATCAGGTAGTAGCCGCCTACAGGGGGAGGGGGAAATCGCTGTGCAGGGGTGCGATGCATGTGCAGGAGAGCTGCACAAACAGAAGTTTGTGCAGTCTCTGCACAGCCCAGGACTTACTCTTCCAGCGTGATGATCGGGGCCGGTACTGACGTCAGAAACACTCCCTTCAAACGCCTGGTCCCTCCTGCGTTTTTCCGGCCACTCGCTGAAAACGGTCAGTTGCCTCCCACATATGGCCTCTTCCTGTCAGTCACCTTGCGATCGCCCGTGCGATCGTTTTTCTCGCACATCCCCATTGCTGCGGAGCGACGCGCCTGCGCAATGCGGTGCATACGCATACGCAGTTTAGACCTGATCGCAGGCTGTACGAAAACACAGCCTAGCGATCAGGTCTGAATTAGGCCCAATGTGTCTGTGGGGCCCTGGTGACTGCTGTCCTGCTTTCTCGCTCCTGTGATACTGGACACCCTGATCTCCTTGAGGTCTGCTGGTGTTATGCTGTCATTATTTCCTTCTCTGTTG
This sequence comes from Pseudophryne corroboree, assembly GCF_028390025.1. NCBI lineage: Eukaryota > Metazoa > Chordata > Amphibia > Anura > Myobatrachidae > Pseudophryne > Pseudophryne corroboree. The sequence continues at coordinate 709,919,973 of NC_086449.1, read as the reverse complement.
ATCAAGTCATCCCAGTCTTAGTTTTAGTGCTATTCTATAGAGTCCTGCTCCTGATACTTACCTGCTGCAGTCTGGTTGTCGTTTGCTTGAACCGTTCTCTTCACTCGTTCGGCTGTCTCGCTGGCTTTCTATTTCCGTCTTCAGTTCAGTGTGACCCTATGTAGCTCCTGCCTATACCTTCAGTCTCCTGTTCCAGTCATCCTATGGATTTTTGCTATCACCTGCTCTGCTGATTTGGTCATCCAAGTCTCCTTTCAGGGCAACCCTGTGCAACTTTTCTGTTCTCCTACATTGGCTGTTCCTTCTGACCATGCTATGGAGCAGCTTCTCCAAGCCATTTTCCACTTTTATAACAGACTGATGGCTTGGATAGCTGAATTATCTGTGGCTGTCGGTTTCATTTTAAAATATGCAGAAGATGGGGGATGGGTCTGGTGAGCCCGGGTACTGTTTTTCTGTCCTGGATGACTTTGGTGTCACTGTCCCTGACCATTTGATCTCCTTGGACTCTCACTTAATATACTGGCCCAATCTTCTGGGATGTTTTGGGTAACCTTCGCTGCAATAGCTTCACCTGGTTGAACTTTTTATGTTCTGTTTTATTTTTATGTTTTTGTATTCTGTTTTGATTTGAGTGCACATGCGCTGCTATTGGTTTTTCCTTACTCTGTTATGGCTTTTATCTGTACGTTATGCTCTTATATTTTGCTTGAATGTTTATATACGGTCCACTCCTGTTTACGTGTGTATGAATTTTCCCAGTATGTATAGTTTTCTCCCAATATTTTTTATTATATTTTTAGAGATATATTTTTGTATAGATTTATATTTTTTTTTATATATAGTATATATTTTATTTTTCTACTTTATTATATATTTTATATATTATTTTAGATTTATATAGACTGTAAGCTCCTATGGGGCAGGGACTGATATGGATGACGTGTTCTATATACAGCACTGCATTTATTTGTGGTACTATATAAAGAAACAATAATAAATATGCATGTATATCATGAACATATTATCGCGCCTCTAATTTTTTTTTCAGGTGGACCATCTCCATGATTGAATTGTGAGGTCATCAGCTGTCATCCTTCATCTCTTCTGGGCTTCTGCGAGGTCATCTTTACTACAAAGAATACTCTGAAGATAGAACCGCAGGAGTAGTTAACCCAAGACAGGTAATTCATATTATTATTAATTACCGATAACGCTCAGGCTAGACTTCAGTTCTAGACCTGTAGAGGCGTGGTTATATGTTTCTGGTGTACATGGATATTTAATAGGTATGTTTTCTAGTAGGTGAAAATGTTCATTTTCACCTACCTTTGTAGAAATGTAAGGATAATAGGCCCGTTAGTGCGAAATCACCCTGCCAAAATGCAACACAGTTTGTGTTTGAGCACTTGTGTGTTAGGACACCTGCAAGGACATATTTATACAACACTGTGGGAGTAGGTTTTCTAAGGTACGATTTATCAAAACTGGCCTTGATGGTGACCTTGATAAACTGTGTCTTATTGGGGTGTGGCCTGGATGGGCATGGAGTAAGACGTAAGTCTTACTGCTTTGCAGCCCGATAACTCTGTTTATCTATCCTGTTGCTACCGAAAGACTCATCCATTTTTTTTTTTGTGCAAGCGTGTGTCTACCTGCCACTCTATACTGACCAAAGGGTCTCCTCCAGCTCCAGACTGCTGGTCGCCATCTTTCCGGCATCTTCTGCTCAGGCTTGGACTGGGCTGTGAATGGGTATTTAAGGTAATCCCTGGTGGGCCCATGAAAATCATAGCCACGTCCTCTACTGATGGAGGGCGATGCCTAGTTGAGGTCACTGGGGTGGTTCATTATAGCAGGCTGCACAGTGCAGCTGCTTGCCGGGCAGTCATCGGGCCGTTGACTGACCCGGCTGATGGCTGTGGATGGTGGGATCAGTCTCTGTTCTGCCAATCACCCCACTTGCACTGGGCTGTCTGGTCTTATGTGTGTGTCTATACATATACATATATATATATATATATATATATATATATATATATGTGTGTGTGTACTATTTATGTATTTGTATAATATGTATACAGTGTATATGTTTATGTATACTATGTATGTGTATACTATGTATTGTTATGTATACTATGTATATGTATGTTACGTTCAGCATTTCAGTTGCTATGTCATGTCACATCTCAGCATGCCTTGCCACAGTTTTGCTGTTAGAGCAAGCTGTAACTGTAGCACGGCATACTGGGATGTTCAGTTCCATAGCAACTGGAGTCCTGGACATTGCCTACGCCTGCTGTATATGTATGCATACTGATTCTGTGCACATATACAGATGGAGCCGCGCTCATCTAAGGTGGCTCCACCGCAGGCGTGCACTCCCGGCGTGACTAGGTGATCTGTCCGCCTAGCCCCGCAGGAGTGCACAGAGACACTCTCCCATTCTAGTGAACGGGGCGCTTCTCCCTCACGGAAGCGCGCTCGCCCCAGATGGAGACGCTCTCCCATTCTAGTGAATGGGGCGAGTCTCCGTCGCGGACGCGCAGACGGAGATGCTCTAGCGATAGGCGCGCCCAGGCACAGACGGAGCCATGATTAGCGTGGCTCCACCTGTACTGTAAGTATGTATATGTACACTATGTATAGGTATGTTAATGTACTGGTCACACCCTTTCAGCAGGCCCCTGTCATTGCATTCCCCTGTGGGCCCTTTAGGACCCAGTCTGACACTGCCTCCTCTGACCGCCAGAGCCGGCCTTAGGCATAGGCAAACTAGGCAAATGCCTAGGGCATTTGGTATGCTTAGGGGCACCAGCAGCTTCTGCTGATTAAAATGATATGCGGCATGCCTATATTCTGTGTGTGACTGCGGCTGTATCTGCATACGAAATGCTACGTTACAGTATATGCCTGGAAATCACTGTAATGTATGCAGATACAGCCGCAGTCACACACAGAATATAGGCATGCTGCATATCATTTTAATCAGCAGAAGCTGCGTGTGCATCCTAGACACATAGTAATGCAAATAATATGAGGCATTTTCATAAACAAAAGGCGCCTGATGTTAGCAGAGCTGCCAGCTGACTCATGCCAGGCATCTCCTGCAGAACTTGCGCCGGTGCTAGGGGGCACCAGCCAAAATCTTGCCTAGGGCATCATATTGGTTAGGGCCGGCTCTGCTGACCGCGAAGGTCTATCTGGCTGTTTGGTCTCCCCTGATGGTGGACAGTCTCCCCCTGGGTCCTGCTGTTGCCTGTGTCAGTGTTGCTCTTGATCCCCTATAGTGTTGTGTCGCTGCACGATTCCCCTGCAAGCCGCAGCCTTCTTGGATCCTGAGCTCTGCTCCAGAGTGCTTCCGTGTACTGTGCCGGGTACCATTGCTCCACTGAGCTGCTGGCTTGAGGGATATCCTCTACCGTCTGGCGGCTCCTGATTGCGGCTTCCTCTATGGTGACTGCTGCTGTTCTGTGGCTGCGCTTGCATTGGGGTTCTGTTCTGCTGACCTGCTCCTGCCTGCTTGTCGCTTCTCTGCTGCTGGTGTCTTCTGTCTGTTTCTATTTTGATTGCCGTATAATGGGGGTAATTCAGATCTGATCGCTAGGGTGCGTTTTTTGCATCCCTGCGATCAGGTAGTAGCCGCCTACAGGGGGAGGGGGAAATCGCTGTGCAGGGGTGCGATGCATGTGCAGGAGAGCTGCTTAAACAGAAGTTTGTGCAGTCTCTGCACAGCCCAGGACTTACTCTTCCAGCGTGATGAGCGGGGCCGGTACGGACGTCAGAAACACTCCCTTCAAACTCCTGGTCCCTCCTGCGTTTTTCCGGCCACTCCCTGAAAACGGTCAGTTGCCACCCACATATGGCCTCTTCCTGTCAGTCACCTTGCGATCGCCCGTGCGATCGCTTTTCTCGCACATCCCCATTGCTGCGGAACGACGCGCCTGCGCATTGCGGTGCATACGCATACGCAGTTCAGACCTGATCGCAGGCTGTACGAAAACACAGCCTAGCGATCAGGTCTGAATTAGGCCCAATGTGTCTGTGGGGCCCTGGTGACTGCTGTCCTGCTTTCTCGCTCCTGTGATACTGGACACCCTGATCTCCTTGAGGTCTGCTGGTGTTAAGCTGTCATTATTTCCTTCTCTGTTGATCTAGTCATCCCAGTCTTAGTTTTAGTGCTATTCTATAGAGTCCTGCTCCTGATACTTACCTGCTGCAGTCTGGTTGTCGTTTGCTTGAACCGTTCTCTTCACTCGTTCGTCTGTCTCGCTGGCTCTGTATTTCCGTCTTCAGTTCAGTGTGACCCTATGTAGCTCCTGCCTATACCTTCAGTCTCCTGTTCCAGTTATCCTATGGATTTTTGCTATCACCTGCTCTGCTGATTTGGTCATCCCAGTCTCCTTTCAGGGCTACCGTGTGCAACTTTTCTGTTCTCCTACATTGGCTGTTCCTTCTGACCATGCTATGGAACAGCTTCTCCAAGCCATTTTCCACTTTTATAAAATATGCAGAAGATGGGGGATGGGTCTGGTGAGCCCGGGTACTGTTTTTCTGTCCTGGATGACTTTGGTGTCACTGTCCCTGACCAGTTGATCTCCTTGGACTCTCACTTAATATACTGGCCAAATCTTCTGGGATGTTTTGGGTCACCTTCGCTGCAATAGCTTTCACCTGGTTGAACTTTTTATGTTCTGTTTTATTTTTATGTTTTTGTATTCTGTTTTGATTTGAGTGCACATGCGCTGCTATTGGTTTTTCCTTACTCTATTATGGCTTTTATCTGTACGTTATGCTCTTATATTTTACTTGAATGTTTATATATGGTCCACTCCTGTTTACGTGTGTATGAATTTTCCCAGTATGTATAGTTTTCTCCCAATATTTTTTATTATATTTTTAGAGATATATTTTTGTATAGATTTATATTTTTTTATATATAGTATATATTTTATTTCTCTAACGTCCTAGTGGATGCTGGGGACTCCGTAAGGACCATGGGGAATAGACGGGCTCCGCAGGAGACTGGGCACTCTAAGAAAGATTTAGTACTACTGGTGTGCACTGGCTCCTCCCTCTGCCCCTCCTCCAGACCTCAGTTAGAATCTGTGCCCGGACAGAGCTGGGTGCATTTTAGTGAGCTCTCCTGAGCTTGCTAATAAGAAAGTATTTTAGTTAGGTTTTTTATTTTCAGAGAACTTCTGCTGGCAACAGACTCTCTGCTACGTGGGACTAAGGGGAGAAAAGCAAACCTACTAACTGCGGCTAGGTTGCGCTTCTTAGGCTACTGGACACCATTAGCTCCAGAGGGATCGAACACAGGAACCTAACCTTGGTCGTCCGTTCCCGGAGCCGCGCCGCCGTCCCCCTCGCAGAGCCAGAAGACAGAAGCCGGCGGGTTGAAGCAAGAAGACGTCAAAATCGGCGGCAGAAGACTCCTGTCTTCATATGAGGTAGCGCACAGCACTGCAGCTGTGCGCCATTGCGCCCACACTAACCCACACACTCCGGTCACTGTAGGGCGCAGGGGTGGGCGCCCTGAGCAGCAATTGATTACCTCCTGGCAAAAAAGCAGCATATATACAGCTGGGCACTGTATTATGCATGAGCCCCCGCCATTAATTTTACACAAAATCGTGGGACAGAAGCCCGCCGCTGAGGGGGCGGGGCCTTCTTCCTCAGCACTCACCAGCGCCATTTTCTCTCCACAGCTCCGCTGAGAGGAAGCTCCCCAGGCTCTCCCCTGCAGACTCACGGTAGAAAGAGGGTAAAAAGAGAGGGGGGGGCACATAAATTTAGCGCATTAATCATATATACAGCAGCTACTGGGTAAACACTAAGTTACTGTGTGATTCCTTGGTCATATAGCGCTGGGGTGTGTGCTGGCATACTCTCTCTCTGTCTCTCCAAAAGGCCTTGTGGGGGTCCTGTCCTCATATAGAGCATCCCCTGTGTGTGTGGTGTGTCGGTACGCGTGTGTCGACATGTTTGACGAGGAGGGCTATGTGGAGGCAGAGCAGGTGCAGACGTGTCTCCGCCGACGGCGCCGACACCTGATTGGATGGATATGTGGAAGGTGTTAAATGATAATGTAAACTCCTTGCATAAAAGGTTGGATAAAGCTGATGCCTTGGGACAGTCGGGGTCTCAGCCCATGCCTGATCCTACAGCGCAGAGGCCGTCAGGGTCTCAGAAGCGCCCACTATCCAAAATTGTTGACACAGATATCGACACGGATTCTGACTCCAGTGTCGATGACGATGATGCAAAATTGCAGCCTAAAATGGCTAAAGCCTTCTGCTACATGATTATAGCAATGAAGGATGTATTGCACATATCAGAGGTAAACCCTGTCCCTGACAAGAGGGTTTATATGTATGGGGAGAAAAAGCAAGAGGTGACTTTTCCCCCTTCACATGAGTTAAATGAGTTATGTGAAAAAGCGTGGGATTCCCCCGATAAGAAAGTGCTGATTTCCAAAAAGTTACTTATGGCGTACCCTTTCCCGCCAACGGACAGGATGCGCTGGGAATCCTCCCCTAGGGTAGATAACGCTCTGACACGCTTATCTAAGAAGGTGGCCCTGCCGTAACAGGATACGGCCTCCCTAAAGGATCCTGCCGATAGGAAGCAGGAAAGTATCCTGAAGTCTGTTTATACACATTCAGGTACTCTACTGAGGCCGGAGATTGCGTCGGCCTGGATGTGTAGTGCTGTAGCAGCATGGACAGATAATCTGTCTGAGGAACTGGATACCTTAGACAAGGATACCATTTTACTGACCCTGGGGCATATAAAAGACGGTATCCGTTCACATGGTCGACCATGTTATGGTCGACAGTCATTAGGTCGACCACTATTGGTCGACATTGACATGGTCGGCATGGACACATGGTCGACACATGAAAGTTCGACACATGAAAGGTCGACACATTAAAAGGTCGACATGCATTTTTTAACTTTTTTTTCTTTTGTGGAACTTTTCCATACTTTACGATCCACATGGACTACGATTGGAACGGTAAAGTGTGCCGAGCGAAGCGGTAGCGGAGCGAAGGCACCATGCCCGAAGCATGGCGAGCGAAGCGAGCCATGCGAGGGGACGCGGTGCACTAATTGGGGTTCCCAGTCACTTTACGCAAAAAACGACACCAAAAAAAGTTAAAAACTCATGTCGACCTTTTCATATGTCGACCTTTCATGTGTCGACCATGTGTCCATGTCGACCATGTCAATGTCGACCAATAGTGGTCGACCTAATGACTGTCGACCATAACATTGTCGACCATTCATACCGGAACCATAAAAGACGCTGTCCTATATATGAGGGATGCCCAGAGGGACATTTGCCTACTGGGCTCTAGAATAAATGCAATGTCAATTTCTGCCAGAAGGGTCCTGTGGACTCGGCAATGGACAGGTGATGCCGACTCCAAAAAGCACATGGAGGTGTTACCTTACAAGGGTGAGGAATTGTTTGGGGATGGTCTCTCGGACCTAGTTTCCACAGCTACGGCTGGGAAGTCAAATTTTTTGCCATATATTCCCTCACAGCCTAAGAAAGCACCGTATTACCAAATGCAGTCCTTTCGATCACAAAGAAGCAAGAAAGTCAGAGGTACATCCTTTCTTGCCAGAGGCAGGGGTTGAGGAAAGAAGCTGCACCATACAGCTAGTTCCCAGGAACAGAAGTCCTCCCCGGCTTCCACTAAATCCACCGCATGACGCTGGGGCTCCACAGGTGGAGCCAGGAGCGGTGGGGGCGCGTCTCCGAAATTTCAGCCACCAATGGGTTTGCTCACAGGTGGATCCCTGGGCTATACAGATTGTGTCTCAGGGATACAAGCTGGAATTCGAAGTGATGCCCCCTCACCGTTACCTCAAATCGGCCCTGCCAGCTTCCCCCATGGAAAGGGAAGTAGTGTTAGCGGCAATTCACAAGTTATATCTCCAGCAGGTGGTGGTAAAGGTTCCCCTCCTTCAACAGGGAAGGGGATACTATTCCACTATGTTTGTGGTACCGAAACCGGACGGTTCGGTCAGACCCATATTGAATTTAAAGTCCCTGAACATTTATCTGAAAAGATTCAAGTTCAAAATGGAATCGCTCAGAGCGGTCATTGCAAGCCTGGAAGAGGGGGATTTTATGGTGTCTCTGGACATCAAGGATGCTTACTTGCATGTCCCCATTTATCCACCTCATCAGGAGTACCTCAGATTTGTGGTACAGGACTGTCATTACCAATTCCAGACGTTGCCGTTTGGGCTCTCCACGGCACCGAGAATATTTACCAAGGTAATGGCAGAAGTGATGGTGATCCTGAGAAAGCAAGGAGTCACAGTTATCCCAAATTTGGACGATCTCCGCAGGCGAGGTCCAGAGAGCAGTTGCTGATCAGCGTAGCACACTCTCTGAAAGTGTTACGACAACACGGCTGGATTCTGAATATCCCAAAGTCGCAGCTGATTCCTACGACGCGTCTGCCCTTTCTGGGCATGATTCTGGACACAGACCAGAAGAAGGTGTTTCTCCCAGCGGAGAAGGCTCAGGAGCTCGTGACTCTAGTCAGAGACCTCTTAAAACCGAAACAGGTGTCGGTGCATCACTGCACGCGAGTCCTGGGAAAGATGGTGGCATCGTACGAAGCCATTCCCTTCGGCAGGTTCCATGCAAGGACCTTTCAGTGGGATCTGTTGGACAAGTGGTCCGGATCGCATCTTCAGATGCATCGGCTGATCACCCTGTCCCAGAGGGCCAGGGTGTCTCTTCTGTGGTGGCTGCAGAGTGCTCACCTTCTCGAGGGCCGCAGGTTCGGCATACAGGACTGGGTCCTGGTGACCACGGATGCGAGCCTCCGAGGATGGGGGGCAGTCACTCAGGGAAGAAACTTCCAAGGGTTGTGGTCAAGTCAGGAGGCTTGTCTGCACATAAATATCCTGGAACTAAGGGCCATATACAACGCCCTGAGTCAAGCGGAGCCTCTGCTTCGCAACCAACCGGTGCTGATTCAGTCAGACAACATCACCGCAGTGGCTCATGTAAACCGCCAGGGCGGCACAAGAAGCAGAGTGGCGATGGCGGAAGCCACCAGGATTCTTCGTTGGGCGGAGAATCACGTGCAAGCACTGTCAGCAATGTTCATTCCTGGAGTGGACAACTGGGAAGCAGACTTCCTCAGCAGGCACGACCTCCACCCGGGAGAGTGGGGACTTCATCACGAAGTCTTCACTCAGATTACAAATCGATGGGAACTGCCACAGGTGGACTTGATGGCATCCCGTCTCAACAAAAAGCTACAAAGGTATTGCGCCAGGTCAAGAGACCCTCAGGCGATAGCTTTGGACGCACTAGTAACACCGTGGGTGTTCCCGTCGGTCTATGTGTTTCCTCCTCTTCCTCTCATACCCAAGTGCTGAGAATCGTAAGAAAAAGAGGAGTGAGAACAATACTCATTGTTCCGGATTGGCCAAGAAGGACTTGGTACCCGGAGCTGCAAGAAATGCTCACAGAGGACCCATGGCCTCTGCCTCTCAGACAGGACCTGTTGCAACAGGGGCCCTGTCTGTTCCAAGACTTACCGCGGCTGCGTTTGACGGCATGGCGGTTGAACGCAGGATCCTAGCGGAAAAAGGCATTCCGGATGAAGTTATTCCTACGCTGATAAAGGCTAGGAAGGACGTGACAGCAAAACACTATCACCGTATATGGCGAAAATATGTTGCCTGGTGTGAGGCCGGGAAGGCCCCTACAGAGGAATTCCAGCTGGGCCGGTTCCTGCACTTCTTACAGTCTGGAGTGACTGTGGGCTTGAAGTTGGGGTCCATAGAGGTCCAGATTTCGGCCCTATCCATTTTCTTTCAAAAGGAACTGGCTTCTCTTCCTGAAGTTCAGACGTTTGTTAAGGGAGTGCTGCATATTCAGCCCCCTTTTGTACCACCAGTGGCACCTTGGGATCTCAACGTGGTGTTGGGTTTCCTGAAATCCCACTGGTTTGAGCCACTTAAGACCGTGGAGCTAAAGTATCTCACGTGGAAGGTGGTCATGCTATTGGCCTTAGCTTCGGCTAGGCGTGTGTCAGAATTGGCGGCTTTGTCATGTAAAAGCCCCTATCTGGTTTTCCATATGGACAGGGCAGAATTACGGACTCGTCCGCAATTTCTGCCGAAGGTGGTGTCATCTTTTCATTTGAACCAACCTATTGTGGTGCCTGCGGCTACTCGTGACTTGGAGGATTCCAAGTTGCTTGATGTAGTCAGGGCTTTGAAGATCTATGTAGCCAGGACGGCTGGAGTCAGGAAAACTGACTCGCTGTTTATCCTGTATGCATCCAACAAGCTGGGTGCTCCTGCTTCAAAGCAAACCATTGCTCGCTGGATCTGTAACACGATTCAGCAGGCTCATTCTGCGGCTGGATTGCCGCATCCAAAATCAGTGAAAGCCCATTCCACAAGGAAAGTGGGCTCTTCTTGGGCGGCTGCCCGAGGGGTCTCGGCATTACAGCTTTGCCGAGCAGCTACTTGGTCAGGTTCAAACACATTTGCTAAGTTCTACAAGTTTGATACCCTGGCTGAGGAGGACCTTGTGTTTGTCCATTCGGTGCTGCAGAGTCATCCGCACTCTCCCGCCCGTTTGGGAGCTTTGGTATAATCCCCATGGTCCTTACGGAGTCCCCAGCATCCACTAGGACGTTAGAGAAAATAAGATTTTACTCACCGGTAAATCTATGTGTCGTAGTCCGTAGTGGATGCTGGGCGCCGGTCCCAAGTGCGGACTTTCTGCAATACGTGTATATAGTTATTGCTTAATAAAGGGTTATGTTATGTTGGCATCCATTGTTTGATGCTCTGTTGTTGTTCATACTGTTGACTGGGTAAGTTTATCACAAGTTATACGGTGTGATTGGTGTGGCTGGTATGAGTCTTACCCTGGATTCCAAAATCCTTTCCTTGTAATGTCAGCTCTTCCGGGCACAGTTTCCTTTACTGAGGTCTGGAGGAGGGGCATAGAGGGAGGAGCCAGTGCACACCAGTAGTACTAAATCTTTCTTAGAGTGCCCAGTCTCCTGCGGAGCCCGTCTATTCCCCATGGTCCTTACGGAGTCCCCAGCATCCGCTACGGAGAAATAGATTTACCGGTGAGTAAAATCTTATTTTTTCTACTTTATTATATATTTTATATATTATTTTAGATTTATATAGACTGTAAGCTCCTATGGGGCAGGGACTGATATGGATGACGTGTTCTATATACAGCACTGCATTTATTTGTGGTACTATATAAAGAAACAATAATAAATATGCATGTATATCATGAACATATTATCGCGCCTCTAATTTTTTTTTTCAGGTGGACCATGTCCATGATTGAATTGTGAGGTCATCAGCTGTCATCCTTCATCTCTTCTGGGCTTCTGCGAGGTGATCTTTACTACAAAGCATACTCTGAAGATAGAACTGCAGGAGTAGTTAACCCAAGACAGGTAATTAATATTATTATTAATTAAAGAAAACGCTCAGGCTAGACTTCAGTTCTAGACCTATAGAGGCGTGGTTATATGTTTCTGGTGTACATGGATATTTAATAGGTATGTTTTCTAGTAGGTGAAAATTTTCATTTTCACCTACCTTTGTAGAAATGTAAGGATAATAGGCCCGTTAGTGCGAAATCACCCTGCCAAAATGCAACACAGTTTGTGTTTGAGCACTTGTGTGTTAGGATACCTGCAAGGACATATTTATATAACACTGTGGGGGTAGGTTTTCTAAGGTACGATTTATCAAAACTGGCCTTGATGGTGACCTTGATAAACTGTGTCTTATTGGGGTGTGGCCTGGATGGGCATGGAGTAAGACGTAAGTCTTACTGCTTTTCAGCCCGATAACTCTGTTTATCTATCCTGTTGCCACCGAAAGACTCATCCATTTTTTTTTTTTGTGCAAGCGTGTGTCTACCTGCCACTCTATACTGACCAAGGGTCTCCTCCAGCTCCAGACTGCTGGTCGCCATCTTTCAGGGCTCTTCTGCTCAGGCTTGGACTGGGCTGTGAATGGGTATTTAAGGTAATCCCTGGTGGTCCCATGAAAATCATAGCCACGTCCTCTACCGCCGGAGGGCGATGCCTAGTTGAGGTCACTGGGGTGGTTCATTATAGCAGGCTGCACAGTGCAGCTGCTTGCCGGGCAGTCATCGGGCCGTTGACTGACGCGGCTGATGGCTGTGGATGGTGGGATCAGTCTCTGTTCTGCCAATCACCCCACTTGCACTGGGCTGTCTGGCCTTATGTGTGTGTCTATACATATATATATATATATATATATATATATATATATGTGTGTGTGTGTGTGTACTATTTATGTATTTGTATAATATGTATAGAGTGTATATGTTTATGTATACTATGTATGTGTATACTATGTATTGTTATGTATACTATGTATATATATGTTACGTTCAGCATTTCAGTTGCTATGTCATGTCACATCTCAGCATGCCTTGCCACAGTTTTGCTGTTAGAGCAAGCTGTAACTGTAGCACGGCATACTGGGATGTTCAGTTCCATAGCAACTGGAGTCCTGGACATTGCCTACGCCTGCTGTATATGTATGCATACTGAGTCTGTGCACATATACAGATGGAGCCGCGCTCATCTAAGGTGGCTCCACCGCAGGCGTGCACTCCCGGCGTGACTAGGTGATCTGTCCGCCTAGCCCCGCAGGAGTGCACAGAGACACTCGCCCATTCTAGTGAACGGGGCGCTTCTCCCTCACGGAAGCGCGCTCGCCCCAGATGGAGACGCTCTCCCATTCTAGTGAATGGGACGAGTCTCCGTCACGGACGCGCGGACGGAGATGCTCTAGCGATAGGCGCGCCCAGGCACAGACGGAGCCATGATTAGCGTGGCTCCACCTGTACTGTAAGTATGTATATGTACACTATGTTTAGGTATGTTTATGTACTGGTCACACCCTTTCAGCAGGCCCCTGTCATTGCATTCCCCTGTGGGCCCTTTAGGACCCAGTCTGACACTGCCTCCTCTGACCGAGAAGGTCTCTCTGGCTGTTTGGTCCCCCCTGATGGTGGACAGTCTCCCCCTGGGTCCTGCTGTTGCCTGTGCCAGTGTTGCTCTTGATCCCCTATAGTGTCGTGTCGCTGCACGATTCTCCTGCAAGCCGCAGCCTTCTTGGATCCTGAGCTCTGCTCCAGAGCGCTTCCGTGTACTGTGCCGGGTACCATTGCTCCGCTGAGCTGCTGGCTTGAGGGATATCCTCTACCGTCTGGCGGCTCCTGATTGCGGCTTCCTCTATGGTGACTGCTGCTGTTCTGTGGCTGCGCTTGCATTGGGGTTCTGTTCTGCTGACCTGCTCCTGCCTGCTTGTCGCTTCTCTGCTGCTGGTGTCTTCTGTCTGTTTCTATTTTGATTGCCGTATAATGGGGGTAATTCAGATCTGATCGCTAGGGTGCGTTTTTTGCATCCCTGCGATCAGGTAGTAGCCGCCTACAGGGGGATGGGGAAATCGCTGTGCAGGGGTGCGATGCATGTGCAGGAGAGCTGCACAAACAGAAATTTGTGCAGTCTCTGCACAGCCCAGGACTTACTCTTCCAGCGTGATGATCGGGACCGGTACTGACGTCAGAAACACTCCCTTCAAACGCCTGGTCCCTCCTGCGTTTTTCCGGCCACTCCCTGAAAACGGTCAGTTGCCTCCCACATATGGCCTCTTCCTGTCAGTCACCTTGCGATCGCCCGTGCGATCGCTTTTCTCGCACATCCCCATTGCTGCGGAGCGACGCGCCTGCGCATTGCGGTGCATACGCATGCGCAGTTCAGACCTGATCGCAGGCTGTACGAAAACACAGCCTAGCGATCAGGTCTGAATTAGGCCCAATGTGTCTGTGGGGCCCTGGTGACTGCTGTCCCGCTTTCTCGCTCCTGTGATACTGGACACCCTGATCTCCTTGAGGTCTGCTGGTGTTATGCTGTCATTATTTCCTTCTCTGTTGATCTAGTCATCCCAGTCTTAGGGGTATATGCAATTGCGGTCGAATTCCCGAAATTGTCGAATTTCGGGACTTTTTGGCAAAAAAAAAAAAAAAAAAAATCGTCAATGCAATTCAGTACTTTCCGTCAAAAAAACGGACTTTCAAAATTCGACTTTTTGAAATTTGACTTTTGTCAAATTCGACTTTTCTGCAATGATACAAGTGCTGCAATTCGACTAAAGTATATTCAATTGAAGTTTGGAAATTCGACAACAGTGCTTTTAGACAGTAAATTCGACATTTTCAATCCGCCACACTTTGGTGGGTGAAACTAATAAAAAAAATTTAAAACATGTTTTTTTTTTGTTTTTTTTATTGATAATAGCATATCTATTTATATTAGAAGGGATTAGGTACTTGGTTTGTCTTTTTTGGAGGCACAAGTATTATTTCTATATTTTTTAAAATTATATATATATATATATATATATATATATATTTTTTTTTAGATGGAATGGTAAAATTCAGAAAAAAATGGCGTGGGGTCCCCCCTCCAAAGCATAACCAGCCTCGGGCTCTTCGAACTGGTCCTGGTTCTAAAAATGCGGGGGAAAAATTGACAGGGGATCCCCCGTATTTTTAAAACCAGCACCGGGCTCTGCGCCTGGTGCTGGTGCAAAAAATACGGGGGACAAAAAGAGTAGGGGTCCCCTGTATTTTATACACCAGCATCGGGCTCCACTAGCTGGACAGATAATGCCACAGCCGGGGGTCACTTTTATACAGTGCCTTGCGGCCGTGGCATTAAATATCCAACTAGTCACCCCTGGACGGGGTACCCTGGGGGAGTGGGGACCCCTTCAATCAAGGGGTCCCCCCCCAGCCACCCAAGGGCCAGGGGTGAAGCCCGAGGCTGTCCCCCCCATCCAAGGGCTGCGGATGGGGGGCTGATAGCCTTGTCAAAATTGAAAGAATATTGTTTTTTCCAGTAGTACTACAAGTCCCAGCAAGCCTCCCCCGCAAGCTGGTACTTGGAGAACCACAAGTACCAGCATGCGGGAGAAAAACGGGCCCGCTGGTACCTGTAGTACTACTGGGGAAAAAATACCCAAATAAAAACAGGAGACACACACCGTGACAAGTACAACTTTATTACACACTGCCGACACACACATACTTACCTATGTTGACACGAAGCAGTCGGTCCTCCTCTCCAAATAGAATCCACGGGTACCTGAAAATAAAAGATAATTATACTCACCTGATCCAGGGTCCAGAGATAAATCCACGTACTTGTCAAAACAACAAAACGAACACCCGACCAGCGGACTGAAAGGGGTCCCATGTTGACACATGAGACCCCTTTCCACGAATGCAGACACCCCCGTGACAGCTGTCACAGAAGTGTCTCTTCAGCCAGTCAGCGAGTGCAACGTCCTTGCACTCTGCTGATTGGCTCTGTGTGCGTCTGAGCTCAGACAGCGCATCGCAAAGCCTCTCCATTATATTCAATGGTGGGAACTTTGCGTCAGCGGTGAGGTCACCCGCGGTCAGCCGCTGACCGCGGGTAACCCCACCGCTACCCGCAAAGTTCCCACCATTGAAAGTAATGGAGAGGCTTTGCGATGCGCTGTCTGAGGTCACACGCGCACAGCCAATCAGGTGAGCGCCACGGAAGTAGCGCTTCCTGATTGGCTGAAGGGACCTCAGTGACAGGAGTCACGTGGTGTCCCGGCATTCGGGGAAAGGGGTCTGATGTGTAAACATGGGACCCCTTTCAGTCCGGCATGGTCGGGTGTTCGTTTTCTTTTTTTAACAAGTACGTGGATTATCTCCCGGACACTGGATTGAGGTGAGTAATTTTTTTCACAGGTACCCCGGATCGTCGGAGACTGTGGCAGTCGGCGGGTCAACATAGGTAAGTATGTGTGTGTCGGCAGTGTATAATAAAGTTATGCTTTCACGGTGTGTGTCTCCTGTTTTTATTTGGGTATTTTTTTTCCAGTAGAACTACAGGTACCAGCGGGCCCGTTTTTCTCCCGCATGCTGGTACTTGTGGTTCTCCAAGTACCAGCTTGCGGGGGAGGCTTGCTGGGACTTGTAGTACTACAGGAAAAAACAATATTCTTTAAATTTTCACAAGGCTATCAGCCTCCCATCCGCAGCCCTTGGATGGGGAGGACAGCCTCGGGCTTCACCCCTGGCCCTTGGGTGGCTGGGGGGGGGACCCCTTGATTGAAGGGATCCCCACTCCCCCATGGTACCCCGGCCAGGGGTGACTAGTTGGATATTTAATGCCACGGCCGCAGGGCGCTGTATAAAAGTGACCCCCGGCTGTGGCATTATCTGTCCAGCTAGTGGAGCCCGATGCTGGTGTCAAAAATACGGGGGACCCCTACTCTTTTTGTCCCCCGTATTTTTTGCACCAGAACCAGGCGCAGAGCCCGGTGCTGGTTTTAAAAATACGGGGGATCCCTGTCAATTTTCCCCCCGGATTTTTAGAACCAGGACCAGCTCGAAGAGCCCGAGGCTGGTTATGCTTTGGAGGGGGGAACCCACGCCATTTTTTTTAGGGTTTTTCTTGTTTTTCCCCGTTTTTTTAAATCGCGGCAAAATCCGGCAAATCGGCCGTTTTTCGCCCGCGGGACTGTCGAATCCGTTTTCCATTGAATATGGTGAATTTCGGCAACCACTTGCCGAAA
Source organism: Pseudophryne corroboree (assembly GCF_028390025.1). Lineage (NCBI taxonomy): Eukaryota > Metazoa > Chordata > Amphibia > Anura > Myobatrachidae > Pseudophryne > Pseudophryne corroboree. Next base: position 709,903,290 of record NC_086449.1, on the reverse strand, counting down.
TTGGACGGTCGAATTGTGTCGAATTAAAAAACGGCGATAATTTGCCGCGATTCGCCGCTAATTGCATATACCCCTTAGTTTTAGTGCTATTCTATAGAGTCCTGCTCCTGATACTTACCTGCTGCAGTCTGGTTGTCGTTTGCTTGAACCGTTCTCTTCACTCGTTCGTCTGTCTCGCTGGCTCTGTATTTCCGTCTTCAGTTCAGTGTGACCCTATGTAGCTCCTGCCTATACCTTCAGTCTCCTGTTCCAGTTATCCTATGGATTTTTGCTATCACCTGCTCTGCTGATTTGGTCATCCCAGTCTCCTTTCAGGGCTACCCTGTGCAACTTTTCTGTTCTCCTACTGTACATTCGCTGTTCCTTCTGACCATGCTATGGAACAGCTTCTCCAAGCCATTTTCCACTTTTTTAAAATATGCAGAAGATGGGGGATGGGTCTGGTGAGCCCGGGTACTGTTTTTCTGTCCTGGATGACTTTGGTGTCACTGTCCCTGACCAGTTGATCTCCTTGGTCTCTTACTTAATATACTGGCCCAATCTTCTGGGATGTTTTGGGTCACCTTTGCTGCAATAGCTTTCACCTGGTTGAACTTTTTATGTTCTGTTTTATTTTGATGTTTTTGTATTCTGTTTTGATTTGAGTGCACATGCGCTGCTATTGGTTTTTCCTTACTCTGTTATGGCTTTTATCTGTACGTTATGCTCTTATATTTTACTTGAATGTTTATGTATGGTCCACTCCTGTTTACGTGTGTATGAATTTTCCCAGTATGTATAGTTTTCTCCCAATATTTTTTATTATATTTTTAGAGATATATTTTTGTATAGATTTATATTTTTTTTATATATAGTATATATTTTATTTTTCTACTTTATTATATATTTTATATATTATTTTAGATTTATATAGACTGTAAGCTCCTATGGGGCAGGGACTGATATGGATGACGTGTTCTATATACAGCACTGCATTTATTTGTGGTACTATATAAAGAAACAATAATAAATATGCATGTATATCATGAACATATTATCGCGCCTCAAATTTTTTTTTTCAGGTGGACCATGTCCATGATTGAATTGTGAGGTCATCAGCTGTCATCCTTCATCTCTTCTGGGCTTCTGCGAGGTCATCTTTACTACAAAGCATACTCTGAAGATAGAACTGCAGGAGTAGTTAACCCAAGACAGGTAATTAATATTATTATTAATTACCGATAACGCTCAGGCTAGACTTCAGTTCTAGACCTGTAGAGGCGTGGTTATATGTTTCTGGTGTACATGGATATTTAATAGGTATGTTTTCTAGTAGGTGAAAATTTTCATTTTCACCTACCTTTGTAGAAATGTAAGGATAATAGGCCCGTTAGTGCGAAATCACCCTGCCAAAATGCAACACAGTTTGTGTTTGAGCACTTGTGTGTTAGGACACCTGCAAGGACATATTTATACAACACTGTGGGGGTAGGTTTTCTAAGGTACGATTTATCAAAACTGGCCTTGATGGTGACCTTGATAAACTGTGTCTTATTGGGGTGTGGCCTGGATGGGCATGGAGTAAGACGTAAGTCTTACTGCTTTTCAGCCCGATAACTCTGTTTATCTATCCTGTTGCCACCGAAAGACTCATCCATTTTTTTTTTTGTGCAAGCGTGTGTCTACCTGCCACTCTATACTGACCAAAGGGTCTCCTCCAGCTCCAGACTGCTGGTCGCCATCTTTCCGGGCTCTTCTGCTCAGGCTTGGACTGGGCTGTGAATGGGTATTTAAGGTAATCCCTGGTGGTTCCATGAAAATCATAGCCACGTCCTCTACCGCTGGAGGGCGATGCCTAGTTGAGGTCACTGGGGTGGTTCATTGTAGCAGGCTGCACAGTGCAGCTGCTTGCCGGGCAGTCATCGGGCCGTTGACTGACCCGGCTGATGGCTGTGGATGGTGGGATAAGTCTCTGTTCTGCCAATCACCCCACTTGTACTGGGCTGTCTGGCCTTATGTGTGTGTCTATACATATATATATATATATATATATATATATATGTGTGTGTGTACTATTTATGTATTTGTATAATATGTATACAGTGTATATGTTTATGTATACTATGTATGTGTATACTATGTATTGTTATGTATACTATGTATATGTATGTTACGTTCAGCATTTCAGTTGCTATGTCATGTCACATCTCAGCATGCCTTGCCACAGTTTTGCTGTTAGAGCAAGCTGTAACTGTAGCACGGCATACTGGGATGTTCAGTTCCATAGCAACTGGAGTCCTGGACATTGCCTACGCCTGCTGTATATGTATGCTTACTGATTCTGTGCACATATACAGATGGAGCCGCGCTCATCTAAGGTGGCTCCACCGCAGGCGTGCACTCCCGGCGTGACTAGGTGATCTGTCCGCCTAGCCCCGCAGGAGTGCACAGAGACACTCTCCCATTCTAGTGAACGGGGAGCTTCTCCCTCACGGAAGCGCGCTCGCCCCAGATGGAGACGCTCTCCCATTTTAGTGAATAGGGCGGGTCTCCGTCACGGACGCGCGGATGGAGATGCTCTAGCGATAGGCGCGCCCAGGCACAGACGGAGCCATGATTAGCGTGGCTCTACCTGTACTTTAAGTATGTAAATGTACACTATGTATAGGTATGTTTATGTACTGGTCACACCCTTTCAGCAGGCCCCTGTCATTGCATTCCCCTGTGGGCCCTTTAGGACCCAGTCTGACACTGCCTCTCCTGACCGCGAAGGTCTCTCTTGCTGTTTGGTCCCCCTTGATGGTGGACAGTCTCCCCCGGGGTCCTGCTGTTGCCTGTGCCAGTGTTGCTCTTGATCCCCTATAGTGTCGTGTCGCTGCACGATTCCCCTGCAAGCCGCAGCCTGCTTGGATCCTGAGCTCTGCTCCAGAGCGCTTCCATGTACTGTGCCGGGTACCATTGCTCCGCTGAGCTGCTGGCTTGAGGGATATCCTCTACCGTCTGGCGGCTCCTGATTGGGGCTTCCTCTATGGTGACTGCTGCTGTTCTGTGGCTGTGCTTGCATTGGGGTTCTGTTCTGCTGACCTGCTCCTGCCTGCTTGTCGCTTCTCTGCTGCTGGTGTCTTCTGTCTGTTTCTATTTTGATTGCCGTATAATGGGGGTAATTCAGATCTGATCGCTAGGGTGCGTTTTTTGCATCCCTGCGATCAGGTAGTAGCCGCCTACAGGGGGAGGGGGAAATCGCTGTGCAGGGGTGCGATGCATGAGCAGGAGAGCTGCTCAAACAGAAGTTTGTGCAGTCTCTGCACAGCCCAGGACTTACTCTTCCAGCGTGATGATCGGGGCCGGTACTGACGTCAGAAACACTCCCCTCAAACGCCTGGTCCGTCCTGCGTTTTTCCGGCCACTCCCTGAAAACGGTCAGTTGCCACCCACATATGGCCTCTTCCTGTCAGTCACCTTGCGATCGCCCGTGCAATCGCTTTTCTCGCACATCGCCATGGCTGCGAAGCGACGCGCCTGCGCATTGCGGTGCATACGCATGCGCAGTTCAGACCTGATCGCAGGCTGTACGAAAACACAGCCTAGCGATCAGGTCTGAATTAGGCCCAATGTGTCTGTGGGGCCCTGGTGACTGCTGTCCCGCTTTCTCGCTCCTGTGATACTGGACACCCTGATCTCCTTGAGGTCTGCTGGTGTTAAGCTGTCATTATTTCCGTCTCTGTTGATCTAGTCATCCCAGTCTTAGTTTTAGTGCTATTCTGTAGAGTCCTGCTCCTGATACTTACCTGCTGCAGTCTGGTTGTCGTTTGCTTGAACCGTTCTCTTCACTCATTCGTCTGTCTCGCTGGCTCTGTATTTCCGTCTTCAGTTCAGTGTGACCCTATGTAGCTCCTGCCTATACCTTCAGTCTCCTGTTCCAGTTATCCTATGGATTTTTGCTATCACCTGCACTGCTGATTTGGTCATCCCAGTCTCCTTTCAGGGCTACCCTGTGCAACTTTTCTGTTCTCCTACATTGGCTGTTCCTTCTGACCATGCTATGGAACAGCTTCTCCAAGCCATTTTCCACTTTTATAAAATATGCAGAAGATGGGGGATGGGTCTGGTGAGCCCGGGTACTGTTTTTCTGTCCTGGATGACTTTGGTGTCACTGTCCCTGACCAGTTGATCTCCTTGGACTCTCACTTAATATACTGGCCCAATCTTCTGGGATGTTTTGGGTCACCTTCACTGCAATAGCTTTCACCTGGTTGAACTTTTTATGTTCTGTTTTATTTTTATGTTTTTGTATTCTGTTTTGATTTGAGTGCACATGTGCTGCTATTGGTTTTTCCTTACTCTGTTATGGCTTTTATCTGTACGTTATGCTCTTATATTTTACTTGAATGTTTATATACGGTCCACTCCTGTTTACGTGTGTATGAATTTTCCCAGTATGTATAGTTTTCTCCAAATATTTTTTATTATATTTTTAGAGATATATTTTTGTATAGATTTATATTTTTTTATATATAGTATATATTTTATTTTTCTACTTTATTATATATTTTATATATTATTTTAGATTTATATAGACTGTAAGCTCCTATGGGGCAGGGACTGATATGGATGACGTGTTCTATATACAGCACTGCATTAATTTGTGGTACTGGGATCAGCACTAAATGCCGCCGGCCGGAATCCCGGCGGTCGAAATCCCGACGCCGGAATCCCGACCACACAATCCCGACAGGGGTGGCGAGCGGAATGCAGCCCCTTGCGGGCTCGCTTCGCTCGCCACGCTGTGGGCACGGTGCCAAGCTACGCTCGGCACACTATTATATTGTCCCTCTATGGGTGTCGTGGACACCCACGGAGGGAGAATAATATGTCGGTATTGTGGCGGTCGGGATTCCGGCGTCGGTATTTCGACCGCCGGGATTCCGGCCGGCGGCATCTTGACCGCATCCCGTGGTACTATATAAAGAAACAATAATAAATATGCATGTATATCATGAACATATTATCGCGCCTCTAATTTTATTTTTTCAGGTGGACCATGTCCATGATTGAATTGTGAGGTCATCAGCTGTCATCCTTCATCTCTTCTGGGCTTCTGCGAGGTCATCTTTACTACAAAGCATACTCTGAAGATAGAACTGCAGGAGTAGTTAACCCAAGTCAGGTAATTAATATTATTGTTAATTACCGATAACGCTCAGGCTAGACTTCAGTTCTAGACCTGTAGAGGCGTGGTTATATGTTTCTGGTGTACATGGATATTTAATAGGTATGTTTTCTAGTAGGTGAAAATTTTCATTTTCACCTACCGTTGTAGAAATGTAAGGATAATAGGCCCGTGTTAGGACACCTGCAAGGACATATTTATACAACACTGTGGGGGTAGGTTTTCTAAGGTACGATTTATCAAAACTGGCCTTGATGGTGACCTTGATAAACTGTGTCTTATTGGGGTGTGGCCTGGATGGGCATGGAGTAAGACGTAAGTCTTACTGCTTTTCAGCCCGATAACTCTGTTTATCTATCCTGTTGCCACCGAATGACTCATCCATTTTTTTTTTTGTGCAAGCGTGTGTCTACCTGCCACTCTATACTGACCAAAGGGTCTCCTCCAGCTCCAGACTGCTGGTCGCCATCTTTCCGGGCTCTTCTGCTCAGGCTTGGACTGGGCTGTGAATGGGTATTTAAGGTAATCCCTGGTGGTCCCATGAAAATCATAGCCACGTCCTCTACCGCTGGAGGGCGATGCCTAGTTGAGGTCACTGGGGTGGTTCATTATAGCAGGCTGCACAGTGCAGCTGCTTGCCGGGCAGTCATCGGGCCGTTGACTGACCCGGCTGATGGCTGTGGATGGTGGGATCAGTCTCTGTTCTGCCAATCACCCCACTTGCACTGGGCTGTCTGGTCTTATGTGTGTGTCTATACATATACATATATATATATATTAGTGATGAGCGGGTTCGGTTTCTCGGAAACCGAACCCCCCCGAACTTCACGCTTTTTACACGGGTCCGAGGCAGACTCGGATCTTCCCGCCTTGCTCGGCTAACCCGAGCGCGCCCGAACGTCATCATCCCGCTGACGGATTCTCGCGAGGCTCGTATTCTATCTCGAGACTCGGATTCTATATAAGGAGCCGCGCGTCGCCGCCATTTTCACACGTGCATTGAGATTGATAGGGAGAGGACGTGGCTGGCGTCCTCTCCGTTTAGATAGAGAGTGAGACACTTGATTTACTGGAGCATTAGGAGTACTCAGAGAGTGCAGAGTTTTGCTGATAGTTATACTAGTGACCACCAGTTTTATTTATTATTTAATATAATCCGTTCTCTGCCTGAAAAAAAACGATACACAGTCACATACCATATCTGTGCTCAGCCTCAGTGTGCTGCATGATAATATCATCTATGTATATCTGACTGTGCTGAGTAGTGCTCACTGCTCACACAGCTTAATTGTGGGGGAGACTGGGGAGCAGTTATAGCAGGAGTACATATTTAACAGTGCACACTTTTGCTGCCAGAGTGCCAGTGTGACTGACCAGCAGTGACCACCAGTATATTGTCTACCTGAAAAAGTTAAACACTCGTGTGGTGTTTTTTTTTTTTTATTCTATAAACGCATTCTGCTGACAGTGTCCAGCAGGTCCGTCATTCATTATATTTCTATCTTCTTCATACTAGTAGTTTAGGAGTCTGCAGTGCTGACAGTGTCCAGCAGGTCCGTCATTATATAATATATACCTGTCCTGCAGTAGTGATATATATATATTTTTTATATCATTATCATCCAGTCTATACTAGCAGACGCAGTACGGTAGTCCACGGCTGTAGCTACCTCTGTGTCGGCAGTCGCTCGTCCATAATTGTATACCTACCTGTGGTGGGTTTTTTTTTTTCTATCTTCTTCATACTAGTAGTTTAGGAGTCTGCAGTGCTGACAGTGTCCAGCAGGTCCGTCATTATACAATATATACCTGTCCTGCAGTAGTGATATATATATATTTTTTATATCATAATCATCCAGTCTATACTAGCAGACGCAGTACGGTAGTCCACGGCTGTAGCTACCTCTGTGTCGGCACTGGCAGTCGCTCGTCCATAATTGTATACCTACCTGTGGTGGTTTTTTTGTTTTTCTATCTTCTTCATACTAGTAGTTTAGGAGTCTGCAGTGCTGACAGTGTCCAGCAGGTCCGTCATTATACAATATATACCTGTCCTGCAGTAGTGATATATATTTTTTTTATCATTATCATCCAGTCTATACTAGCAGACGCAGTACGGTAGTCCACGGCTGTAGCTACCTCTGTGTCGGCAGTCGCTCGTCCATAATTGTATACCTACCTGTGGTGGTTTTTTTTTTTTCTATCTTCTTCATACTAGTAGTTTAGGAGTCTGCAGTGCTGACAGTGTCCAGCAGGTCCGTCATTATACAATATATACCTGTCCTGCAGTAGTGATATATATATATTTTTTATATCATTATCATCCAGTCTATACTAGCAGACGCAGTACGGTAGTCCACGGCTGTAGCTACCTCTGTGTCGGCAGTCGCTCGTCCATAATTGTATACCTACCTGTGGTGGTTTGTTTTTTTTCTATCTTCTTCATACTAGTAGTTTAGGAGTCTGCAGTGCTGACAGTGTCCAGCAGGTCCGTCATTATACAATATATACCTGTCCTGCAGTAGTGATATATATATATATTTTTTATATCATTATCATCCAGTCTATACTAGGAGACGCAGTACGGTAGTCCACGGCTGTAGCTACCTCTGTGTCGGCAGTCGCTCGTCATCCATAAGTATACTAGTATCCATCCATCTCCATTGTTTACCTGAGGTGCCTTTTAGTTGTGCCTATTAAAATATGGAGAACAAAAATGTTGAGGTTCCAAAAATAGGGAAAGATCAAGATCCACTTCCACCTCGTGCTGAAGCTGCTGCCACTAGTCATGGCCGAGACGATGAAATGCCATCAACGTCGTCTGCCAAGGCCGATGCCCAATGTCATAGTAGAGAGCATGTAAAATCCAAAACACCAAATATCAGTAAAAAAAGGACTCAAAAATCTAAAATAAAATCGTCGTCGGAGAAGCGTAAACTTGCCAATATGCCATTTACCACACGGAGTGGCAAGGAACGGCTGAGGCCCTGGCCTATGTTCATGGCTAATGGTTCAGCTTCACATGAGGATGGAAGCACTCAGCCTCTCGCTAGAAAAATGAAAAGACTTAAGCAGGCAAAAGCACAGCAAAGAACTGTGCGTTCTTCGAAATCACAAATCCACAAGGAGAGTCCAATTGTGTCGGTTGCGATGCCTGACCTTCCCAACACTAGACGTGAAGAGCATGCGCCTTCCACCATTTGCACGCCCCCTGCAAGTGCTGGAAGGAGCACCCGCAGTCCAGTTCTTGATAGTCAGATTGAAGATGTCAGTGTTGAAGTACACCAGGATGAGGAGGATATGGGTGTTGCTGGCGCTGGGGAGGAAATTGACCAGGAGGATTCTGATGGTGAGGTGGTTTGTTTAAGTCAGGCACCCGGGGAGACACCTGTTGTCCGTGGGAGGAATATGGCCATTGACATGCCTGGTGAAAATACCAAAAAAATCAGCTCTTCAGTGTGGAAGTATTTCAACAGAAATGCGGACAACATTTGTCAAGCCGTGTGTTGCCTTTGTCAAGCTGTAATAAGTAGGGGTAAGGACGTTAACCACCTCGGAACATCCTCCCTTATACGTCACCTGCAGCGCATTCATCATAAGTCAGTGACAAGTTCAAAAACTTTGGGCGACAGCGGAAGCAGTCCACTGACCAGTAAATCCCTTCCTCTTGTAACCAAGCTCACGCAAACCACCCCACCAACTCCCTCAGTGTCAATTTCCTCCTTCCCCAGGAATGCCAATAGTCCTGCAGGCCATGTCACTGGCAATTCTGACAAGTCCTCTCCTGCCTGGGATTCCTCCGATGCATCCTTGCGTGTAACGCCTACTGCTGCTGGCGCTGCTGTTGTTGCTGCTGGGAGTCGATGGTCATCCCAGAGGGGAAGTCGTAAGACCACTTTTACTACTTCCACCAAGCAATTGACTGTCCAACAGTCCTTTGCGAGGAAGATGAAATATCACAGCAGTCATCCTGCTGCAAAGCGGATAACTGAGGCCTTGGCATCCTGGGCGGTGAGAAACGTGGTTCCGGTATCCATCATTACTGCAGAGCCAACTAGAGACTTGTTGGAGGTACTGTGTCCCCGGTACCAAATACCATCTAGGTTCCATTTCTCTAGGCAGGCGATACCGAAAATGTACACAGACCTCAGAAAAAGACTCACCAGTGTCCTAAAAAATGCAGTTGTACCCAATGTCCACTTAACCACGGACATGTGGACAAGTGGAGCAGGGCAGACTCAGGACTATATGACTGTGACAGCCCACTGGGTAGATGTATTGACTCCCGCCGCAAGAACAGCAGCGGCGGCACCAGTAGCAGCATCTCGCAAACGCCAACTCTTTCCTAGGCAGGCTACGCTTTGTATCACCGCTTTCCAGAATACGCACACAGCTGAAAACCTCTTACGGCAACTGAGGAAGATCATCGCAGAATGGCTTACCCCAATTGGACTCTCCTGTGGATTTGTGGCATCGGACAACGCCAGCAATATTGTGTGTGCATTAAATCTGGGCAAATTCCAGCACGTCCCATGTTTTGCACATACCTTGAATTTGGTGGTGCAGAATTATTTAAAAAACGACAGGGGCGTGCAAGAGATGCTGACGGTGGCCAGAAGAATTGCGGCACACTTTCGGCGTACAGGCACCACGTACAGAAGACTGGAGCACCACCAAAAACGCCTGAACCTGCCCTGCCATCATCTGAAGCAAGAAGTGGTAACGAGGTGGAATTCAACCCTCTATATGCTTCAGAGGTTGGAGGAGCAGCAAAAGGCAATTCAAGCCTATACAACTGAGCACGATATAGGAGGTGGAATGCACCTGTCTCAAGCGCAGTGGAGAATGATTTCAACGTTGTGCAAGGTTCTGCAACCTTTTGAACTTGCCACACGTGAAGTCAGTTCAGACACTGCCAGCCTGAGTCAGGTCATTCCCCTCATCAGGCTTTTGCAGAAGAAGCTGGAGACATTGAAGGAGGAGCTAACACAGAGCGATTCCGCTAGGCATGTGGGACTTGTGGATGGAGCCCTTAATTCGCTTAACAAGGATTCACGGGTGGTCAATCTGTTGAAATCAGAGCACTACATTTTGGCCACCGTGCTCGATCCTAGATTTAAAACCTACCTTGGATCTCTCTTTCCGGCAGACACAAGTCTGCTGGGGTTCAAAGAACTGCTGGTGAGAAAATTGTCAAGTCAAGCGGAACGCGACCTGTCAACATCTCCTCCTTCACATTCTCCCGCAACTGGGGGTGCGAGGAAAAGGCTCAGAATTCCGAGCCCACCCGCTGGCGGTGATGCAGGGCAGTCTGGAGCGACTGCTGATGCTGACATCTGGTCCGGACTGAAGGACCTGACAACGATTACGGACATGTCGTCTACTGTCACTGCATATGATTCTCTCCCCATTGAAAGAATGGTGGAGGATTATATGAGTGACCGCATCCAAGTAGGCACGTCAGACAGTCCGTACTTATACTGGCAGGAAAAAGAGGCAATTTGGAGGCCCTTGCACAAACTGGCTTTATTCTACCTAAGTTGCCCTCCCACAAGTGTGTACTCCGAAAGAGTGTTTAGTGCCGCCGCTCACCTTGTCAGCAATCGGCGTACGAGGTTACATCCAGAGACATTCACCAGCAGCAATTGCCTCCACAAAGTACACAGGGAGCTGAGATGGTGGATTCCAGTGGGGACGAATTGATAATCTGTGAGGAGGGGGATGTACACGGTGATATATCGGAGGATGATGATGAGGTGGACATCTTGCCTCTGTAGAGCCAGTTTGTGCAAGGAGAGATTAATTGCTTCTTTTTTGGTGGGGGTCCAAACCAACCCGTCATTTCAGTCACAGTCGTGTGGCAGACCCTGTCACTGAAATGATGGGTTGGTTAAAGTGTGCATGTCCTGTTTATACAACATAAGGGTGGGTGGGAGGGCCCAAGGACAATTCCATCTTGCACCTCTTTTTTCTTTCATTTTTCTTTGCGTCATGTGCTGTTTGGGGAGTAGTTTTTGGAAGGGCCATCCTGCGTGACACTGCAGTGCCACTCCTAGATGGGCCAGGTGTTTGTGTCGGCCACTTGGGTCGCTTAGCTTTCTCACACAGCTACCTCATTGCGCCTCTTTTTTTTCTTCTTTGCGTCATGTGCTGTTTGGGGGGTGTTTTTTGGAAGGGCCATCCTGCGTGACACTGCAGTGCCACTCCTAGATGGGCCAGGTGTTTGTGTCGGCCACTTGGGTCGCTGAGCTTAGTCATCCAGCGACCTCGGTGCAAATTTTAGGACTAAAAATAATATTGTGAGGTGTGAGGTGTTCAGAATAGACTGAAAATGAGTGGAAATTATGGTTATTGAGGTTAATAATACTTTGGGATCAAAATGACCCCCAAATTCTATGATTTAAGCTGTTTTTTAGGGTTTTTTGAAAAAAACACCCGAATCCAAAACACACCCGAATCCGACAAAAAAAATTCGGTGAGGTTTTGCCAAAATGCGTTCGAACCCAAAACACGGCCGCGGAACCGAACCCAAAACCAAAACACAAAACCCGAAAAATTTCCGGTGCTCATCACTAATATATATTTATATGGGATCAGTACTAAATGCCGCCGGTCGGAATCCCGGCGGTCGAAATACCGACGCCGGAATCCCGACCACACAATCCCGACAGGGGTGGTGAGCGGAACGAAGCCCCTTGCGGGCTCGCTTCGCTCGCCACGCTGCGGGCACGGTGCCTCGCTACGCTCGGCACACTATTATATTCTCCCTCTATGGGTGTCGTGGACACCCACGGAGGGAGAATATGTCGGGATTGTGGCGGTCGGGATTGTGGCGGTCGGGATTCCGGCGTCGGTATTTCGACCGCCGGGATTCCGTCCGGCGGCATCCTGACCGCATCCCATATATATGTGTGTGTGTACTATTTATGTATTTGTATAATATGTATACAGTGTATATGTTTATGTATACTATGTATGTGTATACTATGTATTGTTATGTATACTATGTATATGTATGTTACGCTCAGCATTTCAGTTGCTATGTCATGTCACATCTCAGCATGCCTTGCCACAGTTTTGCTGTTAGAGCAAGCTGTAACTGTAGCACGGCATACTGGGATGTTCAGTTCCATAGCAACTGGAGTCCTGGACATTGCCTACCCCTGCTGTATATGTATGCATACTGAGTCTGTGCACATATACAGATGGAGCCGCGCTCATCTAAGGTGGCTCCACCGCAGGCGTGCACTCCCGGCGTGACTAGGTGATCTGTCAGCCTAGCCCCGCAGGAGTGCACAGAGACACTCTCCCATTCTAGTGAACGGGGTGCTTCTCCCTCACGGAAGCGCGCTCGCCCCAGATGGAGACGCTCTCCCATTCTAGTGAATGGGGTGGGTCTCCGTTACGGACGCGCGGACGGAGATGCTCTAGCGATAGGCGCGCCCAGGCACAGACGGAGCCATGATTAGCGTGGCTCCACCTGTACTGTAAGTATGTATATGTACACTATGTATAGGTATGTTTATGTGCTGGTCACACCCTTTCAGCAGGCCCCTGTCATTGCATTCCCCTGTGGGCCCTTTAGGACCCAGTCTGACACTGCCTCCCCTGACCGTGAAGGTCTATCTGGCTGTTTGGTCCCCCCTGATGGTGGACAGTCTCCCCCTGGGTCCTGCTGTTGCCTGTGTCAGTGTTGCTCTTGATCCCCTATGGTGTCGTGTCGCTGCACGATTCTCCTGCAAGCCGCAGCCTTCTTGGATCCTGAGCTCTGCTCCAGAGCGCTTCCGTGTACTGTGCCCGGTACCATTGCTCCGCTGAGCTGCTAGCTTGAGGGATATCCTCTACCGCCTGGCGGCTCCTGATTGCGGCTTCCTCTATGGTGACTGCTGCTGTTCTGTGGCTGCGCTTGCATTGGGGTTATGTTCTGCTGACCTGCTCCTGCCTGCTTGTCGCTTCTCTGCTGCTGGTGTCTTCTGTCTGTTTCTATTTTGATTGCCGTATAATGGGGGTAATTCAGATCTGATCGCTAGGGTGCGTTTTTTGCATCCCTGCGATCAGGTAGTAGCCGCCTACAGGGGGAGGGGAAAATCGCTGTGCAGGGGTGCGATGCATGTGCAGGAGAGCTGCACAAACAGAAGTTTGTGCAGTCTCTGGACAGCCCAGGACTTACTCTTCCAGCGTGATGATCGGGGCCGGTACTGACGTCAGAAACACTCCCTTCAAACGCCTGGTCCCTCCTGCGTTTTTCCGGCCACTCCCTGAAAACGGTCATTTGCCACCCACATATGGCCTCTTCCTGTCAGTCACCTTGCGATCGCTTTTCTCGCACATCCCCATTGCTGCGGAGCGACGCGCCTGCTCATTGCGGTGCATACGCATGCGCAGTTCAGACCTGATCGCAGGCTGTACGAAAACGCAGCCTAGCGATCAGGTCTGAATTAGGCCCAATGTGTCTGTGGGGCCCTGGTGACTGCTGTCCCGCTTTCTCGCTCCTGTGATACTGGACACCCTGATCTCCTTGAGGTCTGCTGGTGTTATGCTGTCATTATTTCCTTCTCTGTTGATCTAGTCATCCCAGTCTTAGTTTTAGTGCTATTCTGTAGAGTCCTGCTCCTGATACTTACCTGCTGCAGTCTGGTTGTCGTTTGCTTGAACCGTTCTCTTCACTCATTCGTCTGTCTCGCTGGCTGTGTATTTCCGTCTTCAGTTCAGTGTGACCCTATGTAGCTCCTGCCTATACCTTCAGTCTCCTGTTCCAGTTATCCTATGGATTTTTGCTATCACCTGCTCTGCTGATTTGGTCATCCCAGTCTCCTTTCAGGGCTACCCTGTGCAACTTTTCTGTTCTCCTACATTGGCTGTTCCTTATGACCATGCTATGGAACAGCTTCTCCAGGCCATTTTCCACTTTTATAACAGACTGATGGCTTGGATAGCTGAATTATCTGTGGCTGTCGGTTTCATTTTAAAATATGCAGAAGATGGGGGATGGGTCTGGTGAGCCCGGGTACTGTTTTTCTGTCCTGGATGACTTTGGTGTCACTGTCCCTGACCAGTTGATCTCCTTGGACTCTCACTTAATATACTGGCCCAATCTTCTGGGATGTTTTGGGTCACCTTTGCTGCAATAGCTTTCACCTGGTTGAACTTTTTATGTTCTGTTTTATTTTTATGTTTTTGTATTCTGTTTTGATTTGAGTGCACATGCGCTGCTATTGGTTTTTCCTTACTCTGTTATGGCTTTTATCTGTACGTTATGCTCTTATATTTTTCTTGAATGTTTATATACGGTCCATTCCTGTTTTCTCTGACGTCCTAGTGGATGCTGGGAACTCCGTAAGGACCATGGGGAATAGTCGGCTTCGCAGGAGACTGGGCACATCTAAAGAAAGATTTAGGACTATCTGGTGTGCACTGGCTCCTCCCCCTATGACCCTCCTCCAAGCCTCAGTTAGATTTCTGTGCCCGGCCGAGCTGGATGCACACTAGGGGCTCTCCTGAGCTCCTAGAAAGAAAGTATAGTTTAGGTTTTTTATTTTACAGTGAGACCTGCTGGCAACAGGCTCACTGCACCGAGGGACTAAGGGGAGAAGAAGCGAACCTACCTAAGTGGTGGTAGCTTGGGCTTCTTAGGCTACTGGACACCATTAGCTCCAGAGGGATCGAACACAGGACCCGACCTCGTCGTCCGTTCCCGGAGCCGCGCCGCCGTCCCCCTTACAGAGCCAGAAGCAAGAAGGTCCGGAAAATCGGTGGCTGAAGACTTCTGTCTTCTCCAAGGTAGCGCACAGCACTGCAGCTGTGCGCCATTGCTCCTCATGCACACCACACACTGCGGTCACTGATGGGTGCAGGGCGCTGGGGGGGGCGCCCTGAGCAGCAATAAATAGCACCTTGGCTGGCAAACTGACACCATATATAGTCCCAGGGGCTATATAGGTGTATATTAACCCCTGCCAGAATTATTAAAATAGCGGGAGAAAGCCCGCCGAAAAAGGGGCGGAGCCATCTCCCTCAGCACACTGGCGCCATTTTCCCTCACAGCTTAGCTGGAAGGATCGCTCCCTGGCTCTCCCCTGCAGTCCTGCACTACAGAAAGGGTTAAAAAGAGAGGGGGGCACAAAAATTAGGCGCAGTATATTATAATAATGCAGCTATAAGGGAAAACACTCTCTATAGGTGATATCCCTGTGATATATAGCGCTCTGGTGTGTGCTGGCATACTCTCCCTCTGTCTCCCCAAAGGGCTTTGTGGGGTCCTGTCCTCTGTCAGAGCATTCCCTGTGTGTGTGCTGTGTGTCGGTACTGCTGTGTCGACATGTATGATGAGGAAAATGATGTGGAGGCGGAGCAAATGCCTGTGAATGTGATGTCACCCCCTGCGGGGTCGACACCTGTGTGGATGGACTTATGGAAGGTGTCAACTCCTTACACAAAAGGTTTGACGACATAGGACAGCCGGCTACTCAGCTTGTGCCTGTTCCAGCGTCTCAAATGTCATCATGGGCTTTAAAACGCCTGCTACCTCAGGTGACAGACACAGATGTCGACACGGATACCGACTCCAGTGTCGACGACGATGAGACTAGTGTACCCTCCAATAGGTCCACCCGTTACATGATTGAGGCAATGAAAAATGTATTACACATTTCTGATAATACCCCAGGTACCACAAAAAAGGGTATTATGTTTGGTGAGAAAAAACTACCTGTAGTTTTTCCTGCATCTGAGAAATTAATATGAGGTGTGTGAGGAAGCGTGGACTTCCCCCGATAAGAAATTGATAATTTCTAAGCAGCGTACCCTTTTCCGCCAGAGGATAGGTCACGTTGGGAAATAACCCCTAGGGTAGATAAAGCGCTCACACGCTTATTAAAAAAGGTGGCACTACCGTCTCCGGATACGGCCGCCCTAAAGGAACCTGCTGATAGAAAGCAGGAAACTACCCTTAAAGCTGTATACACACACACGGGCATTATATTGAGACCAGCTATTGCCTCGGCATGGAGGTGCAGTGCGGCAGCTGCGTGGTCAGATTCCCTGTCGGATAATACTATGGATAGGGACAATATTTTGCTGACAATAGAGCATATAAAAGATGCTGTCTTATACATGCGTGATGCACAGAGGGATATTTGCAGGCTGTCATCACAAATAAGCGCTATGTAAAAGCGATGCCGATTCAAAACGGCACATGGAAGTTTTGCCCTATAAGGGGGTGGAACTGTTTGGGGATGGTCTTTCAGACCTCGTTTCCACAGCTACTGCTGGGAAATCAAACTGGTTGCCACAAGCTACCCCACAGCAAAAGAAAGCACTGTATTATCAGGTACAGTCCTTTCGGCCCCAGAAAAGCAAGAGGGCTGGAGGCTCATCTTTTCTG
The DNA here is from genome assembly GCF_028390025.1 of Pseudophryne corroboree. Classification (NCBI taxonomy): domain Eukaryota; kingdom Metazoa; phylum Chordata; class Amphibia; order Anura; family Myobatrachidae; genus Pseudophryne; species Pseudophryne corroboree. The sequence goes on along the minus strand of NC_086449.1, from coordinate 709,886,758 downwards.
CCAAGAGGAAAAGGTAGAGGGAAAAAGCTGCAGCACACAGCTAGTTCCCAAGAGCAGAAGTCCTCCCCTGCGTCCGGTAAGTCCACAGCATGACGCTGGGACTGCTCAGGCGGACCCGGGTACGGTGGGGGCCCGTCTCAAAAATTTCAGCGCACAGTGGGCTCTCTCACAGGCGGATCCCGGGGTTCTTCAAACAGTATCTCAGGGGTACAGGCTGGAATTCGAGACATCTCCCCCCCGCCGTTTCCTAAAATCTGCCTTACCGGCAACTCCCTCTGCCAGGGAGGCAGTGTGGTGGTTATCTAAAAACTGTATTCACTGCAAGTGATTGTCAAGGTACCCCTCCTTCAACAAGGAAAGGGTTACTATTCCACAATGTTTGTGGTACCGAAACCGGAAGGTTCGGTGAGACCCATATTAATTTTAAAATCCTTGAACACATATATCAAAAGATTCAAGTTCAAGATGGAATCGCTCAGGGCGGTTATTGCGAACCTGGACGAGGGGGATTACAGGGTCTCTCTGGACATCAAGGATGCTTACCTGCATGTCCCCATTTACCCTCCTCACCAGGAGTACCTCAGGTTTGTGGTACAGGACTGTCACTATCAGTTCCAGACGCTGCCGTTTGGGTTATCCACGGCACCGAGGGTCTTTACCAAGGTAATGGCCGACGTGATGATACTCCTTCGCAAGAAGGGAGTTTTTAATTATCCCGTACTTGGACGATCTCCTGATAAAGGCGAGGTCCAAGGAACAAGTAGCACTTTCTCGGGAAGTGCTGCACCAGCACGGCTGGATTCTCAATATTCCAAAGTCACAGCTGGTCCCGACGACACGTCTTCTGTTCCTTGGAATGATTCTGGACACAGAACAGAAAAAAGTGTTTCTTCCAGTGGAAAAAGCCGAGGAGTTGTCATCTCTAGTCAGAGACCTCCTAAAACCGGGACAGGTGTCGGTACATCAATGCACACGAGTCCTGGGAAAAATGGTAGCTTCGTACGAAGCAATTCCATTCGGAAGGTTCCACGCAAGGACTTTCCAGTGGGACCTGTTGGACAAATGGTCCGGGTCCCATCTCCAGATGCAACAGCGGAAAACCCTGTCGGCAGGGACCAGGGTGTCGCTGCTGTGGTGGCTGCAGAGGGCTCATCTACTAGAGGGCCGCAGATTCAGAATACAGGACTGGGTCCTGGTGACCACGGATGCCAGCCTTCGGGGCTGGGGTGCAGTCACACAGGGAAGAAATTTCCAAGGACTGTGGTCAAATCAGGAGATTTCGCTTCACATAAATATTCTGGAGCTAAGGGCCATTTACAATGCCCTAAGCCAAGCAAGGCCCCTGCTTCAGAACCAGCCGGTACTGATCCAATCAGACAACATCACGGCGGTCGCCCATGTAAGCAGACAGGGCGGCACAAGAAGCAGGAGGGCATTGGCAGAAGCCACAAGGATTCTCCGATGGGCGGAAAATCATGTGTTAGCACTGACAGCAGTGTTCATTCCGGGAGTGGACAACTGGGAAGCAGACTTCCTCAGCAGGCACGACCTCCACCCGGGAGAATGGGGACTTCATCCAGAAGTCTTCCAAATGCTGGTAAACCGTTGGGAAAGACCACAGGTGGACATGATGGCGTCCCGCCTCAACAAACAGCTAAAAAGATATTGCGCCAGGTCAAGGGACCCTCAGGCGATCGCTGTGGACGCTCTAGTAACACCGTGGGTGTACCAGTCGGTTTATGTGTTTCCTCCTCTGCCTCTCATTCCCAAGGTACTGAGAATAATACGAAGGCGAGGAGTGAAAACTATACTCGTGGTTCCGGATTGGCCAAGAAGAGCTTGGTACCCGGAACATCAAGAGATGCTTTCAGAGGACCCTTGGCCTCTGCCGCTCAGACAGGACCTGCTGCAGCAGGGGCCCTGTCTGTTCCAAGACTTACCGCGGCTACGTTTGACGGCATGGCGGTTGAACACCGGATCCTGAAGGAAAAGGGCATTCCGGAGGAAGTCATCCCTACCCTGATCAAAGCCAGGAAGGATGTCACTGCAAAACATTACCACCGCATTTGGCGGAAATATGTTGCTTGGTGTGAGGCCAGGAAGGCCCCAACGGAGGAATTTCAACTGGGTCGATTCCTGCATTTCCTGCAAGCAGGGGTGACGTTGGGCCTCAAATTGGGGTCCATTAAGGTCCAGATTCCGGCCCTGTCGATTTTCTTCCAGAAAGAACTGGCTTCACTGCCTGAAGTTCAGACTTTTGTCAAAGGAGTTCTGCATATTCAGCCTCCTTTTGTGCCCCCAGTGGCACCTTGGGATCTCAATGTGGTTTTGGAATTCCTGAAATCACATTGGTTTGAACCACTTAAGACTGTGGATTTGAAATATCTCACGTGGAAAGTGGTCATGCTGTTGGCCCTGGCTTCGGCCAGGCGTGTGTCAGAATTGGCGGCTTTGTCCTATAAAAGCCCTTATCTGATTTTCCATATGGATAGGGCAGAGTTGGGGACTCGTCCTCAGTTTCTCCCGAAGGTGGTATCAGCGTTTCACTTGAACCAGCCTATTGTGGTGCCTGCGGCTACTAGGGACTTGGAGGATTCCAAGTTACTGGACGTAGTCAGGGCCCTGAAAATTTATGTTTCCAGGACGGCTGGAGTCAGGAAAACTGACTCGCTGTTTATCCTGTATGCACCCAACAAACTGGGTGCTCCTGCTTCTAAGCAGACTATCGCACGCTGGATTTGTAGCACTATTCAGCTGGCGCATTCTGCGGTGGGACTACCGCAGCCTAAATCTGTAAAAGCCCATTCCACAAGGAAGGTGGGCTCATCTTGGGCAGCTGCCCGAGGGGTCTCGGCTTTACAACTTTGCCGAGCTGCTACTTGGTCAGGGGCAAACACGTTTGCAAAATTCTATAAATTTGATACCCTGGCTGAGGAGGACCTGGAGTTCTCTCATTCGGTGCTGCAGAGTCATCCGCACTCTCCCGCCCGTTTGGGAGCTTTGGTATAATCCCCATGGTCCTTACGGAGTTCCCAGCATCCACTAGGACGTCAGAGAAAATAAGAATTTACTCATCGGTAATTCTATTTCTCGTAGTCCGTAGTGGATGCTGGGCGCCCATCCCAAGTGCGGATTGTCTGCAATACTTGTAAATAGTTATTGTTACACAAATCGGGTTGTTATTGCGAGCCATCTGTTCAGAGGCTCCTTTTGTTATCATACTGTTAACCGGGGTTCCTATCACGAGTTATACGGTGTGATTGGTGTGGCTGGTATGAGTCTTACCCGGGATTCAAAATCCTTCCTTATTGTGTCAGCTCTTCCGGGCACAGTGTCCTAACTGAGGCTTGGAGGAGGGTCATAGGGGGAGGAGCCAGTGCACACCAGATAGTCCTAAATCTTTCTTTAGATGTGCCCAGTCTCCTGCGGAGCCGTCTATTCCCCATGGTCCTTACGGAGTTCCCAGCATCCACTACGGACTACGAGAAATAGAATTACCGGTGAGTAAATTCTTATTTACGTGTGTATGAATTTTCCCAGTATGTATAGTTTTCTCCCAATATTTTTTATTATATTTTATAGAGATATATTTCTCTGACGTCCTAAGTGGATGCTGGGACTCCGTAAGGACCATGGGGGATAGCTGCTCCGCAGGAGACTGGGCACAACTAAAGAAAGCTTTAGGACTACCTGGTGTGCACTGGCTCCTCCCTCTATGACCCTCCTCCAGACCTCAGTTAGAATTTTGTGCCTGGCTGAGCTGGATGCACACTAGGGGCTCTCCTGAGCTCCTAGAAAAAGAAAGTTATTTTAGGTTTTTTTTTTTCAGTGAGATCTGCTGGCAACAGACTCACTGCTACGAGGGACTAAGGGGAGAGAAGCGAACCTACCTGCTTGCAGCTAGCTTGGGCTTCTAAGGCTACTGGACACCATTAGCTCCAGAGGGATCGAACACAGGGCCCGACCTCGATCGTCCGTTCCCGGAGCCGCGCCGCCGTCCCCCTTACAGAGCCAGAAGCAAGAAGAGTCCTGGAAATCGGCGGCAGAAGACTTCGGTCTTCAAACAAGGTAGCGCACAGCACTGCAGCTGTGCGCCAATGCTTCCCATGCACACCTCACACTCCGGTCACTGATGGGTGCAGGGCGCTGGGGGGGGGGGGGGGGGGGCGCCCTGGGCTGCAATATTAAGTACCTTGGCTGGCAAAAAACACATAATATAGTCATAGAGACTATATATGTGTAAAATACCCCTGCCAGATATACATAGGAAAAAGCGGGAGAAGTCCGCCGAAAAAGGGGCGGGGCTATCTCCCTCAGCACACTGGCGCCATTTTCCCTCACAGCTCCGCTGGAAGGATCGCTCCCAGGCTCTCCCCTGCAGTTTCCAGACTACATAGGGTAAAAAAGAGAGGGGGGGCACTAAATTTAGGCGCAATATTGTGTATACAAGCAGCTATTGGGAAAAATCACTCAGTTATAGTGTTAATCCCTGTGTTATATAGCGCTGTTGGTGTGTGCTGGCATACTCTCTCTCTGTCTCCCCAAAGGGCTTTGTGGGGTCCTGTCCTCAGTCAGAGCATTCCCTGTGTGTGTGCGGTGTGTCGGTACGGCTGTGTCGACATGTTTGATGAGGAGGCTTATGTGGAGGCGGAGCAAGTGCCGATAAATGTGATGTCACCCCCTGCGGGGCCGACACCTGAGTGGATGGACTTGTGGAAGGAATTACGTGAAAGTGTCAACTCCTTACATAAAAGGTTTGACGACATATCAGATGTGGGACAGCCGGCTTCTCAGATTGTGCCTGCCCAGCTGTCTCAAAAGCCATCAGGGGCTCTAAAACGGCGTACCCTTTCCCGCCAGAGGATAGGTCACGTTGGGAAACATCCCCTAGGGTGGATAAAGCGCTCACACGTCTGTCAAAAAAGGTGGCACTACCGTCTCCGGATACGGCCGCCCTAAAGGAGCCTGCTGATAGGAAGCAGGAGGCTATCCTGAAGTCTGTATATACACACTCAGGTATTATACTGAGGTCAGCTATTGCTTCAGCATGGATGTGCAGTGCTGCAGCTGCGTGGTCAGATTCCCTGTCGGAAAATATTGATACCCCAGACAGGGACACTATATTGCTATCCATAGAGCATATAAAAGACGCAGTCTTATTCATGAGAGATGCACAGAGGGATATTTGCCGGCTGGCATCTAAAATAAGTGCAATGTCCATTTCTGCCAGGAGAGGATTATGGACTCGGCAGTGGACGGGTGATGCAGATTCTAAAAGGCACATGGAAGTTTTGCCTTATAAGGGTGAGGAGTTGTTCGGGGATGGTCTCTCGGACCTCGTTTCCACAGCAACAGCTGGGAAGTCAGCATTTTTACCCCATGTTCCCTCACAGCCAAAGAAAGCACCGTATTATCAGGTACAGTCCTTTCGGCCCCATAAAGGCAAGCGGGTTAAAGGCGCGTCCTTTCTGCCCAGAGGCAGAGGTAGAGGGAAAAAGCTGCAGCATACAGCCAGTTCCCAGGAGCAAAAGTCCTCCCCCGCTTCCTCCAAGTCCACCGCATGACGCTGGGGCTCCACAGGCGGAGCCAGGTACGGTGGGGGCCCGTCTCAAAAACTTCAGCAATCAGTGGGCTCGCTCACGGGTGGATCCCTGGATCCTTCAAGTAGTATCTCAGGGGTACAAGCTGGAATTCGAGACGTCTCCCCCCCGCCGTTTCCTCAAATCTGCCTTGCCAACAACTCCCTCAGGCAGGGAGGCAGTGCTAGAGGCAATTCACAAGCTGTATTCCCAGCAGGTGACAGTCAAGGTGCCCCTCCTTCAACAAGGACGGGGTTACTATTCCACAATGTTTGTGGTACCGAAACCGGACGGTTCGGTGAGACCCATTTTAAATTTGAAATCTTTGAACACATATATAAAAAAATTCAAGTTCAAGATGGAATCGCTCAGGGCGGTTATTTCAAGCCTGGACGAGGGGGATTACATGGTATCACTGGACATCAAGGATGCTTACCTGCATGTCCCCATTTACCATCATCACCAGGAGTACCTCAGATTTGTGGTACAGGATTGTCATTACCAATTCCAGACGTTGCCGTTTGGTCTGTTCACGGCACCGAGGGTATTTACCAAGGTAATGGCCGAAATTATGATACTCCTTCGAAAAAAGGGAGTTTTAATTATCCCGTACTTGGACGATCTCCTGATAAAGGCGAGGTCCAGGGAGCAGTTGTTGGTCATGGTAGCACTATCTCGGGAGGTGCTACAACAGCACGGTTGGATTCTAAATATTCCAAAGTCACAGCTGGTCCCTACGACACGTCTACTGTTCCTGGTGATGGTTCTGGACACAGAACAGAAAAAAGTGTTTCTCCCGGAGGAGAAAGCCAAGGAGCTGTCATCTCTAGTCAGAGGCCTCCTGAAACCAAAACAGGTCTCGGTGCATCACTGCACGCGAGTCCTGGGAAAAATGGTAGCTTCCTACGAAGCAATTCCATTCGGCAGGTTCCATGCAAGGACTTTTCAGTGGGACCTGTTGGACAAGTGGTCCGGATCGCATCTTCAGATGCATCGGCTGATAACCCTGTCATCAAGGACCAGGGTGTCACTGCTGTGGTGGCTACAAAGTGCTCATCTTCAAGAGGGCCGCAGATTCGGCATACAGGACTGGGTCCTGGTGACCACGGATGCCAGCCTTCGAGGCTGGGGGGCAGTCACACAGGGAAGAAACTTCCAAGGACTATGGTCAAGTCAGGAGACTTCCCTACACATAAATATTCTGGAACTGAGGGCCATTTACAATGCCCTAAGTCAGGCAAAACCCCTGCTTCAAAACCAGCCGGTACTGATCCAGTCAGACAACATCACGGCAGTCGCCCATGTAAACCGACAGGGCGGCACAAGAAGCAGGACGGCGATGGCAGAAGCCACAAGGATTCTCCGATGGGCGGAAAATCACGTGTTAGCACTGTCAGCAGTGTTCATTCCGGGAGTGGACAACTGGGAAGCAGACTTCCTCAGCAGGCACGACCTCCACCCGGGAGAGTGGGGACTTCATCCAGAAGTCTTCCAACTGATTGTAAACCGTTGGGAAAGGCCACAGGTGGACATGATGGCGTCCAGCCTAAACAAAAAGCTAGAAAGATATTGCGCCAGGTCAAGAGACCCTCAGGCGATAGCTGTGGACGCTCTAGTGACACCGTGGGTGTACCGGTCGGTTTATGTGTTCCCTCCTCTTCCTCTCATACCCAAGGTACTGAGGATAATAAGGAGAAGAGGAGTAAGAACTATACTCATTGTTCCGGATTGGCCAAGAAGAGCTTGGTACCCGGAACTTCAAGAAATGATATCAGAGGACCCATGGCCTCTGCCGCTCAGACAGGACCTGCTGCAGCAGGGGCCCTGTCTGTTCCAAGACTTACCGCGGCTGCGTTTGACGGCATGGCGGTTGAACACCGGATCCTGAAGGAAAAGGGCATTCCGGAGGAAGTCATTCCTACGCTGATTAAAGCTAGGAAAGAAGTGACCGCAAACCATTATCACCGCATTTGGCGAAAATATGTTGCGTGGTGTGAGGCCAGGAAGGCCCCAACGGAGGAATTTCAGCTGGGCCGTTTTCTGCACTTCCTACAGTCAGGGGTGACTATGGGCCTAAAATTGGGTTCCATTAAGGTCCAGATTTCGGCTCTATCGATTTTCTTCCAGAGAGAACTGGCTTCACTACCTGAAGTTCAGACTTTTGTTAATGGAGTGCTGCATATTCAGCCCCCTTTTGTGCCTCCAGTGGCACCTTGGGATCTCAACGTGGTGTTGGATTTCCTAAAGTCACATTGGTTTGAGCCACTTAAAACCGTGGAATTAAAATATCTCACGTGGAAAGTGGTCATGCTGTTGGCCTTGGCTTCGGCCAGGCGTGTGTCAGAATTGGCGGCTTTGTCATGTAAAAGCCCTTATCTGATTTTCCATATGGATAGGGCAGAATTGAGGACTCGTCCCCAGTTTCTCCCTAATATGGTATCAGCCTTTCATTTGAACCAACCTGTCGTGGTGCCTGCGGCTACTAAAGACTTGGAGGCTTCCAAGTTGTTGGACGTAGTCAGGGCCCTGAGAATTTATGTTTCCAGGACAGCTAGTGTCAGGAAAACTGACTCGTTGTTTATCCTGTATGCACCCAACAAGCTGGGTGCTCCTGCTTCAAAGCAGACTATTGCTCGCTGGATCTGTAGTACGATTCAGCTTGCACATTCTGCGGCTGGACTGCCGCATCCTAAATCAGTGAAAGCCCATTCCACGAGGAAGGTGGGCTCTTCTTGGGCGGCTGCCCGAGGGGTCTCGGTTCTACAACTTTGCCGAGCAGCTACTTGGTCGGGGTCAAACACATTTGCTAAATTCTACAAGTTTGACACCCTGGCTGAGGAGGACCTAGAGTTTGCCCATTCGGTGTTGCAAAGTCATCCGCACTCTCCCGCCCGTTTGGGAGCTTTGGTATAATCCCCATGGTCCTTACGGAGTCCCAGCATCCACTTAGGACGTCAGAGAAAGTAAGATTTTACTCACCAGTAAATCTATTTCTCGTAGTCCGTAGTGGATGCTGGGCACCCATCCCAAGTGCGGATTGTCTGCAATACTTGTATATAGTTATTGTTTAACTAAAGGGTTATTGTTGAGCCATCTGTTGAGAGGCTCAGTTATTGTTCATACTGTTAACTGGGTATAGTATCACGAGTTATACGGTGTGATTGGTGTGGCTGGTATGAGTCTTACCCGGGATTCAGAATCCTTCCTTATTGTGTCAGCTCTTCCGGGCACAGTATCCTAACTGAGGTCTGGAGGAGGGTCATAGAGGGAGGAGCCAGTGCACACCAGGTAGTCCTAAAGCTTTCTTTAGTTGTGCCCAGTCTCCTGCGGAGCCGCTATCCCCCATGGTCCTTACGGAGTCCCAGCATCCACTACGGACTACGAGAAATAGATTTACCGGTGAGTAAAATCTTATTTTTTGTATAGATTTATATTTTTTTATATATAGTATATATTTTATTTTTCTACTTTATTATATATTTTATATATTATTTTAGATTTATATAGACTGTAAGCTCCTATGGGGCAGGGACTGATATGGATGACGTGTTCTATATACAGCACTGTATTTATTTGTGGTACTATATAAAGAAACAATAATAAATATGTATGTATATCATGAACATATTATCGCGCCTCAAATTTTTTTTTTCAGGTGGACCATCTCCATGATTGAATTGTGAGGTCATCAGCTGTCATCCTTCATCTCTTCTGGGCTTCTGCGAGGTCATCTTTACTACAAAGCATACTCTGAAGATAGAACCGCAGGAGTACATGACCCAAGACAGATAATTAATATTACTATTCATTACCGATAACGCTCAGGCTAGACTTCAGTTCTAGACCTGTAGAGGCGTGGTTATATGTTTCTGGTGTACATGGATATTTAATAGGTATGTTTTCTAGTAGGTGAAAATTTTCATTTTCACCTACCTTTGTAGAAATTTAAGGATAATAGGCCGTTAGCGCGAAATCACCCTGCCAAAATGCAACACAGTTTGTGTTTGAGCACTTGTGTGTTAGGACACCTGCAAGGACATATTTATACAACACTGTGGGGGTAGGTTTTCTAAGGTACGATTTATCAAAACTGGCCTTGATGATGACCTTGATAAACTGTGTCTTATTGGGGTGTGGCCTGGATGGGCATGGAGTAAGACGTAAGTCTTACTGCTTTTCAGCCCGATAACTCTGTTTATTTATCCTGTTGCCACCGAAAGACTCATCCATTATTTTTTTTGTGCAAGCGTGTGTCTACCTGCCACTCTATACTGACCAAAGGGTCTCCTCCAGCTCCAGACTGCTGATCGCCATCTTTCCGGGCTCTTCTGCTCAGGCTTGGACTGGGCGTGAATGGGTATTTAAGGTAATCCCTGGTGGGCCCATGAAAATCATAGCCACGTCCTCTACTGCTGGAGGGCGATGCCTAGTTGAGGTCACTGGGGTGGTTCATTATAGCAGGCTGCACAGTGCAGCTGCTTGCCGGGCAGTCATCGGGCCGTTGTCTGACCCGGCTGATGGTTGTGGATGGTGGGATCAGTCTCTGTTCTGCCAATCACCCCACTTGCACTGGGCTGTCTGGTCTTATGTGTGTGTCTATACATATACATACTGTAAGTATGTATATGTACACTATGTATAGGTATGTTTATGTGCTGGTCACACCCTTTCAGCATGCCCCTGTCATTGCATTCCCCTGTGGGCCCTTTAGGACCCAGTCTGACACTGCCTCCTCTGACCGAGAAGGTCTCTCTGGCTGTTTGGTCCCTCCTGATGGTGGACAGTCTCCCCCTGGGTCCTGCTGTTGCCTGTGCCAGTGTTCCTCTTGATCCCCTATGGTATCGTGTCGCTGCACGATTCTCCTGCAAGCCGCAGCCTTCTTGGATCCTGAGCTCTACTCCAGAGCGCTTCCGTGTACTGTGCCGGGTACAATTGCTCCGCTGAGCTACTGGCTTGAGGGATATCCTCTAACTTCTGGCGGCTCCTGATTGCGGCTTCCTCTATGGTGACTGCTGCTGTTCTGTGGCTGCGCTTGCATTGGGGTTCTGTTCTGCTGACCTGCTCCTGCCTGTTTGTCGCTTCTCTGCTGCTGGTGTCTTCTGTCTGTTTCTATTTTGATTGCCGTATAATGGGGGTAATTCAGATCTGATCGCTAGGGTGCGTTTTTTGCATCCCTGCGATCAGGTAGTAGCCGCCTACAGGGGGAGGGGGAAATTGCACAGCAAAAAGGGGTGCGATGCATGTGCAGGAGAGCTGCACAAACAGAAGTTTGTGCAGTCTCTGCACAGCCCAGGACTTACTCTTCCAGCGTGATGATCGGGGCCGGTACTGACGTCAGAAACACTCCCTTCAAACGCCTGGTCCCTCCTGCGTTTTTCCGGCCACTCCCTGAAAACGGTCAGTTGCCACCCACATATGGCCTCTTCCTGTCAGTCACCTTGCGATCGCTTTTCTCGCACATCCCCATTGCTGCGGTGCGACGCGCCTGCGCATTGCGGTGCATACGCATGCGCAGTTCAGACCTGATCGCAGGCTGACCGAAAACACAGCCTAGCGATCAGGTCTGAATTAGGCCCAATGTGTTTGTGGGGCCCTGGTGACTGCTGTCCCGCTTTCTCGCTCCTGTGATACTGGACACCCTAATCTCCTTGAGGTCTGCTGGTGTTATGCTGTCATTATTTCCTTCTCTGTTGATCTAGTCATCCCAGTCTTAGTTTTAGTGCTATTCTATAGAGTCCTGCTCCTGATACTTACCTGCTGCAGTCTGGTTGTCGTTTGCTTGAACCGTTCTCTTCACTCGTTCGTCTGTCTCGCTGGCTCTGTATTTCCGTCTTCAGTTCAGTGTGACCCTATGTAGCTCCTGCCTATACCTTCAGTCTCCTGTTCCAGTTATCCTATGGATTTTTGCTATCACCTGCTCTGCTGATTTGGTCATCCCAGTCTCCTTTCAGGGCTACCCTGTGCAACTTTTCTGTTCTCCTACATTGGCTGTTCCTTCTGACCATGCTATGGAACAGCTTCTCCAAGCCATTTTCCACTTTTATAACAGACTGATGGCTTGGATAGCTGAATTATCTGTGGCTGTCGGTTTCAGTTTAAAATATGCAGAAGATGGGGGATGGGTCTGGTGAGCCCGGGTACTGTTTTTCTGTCCTATATGACTTTGGTGTCACTGTCCCTGACCAGTTGATCTCCTTGGACTGTCAAAGTCGAAAAATATTGTAACGCATACATCATGTACTAACCACACACACATGCCCGCTGCGCGTGCACTTGTTCCGCCGTGCGTGCACATATCCGCAATTTGCGTATGATCGCTCCCGCTTTCCTGCGCGTGGTATGGGTATTTATGGCGGAGTTTGTGAGCGCATAGAGGGTTATCAGAACATTACATATTTAACCCAAATAGTGCACTTTGTACACATAGCTCCCCAACACCACATCAGCAAGTATCAACAGTTTAAATGATTCCAGGACTAAGGGATTCACCTTTGCATGATAGGAAGGGACATACAAAGGTTATAAGGTGATGTCTTGTATCCAGCTGTAGGGTATTTTAAGGGTAAAATTCCGGTTTTGGTTAGAGAAAGATTGCATGTTCCTGCGTATAGTTATGTGCAGAAGTAGAATATAGATATAAACTGTATTTGCTGTATATTATGTATGCGGCGGGAATCCAGAGGAGACCACCCACAAGAGCAGTTGAGAAAGACATCGCCCACCTTTTCAAATCAACCTATGACCTCTCCTGTAATGTAAAGATGCATCTCTGTGTCCAATAGACAAAGGGATTACAGTGACCATTGTATTGTATATGGAAGTAGTGTATAAAAAGCCTGTTGCTGCCTGGCTGGTCAGAAGACTCTGAACGCTATCTACCTGATGAGCGGAGGACTGGACCAGGTTGCGCAAGCGAACATTCTCACGTATGTCAATAAAGATTACAGTAGTGTAAATTCCTGGCGCAAAGTTATCAGCCCAATCTAAATCCTCAACAGATCAGTCCAAATAACAGATCAAGAAAATATTCAAAAGAAAAGGAAAGAAAGGATAGATCAAAGGCGATAACACAATCTTTAAAATTGGGTATACATCACAAATGCTGTGGTCCCTTCCGGTAATCGCTGTGTCAAAAGTCTCTTAATGTCCAGATGTTACACATGAAAAAAAGAAAAAATGCAGTATATGGGTAGTATTGCTTGGACGTACCAAAACTCACTCAGACCTTGAATATTGATTCTTTTGAATATTCTCACGTATGTACATTGACTGAAGCCATTATTCTGTTGTAGATTTATCTTGTTAGCCTTGTAGTGTATAATTTGTATTGTTATCCCCTTTCAAATAATCCACTGTGGTGTTAGAACCCAGCGGTTAACTACAAATCGGTGTTGTGTCCTCATTTCCCTGCTAAGGTTTAAAGCGTATTACATTACCTAACTGTATAAGGTTTAAAGTGTATTTAACTGTATAAGGTTTAAGAGTGTATTGATAAGGTGTGTACGCGCGGCAAGTACTTTATACCGTCAGCGCTGCGTAAGGTTTAAGCTGTAACATCATTACAGTGCTTTGCGGCACATGGTTTAGAGTGTAAGAATAACATTGCATTGCATTACGAATAAGGTTTAAAGTTTATAAAAGTGTGCGCGCGCGCTGTGCGTACTTTGTACACCCAGCCTGGTGTGTGAACGCTAAGTATGTACAACGTACGGGACTCTGTACGCAAATAGCGTACAAAGTGCGTAGCGTGTATATTAAGTCTAGTGGCCGCATCGGCTCCATGGTAAAAGTGTGTTTAAAGGTATAGCTTTATGGTTTAAGATAATATCGACATTATCAATTGGGGGCATCGTCCGGAATTTCCTCATACCCACAGCCTAGCAGGTTACAGCAGACTTTATCTATCAGCAAAGGGCGGACAGGCATCCTACGTAAGCCTTTTCCTGGTCGTAGGATACACTGGTAAACTCTCAATTGCTGATAAGATAAGCGTCTGCTCTGCCTGGTTTGTAGGGATGCTGGTGGGATCCGTAAGGTAAATACGCAAAGCTATTTTTAAAGTCTGTGAATTTCTGTTTGGCGCCAAATACGCACACAACACACGCATACAACTGTATTTTGTACTTTGCATATCTGCTCACATTGTTGCCATAAGTATTGATTATTAGATCCATTTTGACCTGTGCTGAGAAATTTGTTGCTATTTAGTTAAAACATAGACTAGATATTAAGGAAGTAAAACGTAAAACACAAATACAGTCTGGCCTAGTTAAACAGATTTATACAAAAAGATACTGTGTTGTGTTAAGTAAATGATTATAGGTAATATCGCTTACATTTATAGAAGTGTGGGATTTGTACTATTGCGGACGTACGGTCTTTGTACACGTGTCTTGGATAAAGTACGGGACTGCGTACACAAACGTAAAGACGTACGCACGATCGCGTGTTTACGCAACGTGCATAAAGGTACGACCGCTAAGTCCAAATTACACAATAGCAGTGTTTAGTTTAGGGCGCGAAACGGTAGCCACGCGATAATAGCACAAATTGCTCAGTGTCCAAGATTTAGTTTAAATAAAACCTTTTTCTCTGACGTCCTAAGTGGATGCTGGGGACTCCGTCAGGACCATGGGGATTAGCGGCTCCGCAGGAGACAGGGCACAAAAGTAAAAGCTTTAGGACTAGGTGGTGTGCACTGGCTCCTCCCCCTATGACCCTCCTCCAAGCCTCAGTTAGGTTTTTGTGCCCGGCCGAGAAGGGTGCAATCTAGGTAGCTCTCCTGAGCTGCTTAGAATAAAAGTATAGACTTAGGTTTTTTTATTTTCAGTGAGTCCTGCTGGCAACAGGCTCACTGCATCGAGGGACTAAGGGGAGAAGAAGCGAACTCACCTGCGTGCAGAGTGGATTGGGCTTCTTGGCTACTGGACATTAGCTCCAGAGGGACGATCACAGGCCCAGCCATGGATGGGTCCCGGAGCCGCGCCGCCGGCCCCCTTACAGAGCCAGAAGAGTGAAGAGGTCCAGAAATCGGCGGCAGAAGGCATCTTGTCTTCAAGAAAGGTAGCGCACAGCACTGCAGCTGTGCGCCATTGCTCTCAGCACACTTCACACTCCGGTCACTGAGGCTGCAGGGCGCTGGGGGGGGGGCGCCCTGAGACGCAATGAAAACACTATTTATGGTAAAAAATACATCACATATAGCTCCTGGGCTATATGGATGTATTTAACCCCTGCCATTTTACCTCATAAAAAGCGGGAGAAAGGCCGCCGTGAAGGGGGCGGAGCCTATCTCCTCAGCACACAAGCGCCATTTTCCCTCACAGCTCCGCTGGAAGGACGTCTCCCTGACTCTCCCCTGCAGTCCTGCACTACAGAAACAGGGTAAAAAAGAGAGGGGGGGGCACTAATTTGGTATATAAAAACATATATAGCAGCTATAAGGGAGAAACACTTATTTATAAGGTTGTCCCTATACATATATAGCGCTCTGGTGTGTGCTGGCAAACTCTCCCTCTGTCTCCCCAAAGGGCTAGTGGGGTCCTGTCCTCTATCAGAGCATTCCCTGTGTGTGTGCGGTGTGTCGGTACGCGTGTGTCGACATGTATGAGGAGGAAAATGGTGTGGAGGCGGAGCAATTGCCTGTATTAGTGATGTCACCCCCTAGGGAGTCGACACCTGACTGGATGGTCTTATTTAAGGAATTACGTGATAGTGTCAGCACTTTACAAAAAACTGTTGACGACATGAGACAGCCGGCAAGTCAGTTAGTGCCTGTCCAGGCGTCTCAAACACCGTCAGGGGCTCTAAAGCGCCCATTACCTCAGTCGGTCGACACAGACACGGACACTGACTCCAGTGTCGACGGTGAAGAAACAAACGTATTTTCCAGTAGGGCCACACGTTACATGATCACGGCAATGAAGGAGGCTTTGCATATTTCTGATACTACAAGTACCACAAAAAAGGGTATTATGTGGGGTGTGAAAAAACTACCCGTAGTTTTTCCTGAATCAGAAGAATTAAATGAAGTGTGTGATGATGCGTGGGTCTCCCCCGATAAAAAATTGCTGATATCTAAGAAATTATTGGCATTATACCCTTTCCCGCCAGAAGTTAGGGCGCGTTGGGAAACACCCCCTAGGGTGGATAAGGCACTCACACGCTTATCAAAACAAGTGGCGTTACCGTCTCCTGATACGGCCGCCCTCAAGGAGCCAGTTGATAGGAAGCTGGAAAATGTCCTAAAAAGTATATACACACATACTGGTGTTATACTGCGACCAGCGATTGCCTCAGCCTGGATGTGCAGCGCTGGGGTGGCGTGGTCGGAGTCCCTGACTGAAAATATTGATACCCTGGACAGGGACAGTATTTTATTGACTATAGAGCGTTTAAAAGATGCGTTTCTATATATGCGTGATGCACAGAGGGATATTTGCACCCTGGCATCAAGAGTAAGTGCGATGTCCATTTCTGCCAGAAGATGTTTATGGACACGACAGTGGTCAGGTGATGCGGATTCCAAACGGCATATGGAAGTATTGCCGTATAAAGGGGAGGAGTTATTTGGGGTCGGTCTTTCGGACCTGGTGGCCACGGCAACAGCTGGAAAATCCACCTTTTTACCCCAACTCACCTCTCAGCAGAAAAAGACACCGTCTTTTCAGCCTCAGTCCTTTCGTCCCCATAAGGGCAAGCGGGCAAAAGGCCAGTCATATCTGCCCCGGGGTAGAGGAAAGGGAAAAAGACTGCAGCAGACAGCCTCTTCCCAGGAACAGAAGCCCTCCACCGCTTCTGCCAAGTCCTCAGCATGACGCTGGGGCCTTACAAGCGGACTCAGGTGCGGTGGGGGGTCGTCTCAAGAGTTTCAGCGCGCAGTGGGCTCACTCGCAAGTGGACCCCTGGATCCTACAGGTAGTATCCCAGGGGTACAGATTGGAATTCGAGACGTCTCCCCCTCGCAGGTTCCTGAAGTCTGCTTTACCAACGTCTCCCTCCGACAGGGAGGCAGTATTGGATTGTATTCCCAGCAGGTGATAATCAAAGTACCCCTCCTACAACAGGGAAAGGGGTATTATTCCACACTATTTGTGGTACCGAAGCCAGACGGCTCGGTGAGACCTATTCTAAATCTGAAATCTTTGAACACTTACATACAAAGGTTCAAATTCAAGATGGAGTCACTCAGAGCAGTGATAGCGAACCTGGAAGAAGGGGACTATATGGTGTCCCTGGACATCAAGGATGCTTACCTTCATGTCCCAATTTGCCCTTCTCACCAAGGGTACCTCAGGTTCGTAGTACAGAACTGTCATTATCAGTTTCAGACGCTGCCGTTTGGATTGTCCACGGCACCCCGGGTCTTTACCAAGGTAATGGCCGAAATGATGATTCTTCTTCGAAGAAAAGGCGTCTTAATTATCCCTTACTTGGACGATCTCCTGATAAGGGCAAAGTCCAGGGAACAGTTGGAGGTCGGAGTAGCACTATCTCGGGTACTGCTACAACAGCACGGGTGGATTCTAAATATTCCAAAATCGCAGCTGATCCCGACGACACGTCTGCTGTTCCTAGGGATGATTCTGGACACAGTCCAGAAAAAGGTGTTTCTCCCGGAGGAGAAAGCCAGGGAGTTATCCGAGCTAGTCAGGAATCTCCTAAAACCAGGAAAAGTGTCAGTGCATCATTGCACAAGGGTCCTGGGAAAAATGGTGGCTTCTTACGAAGCGATTCCATTCGGCAGATTTCACGCAAGAACTTTTCAGTGGGATCTGCTGGACAAATGGTCCGGATCGCATCTTCAGATGCATCAGCGGATAACCCTGTCTCCGAGGACAAGGGTGTCTCTTCTGTGGTGGCTGCAGAGTGCTCATCTACTAGAGGGCCGCAGATTCGGCATTCAGGATTGGATCCTGGTGACCACGGATGCCAGCCTGAGAGGCTGGGGAGCAGTCACACAGGAAAGAAATTTCCAGGGAACGTGGTCAAGTCTAGAGACTTCTCTCCACATAAATATACTGGAGCTAAGGGCAATTTACAATGCTCTATGCCTAGCAAGACCTCTGCTTCAAGGTCAGCCGGTGCTGATCCAGTCGGACAACATCACGGCAGTCGCCCACGTAAACAGACAGGGCGGCACAAGAAGCAGGAGGGCAATGGCAGAAGCTGCAAGGATTCTTCGCTGGGCGGAAAATCATGTGATAGCACTGTCAGCAGTGTTCATTCCGGGAGTGGACAACTGGGAAGCAGACTTCCTCAGCAGGCACGACCTCCACCCGGGAGAGTGGGGACTTCACACGGAAGTCTTCCACATGATTGTGAACCATTGGGAAAAACCAAAGGTGGACATGATGGCGTCCCGCCTCAACAAAAAACTGGACAGGTATTGCGCCAGGTCAAGGGACCCTCAGGCAATAGCTGTGGACGCTCTGGTAACACCGTGGGTGTACCAGTCAGTGTATGTGTTCCCTCCTCTTCCTCTCATACCCAAGGTACTGAGAATTATAAGACGGAGAGGAGTAAGAACTATACTCGTGGCTCCGGATTGGCCAAGGAGGACTTGGTACCCGGAACTTCAAGAGATGCTCACAGAGGACCCATGGCCTCTGCCGTTAAGAAGGGACTTGCTTCAGCAAGGACCCTGTCTGTTCCAAGACTTACCGCGGCTGCGTTTGACGGCATGGCGGTTGAACGCCGGATCCTAAGGGAAAAAGGCATTCCGGAAGAGGTCATACCTACCCTGGTCAAAGCCAGGAAGGAGGTGACCGCACAACATTATCACCGCATTTGGCGAAAATATGTTGCGTGGTGTGAGGCCAGGAAGGCCCCCACGGAGGAATTTCAACTCGGTCGATTCCTGCATTTCCTGCAAGCAGGAGTGTCTATGGGCCTCAAATTGGGGTCCATTAAGGTTCAAATTTCGGCCCTGTCGATTTTCTTCCAGAAAGAATTGGCTTCAGTTCCTGAAGTCCAGACATTCGTCAAGGGAGTACTGCATATACAACCCCCTTTTGTGCCTCCAGTGGCACCGTGGGATCTCAACGTAGTTCTGGGATTCCTCAAATCACATTGGTTTGAACCGCTCAAATCTGTGGATTTGAAATATCTCACATGGAAAGTGACCATGCTGTTGGCCCTGGCCTCGGCCAGGCAAGTGTCAGAATTGGCGGCTTTGTCTGTTAAGCACACCAGTGCCTGCAGGAAAGTACTGGTGTCTGAACTGTTATGCAAAACAAATGGACACACAGACAGACTGGGGAATATGACACAACGCACACAGAAGGTGATAGGGTAACAAAATACACACAAGGTGAACAGAGAAGCCCAGAGGCTAAGGAACTGGGTATCTCCCTTGTATTAGAACTGCTCAGATGGGAAAAGCAAGATGTTGTGTTTTAATACGTAGAGAACCCGAAATGCTGTTGCTAAGGGCAACAGCAAAACCCTAAAGGGTTACCAACGGGTGTGGCAGTAAACTCCTTGGTCAGAGATGGAATGATAGACACAAGGAGAGTCTCCACAATCCTAATTCTCATTTGCAGTGCACAGGTTCAGCTTACTGCCACTAAACTGACCCCTGACACCTAGCACAGTGAGACAGGATTAGACAGGCAAGTCTTAGAATACAGCCGCAAACTTGCTAAGTTCACAGAGTAGTAACAGAACCCCAGCAAGCTAAACGACTGACTCCAGTCTTACTGCTAGGTCTGGATTGGCAGAGTGTAATACCAAATCCCCAGGCCTATTTGCAGTAAGCAACAAACAAATACAAAGCTACACAGTACTGGTTAACTTTCAGGAACTGACTAACCAACAAAGATTCAGCAGCATCTGCTTACCCTGAGAAGAGGCCTTATAAAGCAGGTGCTGTCCACGCCCCACTCAGACCTCACAGACTGTGAGCACAAAAACCAGCACCGGATCCCCTGCCGTGCACAGAGCCTATAACCACTGCACAGCAAAAGACCCGAACCGGAGTATCAGCTGCGCTCAGGTTACTCCGCTAGCACTTGTCTTCCGGTTGCCATGACGACGTGGCAGCACAGGGCAGGAGACCCTAACATTGTCTCACAAAAGCCCATATCTGATTTTCCATTCGGACAGGGCAGAACTGCGGACTCGTCCCCAGTTTCTCCCTAAGGTGGTGTCAGCGTTTCACCTGAACCAACCTATTGTGGTGCCTGCGGCTACTAGGGACTTGGAGGACTCCAAGTTGCTAGATGTTGTCAGGGCCCTGAAAATATATATTTCCAGGACGGCTGGAGTCAGGAAAACTGACTCGCTGTTTATCCTGTATGCACCAAACAAGCTGGGTGCTCCTGCTTCTAAGCAGACGATTGCTCGTTGGATTTGTAGTACAATTCAGCTTGCACATTCTGTGGCAGGCCTGCCACAGCCAAAATCTGTAAATGCCCATTCCACAAGGAAGGTGGGCTCATCTTGGGCGGCTGCCCGAGGGGTCTCGGCTTTACAACTTTGCCGAGCTGCTACTTGGTCAGGGGCAAACACGTTTGCTAAATTCTACAAATTTGATACCCTGGCTGAGGAGGACCTGGAGTTCTCTCATTCGGTGCTGCAGAGTCATCCGCACTCTCCCGCCTGTTTGGGAGCTTTGGTATAATCCCCATGGTCCTGACGGAGTCCCCAGCATCCACTTAGGACGTCAGAGAAAATAAGAATTTACTTACCGATAATTCTATTTCTCGTAGTCCGTAGTGGATGCTGGGCGCCCATCCCAAGTGCGGATTGTCTGCAATACTTGTACATAGTTATTGTTACAAAAATCGGGTTATTATTGTTGTGAGACATCTTTTCAGAGGCTCCTCTGTTATCATGCTGTTAACTGGGTTCAGATCACAAGTTGTACAGTGTGATTGGTGTGGCTGGTATGAGTCTTACCCGGGATTCAAAATCTTTCCTTATTGTGTACGCTCGTCCGGGCACAGTATCCTAACTGAGGCTTGGAGGAGGGTCATAGGGGGAGGAGCCAGTGCACACCACCTAGTCCTAAAGCTTTTACTTTTGTGCCCTGTCTCCCGCGGAGCCGCTAATCCCCATGGTCCTGACGGAGTCCCCAGCATCCACTACGGACTACGAGAAATAGAATTATCGGTAAGTAAATTCTTATTTTTACGGTATTACCTCTGGTACTAAGGCTGTTTATCTGAATGAAAGTTAATTTTCTGTACAGAAAAACCAAAGTATATTTGAGTGAACGAACGTGAGTGTGCAAACAATAAAGGTTTTGTGGACCCAGTGAATTCGGGATCCCGTAGGAGACCGCACCAGGTGAGTGGAGACTTGGTGGCGTGAGAGTGGCTTGCTCACGTTAACATAGATTAAAGTACAAAGGAGCAAGGTAGCAGATACCGCAGACCAAAGGTCAGCAAAGGTTGAGAGTACCGCAGACTAAAGGTCAGCGAGGTTGTTGTTTAGGTACCGCAGCCCAGGGGGTTAGCGAAGAAACCCATATAGGCCATTTGATTGATACGCTCCGGCTGAGGTTTCGCAGCCTGAAAAATCGATTCCATTGGTCGTACGGCGGATAAGTAACAGTTACCTATACGCTGTGCGATTGGACCGCGCGTTCGTGAGTGCAATACTTAGCGCAACGTGATACCCTTTTTACGAGCTTTGCGTAAAATCGCGGGATCATTAGCGCTGGGTGTAGCATACGCAAGCGTGATTTGTGTAAACATTTTTTTGTTTTAAGGGAGTTTCGCTGGTCACTCAGGAAGTCTCCAACAACCAATATTTACTGGAAAGGGTAAGTCACTCCCATATACTTCCAGGGAATAGAGGTTACATAGGGGCCCTAGGTTGGGTACGTACCGGCGCTGACGACAGTGTTTGGGGGTATTGGCCAACGTGGGTGTGAGTGGGTGAGAGCACTCGTTGAACTTTCACCGTTGCCTTATATTGAGTATTTTGTTTTTTTGTGGGAATTAGCTGAAAAGGCAATACCTGCAAAATATGGGGGCCAGTTGCTCAAGTAAGGGACGTGCAACCAGGGTTCAGGTTGACATTCCGCGGCCCAGGGGGTCAGCGAGGTACATAATGTGTGAGAAGCATGGATCACACACTGAAGTTTTTTGCAATGAATGGGAACGTATGACTGCGGAAGATAGGGAACCATTCCATAGGGTAGGCAGTTTTGAACCAGAGGTGCTGCAGAATTTAAGGTTTAGGATATGTCTGATAAAATCCCAAAAACAGACACACAAACTGTTTAAATTTATGGCAGCAAGAGGGTGATATGCAGAGGGAACTAGCTCACGCAGCCGGTTCCAAACCTAGCAGGAAACTGATGGCAACCGCACCACCACCACCGTATATTACAGGGGAGAAAGTGGCTACAGACAATGGCATACTGATATATGATAAGAGTAAAGTTGATAAATGTACTAATGCTAACCCGTGCAAGTTGTATCCCATTCTAAACTTCCCTCAGGACTGCGAGCAAGAAGATGAGCCCAGCACGATATCGGCACTCTCTCTAGCAGCCACCATACAAGACACCCAGGTGGGCACAGCCCAACCAATAAGAGTAGTAAAGGCCCCTAACGGCGGAGTAAGTGAGGTCGTGTCCACAGGTAAGTACGGTACCGTACATTATGCAGAGACAATTGCACCTCACATTGTAGAAGCAACTCAGAATGATGTAATTGAACTAAATCCTGTCAGGGTGATCGCGGTCCCCAATGGGAGGACTGACGCTCAGGGAGTCACTCCCATCAGGAACATTGCTATGCATTGTCCTTGGTCCCGGACAGAATTGAGGACAATTATGTCTGAATTTCCCGATCCCAGAAAGGATCTAGCCGCATGTCAGAGGTTTATTAAAGAATTAGGTAATGCCACCGAACCCACAAACAAAGATTGGCGAACAGTGCTACGGGCATGTTTACCCTCCAATATTGACCCCGCGAAATTCATTACTGATTGTAAATTAGATGTAGAAGTACCTCTCACTGATGAATACACTCAGGAGAATGTACGACAGATCAATCTGCAATTAGGCATATATTTCCCTACTGTTGTCAAATGGAATAAAATCTTTTCCATAAGACAAAAAGAAGGTGAAACGGCATCTGAATATTTCCATCGAGCACTGCAGGAAATGGCTAGATACACTGCGGTCGAGGACATTAAGGAAAATATACATCACAGGGAGGTAGCTGTGTCAGTATTAATGGACGGGTTAAAAGACACACTGAGAACCAGGGTACAAACCTCTCTACCTAACTGGAGAGGTATTTCGGTGGCTGCATTAATGGAGTCTGCTATCGAGCACGATCGGAACATCATTAAGCACAGGGAGTCACGGGGATAAGCTGATGACAGTAAGTATAAGTGCCCTTACAACAAAGCCGCATCAGCCAAAACCCCAGACCCCTGATGGTAAGTTGCATGCAGTAGTATGTTATAACTGCAAGAAGGAAGGACATTTTGCACGGAATTGTAGGTATAAGGACACACATAAGGTATACCGACCCCCTAGACCAGGATATGAACCACCTTATGATACACGTAATTGGGACCAGGGATCGCATAGGAGGAGTTATGAGCTGCATGCAGGGGAAACAAGGAGGTACCCACCTAGGAGGGACTGGCAGACCTCTGAAAATTCTCAGCTACCCCCCTCACATATTGTAGCTGCCAGCGCACTGCGGGAGGGTCACAATATACAATAGGGGTTAGGCCACACCTGTAGTCTGCAGCCAGTGAAGTTGATTGCTAGCCTAGGTAGCGAACCTGAGGTCACAGTTGATGTAGCTGGTAGATCACTACATTTTCTTGTAGATACAGGGTCGGCCAGGTCAGTGTTAAATTCAACGGTGGGTATGAAAACCACGGGTAAAACAATTTCAGCAATGGGAGTAACAGGAATAGTGCAACACTACCCTTTAAGTAGACCAGCGGAGATTACGATAGGGCCTTTGCAGACCAAGCATTCCTTTTTGCTAGCTGCATCGGCTCCGACTAATCTACTTGGGAGAGATTTATTGTGTAAAATGAGGTGTGTCATATATTGTACTCCTGAGGGTGTCTTCTTGGATATACCCGAGAATCACGTTCAGGAAGTGCAGGATATGTTAGACACCCCACAAAGGTTGATGTCACACTCTGCTGTTATAGACAAGTGTCCATCCAAGGTAGAGGCAATGATCTCCCAGATACCGGAATCCCTCTGGACCAAAGACACTGGATTGATGGCAAATGTAGCTCCTGTAGTAGTGCAAGTAAAAGATGGTAGGATAGCTCCAAAAATCCCACAGTATCCTCTGAAGCCAGAGGTGGAATTAGGAGTGTACCCAGTCATAGAGCGCTTGCTACAACAGGGCATCCTAGTTAGGACGTCCAGCACTGCCAATAGTCCCATCTTCCCTGTGAAAAAGAGTGGGGGGAGGGGTTACAGGCTAGTGCAGGATCTAAGGGGGATAAACAAGATAGTTGATAGCCAATTCCCCGTAGTGCCAAATCCAGCTGTCATTCTCATGCAAATTCCCCCTACTGCAAAATTTTTCACTGTAATTGACCTTTGTTCTGCTTTCTTTTCGGTCCCTCTGCACCCTGACAGCCAATACTTGTTTGCATTCACATACAGGGGAGTACAGTACACCTGGACTCACCTACCCCAAGGTTTCATTGACAGCCCAAGTATTTTCTCCCAGGCATTGCATGACTGTTTACAATCCTTTCAACCTGAGAGCGGGTTAGTATTAATACAGTATGTAGATGACTTACTGCTGTGTTCTGATTCACTCGAATCGTCCTTGAAAGACACGAAACAGCTTCTGTTTCACCTTTCTAATACGGGACACAAGGTTTTAAAGGACAAGTTGCAGTTGTGCCAGACCAAGGTAAAATATTTGGGACATTGCTTGACACAAGGACTTAGACACCTCACCGCTGATATAATACAAGCGATTCGCGACATGACTCTGCCACAAACCCAGCAACAGATCCGCACTTTTCTTGGAATGTGTGGGTACTGCCGAAACTGGATCCCAGGGTTCTCCATATTGGCTTTACCGTTGCAGGAAATGGTCTCCTCGAACAAACCAGATCGGATCTCTCACACAGATGAGTCCGAACTGACATTTGAGAGACTTAAACAGTGCCTATCACAGGCACCTGCATTAGGCATGCCAGATTATGGGAAACCCTTTGAATTGTATGGTACGGAAAGTGCTGGGTGTGCGGCAGGTGTCCTAACCCAGAGACATGGTGATGCCAGCAGGCCGGTAGCATACTACAGTGCACAGTTGGACACCGTAGCGCGGTCTCTCCCCACATGCTTGCGAAGTGTTGCAGCGATAGCCTTGCTAGTGAGTAAAAGCGAAGATGTAGTGTTAGGACACAACCTGACCATCCACACACCTCATGCAGTGTCAGCCTTACTGAACTCAGCCCAAACCAGACATGTCTCATCTGCACGGTTTACAAGGTGGGAATTAGCACTAATGGCCCCTGTAAACATCACCATAAAGAGATGCAGCGCACTAAATCCTGCAACTTATCTGCCAGTTGTGCCTGGACAGGCACAAAGGGTGAAGGATGAGAATGATGGTGAAGGAGGATTTAGTACAGACACTGACACACATGATTGTATGGAATATCTGAACCAAACTTTCACTGCAAGACCCGACATAAGTGACAACCCACTGGAAGGCGTAGATTTTACTTTTTACACTGACGGTAGTTGCCACAGACAGACGGACTCGGGAGACCAGTGTACTGGATACACAGTCGTAGATGACAGAGGTATCATAGAAGCTGAGCCCATGGGCCCACCGCACTCAGCACAAGTTGCTGAGCTGGTCGCCCTAACCAGAGCGTGTGAATTGTCCAAGGGTAAGTCAGCCAATATATATACAGATTCTAGGTATGCCTTTGGAGTAGTGCATGATTTCGGGGCTCTATGGCGCCTCAGAAATGTAATGACGGCAGCTGGCACACCTGTAGCGCATGCATCCCACATAAAAAGACTTCTAACAGCGATACAAGAACCAGACAGAGTGGCTGTTATCAAGTGCAAAGCTAACACAGTCAAGACCCGGTATCACTTGGTAACAGCCGGGCAGACGAAGCTGCTAAATCAGCAGCCAGCACCCCCATACAAACAGATATCACATCACTGATGATATTCAACACC
Source organism: Pseudophryne corroboree (assembly GCF_028390025.1). NCBI lineage: Eukaryota > Metazoa > Chordata > Amphibia > Anura > Myobatrachidae > Pseudophryne > Pseudophryne corroboree. The sequence goes on along the minus strand of NC_086449.1, from coordinate 709,861,018 downwards.
GTCAACACACAAAAATTAAGTGAAATGCAAAATTTGTGTTCACAGGAAAAGGCAGTCTGGAGGTCAAAGGGGTATGGCCAGGAGTCCTCAGGACTCTGGACAGATGGACAGGGTAAGCCAGTGGCCCCCAGAGCATATCTTCCAAGCTTAGCTGAGGCGGCACACGGTCTGACTCATCTGGGCAAAGAGGGTATGTGTAAGCTGGTGAGAGCCTACTGGTGTGCGCCAGGATTCTCTTCTCATGCGGGTAAGAGAGCAATGACATGTCTTATCTGCTTGAGGAAGAATATTGGAAAGTCAATACCAACAGAACCATCCCATATCCCGCCGACAGACAGCCCTTTCCAGGTAATACAGATTGATTTCATACAGTTACCACCCTGCAGAAATTTAAAATATGTGTTAGTCTGTATTGATGTGTTTTCAAATTGGGTAGAAGCGTTCCCTGCTGCCACAAATACTGCTACGTTCACTGCAAAGAAAATTGTGCAGGAATTTGTGTGCAGGTATGGTATCCCTAGAATAATTGAAAGCGATAGGGGTACCCATTTTACAGGAGATGTCTTTCAGGTTATGTGTAAACTGATGGGAATTAATAGCAAGCTGCATACTCCGTACCGCCCACAGGCGAGTGCGAAGGTGGAGAGAGTAAACCGCACTATTAAGAACAAGCTGAGCAAAGTGATGGCTGAAACTGTATTGTTGTGGCCAGAAGCTTTGCCACTTGTATTGTACAGCATCAGAACCACTCCCAGGTCCCCACTTAACCTATCACCCTTTGAGATTCTTTTTGGTCGACAACCCCATGCAATGATTGACCCCCAGGATGATTTGAAATGCAATAACGAAGTGACTGTAAAATATTTGGTTAAGATGAGCCAGCAGCTGAGTAATCAAAACAGAAATCTAAAGCTGGTGATTCCTGACCTACCAAACAGTAATTGTCATGACATTGAACCTGGGGATTATGTAATGATTCGAAATTTTCTACGCTCAGGTTGCCTCATTGACAGGTGGGAAGGACCGTACCAAGTCTTACTAACCAGCACGACAGCATTAAAGGTTGCCGAAAGAGAGACTTGGGTCCACTCGTCCCACTGTAAGAAGGTCGCTGACCCAGAGAGAGCCCGTGACAAAGAGCAGAGTGTAGAGAACATCGTATCACTGGAGTGTCTGTTCCAGGAAGGCTGAGAGGCAGGACTGCTGTCACGGCACCTGAGCGCGGAGAACAACAAGACCAGAGGCGGTTGTCGCACCAGTTTTCTTTTTCCTTTTTATTATTTTCTCCATCTCCCATTACCCTCCTTTCCTCCCCCTTCTTGTTCCCTTTCTCTCCCCTTAACAAGATGGACTTACCCCAAGAGACTGCATTCCGGGTTTTCCTGTTAATCCTGTTGTTGACGAGAACAGTCTGTTTCGGTGAGAGTACCAAGAGGTCGAGAAAGGATCTGGAATGGGTTCTGATGGCAAGGACGGATTTGTAGAATTCCAAGAGCAACACATCAATCGAGCAAAGGCGAGTATCAGAAAACGATCTGGTAGTCAGGAAACTAGGAGGCACTGTGAAGGGTTATTAGCTGAGGAAGATTGCATTTGTAGGAATTGTGAAAACATAGTTGAGGATTAGTGCATCCAGAGATGTCAGTCCAGCCTTAATATCAACATGCACCGTCATCCATTGAGTGATTACCACTCACTAGTGGGTAAGGTCTTAAACCAGACAGAATGCTGGGTGTGCTCACAAGTACCTCAAGGTCAGAGCAAGTCAAGATTAGTACCGTACCGTTTAGCAATAGATGAGGTACTCGAATTACGGGGTGGGAGACCGGTGGACAAGAAGTTTAATATTTCTAGGCCCCCTAGTTTGAAGCTCCACCAGCATCAAGTAGATAGATCCTTAGTGTGTTTCAACATTTCCAATTCCCGAAAGCTGGGAAATTGGGAGGTGACATGGAATAACCAAACCATGGCATTTTCGCACAGAGCTGATAGGATACCCGTAGACTCTGAACTTATACGCCAAATAGCCAACAGTGGAAGGTATTTTCGGTATAGGTATACTCAAGGAAGTAAGACCATGCGGGTTGGAGAAGTATGACCAGGGTACTGTGCGCATATCATACAGCCTGATACGTGTACTGAACAGATGAGAGAGTTAGGGATAGGATTTTTCACTTGGAAAGTTTGCAATATGGTAATGTCATATTCTGTCCCATATGTTCTCCCTGATGATGCTTATTTCATATGTGGGGGGAAGGCGTATAAGTGGCTTGCCCCAAACTCGGAGGGATTGTGTTACATTGGAAGAGTGTTGCCCGAGGTCATGACCATAACCTATGATAAGATGAAAGACGTTCACGCAGTGCTCAAGCTCCTTATACTCATACTCATTATGAACACATCGTTAAGAGACACCTCATAGATAGGACAGAGCACGTAGCCTCTGATTTGATCCACGAATCCACCGGGATTCAATTCCTTCTCGCATTAGATATCACCCGTACTGCCAGAGGAATTATAAATTATAGGTACATCCATGCACTAGCGAACCTGATAGATAATATCACTGAGATGTATGACGACACCTTCAGGTATACGGGAAGGGAGTTGCAAGCTTACAAAACGGAACTGTTCCAGCATAGGATGGTCCTCAATTATATCACAGCCGTAACGGGAGGGTACTGTGTCACATTGGTTAATATGGTGTGAAGTGCTGCACATATATTACAAACAGCACTGATGACCCAACCAAGATCATCGATCAAAAGATGGACGATATCTTGCAGTTGAAGTGGGAGTTCCGAAGGAGACACAACCTTACCCTGACTGCTGTGAGTAATGAACTGACCGGCTGGGTCTCATGGTTGAACCCACGCAATTGGTTCTCAGGTTTAGGAGAATGGGCTCAAAATGTCATTATGAGTGTAGGAAAGTTTCTCCTTTGTATCCTGGGAGTCGTCATAATTATTGGCTTGATATTTAGGTGCGTTCAAATTTTAACGCGGCGCAAGCGCAGTACAAAAATGATGAGTTTAAGGAGCGGGAGCATTGTTACAGCAGCAGATTTAATTTACGACCATCCATAGAAACGATGTTGTGATAAGGATTGCAAATGAATTCCACGGCCTGTTTCTTTCACCCGTTTTTCCTTTGTTTCCCCCTCAGCAAAAATACACCCGTCCGGAAAAGACTTCGATCAACACCCAAGAATGATTACGCAAATGTTATGTGAATGTATTTTAGATATGTGTCTTATCTTCATCTCTACAACCTTCAGTTAGTGACACACGTAGTTGACAGGTGATATCCACATATATTAGCACTCACATATGTTCCCCCTCCATGTATCATCAACTAAATGTGCACCCCATTTGTTGGAACAAGAAGCCGAAAAGAGCTCGGTAGTGTTTGTTGGCCCACTTACAGACCCTTAATACGGGATGAGAAGGATTTAATGTATACTTCGCAATACCTCGAAGCTTATCTAGAACATATACGGCACGATGATACATGCCCCTCAGACATGGATTCATACATACATACATGCTTTTACTATCTCACTAGGTCATACATTTCCCACCTACACCTCTCCTCCTACCATCCAATCATTTGTAGATATTGTATTGTATATTTCTCTGACGTCCTAAGTGGATGCTGGGACTCCGTAAGGACCATGGGGAATAGCGGCTCCGCAGGAGACTGGGCACAACTAAAGAAAGCTTTAGGACTACCTGGTGTGCACTGGCTCCTCCCACTATGACCCTCCTCTAGACCTCAGTTAGAATCTTGTGCCCGGCTGAGCTGGATGCACACTAGGGGCTCTCCTGAGCTCCTAGAAAAGAAAGTATACTTTTAGGTTTTTTATTTTCAGTGAGATCTGCTGGCAACAGACTCACTGCTACGAGGGACTAAGGGGAGAAGAAGCGAACCTACCTGCTTGCAGCTAGCTTGGGCTTCTTAGGCTACTGGACACCATTAGCTCCAGAGGGATCGAACACAGGCCCAGCCTCGGTCGTCCGGTCCCGGAGCCGCGCCGCAGTCTCCCTTACAGAGCCAGAAGCAAGAAGATGGTCCTGGAAATCGGCGGCAGAAGACTTCGGTCTTCAACACTGCAGCTGTGCGCCATTGCTCCTCATGCACACCTCACACTCCGGTCACTGATGGGTGCAGGGCGCTGGGGGGGGGGCGCCCTGAGCAGCAATATTAAATACCTTGCTGGCATAAAACTCACATAATATAGTCTTAGAGGCTAAATATGTGAAAATACCCCTGCCAGATATCCATAAAAAAGCGTGAGAAGTCCGCCGAAAAAGGGGCGGAGCTATCTCCCTCAGCACACTGTCGCCATTTTTCCCTCACAGCTCCGCTGGAAGGATCGCTCCCAGGCTCTCCCCTGCAGTTTCAAGACTACAAAGGGTAAAAAAGAGAGGGGGGGGCACTAAATTTAGGCGCAGTAGTATACATATAAGCAGCTATAAGGGAAAATCACTCAGTTATAGTGTTAATCCCTGTGTTATATAGCGCTCTGGTGTGTGCTGGCATACTCTCTCTCTCTGTCTCCCCAAAGGGCTTTGTGGGGTCCTGTCCTCAGTCAGAGCATTCCCTGTGTGTGTGTGGTGTGTCGGTACGGCTGTGTCGACATGTTTGATGAGGAGGCTTATGTGGAGGCGGAGCAGATGCCGATAAATGTGATGTCACCCCCTGCGGGGCCGACACCTGAGTGGATGGACTTGTGGAAGGAATTACGTGAAAGTGTCAACTCCTTACATAAAAGGTTTGACGACTGTATCCAGTGTCGACGACGATGAGACTAATGTAACTTCCAATAGGGCCACACGTTACATGATTGAGGCAATGAAAAATGTGTTGCACATTTCTGATATTACCCCAGGTACCACAAAAAAGGGTATTATGTTTGGGGAGAAAAAACTACCAGTGGTTTTTCCCCCATCTGATGAATTAAATGAGGTGTGTGAAGAAGCGTGGGCTTCCCCCGATAAGAAACTGGTAATTTCTAAAAAGTTACTAATGGCGTACCCTTTCCCGCCAGAGGATAGGGCACGTTGGGAAACATCCCCTAGGGTAGATAAAGCGCTCACACGCCTGTCAAAGAAGGTGGCACTACCGTCTCCGGATACGGCCGCCCTGAAGGAGCCTGCTGATAGGAAGCAGGAGGCTATCCTGAAGTCTGTATATACACACTCAGGTATTATTTTAAGACCGGCTATTGCTTCAGCATGGATGTGCAGTGCTGCAGCTGCGTGGTCAGATTCCCTGTCGGAAAATATTGATACCCTTGACAGGGACACTGTATTGCTAACCATAGAGCATATAAAAGACGCAGTCTTATACATGAGAGATGCACAGAGGGATATTTGCCGGCTGGCATCTAAAATAAGTGCAATGTCCATTTCTGCCAGGAGAGGGTTATGGACTCGGCAGTGGACAGGGGATGCAGATTCTAAAAGGCATATGGAAGTTTTGCCTTATAAAGGTGAGGAGTTGTTTGGGGATGGTCTCTTGGACCTCGTTTCCACAGCGACAGCTGGGAAGTCAGCTTTTCTACCCCATGTTCCCTCACAGCCAAAGAAAGCACCGTATTATCAGGTACAGTCCTTTCGGCCCCAAAAAGTCCCAAAACCGAACGGGTCCTCTCGGCCCATTCTCAATCTCAAGACATTGAACAGGTTTGTGAAAGTTTCCAAGTTCCATATGGAAACCCTTCGCTCTATAGTTCTGGCCTTGGAACCTGGGTATTAGATGGTCTGCCTGGACATACAGGATGCTTACCTGCATATTCCTATAGCAGTGTCACATCAGCAATACCTGAGATTTGCGATTGGCACCTGTTAGGGTCTCCTGCTCTGTGCTGCCACGTCGTCATGGCAACCGGGAGACAAGTGCTAGCGGAGTAACCTGAGCGTAGCTGATACTCTGGTTCGGGTCTTTTGCTGTGCAGTGGTTACAGGCTCTGTGCACTGCAGGGGATCCGGTGCTGGTTTTTGTGCTCACAGTCTGTGAGGTCTGAGTGGGGCGTGGACAGCACCTGCTATATAAAACCTCTTCTCAGGTTAGGCAGATGCTGCTGAATCTTTGTTGGTTAGTCAGTTCCTGAAAGCTAGCTAGTACTGTGTAAACTTTGTATTTGTTTGTTGCTTACTGCAAATAGGCCTTGGGATTTGGTATTACACTCTGCCAATCCAGACCTAGCAGTAAGACTGGAGTCAGTCGTTTAACCTGCTGGGGTTCTTTTGCTACTCTGTGAACCTAGCAAGGTTGCGGCTGTATTCTCAGACTTGCCTGCCAAAATCCTTTCTCACTGTGCAAGGTGTTCAGGTGTCAGTTTAGTGGCAGTAAGCTGAACCAGTGCACTGCAAGTGAGGACTAGGATTGTGGAGACTCTCCTTGTGTCTATTATTCCATCTCTGACCAAGGAGTTTACTGCCACACCCGTTGGTAACCCTTTAGGGTTTTGCTGTTGCCCTTAGCAACAGCATTTTGGGTTCTCTACGTATTAAATCACAACATCTCGCTTCTTTCCATCTGAGCATTCCTAATACTAGGGAGACACCCAGTTTCTTAGCCTTTGGGCTTCTCTGTTCACTTTGTGTTTATTTTGTTACCCTATCACCTTCTATGTATGTAATGTCATATTCCCCAGTCTGTCTGTGAGTTCATTTGTTTTGCATCCCTCTCCGTTCAGACACCAGTACATTCCTGCTGGCACTGGTGTGCATAACATATTCAGCAGCCTAATACTCCTGTTGAAATTTTGTGGGAATATGGAGCATACCCCTCAAAATACTTTGCAACAGGTGGTCGATCAGGTGCAGGTCCTGACTCGACAATTTAATGATTTGTCCATTAAAATGCACACCTCGCAGGCCGCTGGCAGAGCTCCCGCAGCAGCAGTGCCTTCAGGGGTTAAGGAGCCGAAAGTAAATCTCCCGGATCGTTTTTCTGGAGATCGCTCGCAGTTCTGTTGTTTCAAGGAGAGCTGCAAGCTATATTTCCAGTTTAGGCCTCAGTCTTCTGGGTCGGAGATTCAGCGGGTGGGCATAGTGATTTCCTTGCTACAAGGAGACCCACAGGTCTGGGCATATGGGTTGCAGCCTGACTGTCCGTCGCTTAAAAGTGTTGATGCTTTTTTTACGGCACTGGGCATGTTGTATGATGACCCTGACAAGACGGCCTCAGCCGAGGCTCAGATTTCGATCCTTAAGCAAGGGCGAAGGCCAGTTGAGGTTTATTGTACGGAGTTTCGGAGGTTGGCCCATGATACCCAGTGGAATGACCCAGCCCTGAGATACCAGTACCGAAGAGGTCTTTCTAACCAGTTAAAAGACCAACTGGTACAATATCCCTTGCCTGATAGCTTGGATCAGCTCATGCAGTTATCCATTCGGGTGGATAGATGGCTGAGAGAGCGCAGGCTTGAAAGGGAGACCGAGGTTTCCTTCTTTCCCAAGGGAACCTCAGACTCTGAGGAATTTTCCGAGGAGCCTATGCAGATTGGGGCTACCCGCCTCTCCTCGCGTGAGAAGAAGCGGAGGAGACAGCAGGGGTTATGTTTGTACTGTGGGAATAAAGGTCATGTGGTAGTATCATGCCCAGAAAAGCCGGAAAACTTCAGGGCCTGAGGGTGATGGGAAATATCCTGTCAGGCCAGAAGTCAGAATTTCCCAAGAAGACTTTTATCATTCCGGTGACCTTGAAGATCCTCGGTCAAACTGTCAAGACTGAGGCCTTTGTGGACAGTGGGGCCGACGGGGTTTTTATGGACCGCCAATTCGCCCTGAAACACTCTGTTCCCTTAGTACCCTTGGCATCGGAAATTGAGATTTGTGGGTTAAACGGGGAACCATTATCCCAGGGTAAAATTACCTCTTGCACTAGCCAGATTTCTTTGTTTATTGGAGCCACACACTCTGAAAAATTGTCCTTTTATGTGACTGTCTGTACTTTTGCCCCATTGGTGTTGGGGTTACACTGGTTAAGGGCCCACAATCCTCAATTTGACTGGGTCTCTGGGGAGATTCTTAGTTGGGGTACTGATTGTTTCAGGAGTTGCTTGAGCCTTCCAGTCAGGCTTTCGCAGCTAAGTTTGCCAGGATTGCCAGGATGTTATGCAGATTTTGCGGACGTGTTCTCCAAAAGAGTTGCAGAGGTACTACCTCCCCATCGCCCCTATGACTGTGCCATTGATTTGTTGCCGAATGCTAAGCTTCCCAAGAGCAGGTTGTACTCCTTGTCACGTCCTGAGACTCAGGCTATGGCAGAGTACATTCAGGAGAACTTGGCTAAGGGATTTATCAGACCTTCACAGTCTCCAGTTGGGTCGGGGTTCTTCTTCGTGGGTAAAAAGGACGGTTCGTTGCGACCCTGCATCGACTTCAGGGAATTGAACCGTATCACGATTAAAAACTCATACCCACTGCCTCTCATTTCGGTCTTGTTTGACCAGCTTCGTACTGCCACCATTTTTTCTAAGATTGACCTACGCGGTGCGTACAATCTAATCCGAATAAGAGAGGGGGATGAATGGAAGACTGCCTCTAATACCCACTCAGGGCATTATGAATATTTGGTGATGCCTTTTGGGCTCTGTAATGCCCCGGCAGTCTTCCAGGACTTCATGAACGATGTGCTCAGGGAATATTTGGATAGATTCTTAGTTGTATACTTAGATGACATCCTAATCTTCTCCCATTCCCTGGAGGAACATCGGAAGCATGTACGCTTAGTCCTCCAGAAACTCAGAGACCACCGGCTTGGGGTGAAGCTGGAGAAGTGCGAATTTGAAGTTCAGCAAATCGCATTTCTAGGGTATATTATCTCCCCAGAAGGTTTCCAAATGGAGGGTTCCAAGGTACAGGCAGTCCTGGATTGGGTGCAGCCCACTAGTTTGAAGGCGCTTCAGCGTTTTCTGGGCTTTGCAAATTTTTATAGACGATTTATCGCTGGATTTTCGTCTATAGTGGCGCCCTTGGTGGCACTCACTAAGAAAGGGGCGGATGTTGCTCACTGGTCTTGTGAGGCCAAAGCGGCTTTTGCCCGTCTCAAAAGGGCATTTGTCTCGGCCAAGGTGCTGCGACACCCAGATCCAGAGCATCCTTTTGTGGTGGAGGTGGATGCCTCTGAGATGGGTATTGGGGCAGTGCTCTCTCAGATGGGGGTGTCTGATAATCGCCTTCATCCCTGTGCTTACTTTTCCCGTAAATTTTCGCCTGCCGAGATGAATTATGACGTGGGTAACCGGGAATTGTTGGCTATTAAGGATGCACTCGAGGAGTGGAGACACTGGCTTGAGGGGGCTAAGTTTGTGGTCTCAATTCTCACCGACCATAAGAATTTGGCATATTTAGAGTCAGCGAAGCGCCTCAATGCCAGGCAGGCACGATGGGCTTTGTTTTTTGCTCGCTTTAATTTTTTGATAACATATCGCCCTGGGTCAAAAAACATCAAGGCTGATGCGCTCTCGCAGAGTTTTGCTCCAATCCAGGAGACCACCGAGGAGCCATTGCCCATTGTGTCCCCATCATGTATTAAAGTGGGCATTACCCAGGACCTCTTGTCATTAGTCCTTAGAGCACAGGAGCAGGCTCCTCCAGACCTTCCGGTAGGTCTTTTGTTTCTGCCTCCTAGGTTAAGACAGCGAGTGTTCCTGGAATTCCATGCCAAGAAGTCGGCAGGTCACCCGGGTATTGCCAGAACTCGGGAGTTGCTATCTAGGGCGGTGTGGTGGCCCTCGGTGGCTAGGGATGTGGATCAGTGGGTTCGGGCATGTGACATCTGTGCCCGAAATAAGACTCCTAGAGGGGTTCCTGTTGGCCCATTACATCCACTCTCTATTCCATCTAAGCCATGGACCCACATTTCAATGGATTTTGTGGTGGACTTGCCCAAATCCTCGGGGATGACAGCCATCTGGGTTGTCGTTGACAGGTTTTCGAAGATGGCGCATTTCGTTCCATTGGTTGGGCTGCCATCGGCCAGACGCCTGTCTGAATTATTTATGCTGCATGTTGTGCGCCTCCACGGGTTGCCACTTGATGTGGTCTCTGACCGCGGATCCCAGTTTGTGGCCAAATTCTGGAGGGCATTTTTTTCCGATCTCCAGATTTCTGTCAGCTTGTCGTCAGGCTACCATCCGCAGTCTAATGGGCAGACTGAAAGGGTGAACCAGTCCTTGGAGCAGTTCCTCATGTGTTATGTCTCCAAGTGTCAGACTGACTGGGTTGCTCATCTGTCCATGGCGGAGTTTGCCTATAACAACGCGGCTCACTCTGCTACAGGGATCTCTCCCTTCCTTTGTGTGTATGGGCATCATCCTAAGGCCAATTCTTTTGACCCCCAGGACTCCACGCCTGGTGGTTCCTCTGTGGTTTCGGTCCTAAGAGGTATTTGGAGGAAAGTGAAGAAAGCCCTTGTGTCTGTGTCATTAGTGACCAAAAGGGTTTTTGATAAGCGGAAAAGACCCTGCAGCTTCAAATTAGGAGACTTCGTCTGGTTGTCTACCAAGAATTTGAAGTTGAGACAGCCATCTCATAAGTTAGGCCCCCGGTTCATCGGTCCTTATAAGATCACTAGGGTTATCAATCCGGTGGCATTTCAGTTAGATCTACCCCGTTCTTTGGGTATCAATAAAACATTTCATTGTTCCCTTTTAAAACGGGCGATTAGTAATCCTTCTTCCAGTGGAAGACCTTCCCCTCTTCTGATACGTGGCCAGAGGGAGTTTGTTGTTGAAAGGATTCTTGACTCCAAGATGGTTTGGGGTCGGCTGTCATTTTTGGTGCACTGGAAGGGGTATGGCCCGGAGGAGCGGTCGTGGGTGCGCAGTTGTGATCTTCATGCCCCCAGACTGTTACGCTCTTTCTTCTCGCAGTTCCCAGATAAACCCGGTGGTAGGGGTTCTTTGACCCCTCGTCAGAGGGGGGGTACTGTTAGGGTCTCCTGCTCTGTGCTGCCATGTCGTCATGGCAACCGGGAGACAAGTGCTAGCAGAGTAACCTGAGTGTAGCTGATACTACAGTTCGGGTCTTTTGCTGTGCAGTGGTTACAGGCTCTGTGCACGGCAGGGGATCCGGTGCTGGTTTTTGTGCTCACAGTCTGTGAGGTCTGAGTGGGGCGTGGACAGCACCTGCTATATAAACCCTCTTCTCAGGTTAGGCAGATGCTGCTGAATCTTTGTTGGTTAGTCAGTTCCTGAAAGCTAGCTAGTACTGTGTAAACTTTGTATTTGTTTGTTGCTTACTGCAAATAGGCCTTGGGATTTGGTATTACACTCTGCCAATCCAGACCTAGCAGTAAGACTGGAGTCAGTCGTTTAACCTGCTGGGGTTCTTTTGCTACTCTGTGAACCTAGCAAGTTTGCGGCTGTATTCTCAGACTTGCCTGCCAAAATCCTTTCTCACTGTGCAAGGTGTTCAGGTGTCAGTTTAGTGGCAGTAAGCTGAACCAGTGCACTGCAAGTGAGGACTAGGATTGTGGAGACTCTCCTTGTGTCTATTATTCCATCTCTGACCAAGGAGTTTACTGCCACACCCGTTGGTAACCCTTTAAGGTTTTGCTGTTGCCCTTAGCAACAGCATTTTGGGTTCTCTACGTATTAAATCACAACATCTCGCTTCTTTCCATCTGAGCATTCCTAATACTAGGGAGACACCCAGTTTCTTAGCCTTTGGGCTTCTCTGTTCACTTTGTGTTTATTTTGTTATCCTATCACCTTCTATGTATGTAATGTCATATTCCCCAGTCTGTCTGTGAGTTCATTTGTTTTGCATCCCTCTCCGTTCAGACACCAGTACATTCCTGCTGGCACTGGTGTGCATAACAGCAACCTCCATTACCAGTTTCGGGCGTTACCTTTTGGTTTAACTACGGCTCAGAGAGTCTTCACCAAAGTTATGGCGGTGATGACGGTGGTACTTCGCCGTCAAGGGGTCAGGATCCTGCCGTATCTGGACGACTTGTTGACTCCTGGCAAATTCCCCACAACTTCTCCTACGTCATCTGGATATGACTGTCCGATTTCTACAAGCCCACGGGTGGCTCATCAACTGGAAGAAATCCTCCCTGGTCCCTGCTCAGAGCATGGTGCACCTGGGAGCGCTATTGGACACTCACAACCAGCGGTTGTTCTTCTCTCAAGAAAGTCTTGTAGCTTCAGGACAGGATTCGTTGCTTCCTTTCTCGTCCGCAAGTGTCGATACATTCGGCAATGCAGGTGCTGGGCCTCATCGTCTCAGCGTTCGACATGGTGGAGTATGCTCAATTCCATTCTCGCCCCCTTCAGAGGCTTATTCTAGCCAAGTGGGACGGCCTGCCTCACCGGATCAGGTCTCACATGATCTCATTGACTCCGGAGGTCCGTCTGTCCCTGCACTGGTGGCTCCGGGACCAACGATTGTGCAGGGCCGCCCCTTCTGGATATCCGACTGGGTCCTGCTGATGACAGATGCCAGTCTCAGAGGTTGGGGAGCGGTGCTGGAGCAACACTCCGTTCAGGGTCGGTGGACCAAGGGGGAATCTCTCCTCTCGATCAACATTCTGGAATTGCGGGCGGTCTTCAATGCGTTGAACCTGGCCCAGCATTTAATTCAGAACCGTCCTGTTCAAGTACAGTCAGACAACACCACCACAGAGGCTTACATAAATCATCAAGGCGGCACTCAAAGCCGTTTGGCAATGAAGGAAGTCTTACGGATTCTACATTGGGCGGAACGCCATCTACCGGCCATATCGGCAATATTCATTCCAGGAGTCCTGAATTGGGAAGCGGACTTTCTCAGTCGTCAGGACGTACACGCCGGAGAGTGGGGCCTCCATCCAGAAGTGTTTCAACTCCTAGTGGAAAAGTGGGGCCTTCCAGACGTAGATCTGATGGCGTCTCGACACAATCACAAGGTTCCGGTCTTTGGAGCAAGGACGAGGGATCCTCAAGCAGCATTCGTGGATGCGCTGGGGGTGCCGTGGAGGTTTCGACTGCCGTACGTGTTCTCTCCGGTGTCACTCCTGCCCAGGATAATTCGGAAGTTCAAGCAAGAAAGAGGAATTCTGCTTCTCATAGCTCCATCGTGGCCTAGACGGCACTGGTTCTCAGACCTGCAGGGCCTATCGTCAGAGCGTCCAATTCTACTTCCTCAACGCCCAGACCTCCTCGTTCAGGGCCCCTGTGTCTACCAGGACCTGGCCCGGATGTCTTTGACGGCGTGGCTCTTGAAGCTTCCGTCTTGAGGGCTAAAGGGTTTTCTGAGGCGGTCATTCAAACTATGTTGCGGGTCCGTAAACCGGCTTCTGCTCGGATTTGCCATAGGGTCTGGCATTCTTACTTTGTTTGGTGCGCATCTAACAATTATGATGCTTCCAAGTTTAGTACAGCCAAGTTGTTGGCCTTTCTTCAGCAGGGACTGGACTTAGGCCTGCGTCTGGCCTCCCTCAAGGTTCAAATATCTGCCTTGTCGGTGTGGTTTCAGAGAAAGATTGCGACCTTACCTGATGTGCATACCTTCACTCAGGGTGTGTTGCGTATCCAACCTCCCTATGTCCCGCCTGTGGCTCCTTGGGACTTGTCGGTGGTTTTGGAGGCGTTACAAGAGTCTCCGTTTGAACCTCTTGGTTCAGCCGATATTAAGTGGCTTTCCCTTAAGGTGGTGTTTCTGCTGGCTATTGCTTCAGCTAGAAGAGTGTCGGATTTGGGTGCCTTGTCTTGTAGTTCCCCATATCTGATATTTCACGTGACCGGGCGGTTCTTAGGACTCGTCCCGGTTATTTGCCTAAGGTGGTTTCTTCGTTCCACCTTAATCAGGAGATTGTGGTACCGGCCTTTGTCTCTCCGGATCTGTCTCCCAAAGAGCGGTCTTTGGATGTGGTACGGCTCTCCCTATCTATGTGAAAAGAACTGCTTCTGTTAGGAAATCTGATTCTCTGTTTATTCCGTTTGGGTTTCACAAACGGGATGGCCTGCTCACAAGCAGACTTTGGCCAGATGTATTAGAATGGTGATTGCACATGTTTATCTGAAGGCTGGTCTATCAGCTCCTGCTCACATTATGGCCCATTCTTCTCGGTCCATGGGACCTTCTTGGGCGGCCCGCCGTGGTGCGGCCCTTGAACAATTGGTCAAGGCGGCTACGTGGTCCTCAGTGAACATGTTCATAAAGTTCTATGCCTTCGATACTGCCGCTTCCCAGGATGCTTCCTTTGGACGCCAGGTTCTTGTGCCCGCTACAGTGCATCCCCTCCCATAAGGAACTGCTTTAGGACATCCCCAATGTCTATCCTTGTGGAGCCCAGTGTACCCCGCAGCAGAAAACGAGTTTTATGGTAAGAACTTACCTTTGTTAAAACTAGTGATGAGCGGGTTCGGTTTCTCGGAAACCGAACCCCCCCCGAACTTCACGCTTTTTACACGGGTCCGAGGCAGACTCGGATCTTCCCGCCTTGCTCGGCTAACCCGAGCGCGCCCGAACGTCATCATCCCGCTGTCGGATTCTCGCGAGGCTCGTATTCTATCGCGAGACTCGGATTCTATATAAGGAGCCGCGCGTCGCCGCCATTTTCACACGTGCATTGAGATTGATAGGGAGAGGACGTGGCTGGCGTCCTCTCCGTTTAGATAGAGAGTGAGACACTTGATTTACTGGAGCATTAGGAGTACTCAGAGAGTGCAGAGTTTTGCTGATAGTTATACTAGTGACCACCAGTTTTATTTATTATTTAATATAATCCGTTCTCTGCCTGAAAAAAAACGATACACAGTCACATACCATATCTGTGCTCAGCCTCAGTGTGCTGCATGATAATATCATCTATGTATATCTGACTGTGCTGAGTAGTGCTCACTGCTCACACAGCTTAATTGTGGGGGAGACTGGGGAGCAGTTATAGCAGGAGTACATATTTAACACTGCACACTTTTGCTGCCAGAGTGCCAGTGTGACTGACCAGCAGTGACCACCAGTATATTGTCTGCCTGAAAAAGTTAAACACTCGTGTGGTGTTTTTTTTTTTTTTATTCTATAAACGCATTCTGCTGACAGTGTCCAGCAGGTCCGTCATTCATTATATTTCTATCTTCATACTAGTAGTTTAGGAGTCTGCAGTGCTGACAGTGTCCAGCAGGTCCGTCATTATATAATATATACCTGTCCTGCAGTAGTGATATATATATATTTTTTATATCATTATCATCCAGTCTATACTAGCAGACGCAGTACGGTAGTCCACGGCTGTAGCTACCTCTGTGTCGGCAGTCGCTCGTCCATAATTGTATACCTACCGGTGGTGGGTTTTTTTTTTCTATCTTCTTCATACTAGTAGTTTAGGAGTCTGCAGTGCTGACAGTGTCCAGCAGGTCCGTCATTATATAATATATACCTGTCCTGCAGTAGTGATATATATATATTTTTTATATCATTATCATCCAGTCTATACTAGCAGACGCAGTACGGTAGTCCACGGCTGTAGCTACCTCTGTGTCGGCACTGGCAGTCGCTCGTCCATAATTGTATACCTACCTGTGGTGGTTTTTTTTTTTCTATCTTCTTCATACTAGTAGTTTAGGAGTCTGCAGTGCTGACAGTGTCCAGCAGGTCCGTCATTATATAATATATACCTGTCCTGCAGTAGTGATATATATATATTTTTTATATCATTATCATCCAGTCTATACTAGCAGACGCAGTACGGTAGTCCACGGCTGTAGCTACCTCTGTGTCGGCACTTGCAGTCGCTCGTCCATAATTGTATACCTACCTGTGGTGGGGTTTTTTTTTCTATCTTCTTCATACTAGTAGTTTAGGAGTCTGCAGTGCTGACAGTGTCCAGCAGGTCCGTCATTATACAATATATACCTGTCCTGCAGTAGTGATATATATATATTTTTTATATCATTATCATCCAGTCTATACTAGCAGACGCAGTACGGTAGTCCACGGCTGTAGCTACCTCTGTGTCGGCAGTCGCTCGTCCATAATTGTATACCTACCTGTGGTGGGGTTTTTTTTTCTATCTTCTTCATACTAGTAGTTTAGGAGTCTGCAGTGCTGAGTGTCCAGCAGGTCCGTCATTATACAATATATACCTGTCCTGCAGTAGTGATATATATATATTTTTTATATCATTATCATCCAGTCTATACTAGCAGACGCAGTACGGTAGTCCACGGCTGTAGCTACCTCTGTGTCGGCAGTCGCTCGTCCATAATTGTATACCTACCTGTGGTGTTTTTTTTTTTTTCTATCTTCTTCATACTAGTAGTTTAGGAGTCTGCAGTGCTGACAGTGTCCAGCAGGTCCGTCATTATATAATATATACCTGTCCTGCAGTAGTGATATATATATATTTTTTATATCATTATCATCCAGTCTATACTAGCAGACGCAGTACGGTAGTTCACGGCTGTAGCTACCTCTGTGTCGGCACTTGCAGTCGCTCGTCCATAATTGTATACCTACCTGTGGTGGGGTTTTTTTTTCTATCTTCTTCATACTAGTAGTTTAGGAGTCTGCAGTGCTGACAGTGTCCAGCAGGTCCGTCATTATACAATATATACCTGTCCTGCAGTAGTGATATATATATATTTTTTATATCATTATCATCCAGTCTATACTAGCAGACGCAGTACGGTAGTCCACGGCTGTAGCTACCTCTGTGTCGGCAGTCGCTCGTCCATAATTGTATACCTACCTGTGGTGGGGTTTTTTTTTCTATCTTCTTCATACTAGTAGTTTAGGAGTCTGCAGTGCTGACAGTGTCCAGCAGGTCCGTCATTATACAATATATACCTGTCCTGCAGTAGTGATATATATATATTTTTTATATCATTATCATCCAGTCTATACTAGCAGACGCAGTACGGTAGTCCACGGCTGTAGCTACCTCTGTGTCGGCAGTCGCTCGTCCATAATTGTATACCTACCTGTGGTGTTTTTTTTTTTTTTCTATCTTCTTCATACTAGTAGTTTAGGAGTCTGCAGTGCTGACAGTGTCCAGCAGGTCCGTCATTATACAATATATACCTGTCCTGCAGTAGTGATATATATATATTTTTTATATCATTATCATCCAGTCTATACTAGCAGACGCAGTACAGTAGTCCACGGCTGTAGCTACCTCTGTGTCGGCAGTCGCTCGTCCATAATTGTATACCTACCTGTGGTGGTTTTTTTTTTTTCTATCTTCTTCATACTAGTAGTTTAGGAGTCTGCAGTGCTGACAGTGTCCAGCAGGTCCGTCATTATACAATATATACCTGTCCTGCAGTAGTGATATATATATATATTTTTTATATCATTATCATCCAGTCTATACTAGCAGACGCAGTACGGTAGTCCACGGCTGTAGCTACCTCTGTGTCGGCAGTCGCTCGTCCATAATTGTATACCTACCTGTGGTGGGTTTTTTTTTTCTATCTTCTTCATACTAGTAGTTTAGGAGTCTGCAGTGCTGACAGTGTCCAGCAGGTCCGTCATTATACAATATATACCTGTCCTGCAGTAGTGATATATATATATTTTTTATATCATTATCATCCAGTCTATACTAGCAGACGCAGTACGGTAGTCTACGGCTGTAGCTACCTCTGTGTCAGCAGTCGCTCGTCATCCATAAGTATACTAGTATCCATCCATCTCCATTGTTTACCTGAGGTGCCTTTTAGTTGTGCCTATTAAAATATGGAGAACAAAAATGTTGAGGTTCCAAAAATAGGGAAAGATCAAGATCCACTTCCACCTCGTGCTGAAGCTGCTGCCACTAGTCATGGCCGAGACGATGAAATGCCATCAACGTCGTCTGCCAAGGCCGATGCCCAATGTCATAGTACAGAGCATGTAAAATCCAAAACACCAAATATCAGTAAAAAAAGGACTCAAAAATCTAAAATAAAATCGTCGTCGGAGAAGCGTAAACTTGCCAATATGCCATTTACCACACGGAGTGGCAAGGAACGGCTGAGGCCCTGGCCTATGTTCATGGCTAGTGGTTCAGCTTCACATGAGGATGGAAGCACTCAGCCTCTCGCTAGAAAAATAAAAAGACTTAAGCTGGCAAAAGCACAGCAAAGAACTGTGCGTTCTTCGAAATCACAAATCCACAAGGAGAGTCCAATTGTGTCGGTTGCGATGCCTGACCTTCCCAACACTGGACGTGAAGAGCATGCGCCTTCCACCATTTGCACGCCCCCTGCAAGTGCTGGAAGGAGCACCCGCAGTCCAGTTCCTGATAGTCAGATTGAAGATGTCAGTGTTGAAGTACACCAGGATGAGGAGGATATGGGTGTTGCTGGCGCTGGGGAGGAAATTGACCAGGAGGATTCTGATGGTGAGGTGGTTTGTTTAAGTCAGGCACCCGGGGAGACACCTGTTGTCCGTGGGAGGAATATGGCCATTGACATGCCTGGTGAAAATACCAAAAAAATCAGCTCTTCAGTGTGGAAGTATTTCAACAGAAATGCGGACAACATTTGTCAAGCCGTGTGTTGCCTTTGTCAAGCTGTAATAAGTAGGGGTAAGGACGTTAACCACCTCGGAACATCCTCCCTTATACGTCACCTGCAGCGCATTCATCATAAGTCAGTGACAAGTTCAAAAACTTTGGGCGACAGCGGAAGCAGTCCACTGACCAGTAAATCCCTTCCTCTTGTAACCAAGCTCACGCAAACCA
Source organism: Pseudophryne corroboree (assembly GCF_028390025.1). Classification (NCBI taxonomy): domain Eukaryota; kingdom Metazoa; phylum Chordata; class Amphibia; order Anura; family Myobatrachidae; genus Pseudophryne; species Pseudophryne corroboree. Next base: position 709,842,349 of record NC_086449.1, on the reverse strand, counting down.
CCCCACCAACTCCCTCAGTGTCAATTTCCTCCTTCCCCAGGAATGCCAATAGTCCTGCCGGCCATGTCACTGGCAATTCTGACGAGTCCTCTCCTGCCTGGGATTCCTCCGATGCATCCTTGCGTGTAACGCCTACTGCTGCTGGCGCTGCTGTTGTTGCTGCTGGGAGTCGATGGTCATCCCAGAGGGGAAGTCGTAAGACCACTTTTACTACTTCCACCAAGCAATTGACTGTCCAACAGTCCTTTGCGAGGAAGATGAAATATCACAGCAGTCATCCTGCTGCAAAGCGGATAACTGAGGCCTTGGCATCCTGGGCGGTGAGAAACGTGGTTCCGGTATCCATCATTACTGCAGAGCCAACTAGAGACTTGTTGGAGGTACTGTGTCCCCGGTACCAAATACCATCTAGGTTCCATTTCTCTAGGCAGGCGATACCGAAAATGTACACAGACCTCAGAAAAAGACTCACCAGTGTCCTAAAAAATGCAGTTGTACCCAATGTCCACTTAACCACGGACATGTGGACAAGTGGAGCAGGGCAGACTCAGGACTATATGACTGTGACAGCCCACTGGGTAGATGTATTGACTCCCGCCGCAAGAACAGCAGCGGCGGCACCAGTAGCAGCATCTCGCAAACGCCAACTCTTTCCTAGGCAGGCTACGCTTTGTATCACCGCTTTCCAGAATACGCACACAGCTGAAAACCTCTTACGGCAACTGAGGAAGATCATCGCAGAATGGCTTACCCCAATTGGACTCTCCTGTGGATTTGTGGCATCGGACAACGCCAGCAATATTGTGTGTGCATTAAATCTGGGCAAATTCCAGCACGTCCCATGTTTTGCACATACCTTGAATTTGGTGGTGCAGAATTATTTAAAAAACGACAGGGGCGTGCAAGAGATGCTGTCGGTGGCCAGAATAATTGCGGCACACTTTCGGCGTACAGGCACCACGTACAGAAGACTGGAGCACCACCAAAAACGCCTGAACCTGCCCTGCCATCATCTGAAGCAAGAAGTGGTAACAAGGTGGAATTCAACCCTCTATATGCTTCAGAGGTTGGAGGAGCAGCAAAAGGCCATTCAAGCCTATACAACTGAGCACGATATAGGAGGTGGAATGCACCTGTCTCAAGCGCAGTGGAGAATGATTTCAACGTTGTGCAAGGTTCTGCAACCTTTTGAACTTGCCACACGTGAAGTCAGTTCAGACACTGCCAGCCTGAGCCAGGTCATTCCCCTCATCAGGCTTTTGCAGAAGAAGCTGGAGACATTGAAGGAGGAGCTAACACAGAGCGATTCCGCTAGGCATGTGGGACTTGTGGATGGAGCCCTTAATTCGCTTAACAAGGATTCACGGGTGGTCAATCTGTTGAAATCAGAGCACTACATTTTGGCCACCGTGCTCGATCCTAGATTTAAAACCTACCTTGGATCTCTCTTTCCGGCAGACACAAGTCTGCTGGGGTTCAAAGAACTGCTGGTGAGAAAATTGTCAAGTCAAGCGGAACGCGACCTGTCAACATCTCCTCCTTCACATTCTCCCGCAACTGGGGGTACGAGGAAAAGGCTCAGAATTCCAAGCCCACCCGCTGGCGGTGATGCAGGGCAGTCTGGAGCGACTGCTGATGCTGACATCTGGTCCGGACTGAAGGACCTGACAACGATTACGGACATGTCGTCTACTGTCACTGCATATGATTCTCTCCCCATTGAAAGAATGGTGGAGGATTATATGAGTGACCGCATCCAAGTAGGCACGTCAGACAGTCCGTACTTATACTGGCAGGAAAAAGAGGCAATTTGGAGGCCCTTGCACAAACTGGCTTTATTCTACCTAAGTTGCCCTCCCACAAGTGTGTACTCCGAAAGAGTGTTTAGTGCCGCCGCTCACCTTGTCAGCAATCGGCGTACGAGGTTACATCCAGAAAATGTGGAGAAGATGATGTTCATTAAAATGAATTATAATCAATTCCTCCGTGGAGACATTCACCAGCAGCAATTGCCTCCACAAAGTACACAGGGAGCTGAGATGGTGGATTCCAGTGGGGACGAATTGATAATCTGTGAGGAGGGGGATGTACACGGTGATATATCAGAGGATGATGATGAGGTGGACATCTTGCCTCTGTAGAGCCAGTTTGTGCAAGGAGAGATTAATTGCTTCTTTTTTGGTGGGGGTCCAAACCAACCCGTCATTTCAGTCACAGTCGTGTGGCAGACCCTGTCACTGAAATGATGGGTTGGTTAAAGTGTGCATGTCCTGTTTATACAACATAAGGGTGGGTGGGAGGGCCCAAGGACAATTCCATCTTGCACCTCTTTTTTCTTTCATTTTTCTTTGCGTCATGTGCTGTTTGGGGAGTAGTTTTTGGAAGGGCCATCCTGCGTGACACTGCAGTGCCACTCCTAGATGGGCCAGGTGTTTGTGTCGGCCACTTGGGTCGCTTATCTTAGTCACACAGCTACCTCATTGCACCTCTTTTTTTCTTTGCGTCATGTGCTGTTTGGGGGGTGTTTTTTGGAAGGGCCATCCTGCGTGACACTGCAGTGACACTCCTAGATGGGCCAGGTGTTTGTGTCGGCCACTAGGGTCGCTTAGCTTACTCACACAGCTACCTCATTGCGCCTCTTTTTTTTCTTCTTTGCGTCATGTGCTGTTTGGGGGGTGTTTTTTGGAAGGGCCATCCTGCGTGATACTGCAGTGCCACTCCTAGATGGGCCAGGTGTTTGTGTCGGTCACTTGGGTCGCTGAGTTTAGTCATCCAGCGACCTCGGTGCAAATTTTAGGACTAAAAATAATATTGTGAGGTGTGAGGTGTTCAGAATAGACTGAAAATGAGTGGAAATTATGGTTATTGAGGTTAATAATACTTTGGGATCAAAATGACCCCCAAATTCTATGATTTAAGCTGTTTTTTAGGGTTTTTTGAAAAAAACACCCGAATCCAAAACACACCCGAACCCGACAAAAAAAATTCGGTGAGGTTTTGCCAAAACGCGTTCGAACCCAAAACACGGCCGCGGAACCGAACCCAAAACCAAAACACAAAACCCGAAAAATTTCCGGTGCTCATCACTAGTTAAAACTCTTTCTGCGAGGTACACTGGGCTCCAAGGCGCCCACCCTGACGCACTTAGCTTCTTTGGGTTGGTATGGCATTAGCCGCTGACACTTTTCCTGTCGGGAGAGTGTGGTGTTTGTGACAACTTGCAGTTGTCGTCTCTTTTACTTGCTACTGCATTGGGCTGGTTAACAAAACTGAGCTCCTGTGCACGGAGGCGGGGTGATATAGGAGGCGGCGCTATGCATCTTGGGAAGAAGGTCAAAGCTTTTGAGCCTGTTGGTGCTTTGGATCAAGATCCTACTCTACACCCCAGTGTCTATCCTTGTGGAGCCCAGTGTACCTCGCAGAAAGAGTTTTAACAAAGGTAAGTTCTTACCATAAAACTCGTTTTACACATCCAGCCTCCCTTTTTGGCGCCTACGGCTTCATGGGATCTGGATGTGGTGCTGCAGTTCCAGCAATCTGCTTGGTTTGAGCCTCTATAGGAGGCTGATCTCAAGTTTCTTACGTGGAAGGCGGTCACTTTGTTGGCCTTGACTTCTGCACGTCGCGTATCAGAATTGGGGGCTTTACCTTGTAAAAGTCCCTATCTGATCTTCCAAGAAGATAGGGCGGAACTTAGGACTCGTCCACAGTTCCTGCCTAAGGTTTTGTCGGCTTTTCACATCAACCAACCTATTGTGGTGCCAGTAGCTACTGACTCCTCAATTACTTCAAAGGCCTTGGATGTAGTGAGTACTTTGAAGATTTACGTGAAGAGGACGGCTTTTCATAGGAAAAGTGACTCTCTGTCCTCTATGATCCAAAGAAAATTGGATGTCCTGCTTCTAAGCAGTCTATTTCACGCTGGATCAGGTTCACTATCCAGCATGCCTATTCCATGGCAGGACTGCCGTGTCCGAAATCCGTGAAGGCCCACTCTACTCGTAAGGTGGGCTCTTCCTGGGCGGCTGCCCGGGGTGTCTCGGCAGTACAACTCTGTCGAGCAGCTACTTGTTCTGGGTCGAACACGTTTGCCAAGTTTTACAAGTTCGATACTCTGGCCTCTGATGACATCAAGTTTGGTCAAGCAGTGATGCAGGAGCCTCCACGCTCTCCCTTCCGTTCTGGGAGCTTTGGTACATCCCCATGGTACTAATATGGACCACAGCATCCTCTAGGACGTAAGAGAAAATAGGACTTTGGTTACCTACCGGTAAATCCTTTTCTCGTAGTCCGTAGAGGATGCTGGGCGCCCGCCCAGCCCTTCGTTTTCCTGCATTTGTTTTCTGGTTCAGTGTTACCTGGTTCCTAGGTAAGTTCTGCGTTATTTACTGTTTCAGCTGTTGCTGAAGTTATTCCGGCATGTTGGCCGGATTTTCATGTTTGTGTGAGCTGGTATGAATCTCGCCACTATCTGTGTAATTCCTTCTCTCGAAGTATGTCGTCTTTTCGGGCACAGTTTCTAGACTGAGTTTGGTAGGAGGGGCATAGAGGGAGGAGCCAGCCCACACCTTTAAACTCTTAAAGTGCCAATGGCTCCTGGTGGATCCATCTATACCCCATGGTACTAATATGGACCCCAGCATCCTCTACGGACTACGAGAAAAGGATTTACCGGTAGGTAATCAAAATCCTATTTTCGTTTACTACACAGCCATCCCTACTATTCTCACTGCATGACCCGTAGATTCTAGCTAAACCCTACCCCCAGGCTCCTAGTTTAAAATTTCCTCCAACCTTCTAACCATCCTTCCCCCCAGCACCACCGCCCCCTCCTCATTCAGGTGCAATCCATCACGACAAAAGAGGTGGCGCCTGACTGAGAAGTCCACCCAGTGTTCCAGGAACACAAACCCCTCTTTCTTGCACCAATCCCTAAGCCACACATTTACCTCCCTAATCTCCCTCTGCCTCCCTGGGCAAGCGCGTGGCACAGGTAATATTTCAGAGAATATTACCTTAGATGTCCTTGCCTTAAGTTTCTTGCCTAAGTCCTTATAGTCTTTCTTAAGGACATCCCACCTTCTGCTAACTTTGTCATTGGTGCCAACATGCACCAAAACAGCCGGGTCTTTCCCAGCCCCTCCCAACAATCTTATCTACCTAGTCCACGATGTGCAGTACCCGAGCACCCGGGAGACAACAGACTGTACGGCGATCACGGTCCCGGTAGCAGATTGCCCTATCTGCCTTCCTGATGATAGAATCCCCTACCACCACAATCTGACTAGGTACCTCACTAACTTTTAGGATTCTGCTAAACACAGATGCAAGCCTCAGAGGTCGGGGAGCAGTCACCCAAGGGAAGCAGTTCCAAGGAAAATGGTCAAGTCAGGAATCATTTCTTCCAAGCAACATTCTGGAACTAAGGGCCATATACAATGCCCTTCTACAGGCATCACATCTTCTTCAAGATCACACCATTCATGTCCAGTCGGACAATGTGACGGCGGTAATGTACATAAACCGACAGGGCGGAACAAAGAGCAGAGCAGCAATGTCAGAGGTAACAAGGATTCTCCTCTGGGCAGAAAGACATGCTGTGGCGTTGTCGGCAATCTTCATTCCGGAAGTACACAACTGGAAAAGCAAACTTCCTCAGCAGACACGACCTCCACCCAGGGGAGTGAGGCCTTCACCCAGAGGTGTTCGGGTGATTGACACGTCAGGGGGGATTTCCACAAATCGACATGATGGCCTCTCGTCTCAACAAGAAGCTCAAGCGGTATTGTTCCAGGTCGAGTGACCCACAGGCAGTGGCAGTGGACGCTCTGGTGACTTCATGGGTCTACCAGAGGGTGTACGTGTTTCCACCACTTCCATTGATCCCAAGAATTCTCAAAAGAATAAAAAGGGAAAAGGTTCAAGCAATTCTCATTGCTCCAGACTGGCCAAGAAGGGCCTGGTATGTGGATCTGCTGGAGATGCTCTTAGAGGATCCGTGGCCTCTACCTCTTTGGGAGGATCTTCTACATCAGGGGCCGTTCGTCTATCAAGACTTACCACGGCTACGTTTGACAGCATGGAAGTTGAGCGTCACATTCTAGCCCGGAAAGGGATCCCATACAGGGTTATTCCAACCTTGATTCAAGCCAGAAAGGGGGTAACGTCTAGACATATATTTGGAAAAAATACGTCTCTTGGTGTGAGAACAGGAAATTTCCTGCAGTGGAATTTCATCTGGGACTTTTTCTGCAGTCAGGTGTGGATGTGGGCCTACGTTTGGGCTCCGGAGAAGTCTGGCTTCTCTCCCAGAGGTTCAGACATTTTTGAAGAGTGTTCTGCACATCCACTCGCCCTTTGTGCCTCCTATGGCACCTTGGGATCTCAACGTAGTGTTGCAGTTCCTACAATCGGAATGGTTTGAGCCTTTACAGGAGGTTGACGTAAAGTTTCTTACGTGGAAGACTGTCACACTGTTGGCTTTGGCTTCAGCAAGACGTGTGTCGGAGCTAGGGGCGTTGTCTCACAAAAGCCCCTATTTGATTTTTCATGAAGATAGAACTGAACTCAGAACTCTTCAGCACTTTCTTCCTAAGGTGGTGTAGGCGTTTGACATCAACCAGCCTTTTGTGGGTCCATTGGTTACCGACACCTCTGCTACGTCAAAGTCCTTGGATGTTGTGCGGGCTTTGAAGATCTATGTGAAGTGGACAGCTTGTCATAGAAAATCGGACGCGCTGCTTGTTCTCTGTGATCCCAATAAAATTGGGTGTCCTGCTTCAAAGCAGTCTATTGCTCGCTGGATCAGGCTTACTATCCAGCATGCTTATTCTACGGCAGGTTTGCCAGTTCCAAGATCTGTACAGACCCACTCTACTAGGTCGGTGGGTTCTTCCTGGGTGGCTGCTCTAGGTGTTTCGGCTTTACAGCTCTGCCGAGCAGCTACTTGGTCGGGTTCGAACATGTTTGCTAAGTTCTACAAGTTCGATACTTTGGCCTCTGAGGATCTTCAATTTGGTCAATCAGTTCTGCAGGAACCTCAGCACTCTCCCACCCAGTTTGGGAACTTTGGTACATCCCCACGGTACTAAATGGATCCCAGTATCCTCTAGGACTCAAGAGAAAAAATTATTTTAATTACCTGCTGGTAAATCCTTTTCTCGTAGTATGTAGAGGATACTGGGCGCCCGCCCAGTGCTTCGTGTTTTCCTGCACTGTTACTTGGTTAAGTATTGTTGTTGGATCAGCTGTTGCTGTTCCTGTTCAAGTTTGGTTAGCATGGCTTTCCTATTGTTTTGTGTGTGCTGGTTCGAATCTCACCACTGTCCTTTTAAATCCTTCTCTCAAGGTATGTCCGTCTCCTTGGGCACAGTTTCTAGACTGAGTTTGGTAGGAGGGGCATAGAGGGAGGAGCCAGCACACACTATTGATTTCTTAAAGTGCCCAAGGCTCCTAGTGGACCCGTCTATACTCCATGGTACTAAATGGACCCCAGTATCCTCTACGGACTACGAAAAAAGGATTTACCGGTAGGTAATTAAAATCCTATTATTGTCTTACATTGGCGGTAATTCAGATATGATTTTAGACGTGCTAAATTTAGCACATCTACGATCAATCACCCTGACATGCGGGGGGACGCCCAGCAGAGGGCTAGTCTGCCCCGCATGTCAGGCCCAAACAGCGACTTTTCACCAATATTTTTTTTACGGGGAATCCAATTAGATCTGCCATTAAAATATATATATATATATATATATATATATATATATATGTTAGCCGACTCTTATCAGGGATTTCTCTAACGTCCTAGTGGATGCTGGGAACTCCGTAAGGACCATGGGGAATAGACGGGCTCCGCAGGAGACATGGGCACTTTAAGAAAGAATTTAGATTCTGGTGTGCTCTGGCTCCTCCCTCTATGTCCCTCCTCCAGACCTCAGTTTGAATCTGTGCCCGGACGAGCTGGGTGCTGTTCAGTGAGCTCTCCTGAGCTTGCTGTAAGAAAGTATTTTGTTAGGTTTCTTATTTTCAGGGAGCTCTGCTGGCAACAGACTCCCTGCATCGTGGGACAGAGGGGAGAGAAGCAGCCCTACTATCTGAAGCTAGGTCCTGCTTCTTAGGCTACTGGACACCAGGGATCGTACACAGGATCTCACCCTCGTCGTCCGATCCCAGAGCCGCGCCGCCGTCCCCCTCGCAGAGCCGGAAGACAGAAGCCGGGTGAGTATGAGAAGCAAGAAGACTTCAAAATCGGCGGCAGAAGACTCCGTTCTTCACATGAGGTAACGCACAGCACTGCAGCTGTGCGCCATTGCTCCAAACACACCTCACATACTCCGGTCACTGTAAGGGTGCAGGGCGCAGGGGGGGGCGCCCTGGGCAGCATATGGACCTCTGTTGGCAAAAGTACTCATATATACAGTTGGGCACTGTATATATGTATGAGCCCCCGCCAAAAAGATATGTATTTTAGCGGGACAGAAGCCCGCCGTTGAGGGGGAGGGGCTTCTCCCTCAGCACTCACCAGCGCCATTTTTTCTCCACAGCTCCGCTGAGAAGAAGCTCCCCAGGCTCTCCCCTGCAGATCACGGTAGAAAAGGGTAAAAGGAGAGGGGGGGCACATAATTAGGCGCAAAAAACACAATGTACAGCAGCTACTGGGTTAACATTAAGTTACTGTGTTATTCCTGGGTTATATAGCGCTGGGGTGTGTGCTGGCATACTCTCTCTCTGTCTCACCAAAGGGCCTTGTGGGGGAACTGTCTTCAAAAAGGGCATTCCCTGTGTGGGTGGTGTGTCGGTACGCTTGTGTCGACATGTCTGATGAGGAAGGCTATGTGGAAGCAGAGCGGGAGCAAATGAATGTGGTGTCTCTGCCGACGGCACTGACACCTGATTGGATGGATATGTGGAAGGTTTTAAATGATAATGTCAATTCCTTGCATAAAAGGTTAGACAAAGCTGAAACCTCAGGACAGTCAGGGTCCCAACTAGTGATGAGCGGGTTCAGTTCCTCGGAATCCGAACCCCCCCGAACTTCAGCCTTTTTACACGGATCCAAGGCAGACTCGGATCTTCCCGCCTTGCTCGGCTAACCCGAGCGCGCCCGAACGTCATCATCCCGCTGTCGGATTCTCGCGAGGCTCGTATTCTATCGCGAGACTCGGATTCTATATAAGGAGCCGCGCGTCGCCGCCATTTTCACACGTGCATTGAGATTCATAGGGAGAGGACGTGGCTGGCGTCCTCTCCATTTAGATTAGAAGAGAGAGAGTGAGAGTGAGACACTTGATTTACTGGAGCTTAGGAGTACTCAGAGAGTGCAGAGTTTACTAGTGACTGACCAGTGACCACCAGTGCAGTTTTTTTATTATATTATTATTTAATATAATCCGTTCTCTGCCTGAAAAAAAACGATACACAGTGACACAGTAACAGTATACCATATCTGTGCTCAGCCTCAGTGTGCTGCATCATCTATGTATATCTGACTGTGCTGAGTGCTCAGTGCTCACACAGCTTAATTGTGGGGGAGACTGGGGAGCAGTAGCAGGAGTACATATTATTTAACAGTGCACACTTTTGCTGCCAGAGTGCCACTGCCAGTGTGACTGACCAGTGACCACTGTCTGACCACCAGTATATTGTGATTGTCTGCCTGAAAAAGTTAAACACTCGTCGTGTGGTGTTTTTATTCTATAAACGCATTCTGCTGACAGTGTCCAGCAGGTCCGTCATTAATTATATAATATATACCTGTCCGGCTGCAGTAGTGATATATATATATATTTTTTATATCATTATCATCCAGTTTATATTAGCAGCAGACGCAGTACGGTAGTCCACGGCTGTAGCTACCTCTGTGTCGGCAGTCGCTCGTCCATCCATAATTGTATACCATCTACCTGTGGTGTTTTTTTTTTTCTATCTTCTTGATACTACTAGTAGCTTACTTTAGGAGTCTGCAGTGCTGCTGACAGTGTCCAGCAGGTCCGTCATTATATAATATATACCTGTCCGGCTGCAGTAGTGATATATATATATTTTTTATATCATTATCATCCAGTCTATATTAGCAGCAGACGCAGTACGGTAGTCCACGGCTGTAGCTACCTCTGTGTCGGCAGTCGCTCGTCCATCCATAATTGTATACCACCTACCTGTGGTGTTTTTTTTTTTTTCTATCTTCTTGATACTACTAGTAGCTTACTTTAGGAGTCTGCAGTGCTGCTGACAGTGTCCAGCAGGTCCGTCATTATATAATATATACCTGTCCGGCTGCAGTAGTGATATATATATATATTTTATATCATTATCATCCAGTCTATATTAGCAGCAGACGCAGTACGGTAGTCCACGGCTGTAGCTACCTCTGTGTCGGCAGTCGCTCGTCCATCCATAATTGTATACCACCTACCTGTGGTGTTTTTTTTTTTTCTATCTTCATGATACTACTAGTAGCTTACTTTAGGAGTCTGCAGTGCTGCTGACAGTGTCCAGCAGGTCCGTCATTATATAATATATACCTGTCAGGCTGCAGTAGTGATATATATATATATTTTTTATATCATTATCATCCAGTCTATATTAGCAGCAGACGCAGTACGGTAGTCCACGGCTGTAGCTACCTCTGTGTCGGCAGTGGCTCGTCCATCCATAATTGTATACCACCTACCTGTGGTGTTTTTTTTTTTTTTTTCTATCTTCTTGATACTACTAGTAGCTTACTTTAGGAGTCTGCAGTGCTGCTGACAGTGTCCAGCAGGTCCGTCATTATATAATATATACCTATCCGGCTGCAGTAGTGATATATATATATTTTTTATATCATTATCATCCAGTCTATATTAGCAGCAGACGCAGTACGGTAGTCCACGGCTGTAGCTACCTCTGTGTCGGCAGTCGCTCGTCCATCCATAAGTATACTAGTATCCATCCATCTCCATTGTTTACCTGAGGTGCCTTTTAGTTGTGCCTATTAAAATATGGAGAACAAAAATGTTGAGGTTCCAAAAATAGGGAAAGATCAAGATCGACTTCCACCTCGTGCTGAAGCTGCTGCCACTAGTCATGGCCGAGACGATGAAATGCCAGCAACGTCGTCTGCCAAGGCCGATGCCCAATGTCATAGTACAGAGCATGTAAAATCCAAAACACCAAATATCAGTAAAAAAAGGACTCAAAAATCTAAAATAAAATTGTCAGAGGAGAAGCGTAAACTTGCCAATATGCCATTTACCACACGGAGTGGCAAGGAACGGCTGAGGCCCTGGCCTATGTTCATGGCTAGTGGTTCAGCTTCACATGAGGATGGAAGCACTCAGCCTCTCGCTAGAAAAATGAAAAGACTCAAGCTGGCAAAAGCACAGCAAAGAACTGTGCGTTCTTCGAAATCACAAATCCACAAGGAGAGTCCAATTGTGTCGTTTGCGATGCCTGACCTTCCCAACACTGGACGTGAAGAGCATGCGCCTTCCACCATTTGCACGCCCCCTGCAAGTGCTGGAAGGAGCACCCGCAGTCCAGTTCCTGATAGTCAGATTGAAGATGTCAGTGTTGAAGTACACCAGGATGAGGAGGATATGGGTGTTGCTGGCGCTGGGGAGGAAATTGACCAGGAGGATTCTGATGGTGAGGTGGTTTGTTTAAGTCAGGCACCCGGGGAGACACCTGTTGTCCGTGGGAGGAATAGGGCCATTGACATGCCTGGTGAAAATACCAAAAAAATCAGCTCTTCGGTGTGGAAGTATTTCACCAGAAATGCGGACAACATTTGTCAAGCCGTGTGTTGCCTTTGTCAAGCTGTAATAAGTAGGGGTAAGGACGTTAACCACCTCGGAACATCCTCCCTTATACGTCAACTGCAGCGCATTCATCATAAGTCAGTGACAAGTTCAAAAACTTTGGGCGACAGCGGAAGCAGTCCACTGACCAGTAAATCCCTTCCTCTTGTAACCAAGCTCACGCAAACCACCCCACCAACTCCCTCAGTGTCAATTTCCTCCTTCCCCAGGAATGCCAATAGTCCTGCAGGCCATGTCACTGGCAATTATGACGAGTCCTTTCCTGCCTGGGATTCCTCCGATGCATCCTTGCGTGTAACGCCTACTGCTGCTGGCGCTGCTGTTGTTGCTGCTGGGAGTCGATGGTCATCCCAGAGGGGAAGTCGTACTCGTAAGACCACTTTTACTACTTCCACCAAGCAATTGACTGTCCAACAGTCCTTTGCGAGGAAGATGAAATATCACAGCAGTCATCCTGCTGCAAAGCGGATAACTGAGGCCTTGGCATCCTGGGCGGTGAGAAACGTGGTTCCGGTATCCATCATTACTGCAGAGGCAACTAGAGACTTGTTGGAGGTACTGTGTCCCCGGCACCAAATACCATCTAGGTTCCATTTCTCTAGGCAGGCGATACCGAAAATGTACACAGACCGCAGAAAAAGACTCACCAGTGTCCTAAAAAATGCAGTTGTACCCAATGTCCACTTAACCACGGACATGTGGACAAGTGGAGCAGGGCAGGCTCAGGACTATATGACTGTGACAGCCCACTGGGTAGATGTATGGACTCCCGCCGCAAGAACAGCAGCGGCAGCACCAGTAGCAGCATCTCGCAAACGCCAACTCTTTCCTAGGCAGGCTACGCTTTGTATCACCGCTTTCCAGAATACGCACACAGCTAAAAACCTCTTACGGCAACTGAGGAAGATCATCGCAGAATGGCTTACCCCAATTGGACTCTCCTGTGGATTTGTGGCATCGGACAACGCCAGCAATATTGTGTGTGCATTAAATATGGGCAAATTCCCATGTTTTGCACATACCTTGAATTTGGTGGTGCAGAATTATTTAAAAAACGAGAGGGGCGTGCAAGAGATGCTGTCGGTGGCCAGAAGAATTGCGGGACACTTTCGGCGTACAGGCACCACGTACAGAAGACTGGAGCACCACCAAAAACGCCTGAACCTGCCCTGCCATCATCTGAAGCAAGAAGTGGTAACGAGGTGGAATTCAACCCTCTATATGCTTCAGAGGTTGGAGGAGCAGCAAAAGGCAATTCAAGCCTATACAACTGAGCACGATATAGGAGGTGGAATTCACCTGTCTCAAGCGCAGTGGAGAATGATTTCAATGTTGTGCAAGGTTCTGCAACCTTTTGAACTTGCCACACGTGAAGTCAGTTCAGACACTGCCAGCCTGAGTCAGGTCATTCCCCTCATCAGGCTTTTGCAGAAGAAGCTGGAGACATTGAAGGAGGAGCTAACACAGAGCGATTCCGCTAGGCATGTGGGACTTGTGGATGGAGCCCTTAATTCGCTTAACAAGGATTCACGGGTGGTCAATCTGTTGAAATCAGAGCACTACATTTTGGCCACCGTGCTCGATCCTAGATTTAAAACCTACCTTGGATCTCTCTTTCCGGCAGACACAAGTCTGCTGGGGTTCAAAGAACTGCTGGTGACAAAATTGTCAAGTCAAGCGGAACGCGACCTGTCAACATCTCCTCCTTCACATTCTCCCGCAACTGTGGGTGCGAGGAAAAGGCTCAGAATTCCGAGCCCACCCGCTGGCGGTGATGCAGGGCAGTCTGGAGCGACTGCTGATGCTGACATCTGGTCCGGACTGAAGGACCTGACAACGATTACGGACATGTCGTCTACTGTCACTGCATATGATTCTCTCCCCATTGAAAGAATGGTGGAGGATTATATGAGTGACCGCATCCAAGTAGGCACGTCAGACAGTCCGTACTTATACTGGCAGGAAAAAGAGGCAATTTGGAGGCCCTTGCACAAACTGGCTTTATTCTACCTAAGTTGCCCTCCCACAAGTGTGTACTCCGAAAGAGTGTTTAGTGCCGCCGCTCACCTTGTCAGCAATCGGCGTACGAGGTTACATCCAGAAAATGTGGAGAAGATGATGTTCATTAAAATGAATTATAATCAATTCCTCCGTGGAGACATTCACCAGCAGCAATTGCCTCCACAAAGTACACAGGGAGCTGAGATGGTGGATTCCAGTGGGGACGAATTGATAATCTGTGAGGAGGGGGATGTACACGGTGATATATCGGAGGATGATGATGAGGTGGACATCTTGCCTCTGTAGAGCCAGTTTGTGCAAGGAGAGATTAATTGCTTCTTTTTTGGTGGGGGTCCAAACCAACCCGTCATTTCAGTCACAGTCGTGTGGCAGACCCTGTCACTGAAATGATGGGTTGGTTAAAGTGTGCATGTCCTGTTTATACAACATAAGGGTGGGTGGGAGGGCCCAAGGACAATTCCATCTTGCACCTCTTTTTTCTTTCATTTTTCTTTGCGTCATGTGCTGTTTGGGGGGTGTTTTTTGGAAGGGCCATTCTGCGTGACACTGCAGTGCCACTCCTAGATGGGCCAGGTGTTTGTGTCGGCCACTAGGGTCGCTTAGCTTACTCACACAGCTACCTCATTGCGCCTCTTTTTTTTCTTCTTTGCGTCATGTGCTGCTGTTTGGGGAGTGTTTTTTTGAAGGGCCATCCTGCGTGACACTGCAGTGCCACTCCTAGATGGGCCAGGTGTTTGTGTCGGCCACTAGGGTCGCTTAGCTTACTCACACAGCTACCTCATTGCGCCTCTTTTTTTCTTTGCGTCATGTGCTGTTTGGGGAGTGTTTTTTGGAAGGGCCATCCTGCGTGACACTGCAGTGCCACTCCTAGATGGGCCAGGTGTTTGTGTCGGCCACTTGGGTCGCTTAGCTTAGCCATCCAGCGACCTCGGTGCAAATTTTAGGACTAAAAATAATATTGTGAGGTGTGAGGTGTTCAGAATAGACTGAAAATGAGTGGAAATTATGGTTATTGAGGTTAATAATACTTTGGGATCAAAATGAACCCCAAATTCTATGATTTAAGCTGTTTTTTAGGGTTTTTTGAAAAAAACACCCGAATCCAAAACACACCCGAATCCGACAAAAAAAATTCGGTGAGGTTTTGCCAAAACGCGTTCGAACCCAAAACACGGCCGCGGAACCGAACCCAAAACCAAAACACAAAACCCGAAAAATTTCCGGTGCTCATCACTAGTCCCAACCCATGCCTGATCCTATGTCGCAGAGGCCGACAGGGTCTCAGAAGAGCCCACTATCCCAAATTATTGACACGGATACCGACATGGATTCTGACTCCAGTGTCGATTACGATGATGCAAAGTTACAGCCAAAATTGGCTAATTCCATCCGTTATATGATTATAGCTATTAAGGATGTGTTGCACATCACAGAGGAAACCCCAGTCCCTGACAGGAGGGTTCATATGTATGGGGAAAAGAAGCCGCAGGTATCTTTTCCCCCCTCACACGAGCTCAATGAGTTATGTGAAAAGGCTTGGGAATCTCCAGATAAAAAACTGCAGATTTCCAAAAAGATTCTTATGGCGTATCCTTTCCCGCCAACGGACAGGTTACGCTGGGAATCCTCCCCTAGGGTGGACAAAGCTTTGACACGTTTGTCCAAGAAGGTAGCCCTGCCGTCACAGGATACGGCTACCCTCAAAGATGCTGCGGATCGCAAACAGGAGGTTACCCTGAAGTCCATTTATACACATTCAGGTACCTTACTGAGGCCGGCAATCGCGTCGGCTTGGGTGTGTAGTGCTGTAGCAGCATGGACGGATACCTTATCTTAGGAACTTGATACCTTGACAAGGATACTATATTAATGACCCTGGGGCATATTAAAGACGCTATCCTTTATATGAGAGGTGCTCAAAGAGACATTCGCCTACTAGGTTCTAGAATAAATGCTATGTCGATTTCTGCCAGAAGGGTCCTGTGGACTCGGCAATGGACAGGTGATGCCGACTCAAAAAGGCACATGGAGGTTTTACCTTACAAGGGTGAGGAATTGTTTGGGGAGGGTCTCTCGGACCTGGTCTCCACAGCTACGGCTGGGAAGTCAAATTTATTGCCATATGTTTCCTCACAACCTAAGAAAGCACCGTATTACCAAATGCAGTCCTTTCGATCACAGAAAAACAAGAAAGTCCGAGGTGCGTCCTTTCTTGCCAGAGGCAGGGGCAGAGGAAAGAAGCTGCACAACACAGCTAGTTCCCAGGAACAGAAGTCCTCCCCGGCTTCCACTAAATCCACCACATGACGCTTGGGCTCCACAGGCGGAGCTAGGCCCGGTGGGGGCGCGTCTCCGAAATTTCAGCCACAAGTGGGTTCACTCACAGTTGGATCCCTGGGCAATAGATATTGTGTCTCAGGGATACAAGCTGGAATTCGAAGAGATGCCCCCTCACCGATACCTCAAGTCGGCCCTGCCAGCTTCCCTCTCAGAGAGGGAAATAATGTTAACTGCAATTCACAAATTGTATCTTCAACAGGTGGTGGTCAAGGTTCCCCTCCTTCAACAAGGAAAGGGTTATTATTCGACCATGTTTGTGGTACCGAAACCGGACGGTTCGGTCAGACCCATATTGAATTTAAAATCCCTGAACATGTACCTAAAAAGGTTCCGGTTCAAGATGGAATCGCTGAGAGCGGTCATTGCAAGCCTGGAAGGGGGGATTTTATGGTGTCTCTGGACATAAAGGATGCATACCTTCATGTCCCCATTTATCCACCTCATCAGGCGTACCTCAGATTTGTGGTACAGGATTGTCATTACCAATTTCAGACGTTGCTGTGGTCTCTCCACGGCTCCGAGAATATTTACCAAGGTAATGGCGGAAATGATGGTACTCCTGCAGAAGCAAGGGGTCACAATTATCCCATACTTAGACGATCTCCTCATAAAAGTGAGGTCAAGAGAGCAGTTGCTGATCAGCGTAGCACGTTCTCTGGAAGTGTTACGGCAACACGGCTGGATTCTAAATATTCCAAAGTCGCAGTTGGTTCCTAGCCTTTCCTGGGCATGATTCTGGACACAGGCCAGAAAAGGGTTTATCTCCCGATAGAGAAGGTTCAGGAACTCATGACACTGGTCAGGGACCTATTAAAACCAAAACAGGTGTCAGTGCATCACTGCACTCGAGTCCTGGGAAAGATGGTGGCATCATACGAGGCCATTCCCTTCGGCAGGTTCCATGCGAGGACCTTTCAATGGGACTTACTGGACAAATGGTCCGGATCACATCTACAGATGCATCGGTTAATCACCCTATCCCCCAGGGCCAGGGTGTCTCTCCTGTGGTGGCTGCAGAGTACTCACCTACTCGAGGGCCGCAGATTCGGCATTCAGGACTGGGTCCTGGTGACCACGGAT
Organism: Pseudophryne corroboree; assembly: GCF_028390025.1. NCBI lineage: Eukaryota > Metazoa > Chordata > Amphibia > Anura > Myobatrachidae > Pseudophryne > Pseudophryne corroboree. The sequence goes on along the minus strand of NC_086449.1, from coordinate 709,825,100 downwards.
GCAAGCCTCCGAGGGTGGGGAGCAGTCACACAGGGAAGAAATGTCCAAGGTCTGTGGTCAAGTCAGGAGACTTGCCTTCACATCAACATCCTGGAACTAAGGGCCATTTACAACGCCCTACGTCAACCAGAGACGCTGCTTCGCGGTCAACCAGTTCTGATTCAGTCAGACAACATCACCGCTATGGCTCATGTAAACCGACAAGGTGGCACAAGGAGCAGGGTGGCGATGGCGGAAGCCACCAGAATTCTTCGCTGGGCGGAGAATCTTGTAAGCGCACTGTCAGCAGTGTTCATCCCGGGGGTAGACAACTAGGAAGCAGACTTCCTCAGCAGGCACGACCTCCACCCGGGGGAGTGGGGACTTCAAGAAGTCTTCGCACAGGTTGCAAGTCGGTGGGAACTGCCACAGGTGGACATGATGGCATCCCGCCTCAACAAGAAACTACAGAGGTATTGCGCCAGGTCAAGAGACCCTCAGGCGATAGCTGTAGACGCCCTGGTGACACCGTGGGTGTTCCAATCGGTCTATGTATTTCCTCCTCTTCCTCTCATACCCAAGGTGTTGAGAATCATAAGAAAAAGAGGAGTGAGAACAATACTCATTGTTCCGGATTGGCCAAGAAGGACTTGGTATCCAGATCTGCAAGAAATGCTCACAGAGGACCCGTAGCCCCTTCCTCTAAGACAGGACTTGTTGCAACAAGGGCCCTGTCTGTTCCAAGACTTACCGCGGCTGCGTTTGACGGCATGGCGGTTGAACGTCGGATCCTAGCGGAAAAAGGCATTCCAGATGAGGTCATTCCTACGCTAATAAAGGCTAGGAAGGACGTGACAGCTCAACATTATCACCGTATATGGCGAAAATATGTTGCTTGGTGTGAGGCCAGGAATGCCCCTACGGAGGAATTCCAGCTGGGCCGTTTCCTTCACTTCCTACAGTCAGGAGTGACTTTGGGCCTAAAATTGGGTTCCATTAAGGTCCAGATTTAGGCCCTATCCATTTTCTTTCAAAAAGAGCTGGCTTCTCTACCTGAAGTTCAGACGTTTGTGAAGGGAGTGCTGCGTATTCAGCCCCCTTTTGTGCCCCCGGTGGCACCTTGGGATCTTAACGTGGTGTTGAGTTTCCTGAAATCCCACTGGTTTGAACCAATCAAAACGGTGGTATTGAAATATCTCATGTGGAAGGTGGTCATGCTACTAGCATTGGCTTCGGCTAGGCGTGTGTCAGAATTAGCGGCTTTGTCACATAAAAGCCCCTATCTGGTTTTCCATGCGGATAGAGCAGAATTGCGGACCCGTCCACAATTTCTGCCAAAAGTGGTTTCATCCTTTCATATAAACCAACCTATTGTGGTGCCTGTGGCTACTACTGACTTGGAGAATTCCGAGTTACTTGATGTGGTCAGGGCTTTGAAGGTTTATGTAGCCAGAACGGCTAGGGTCAGGAAAACAGAATCTTTGTTTATCCTGTATGCTTCCAACAAGCTTGGTGCTCCTGCTTCAAAGCAAACTATTGCTTGCTGGATCTGTTACACGATTCAGCAGGCTCATTCTGCGGCTGGATTGCCGCTGCCAAAATCAGTTAAGGCCCATTCCACTAGGAAGGTGGGCTCTTCTTGGGCGGCTGCCAGAGGGGTCTCGGCATTACAGCTGTGCCGAGCGGCTACTTGGTCAGGTTCAAACACTTTTGCAAAGTTCTACAAGTTTGATACCCTGGCTGAGGAGGACCTTGTGTTTGCTCATTCGGTGCTGCAGAGTCATCCGCACTCTCCCGCCCGTTTGGGAGTTTTGGTATAATCCCCATGGTTCTTACGGAGTCCCCAGCATCCACTAGGACGTTAGAGAAAATAAGATTTTACTTACCGGTAAATCTATTTCTCGTAGTCCGTAGTGGATGCTGGGCGGCCGTCCCAAGTGCGGACTTCTTCTGCAATACTTGTATATAGTTATTGCTGCAATAAGGGCTATGTTATTGTTGCATTAGGGTTAAACTGATGCTCTGTTGTTGTTCATACTGTTGACTGGGTAAGTTTATCACAGGTTATACGGTGTGATTGGTGTGGCTGGTATGAGTCTTGCCCTGGATTTCCAAAATCCTTTCCTTGTACTGTCAGCTCTTCCGGGCACAGTTTCTCTAACTGACGTCTGGAGGAGGGACATAGAAGGAGGAGCCAGAGCACACCAGAATCTAAATTCTTTCTTAAAGTGCCCATGTCTCCTGCGGAGCCCGTCTATTCCCCATGGTCCTTACGGAGTCCCCAGCATGCACTACGGACTACGAGAAATAGATTTACCGGTAAGTAAAATCTTATTTTTGCTTTGCCTGCCTGAGGTGAAAAAAATTCCCAATAAGCAGCGGCTTGTGCCGGCTTATCAGGGCTAACAGGGTCAATGACCACGGGTAATTGGATACCGCCCTAAGTTTTTTACATTTTACTAAGTACAGTGTGGGAAAGATGTATAGAATGGTCATAAATAAGTACATTAATTTCTCTTACGTCCTAGAAAATACTGCGGTCCACATTAGTACCATGGGGTATAGACGGGTCAGTTAGGAGCCATGGGCACTTTAAGAAATTAATAGTGTGGGCTGGCTCCTCCCTTTATGCCCCTCCTATCAGACTCAGTTTAGAAAATGTGCCGGAGGAGCCGGACACGCTTTGGAGAGCTCCTGAAGAGTTTTTTACATTTATTTTCTTTTTTGTTATTTTCACTCAGGGCTCTTTAGGCAACAGCCTGACTGCTTTGTGGGACTTAGGGAGGAGAACGGCCCAACATACTAGAGAGTTAATTGTCCCATTTCTCATGCTGGCAGGACACTGAGCTCCTGAGGGAGCTATTTGCAAGCCACACCATGGTGCAGCGTACCCTCCCGCAGCAAGCCGCCACCTCCTAACAGAGACTGAGGTAAGAAGAGTGGTGAGTACGGCGTCCCGGTAAGCGGGTCGCCAGCGGGCATTGCAGCACTAGGGTAGGAGCGCAGCTCTCAGCAAGCTGCACTCTGGGATGATTCAGATGGACACATGCTGCGGCGCGGTTCCGCTGTGAAGGACGACTTGAATCTCCTATGTAACCCACACTGGCTCACACATAGCGCTAACAGTGTCCAGGCATCTAGTCAGTGCTATAAAACGATTCTTCAGGGCCAGATAATCTCTGAAGTGTGGGAAGCCGCGCGCCATTTTAAGGGGCGTGGCTTCCTACAGAGCGGTAACGGCGGCTCTCCGTCGCCATTTCCTCTGCAGCTCTGGTTGACACAGCACTGCTGAAGGCACGCAACTCCTCTGATAAGACCCTACGCTCCACTGTGGTACGAGGGGGTCTTAGTGAAAGGGGGGAGCAGTTTGGGTATTATTACACTACACTATATATATATATATTGCGCCTCATCTTAGTTTTACTACTGCTGATAGGGACGCTGTGTGGCTGGCTCCAAGCTCTGTGTCTTTCTGAGACTTGGCCTACATACACTGTGTTTCCCATTGTGGTGTGTGTGGGTGTCCCTTACTATGTCCAGGGACTGCGTTTCTTGCACAGCTGAATGTCTATCATCTCTGGGGGACTCACTACCCTGTACTCAGGATTTAGATTCCTTACCAAGGGATGATGTTGTTTTAGTCCTACAGCATATCCAGGATTCTGCTTACTTTATGGTTGAAGCCATTAAGGAAATTGGTCTACTCAACGCACGCACCACTGCCATTGCAGTGTCTGCACGCAGGGGCCTGTGGCTGCGCCAGTGGACGGCGAATGCGGATTCCAGACGGAGCATGGAAGGCCTGCCGTTCATGGGTGAGGCTCTGTTTGGTGATGAACTGGATACATAGATTTCCAAAACTACGGCGGGTAAGTCTACGTTCCTTCCTTCCGCAGCAGCACCAGCTAGGAAAACCTGCTCGGCCCCAACACTGCAGTCCTTTCGTACAGCGAAGTCTAAAGGCAAATCCAAGGGTTCTGCTACCACCTTCAAAGGAAATAGAGGTAAATCCAGAAAACCCACAGCTGCAGGTTCTCAGAATCAGGCCTCCGGGTCTGCTTCCTCCAAACCCTCAGCATGACGGTGGTGGCACACACTGCCTGGAAGACAGGCAGGTGGGAGCCCAGTTGATTTATTTCAGTCACATATGGGCAGCTTCAAGCCAAGATCCCTCAGTAAAAGATCTTATCGCCCAGGGATACCAACTGGAATTTCAGGAACTCCCACCTCCCAGATTCTTCAAATCAGGCTTACCAGCTTCTCCAGAAGCAAGTTTGACCTTACCGGCAGCAATTCAAAAACTGGGACAGACTACAGTCATTGTTCCAGTTCCTCTTCAACTACAAAACAAAGGTTATTATTCCAACCTATTTGTAGTACCGAAATGGAACGGTTCAGTAAGGCCCATTTTAAATCTCAAGCCACTGAACCCGTACTTACGGGTGTTCAAATTCAAGGTGGAATCTCTGAGAGCGGTGATCTCAGGTCTGCAGGAAGGGAAGTTCCTGGTGTCTCTGGACATCAAGGATGCGTACCTTCATGTTCCAATCTGGCCGCCTCACCAGGCTTATTTATGGTTTGCATTACAAGACTGTCACTACCAGTTCCAGGCCCTGCCATTTGGCCTCTCCACGGCACCAAGGGTGTTCACCAAGGTAATAACAGAAATGATGGTTCTCCGACGAATGCAGGGTGTGAACATAGGGGGTCATTCCGAACCGTTCGCTCACTGCGTTTTCACGCAGCAGAGCGAACGGGTCCCTGCTGCGCATGCGCCGGAGCCTTTGTGCGCCTGCGCAGCAGGGACGGCCGACGGCCATAGCAGGACAGCGATCGCCTCTGCCTGATTGACAGGCAGAGGCGATCGATGGGTGGGAGGGGGCGAAACGGCGTCGCTTAGCCGCCGTTTCGTAGGCGCGGTCCGGCCAACGGGGGCGGGCCGCAGCGGCTGCGTGACATCATACGCAGCCGTTGAGGACCAGGGAGCGAGGAGTAGCTCCCGGCCAGCACGCTAAAGCTGCGCTGGCCGGAAGTTACTCCTGAAGTGCAAAGGCATCGTCTCTGTGCGATGCCTTTGCACTTCTGCGGGGGGGCCGGCACTGACATGCGGGGTGGACTAGCCCCGTGCTGGGCGTTCCCCCGCATGTCAGGAAAGTTGAGAGTAGCTGTGTAAAATTTTGCACAGCTACGATCAACTCGGAATGACCCCCATAATACCATACCTGGACAACCTGCTGTTCAAGGCGCCGTCCAGAGAGAAGCTGTTGCACAGCATTGCCCTGTCGACTCGTTTACTCCAGGATCACTGGTGGATTCTGAACTTGCCGAAATCTCACCTGGAACCAACTCGGAGGCTTCCGTTTTTGGGGATGATTCTGGATATGGAGGCACAGAAGGTGTTTCTTCCAATGGAAAAGGCATTGGTGATCCAGTCGATGGTGTGGGACGTCCTAAAACCATCTCGGATATCGGTACATCTTTGCATTCGCCTCCTAGGAAAGATAATGGCCTCTTATGAGGAACTACAGTACGGAAGGTTTAACGCAAGGCCCTTCCAGCTGGATCTATTGGACAAGTGGTCCAGATCGCATCTTCACATGCACCAGAGGATACGTCTGTCGCCAAAAGCCAGAATCTCACTTCTGTGGTGGCTTCAGACATCTCACCTGACCGAAGGCCGGAGGTTCGGGATTCAAAATTGGATTCTGCTAACCACAGACGTGAGCCTCGGAGGTTAGGGAGCAGTCACCCAAGAGGAACAGTTCCAAGGAAAGTGGTCAAGTCAGGAAGCCATCCTTCAGATCAACATTCTGGAACTAAGGACGATATACAACGCCCTTCAGCTTGCGTCTCATCTTCTTCAAGATCGAGCCATTCAGGTCCAGTCGGACAATGTGACGGCGGTGTCTTACATAAACAGACAGGGCGGAACAAAGAGCAGAGCAGCCATGTCAGAGGTCACAAGAATTTTCCTCTGGGCGGAAAGGCACAAGGTGGCGTTGTCGGCAATCTTCATTCCAGGAATAGACAACTGGGAAGCAGACTTCCTCAGCAGACACGAACTCCATCCAGGAGAGTGGGGCCTTCACCCGCAGGTGTTCGAGTCCTTGACACGTCGGTGGGGAATTCCTCAAATCGACATGATGGCCTCTCGTCTCAACAAGAAGTTCAAGCGGTATTGTTCCAGGTCGAGCGACCCACAAGCAGTGGCGGTGGACGCTCTGGTGACATCATGGTTCTACCAGATGGTGTACGTGTTTCCACCTCTTCCGTTAACCCCAAGGATTCTCAAAAGAATAAAGAGGGAAAAGGTTCAATCAATTCTCATTGCTCCGGACTGCCTAAGAAGGGCCTGGTACGCGGATCTACTGGAATTGCTCCTGGAGTACCCGTAGCCTCTACCTCTTCGCGAGGATCTTCTACAACATGGGCTGTTCGTCTATCACGACTTACCGTGGCTACGTTTGACGGCATGAAGGTTGAGCGTCACATTCTAGCCCGGAAAGGTTTTCCGGATAGGGTTATTCCAACCTTGATCCAACCCAGGAAAGGGGTAACATCAAAGCATTACCACCGTATTTGGAAGAAGTACGTCTCTTGGTGTGAGACCAGGAAACTTCCTGCGGCAAAATTTAAGCTGGGGCATTTTCTTTTTCTGCAGGCAGGAGTGGATGTGGGCCTACGTTTTGGCTCCTTAAAGGTCCAGATTTCGGCCTTGTCCATTTTCTTCCAGAAGCAATTGGCGTCTCTTCCTGAGGTTCAGACTTTTTTGAAAGATGTTCTGCACATCCAACTGCCCTTTGTGCCTCCTACGGCACCTTGGGATCTCAACATGATGTTGCAGTTCCTCCAGTCGGATTGGTTTGAGCCTTTACAGGCAGTGAACGTTAAATTTCTTACATGGAGGACAGTTACATTGTTGGCTCTGGCTTCGGCCAGGCGGGTGTCGGAACTGGGAGCATTGTTTCACAAGAGCCCCTACTTGATTTTTCATGAAGATCGTGCTGAACTCAGAACTCGTCAGCAGTTTCTTCCGAAGGTGGTGTCTGTTTTTCACATCAACCAACCTATTGTGGTTCCGGTGTTTACTGACACCTGCTACCGCTAAATCCCTGGATGTGGTAAGGGCTTTGAGGATCTACGTGAAGAGGACGGCTCGTCACAGAAAATCTGACTCGCTGTTTGTTCTCTATGATCCCAAGAAAATTGGGTGTCCTGCTTCAAAGCAGTCTATCGCTTTCTGGATCAGACTTGCTATCCAGCAGGCTTATTCATCGGCAAGATTGCCAGTTCCGAAAGTACAGGCCCACTCTCCTAGGTCTGTGGGTTCTTCCGGGGCGGCTGCCCGGGGGGCCTTGGCTTTACAGCTCTGCCGAGCAGCTACTTGGTCGGTTTCGCACACGTTTGCTAAGTTCTACAAGTTCGATACTTTGGCCACTGAGGACCTTCAATTTACTCAATCAGTTCTTCAGGAACCTCTGCACTCTCCCACCCGGTTTGGGAGCTTTGGTACATCCCCATGGTACTAATGTGGACCCCAGTTTCCTCTAGGACGTAAGAGAAAATAGGATTTTAATTACCTACCGTTAAATCCTTTTCTTGTAGTCCGTAGAGGATACTGGGTGACCGCCCAGTGCTTCATTTTTCTGCACTGTTACCTGGTTAGGTATTGTTGTTGGTTCAGCCGTTGCTGTTCCGGTTCAAGTTTGGTTAGCTTGGCTTTCCTCTTGTTTGTGTGTGCTGGTTCGAATCTCACCACTGTTCAGTTAAATCCTTCTCTCTAAGTATGTCCGTCTCCTCGGGCAGAGTTTCTAGACTGAGCCTGGTAGGATGGGCATAGAGGGAGGAGCCAGCCACACTATTCATTTCTTAAAGTGCCCATGGCTCCTAGTGGACCCGTCTATACCCCATGGTACTAATGTGGACCCCAGTATCCTATACGGACTACGAGAAAAGGATTTACTGGTAGGTAATTAAAATCCTATTTTTGGAAGTAGCATCAGTTTGAAAGCTGCGATACGGCCTAACCATGAAATCTCATTTAAGCCCCATCCATCAATAAGGAGTGAACTCTATTTTAAAAGTGGGGTGAGATTCATCTCAAATACATCTTTAACTGAGGTAGGAATTTGAATACCTAAGTAGGTGAGATGGGTTGTCCTCCATGTATACTTATGTACAAAGAAACTCAACAGAGGGAGTGATATTGACTGGTAAAGCTTCAGATTTTGAGGCGTGCTAAAAATGGAAGCCATGCTAAAATGTTCTAAATTAGAATGCAAGACCAGTAAGGAAGGGCCTAATTCAGACCCTGATCGTAGATGTGCTAAACTTAGCACATCTACGATCAGTCACACAGACATGCGGGGGTTCGCCCAGCACAGGACTAGTCCGCCCTGCATGTCAGGCACGACTCACCCCCGCACAAGTACAAATGCATCGCACAGTGGCGATTCTTTTGTTCTTGAAGAGTAGCTCCCTACCAGCGCAGCTCCTGCGCGCTGGCAGGGAGCTACCCGTCGCTGTGCCCTTCACCCGCACGGTCTTGATTACGCCTGCGTTGCCCGGACCACGTCAGTCAGTCAGAGGTGATCGCAGGTCTGAGACGGTTGTTGGCAGGGCTGAGATGGCATCGGCACATGCGCAGTTGAGACCTGATCGGCTGCTGCGCGAAAACGCACAACACCAATCAGGTCTGAATTAGTCCCGAAGTCGTTGGTTCAGTAACGAAAAAGCAAAACATCGTCTGCACCACTGGGGGAAAGATAGCCGGGAAATGACCAGAAAGCCCAACTTTTAAAGGTAAAGGTTCCACCGCAGGTACAAATATTGGGGGTCATTCCAAAATGATCGTAGCAGCACAGCTACGATCATTCACACTAATACCCCTTTTCCACTAGCTGTTTTTACCCGTGTTTTTGCACGGGAGCGCGCATCGACACGGGTTTTTAGTAGGTGGAAACGGGTCAACACGGGTTGAGTGACCCGGGAATCCTACCCGGCTATTTACCTGGGTAGAACACGGTAATGACACGGATAACGGTGCAGTGGAAACGGTCATTACACGTGTTTTCAGACCCGAGTAACGCTCTGAGACGCTGATTGGTGCTTCTGGGGCACTGGAAGATGATGTCATCTCTGGGAGACACGCTGGGCACATGCAGGCACCGCAGCAGGAAACAAACGCGGATGCACATCTATTGCAGCAGCTACAACACTACGCTGGGCACATGCAGGCATTGAGGCAGCTTGCAAACAAAACACTCTGAAGTCACGCTGGGTACATACAGATATTTTAATTGCAGCAGCTTCCAAACAAACAGACAATATACAGCAGCAGAAGCTCCAGCACAGCAACATGGCTAGCAATGCTGTGAGCAGGCCCCACCTCTCCCTTTTGGTCCTTTTGATGACATCATCTTGATGAGACAGTAAAAAGTCCATTTGTAATGACAGCAATAGGCTTTTACAGAGCTTACCTGGGTTAGGTGGAAACAGATCAGACACGGGAATAACCCGTGTCAAAGTGTAGTGGAAACGGGGTGGCCGACACGGGTTGTAGCCGTGTTAAACATCCCGGATCGGACACGGTACTTAGGTGGAAAAGGGGTATAACATGCGGGGGGACACCCAGCATGTCAGTGCCAACCCCCCCCCTTTCCCCTGCGCAGAAGTGCAACGGCATCGTACAGCGGCGATGCCTTTGCACTTCAGGAGTAGCTCCCGACCAGCGCAGCTTTAGCGTGCTGGCCGGGAGCTACTCATCGCTCCCCGGCCCGCAGCGGCTGCATATGACGTCACGCAGCCGATGTGGACCGCGCCCACGAAACGGCACCCAAACACCGCCGTTCCACTCCCTCCCGCCCAGCGACCGCCTCTGCCTTTTCAGTCAGGCAGAGGCGATCGCAGCCCAGCTACGGCCTTCGGCCGTCTGGCATGCGCCAGCGCACTACAGCGCCTGCGCAGTGGGTACCCGTTCTCTTGGCTGCGATAAAAAGCGAGCGAACAGGTCAGAATGACCCCCATTAAGAGGGAGAGTTGGCAACCCTGCCTAGTTCCATTTGTGGTTGGAAATGTGTTGGGCAAAAAGCCGTTGCTAAAAACCCAACCATATGGGTTCTGATAGAGGGCCATTACTGAGTCTAAAATAATACCTTGGAAGCCAAAAATGGAAAGGTTATTTTACATAGGGAGACATGTACTAAGCAGTGATAAAAGTGGAGAAGTGAGCCAGTGGAGAAGTTGCCCATGGTAACCAATCAACATTGACGTAACATTTTTCTGCAGCGGGATACACTGGTATTCCACAGGGAATAACATCGGGGCGTAGAGTAGGATCTTGATCCGAGGTACCAAGGCTAAATGCTTTGACTGTTCCCAAGATGCTCAGCGCAGCCTCCTCTATAACCCCGCCTCTGTGCACAGGAGCTCAGTTTGTAAGTTGGTGCCTGCAGCTAAAAGGCAGGTCTACTCCAGCAGCCCTAAGAAGAGCTATTTTAAAGAAGACTTCTAGGGCTGCAGCAGAGGCACTCTAGTGGTAGATATCATTCTGATATCTCCTGCTGCAGCTCCATCAGCTCCCCCAGCGGCACTGTATACTGTCCCTGGTTGGCGGGGACTTACAGCGGAGGCTCCAGTTCTTCTCCCAGGGCACACATACTAACCGAAGTTATCCAGGATCGCGTGTCCGCACTCAGAGAGGAGGTAAGAGGGTCACCCAGACCGGACCTGCTGGAAATCGCGATCCGACGTGGCCATTAGGAGGCGGGCCACGTGCGCTGGCGTGGACACTGTGGCCGTACAGGGACCCCACTAAATCACCAGGGCAAGGGCACAGGTCAGATTAGGCTATAATCAATTTTATTAAGGCCCGCAGCACCCGGTGGTGAAGTCCAGCAAGGGGATAAGGCTCTGGCCTGTAGCCCCTCCCCCATCCCCTGGACGCCATTTAGAGTAAATGTTCCCATCCTGGAGCTGCATCTCACTGTCTCCCTCACTCCCTGTCAGCGTTTGGGTGCCATTACACACAGCTGCGCTGATTCTGGGACTGCTGGGTGATGCCTCCTCTGTAACGCCGCCTGCATCATCAGCGCTGTGCATTTACAGGACACTTAAGTGTTCTACATGTCACTTAGACATGTGTTAGTTAAGAACAAGTGCATACTTCAGAGTTATTTAGTACAAGTACCCTGTGATATTCATCCAGTTTTTACTGTGCATTGATATATCTGTTTATATACATATCTTTACTAGTAATAGTATTGCTAGTCCAGTGCAGTTTTATTGTTTGTCATTATTCCTGCATTGTACATGTGACTGTGTGTGTGTGCATATAGCTGCTGGGTGATCTCAACTCCGTGTATCTCACTCCTACTGCTATCCCTATATTCTGTAACCTGAGGGGGCTCCGTGCGTCATGGTTATCAGATAATAAAGGTATTTCACAGGATATACATATTTTGTGTTTTTCAGTCACATTTTACTTCAGAAATCCTCTGTTTGTGCTGTCACACTGGGTGGGGGGGAGGGATTATGTTAGGTATTATATCTGCTGATATTGTGCTGTGTTGCCCATGGTTTACGCGTTCATATCATGTCAGCTACAGGGGGCGATGAGTCTGGGGCTGATTCCGCCGTGCGCAGTTATGATGTCCCAGATGCATTTGAGGATAACATGGCTGCGGAGGGTTCAGGGTTTGGGGGTTCTGTACCCCCCCAGTCAGTTTGTAACAACGGGGGCACATCAGGGCCTGCTTTGGTCTGCCTTTTCTAATTTACCGACTACGCTAGTAACTAGACCTGCGCCCCCTATGGGACCTCCTGTGCCTTGTCAGCCTTATATGGTCCCTACGGTTAATCCGCCATGGACAGATGCTCTGTCCACTCAATTACAGCATTTGGATGACACTTTGGATAAACGTATTCCTGACCCTCGCCCGCCTAAGACTACACCTAAGAAGTTCTCTAAGCGGGCTGTTACTTTCTCTCAATCCACGCATGTACCGGATACCTCTTCCGATGAAGATGGCGTGTATGCTGACCCCACAGACTCTGATCATGACGTTTCTGATGGGGAATCAGTTTCACAGGTGGATGTTCCTGATCTCTTAGAGGCTATCAGGCTCATTCTTCAGATTGATGATGATCCTGAGCCTGCTACTACATCTAAGAAACCGGACAGGTTAAAACGTCAGAAGGTTACTAAATTGGTTTTACCTCATTCTGACCATTTGGTTGACATAGGTCAGGAATCCTGGGAGAACCCAGGAAAGAAATTCACCCCGCACAAGAAGATGCTAACCCGCTATCCCCTTGTGGCAGAACTGAGTAAAAATTGGGAAATGCCACCGCCGGTGGACTCGCAAATCACTTGGCTGGTGGTGTCATCTGCTCTGCCTGTCACTACCATTACTTTTCTCAAGGAGCTGATGGATAAGCGTGTGGAGGGCTGCTTAAAAGCTATCTATACCCTTGCAGGGGCTCGCATAGGCCCACCATTGCGGCTACTTGTGCCGCAGAAGCTATTGAGGCGTGGGCTCAGGAAATAGAGGCTGAGTTTCCATCCAATTTTTCTGAACATGCCAGACAATGTCACGGCATCTCATTACATTAAAGAAGCAGCTTCAGATGCAGGTGTTCTGGCGGCTAAGGCTGCTATGACATCCATTTTGTCTCGTCGTATTCTCTGGTTACGGTCCTGGTCGGTGGACTTGGACTCCTAAGAAAACCCTGGAGGTGCTCCCGTTTAAAGGAAATATTCTTTTTAGTGAGGATCTCAACAAGATTGTTGCTGACTTGGTGTCTGCTAAGACTGCATGTCTACCTAGTACTACTTCGGCCCCGAAGGCTATGAGTACTTCCTTTCGTTCCTTTCGCCCTCCGGGTAAAGCAAAGGGTCTCGCACTTCCAAAACCACCAAGCCTAAACGTGCCTGGGCTGCCCGTCAGCCGGCTTCCAAATCTGACACGCCTGCGGCATGACGGCGCGAGCCTCCCAGGGTGGGAGGCCGACTTCTACAGTTTACCCAGGTATGGTTGAAGACCACTTCAGACGCTTGGGTACGGAAAGTCTTCACTCACGGACACGCTATATCCTTCAAGATACGTCCCTCTCCTCGCTGTTGCCTGACGGACATCTCTTCGGATCAGGTGAAGGCTGATGCTGTTTCTAGTCCCAAAGCCGAATGTTTCCTCCTGGCCCATTCTCAACCTCAAATCGTTGAACAAGTTTGTGAAGGTCTCCAAGTTTCGTATGGAGACCCTTCGCTCTATTGTCCTGGCTTTGGAACCAGGGAACTATATGGTATCCCTGGATATACAGGATGCTTACCTGCATATCCCTATTGCTATGTCACATCAGCAATACCTGCGGTTTGCTATTGGCAATCTCCATTACCAATTCCGGGCCTTTCCATTTGGTCTGACCACGGCTCTGCATATTTTCATCAAGGTCATGGCAGTTATGACGGCTTCACTCTGGCATCGGGGCATCCGGATTCTGCCGTATCTGGACGACTTGCTGATCCTGGCCAATTACCCAGAAGTTCTCCTCCGTCATTTGGATCTGACGGTCCTGTTTCTGCATGCCCACAGTTGGCTCATCAACTGGAAGAATCATCCCTGGTCCCTGCCCAGAGCATGGTGCATCTGGGAGCGTTGTTGGACACACACAACCAGAGGTTGTTTTTGTCACAGGAGAAAGTCCTGAAGCTTCAGGACAAGATACTTTGCTTCCTCTCTCATCCCCGTGTGTCGATACACTTGGCGATGCAAGTACTAGGCCTCATGGTGTCGGCTTTCGACATGGTGGAGTATGCTCAATTTCATTCCCGCCCTCTGCAGAAACTGATTCTTGCCAAGTGGGACGGCCTGCCTCACCGGATCAGGTCTCAAATGATCTCCTTGTCTCCAGAGGTCCGTCTGTCACTGTCGGTCGTCCCTTCTTGATCTCCAACTGGGTCCTTCTGACGACGGGTGCCAGTCTGAGGGGTTGGGGCGCGGTTTTGGAGCAACACTCTCTTCAGGGTCGGTGGACCAGGGAGGAGTTTCTCCTACCGATAAACATTCTGGAATTGCGGGCATGTGTTCAATGCTATGAAACTGGCCCAGCATCTGGTACTAAACAGGCCTGTTCAAGTACAGTCAGACAACGCCACCACGGTGACGTACATAAATCATCAAGGCGGCACTCGAAGCCGCATGGCAATGAAGGAACTGTCAAAGAATCTTCAATGGGCGGAACGCCATCTGCCAGCCATATCGGCAGTGTTCATTCCGGGGATCCTCAACTGGGAAGTGGACTTCCTCGGTCGTCAGGACGTACATGCCGGAGAGTGGAGCCTTCATCCATAAGTATTTCAACTCCTAGTGGACAAGTGGGGCCTATCAGATGTAGACCTGATGGCGTCTTGACACAATCACAAGGTTCCGATCTTCGGAGCAAGAACAAGGGATCGTCAAGCGGCGTTCGTGGAAGCACTGGCAATTCCATGGAACTTTCGGCTGCCGTACGTGTTCCCTCCGGTGTCACTCCTGCCTAGAGTAGTGAGGAAGTTCAAGCAAGAAGGAGGAATCCTTCTTCTAATAGCTCCAGCGTGGCCCAGACAACATTGGTTCTCAGACCGACAGGGTCTCTCGCTACAGCGTCCTCTTCTGCTTCCGCATCAACCAGACCTCCTCGTTCAGGGCCCTCGTGTTTACCAGGATTTGGCCCGACTGGCTTTGACAGCGTGGCTCTTGAAGCTTCCATATTGAGGGCCAAAGGTTTTTTTGAGGCGGTCATTCAAACTATATTGAAGGCCCGTAAGCCAGCTTCTGCTCGGATTTACCATAGGTGCGCATCTAACAATCATGACGTTTACAAGTTTAGTACGGCCAAACTTTTGGCCTTCCTACAACAGGGCCTGGACTTGGGCCTTCGGCTGGCCTCTCTCAAGGTTTATATTTCTGCCTTGTAGGTATGGTTTCAGAAAAAAATTGCGACGTTGCCTGATGTTCATACGTTCACTCAGGGTGTTTTACGGATTCAACCTCCCTATGTCCCACTTGTGGCTCCTTGGCATTTGTCGGTGGTTCTGGAGGCTTTGCAAGAGTTTCCGTTTGAACCTCTTGAATCTGCCGACCTTATGTGGCTTTCCCTCAAGGTCTTGCTTCTGCTGGCTATTGCCTTTGCTAGACAGGTATCAGATTTGGGTGCCTTGTCTTGTAGGTCCCCCTATCTGATTTTTCACCGTGACCGGGCGGTTCTTCGGATGTGCCCTGGTTATCTACCTAAGGTGGTGTCTTCTTTCCACCTTAACCAGGAGATTGTGGTTCCGGCCTTTGTCTCTCCAGATTTATCCTCCAAATAGTGGTCTTTGGATGTGGTACGGGCTCTCTGTATCTATGTGAAAAGGACAGCCTCCGTTAGGAAGTCTGATTCTCTCTTTGTACTGTTTAATTTTCACAAACGTGGCTGGCCTGCTAACAAGCAGACCTTGGCCAGATGGATTAGAATGGTGATTGCACATGCTTATGTAGAGGCTGGCCTTCCAGCTCCTGCTGCCATCAAAGCCCATTCTACTCGGTCTGTTGGACCTTCTTGGGTGGCCTGCTGTGGTGCGACCCTTGAACAGTTGTGCAAGGTCGGCTACGTGGTCCTTAGTGAACACGTTCATAAGGTTCTATGCCTTCGATATTTCCGCCTCCAAGGATGCCTCCTTTGGACCCTGGGTTCTTGTGCCCGCTACAGTGCATCCCCTCCCTTGAAGAACTGCTTTTGGACATCCCCGATTTTATTCCCTGTGGAATACCAGTGTACCCCGCTGCAGAAAAGGAGATTTATGGTAGGAACTTACCCTTGTTAAATCTCTTTCACGAGGTACACTGGATTCCACAGGGCACCCAACCTGACGCACTTAGCTTCTTTGGGTTTGTATGGCATTAGCCGCTGATACCTTCTCCTGTCGTGAGAATGTGGTGTATGTGGCTACTCTTTTGCCTGCTACTGCATTGGACTGGTTAACGAAACTGAGCTCCTGTGCACGGAGGTGGGGTTATAGAGGAGGCAGCGCTGAGCATCTTAGAAACAGTCAAAGCTTTTAGCCTGTAGGTGCCTTGGATCAAGATCCTACTCTACACCCTGATGTCATTCCCTGTGGAATCCAGTGTACCTCCCAGAAAGAGATTTAACAAGGTTAAGTTCTTACCATAAATCTCCTTATCATTTGCATACTATAAACGTATACAGAGCAGCTGATTTGTTGCCATGGGCAACTTCTCCACTGACTCACTTCTCCACTTTTATCACTGCTCAGTACATGTCCCCCAAATAGTCCCATTTAAGCCTATGAAATGCTTTCTCAGCGTCTAAAGAAAGGAGCACAAATTGTTCTCTAGTGTATGATTGAAGTTGAAGTACACCCTATGCCTAATTCAGGTTGGATTGCACATTGTGATCCAACCGGAATTTCTGCGTTCACCCACGTGGGTGTTTACGCAGGGCCTGCGAATAGCAGGCAGAGGCGTTTGCGGCAACGCTCCGTTTCCAAGATGTAACGTTGTGGGGGCAGCTGCTTCCGAACAGGGGCGTGGTGGCTGCGTTATTGGGGCAGCTGCGTGATGGCACACGCAGCTGCTCTGATCAAAAAGATGGTGGCGGCCCTCCTGCCATCACAGCCAGGCTGCGCCGCCAGGAGGCTTTCCTAATTTCTGCAACCGCGCTCTAATTGCGGCATGATTACAATTAGTGCGTGATCACGGGGGGTGGGGGGCGCTTAGCATGTTGGGCGGCCTTGCCCAGCGATGGGCTGCCCCCAGCATGCGAGGCAAGGATTGCAAATTATGCTAAAAAGCAGAATTTGCATTCCTTACTGAGTGAGGTCCTTTGTCCGAGGCTTGCCTAGCCAACATAAATCCAACCTGGTCGTGAATCTTTTGAGAACTCCCACATTCCAAATGGGCGATGACATGGCGCGCTGCTATATCCATCGCTGTGGCACAAGACAGAGGGGTCTTTGGTGTGATTTTAGCAAGCTTAGTAAGGACACCTGTATACTTTCTTCTTCCAGCAGTATCACAGAATAGTGAGGCCACACTGTGCTTGCACTAGGCCACAGGTTCTCAAACTCGGCCCTCAGGACCCCACACAGTGCATGTTTTGCAGGTCTCCTCACAGAATCGCAAGTGAAATAATTAGCTCCACCTGTGGACCTTTTAAAATGTGTCAGTGAGTAATTAGAACACCTGTGCAACTGCTGGGTTACCTGCAAAACATGCACTGTGTGGGGTCCTGAGGACCGAGTTTGAGAACCTGTGCACTAGGCTGTGGGATATTTTGTAGACATTCAGAATGTTGAAAATGGGATTTGCCGTTCATGCTTACCCTAAAATGCTGTGTCGACATTCTGGCTGTCTACATTATGTCAATGTTGACTTATGGATGCCAATATTCTGTACATGTCGACAGTATGCTGTCAAAATTCTTACTGTAGACAAAATGGCCCTTACATAAAGCACTCTATATCCACACAACAAAATCCCTAAATGATTTACTGTGTCCAAACTGTACATATCATCTGTATCCCGTGGCGACAGTCGCTCTGCTCTGTTTTTTCATTCATGGGATTATTTTCTATTTCTCTTACGTCCTAGAGGATCCTGGGGACTCCGTAAGGACCATGGGGAATAGACGGGCTCCGCAGGAGACATGGGCACTAAAAAGAACTTTAGGTATGGGTGTGCACTGGCTCCTCCCTCTATGCCCCTCCTCCAGACATCAGTTTAATACTGTGCCCAGAGGAGACTGGGTGCACTACAGGGAGCTCTCCTGAGCTTCCTGGAAAAAAAAGTAATTTGTTAGGTTTTTTATTTTCAGAGAGACCTGCTGGCAACAGGCTCCCTGCATCGTGGGACTGAGGAGAGAGAAGCAGACCTACTTAAATGCTAGGCTCTGCTTCTTAGGCTACTGGACACCATTAGCTCCAGAGGGAGTCAGAACGCAGTTCTCCCATAGCGGTTCGTCCCGGAGCCGCGCCGCCGTCCTCCTCGCAGATCCGGAAGATAGAAGCCGGGTGAGTATAGGAAGGCAGAAGACTTCACAGGCGGCAGAAGACTTCAGAGCTTCATCAGAGGTAACGCGCAGCGGTAACGCTGCGCGCCATTGCTCCCACACGGACACACACACAGCACACATTGTTGGGTACAGGGCACGAGTGGGGCACCCTGGGCAGCAATGTAGACCTCGGCACTGGCTATAAGGATAATATATACTCAGTTTGGTATTATTTCAGAGCCCCTGCCAGTTTAAAGAAAGAGCGGGACCGAAGCCCGCTACTGAGGGGGCGGGGCTTCTCCCTCAGCACTCACCAGCGCCATTTTCTCCACAAGCACACGCTGAGAAGCTGGCTCCCCGGACTCTCCCCTGCTGATCACCGGTGACAGAGGGTTTTAAAGAAGGGGGGGAGGGGCACATAATTTGGCGCAGTGAATAGCGCTGTATCTGGGTAATTTTTTTCTTTTTCCCAGGGTTATTGGCGCTGGGTGTGTGCTGGCATACTCTCTCTCTGTCTCTCCAAAGGGCCTTGTGGGGGAACTGTCTCCAGATAGAGCTTTCCCTGGGTGTGTGGTGTGTCAGTACGTGCGTGTCGGCATGTCTGAAGCGGAAGGCTCTCCTAGGGATGAGGTGGAGCGCATGAGTGTGGTGTCGCCGTCGGCAACGCCGACACATGACTGGATGGATATGTGGAATATTTTAAATGCAAATGTGAATTTATTGCACAAACGTTTGGACAAAGCAGAGTCCAGGGACAGTACAGAGGGTCATACCCTGCCTTTCCCTATGACACAGGGGCCTTCTGGGTCTCAAAAGCGGACACTTTCTCAGATAGTTGACACAGATACCGACACAGATTCTGACTCTAGTGTCGAATATGATGATGCGAGGTTGCAGCCAAAATTGGCAAAGAGTATTCATTATATGATTATTGCTATAAAGGATGTGCTGCATATTATAGATGACCCCGCGGTGCCTAATCCTAAAATCCACATGTTTAAAGAAAAGAAACCTGAGGTTACTTTTCCACCTTCCTTTGAATTAAATGAGTTATTTGAAAGTGCTTGGGAAACTCCAGATAAGAAACTGCAGATTCCCAAAAGGATTCTTATGGCGTATCCTTTCCCTATCAAGGACAGGATACGGTGGGAATCCTCCCCAAGGGTGGACAAGGCGTTGATGCGCCTTTCCAAAAAGGTGGCGCTGCCGTCTCAGGATACCGCTGTCCTCAGGGATCCTGCTGACCGCAAGCAGGAAACTACCTTGAAGTCAATTTACACACATACCGGTACATTACTCAGACCGGCAATAGCGTCGGCTTGGGTTTGTAGCGCTGTACTAGCGTGGACCGATACCTTATCTGCTGATATGGATACAATGGATCAGGAAACTATTTTATTGACCCTGGGCCATATTAAGGATGCGGTCCTTTATATGAGAGAGGCTCAGAGGGATATAGGCATACTGGGGTCCAGAGCAAACGCTATGGCGATTTCTGCCAGATGAGCACTGTGGACCCGACAGTGGTCGGGTGATGTCGACTCAAAACGGCATATGGAGGTTTTGCCTTACAAGGGTGAGGAGTTGTTTGGGGAAGGTCTCGCGGACCTGGTTTCCACAGCTACTGCAGGTAAATCAACTTTTTTACCTTATGTTTCCTCACAGCCTAAGAAAGCGCCACATTATCAGATGCAGTCCTTTCGGCCGCATAAATCCAAGAGAGCTCGGGGATCTTCCTTTCTTGCCAGAGGTAAGGGCAAGAGGAAAAAGCTGCCAACTACAGCCAGTTCCCAGGAACAAAAGTCCTCCCCGGTCTCTACTAAATCCACCGCATGACGCTGGGGCTCCGCGGGTGGAATCCGCTCCTGTGGGAGCACGTCTTCATCTTTTCAGCCAGGTCTGGGTTCATTCTCAGGTGGACCCCTGGGCAATAGACATTGTTTCCCAGGGGTACAAGCTGGAATTCGAAGAGGTGCCTCCTCGCCGGTTTTTCAAATCGGCACTGCCGACTTCTTCCCCAGAGAGGGAGGTGGTTTTGGCAGCAATTCAAAAGTTGTACCTTCAACAAGTGGTGGTCAAAGTTCCCCTGCAGCAGCAGGGGATGGGCTATTACTGAACCCTGTTTGTGGTTCCGAAACCGGACGGTTCGGTCAGACCCATTCTGAATTTAAAATCCTTAAACCTATACTTAAAGACGTTCAAGTTCAAGATGGAATCGCTCAGGGCGGTCATTGCAAGTCTGGAAGAGGGAGATTATATGGTGTCCCTAGACATAAAGGATGCATACCTTCATGTCCCCATTTATCAACCTCATCAGGCGTTCCTGAGATTTATGGTGTAGGATTGTCACTACCAATTTCAGACGTTGCCGTTTGGGCTTTCCACGGCCCCGAGGATTTTTACTAAATTAATGGCAGAGATGATGGTGCTCCTGCGCAAGCAGGGTGTCACAATTATCCCATACTTGGACGATCTCCTGATAAAAGCGAGATCGAGAGAACAGTTGCTGGACAGTGTATCACTCTCCCTGAGGGTGTTGCAACAACACGGTTGGATTCTCAATCTACCGAAATCACAGTTAGTTCCAACAACCAGATTGCCTTTCTTAGGCATGATTCTGGACACGGAACAAAAGAGGGTCTTTCTCCCGATGGAAAAGGCCCAGGAACTTCAGAGCTTGGTCAGGGACCTGTTGAAGCCAGACAGGGTGTCGGTACATCACTGCACTCGAGTGCTGGGAAAAATGGTGGCGTCTTACGAGGCCATTCCATTCGGCAGGTTCCATGCCAGGACTTTTCAGTTGGACCTTCTGGACAAGTGGTCCGGGTCACATCTACTGATTCATCAGATGATCCGCCTGTCCCCCAGGACCAGGGTATCTCTCCTGTGGTGGCTACAGAGTGCTCACCTTCTGGAGGGTCGCAGGTTCGTCATCCAGGACTGGGTTCTGGTGACCACGGACGCGAGCCTCCGAGGATGGGGAGCAGTCACACAGGGAAGAAATTTCCAAGGTCTGTGGTCAAGCCAGGAGGCTTGTCTACACATCAACATTCTGGAATTAAGGGCCATATACAACGGCCTTCGTCAGGCGCAGACCTTACTTCAAGGTCTACCGGTTCTGATTCAGTCAGACAATATCACAGCAGTGGCTCATGTAAACCGCCAAGGCGGCACAAGGAGCAGAGTGGCAATGGCAGAAGCCTCAAAGATTCTTCGATGGGCGGAGAGTCATGTAAGCGCTCTGACAGCAGTTTTCATTCCGGGAGTGGACAACTGGGAAGCAGATTTCCTCAGCAGACACGATCTGCATCTAGGAGAGTGGGGACTTCATCAGGAAGTCTTCACAGAGATTGCAAGTCAGTGGGGTCTGCCTCAAATAGACATGATGGCTTCACGCCTCAACAAGAAACTTCCGAGGTATTGTGCCAGGTCAAGGGACCCTCAGGCAATTGCAGTGGACGCACTGGTGACACCGTGGGTGTTTCAGTCGGTCTATGTGTTCCCTCCTCTTCCTCTCATCTCAAAAATACTGAGAATCATAAAACGAAGAGGGGTTCAGGCAATCCTCATTGTTCCAGATTGGCCTCGAAGGGCCTGGTATCCGGATCTGCAGGAAATGCTCACAGAAGATCCGTGGCCTCTTCCTCTCAGGGAAGACCTGTTACAACAAGGGCCCTGTCTGTTCCAGGACTTACCGCGACTGCGTTTGACGTCATGGCGGTTGAATGCAGGATCCTAGCGGAGAAGGGCATTCCGGAGGAGGTCATTCCTACTCTGATAAAGGCTAGGAAGGAGGTGACATCGAAACATTATCACCGTATCTGGAGAAAGTATGTGTCTTGGTGCGAAGCCAAGACTGCTCCTCCGGAAGAATTCCATCTGGGCCGTTTTCTCCACTTCCTGCAAACTGGAGTGAGTTTGGGCCTAAAGTTAGGCTCCATTAAGGTTCAGATTTCGGCCCTATCCATTTTCTTTCAAAAGGAATTGGCTTCTTTTCCAGAAGTCCAGACTTTCGTGAAAGGGGTGCTGCATATCCAGCCTCCTTTTGTGCCTCCGGTGGCACCCTGGGACCTTAACGTGGTGTTACGGTTCCTTAAGTCTCACTGGTTTGAACCGCTTCAAACAGTTGAGTTGAAGTATCTCACTTGGAAAGTGGTCATGTTGTTGGCCTTGGCTTCGGCGCGGCGAGTGTCGGAGTTGGCGGCTTTGTCTCACAAAAGCCCTTATCTGATTTTCCATGTGGATAGAGCTGAGTTGCGGACTCGTCCCCAATTTTTGCCTAAGGTGGTTTCTTCTTTTCATATGAACCAACCTATTGTGGTGCCTGTGGCTACAAGGGACGTGGAGGATTCCGAGTCCCTAGATGTGGTCAGGGCATTGAAAATTTATGTGGCCAGAACGGCTTGTGTTAGGATAACAGAGGCTCTGTTTATCCTGTATGCAGCCAACAAGGTTGGTGCTCCTGCTTAGACGCAGACTATTGCTCGCTGGATCTGTAACACGATTCAGCAGGCTCATTCTATGGCTGGATTGCCGTTACCGAATTCGGTTAAGGCCCATTCCACTAGGAAGGTGGGCTCTTCTTGGGAGGCTGCCCGGGGCGTCTCGGCATTACAGCTTTGCCGAGCAGAAACTTGGTCGGGTTCAAACACTTTTGCAAAATTCTACAAGTTTGATACCCTGGCCGATGAGGACCTAATGTTTGCTCATTCGGTGCTGCAGAGTCATCCGCACTCTCCCGCCCGTTTTGGAGCTTTGGTATAATCCCCATGGTCCTTACGTAGTCCCCAGCATCCTCTAGGACGTAAGAGAAAATAAGATTTTAAACCTACCGGTAAATCTTTTTCTCGTAGTCCGTAGAGGATGCTGGGCGCCCGGCCCAGTGCGGAGAACATCCTGCAAGACTTGTATATAGTTGTTGCTTGCCTAAGGGTTATGTTTCAGTTGGATCAGTTTTGGACTGATACTGGTTATGTTTCATACTGTTGACTGGTTCGTATATCACAGGTTATACGGTGTGAATGGTGTGGCTTGTATGAATCTTGCCCTTGGATTTACAAATTCCTTTCCTCGTACTGTCCGTCTCCTCTGGGCACAGTTTCTCTAACTGAGGTCTGGAGGAGGGGCATAAAGGAAGGAGCCAGTGCACACCCATACCTAAAGTTCTTTTTAGTGCCCATGTCTCCTGTGGAGCCCGTCTATTCCCCATGGTCCTTACGGAGTCCCCAGCATCCTCTACGGACTACGAGAAAAAGATTTACCGGTAGGTTTAAAATCTTAATTTTTTTTTTTATTACTGTACCTTGTTTCATACTGTATGTACATTGGACACATTGTGTATTGTCTGTTAAAACACAAAATGTACCAAAAAAATAGAAAAATCCCTTAATAAGGTCTCATTTTATAGCACCTGTGAGTAGGTTTTCCTATCTGAGAATAAAACCTGCTGTACATTAATAAAGAAATGAAGGGGTCTATGTACTAAGCCTTGGACAAAAAATAAAGTGACCAGAAATAAAGCACCAACCAACCAGCTCTTAACTGTCATTTCTCCGGCAGGGTCCACAGGTTATCCACAGGATAACATTGGGATATGCTGGAGCGACAGCGGATTGGCACCAAACGATCACAACTTTCTGGCCTCCCAGGATGCACCGGGCTCGTCAATATAATCCCTCCCACCGACTCAGTCAAATCAGTTTTTTGTTTGGTGTGGCAGGAGCCGGACCATGGTCACAGGGCTGCTGTGTTTGGCAGCCTTAAGCTTTAAATTTGATTTATTTTTATAGTCTTACTATGTTTTGAGTGACCTTTCCTAACGGCGTATTACACACATATTGGAAAGAGTCGCTCCAACAACTCTCCGCCGGGTCGCAACAACGCTTACCCACGGTACAAGTGCTGTCTCGACAGGCGTCTATGTCGGATGTTACTAGCAGGTCCAGCAGACATTACCAGGCTGTGGCCGGAGCACAGGGAGAAGGTAAGGCATCGGTTCCACTTAAAAGGGGAATCCGGACACAGACACTCTGTTTGGGAGTAGACTACCAAACAGTAGCTGGTGCGCCACCACCACGGGTGCTCTAGCGCTAGGCTTTAGGGATCATAAGGCGCCAGGATTAGTTTGAGGCTGCGATCCCTAGGGTTGATTTCAGTGGTGGGGAGTCAGAAGCTCTCCTGGTCGCCCCTCCCCCCAGTTCATGACCAGTTTCCGTGCGTCTCCCGCCAGGAACTGAATGCCTCACTTCCGTCTCAGATGCTACCACGAGGGGACTCGGTTGCAGCATAAGCCGCTGCGTCTATATACACTAAGGTTTACCTCTAAGAGACTGGGTCACAGACACGAACGTCTGCATGCACTAACATTCACTGAGTGTCTGTGTACATTAAAAATACCAGAGCGGCAGTGTACACTAGTAGTGTCTGGATCCACTCAGCGGTTGCTAAATGTATTGATCGATCCCGGAAGTGGGGTGAGTCTCCCTGTATCCCACTCTACAGAGTAAGGGTTATATAGCACTAAATTTCTATCTACTGTTGTTAGTATGAATAGTTAAGTTTAGTGCCTATTGCATATGAGTTTTGTACAATACTGTGGTTTTCTCCGCAATTGCGTCTGAATACATTAAAATATCTGTATAGTACAGGAAACAGTAAATGTACGCCTACATACTTAAAATGTTTTGTAGTTGAGAACATGCTCATATGACTAGTATATAACATGTGGCTGACTGCTAGTGTGATTGCTGACTTTATATATGTTTGTCAGTGTTTTTTGTGAACCTCAATGCTGGTGCTTGGGTTGGGGTCAGATTGATATCACTTTTATACATATAAAGTGTGTTCAGTAACAGATTGTGTAGTATACTGTGGAAAAGCTGATTGTTTATCATGTCTAAGAGCGGCAAAGGTGACAAGGTTACATTAACAGTAACACCAACACTCAAAACATCCAAAAGTTCCAGTACTGGTCAGGCAAAGCCTTTAACCAGGTCTGGAGAGTAACCCGCACCGAAATTTGTGTATTATGTTATGAATCTGTTGGAGTGCCTATAATTATTTCTCACTAAACCCTATTATAGGGATTCACATGCACGCATGCAGGTTTAACGGCTCATAAAGGTGCTACCAACTGGTTTAAACAAGGATATGGAGTCAAATCCCCATAGGAGGGGGAAAAGAAAGAGAAACCAGATACATTTAAGGTGCACTCATCCAACTACTGAATCATTAATACAATTATTATTAAGACACACATATATCCCCAATAGTAGTATCAAGTAAGGGCTTAAAATGCTCAGTAACCTTAATTACTATAGAGGTTTATTTAATTATATGTTTATGCGGGACTCAATTGTCCTTTATTGAAACTAGAGCGAAATATTTAAATTCATAGAATAGAGAACAATAAATAAAGGGTGACAGAAAATAAACTAATGTGAATAAAGATTTAAAAACAAAGCTAATGTGTTTCTCCCTTCATATACTTTATTGTGTTTATTACAGTTGTGCACTCACTTACATATATTTGCGCAGCACTGTAACAGTGCTATACTTATATGAGATCTGCAGTTTTTGTATTCATTTGAGCCTTCTATGCTGTGATAGAGGGAGATATGCTATCTTGCTAAAAAGTTGCAAACTGTTACATCAATTGTAACCAAGTTTTATTTAAGTAAGAATATGCAACACAAGATCTCCACTCCTGCCTCCAAGATTGTGAATATGGTTACTTGTTTCTAATATTATAACTTGAGGAGTGAAACAAGGTTGCTGAATATGTAACTTATGCCTGAAACTCTAGGATGTCATATGGTGCAGGAAATGCTGATATAATAATGTGTTAGAGGGGACTAATAGGGATAAACCAGGATGGGTAATTCCACTGACCTTTATTCACAGCTATCTATTGCAATTATAGTAATCTCTGACATCAGTTACTATTGTTACTGATGCTCAGATACATGTACAAAGTAGATGGATTACACTATATCTCATGTGATGTTAATACCATAGTGTTCCACACTGTTCATGTAGGTTGGTATTACATATATATTTAAACAGCGGTCATTACTGGTACTCTGCAAAATTGAATTATGTCCATGCGGGGCACATTAATAACATTTAAGTATTATTTAAGTATTAGAAGTCACAATCAGATATGTTATAAATTATACATGTCCCAGAGGATCATGCCTCAATTTGCCAGCAGACTGCAGTGTACATACAATGACATGAAATATCCACTATATACAGGGACAATCCAGTGTCTGGCATTGACACCTGTGGTCTCACTTATTTATTATTGATGTCAGCTCTCCCACAGTAAAAAATTTTTCAGATATATGAATATATTTTCAAACTAATCTCTAACCCCTAAGATCTCTATTATCTATTAATAGTATCAGCTATCCCACAGCATATGAATGGAGCTTCAGGTATATAAATGTGTTTGCAGACTCCTCTCTACTATATGCAGGTTTGGCTTCTATTACCACACTATAGGTCTCATAGTTATACTGTATGTCATTAGCACAACATTAAACATGAATATTAAAACGGGAGCACATAGCTGAAGCCTATGCGCATTTCACTCCTAATGAGCTTCCTCAGGGCACTATAGTAAACGGCGCCCGCCGGACTTGAAGGTTTTATAGGTGAAGGGGAACAGTGATAGGGCGTGGGAAACGTGGCCAGCCAATGCCCGCTCATCTCAGTCATTTCAAAACAGACCGAGACGAGAGAGCCGTTAGCGGTTCATCTGATCCTGAGCCGCTAGGTCGGACACTCGTAAATGCCGTCAGCTGAATTACACAGCCGCGGCATTGATTGCAGGCTGAAAGTAACATTCCCAATGCTTGGGAGTTAATGGGTATATGGTTAACACATGTGTCTGTGTGTTGAAATTAAGTACTACGCCGATATCTATGATTAAACTTGTCTGTTAACCTGCGGTTAATCCACTCATCAATTATTACCTAAATTCTGACACGCTGTCTGTACTGACAGTAAGAGATACGGGGAAAGATTTTTATTATCAATGTATAAGTGTATATGCCCATATTATCAAAAATAAATATGTCTACAAATAGATAAATAAATAAATAATAAATGAGCGCAATACATAACCCCAATGGGATAGAATGTATTGCACTACGAAGTAAATATACAAGACTTGACCTATGTGAGAAAGATAAATTAAAATGTGTAAATATGAATAATTTATGTGGGTAACGGTAAACGTGCACGTGGATAAATGTGCAGAAAAATTGTGAACACACTCCATGCTAAATTAAAACATAAAAGTGAGAAGGGAAAAAAATACCCATTAAAAATTACACCATATAATAAGTGCATGTGATTTTTTGTGTGTAGTATTAGTGTAATGTTACTGAATATAAAGTATGAGGAAAAATGTGTATCCCCAGGCTGCAAAATATGTTAGATATGATCTATATTAATCAATCATGTGGACATGATGAAGGTGACTGGTGATATATACTTCTAATAGCAACATAGTGAAAGTGACTGGTGATATATACTTCTAATAGCAAGTTATCTTGTGCCATAGAGATATCCTATATCCATTTGTAATCCGTACATAACATTGATATAGGGTCCATACATATGTTAATTAAACGGAATAGCTTCCAAAATATTCCCCCTAAATTGCGTGTTCTATGCCCCTAATTAAGATTGAATAAAAGATTATGAGCATACTGTTTAATGTAATGTAGACAAAATAAGATATGGATTACCTCCGTGATGAAAAATATTATAAATTATTATTTATTAGAGATAACAATAATGATTTTTTCTATCGTGTCCCATATAATGTGCCTTGCCATTCTATACTTCCCATATGAGAAACATCTCCTATCCAAGAAGGAACCATATGATCTGTCCGAACACAGATAAGTATTCATTTTTAGATATAATGAATAGGGTACTCTTACACAGGTAAGTATTCAATTTTAGATGTGATAAATAGGGTACTCTTATCATCTCTGGTAAGTATCTTTCTTGCTGTTGTTAGTACACTGACATTCAATGGATAGAGGGAACCCTTGGACCCAGAATGTGCCTCCCTGATTACTGGCTCACTTTGGTGTCCAATCATAGGAGTGTAAGGTTAGTGGACATATATAACTTAGTCCAAGGTAGATTATAGAATTCCTATGTATGTACCCAAGAACTCCCCATGAGAGTAAAAAATCCACTCCCTATTCGAATGGAGTAAAAGAGGAACCAATGTCATCCTTCATATGAGGGGAAAGAAACAAAGAGGAATGAGGCTATATTTTCCTACTAATCTTAACTTGTAGGGTGGATAACCTAGTTATATTCCATATAGAGAACGGACGATAGATATTGCCTCTTTCTCCTGGCAGTAAGCCAAGTATTAAAACTGCAGAAAGCACATCATTCAGATGAATGCCGAGTAATGAATTTCCTCATTCAGTCCAGAGGGAGTCAGGGAATCCAATAAAAAAATATATCTGGATTCCTTTTTTAACAACTCCTTGGTGATGTTACCACCCCTGATTCCAAGTTCTACATGCTCTAAACCAAAAATTCTAATTTTTTTATGATCACTGTCATGAAATCGTAGAAAGTGCCTGGCCACGCTGGTAATTTTCTTCATATTGTCCAAGTCTCTTTGTGCATTTCTGATATTATAAGCATGTTCTAGAATGCGTTTCTTAAAGAGTCTTTTTGTCATGCCAACATATTTGTGTCCACAGGGACATGTGAGGCAGTAGATTACTCCCTGTGTTTGACAGTTAATATAGCTCTTAATTTTCATCTTGTTCTGATATCTGTCTTTAAACACCTGTGTGATGTCAATGTGTTGACATGCTGAGCATTTGCCACATGGGTAGCAACCCATCTTCGGTGGTTCTCTTTTCCGATATTTGGTAAAGTGGCTCTTTACCATATTGTCACGTAAGGTCGGTGATTTTCTCCAGCTGATCTTGATGTTATTCTTGAATTCTTTTTTCAGGTCTTCATCCGTATTTAGTATGTATCTGTACTTCTGTAGTGCCATATTAATGTATTTCCACTCTTTGCAGTATGTGCCCACGAATCTCACCTGGCTCATATCAGTTGATCTCACCTTTGGAATAAGCAAAGAGCTCCTGGATACTTGGTTTGTAGATTTATAGGCTCTTTGTAGAATCTGTTTCTTGTATCCCCTCTTTTCTAGCCTTTCTTTAACTTCCTTAGCTCTCCTTCTATAGGTTTCATCATCAGAACAGTTTCTTCTGGTTCGAATATATTCTCCTTTCGGAATAGCTCCTAAGGTAGCAGGAAAGTGAGAGCTACTGTAATGCAGGATACTATTTGTTGCCGTCTTTTTACGGAAGATGTCAGTATCAATTTCTCCGTTCATCGTTTTAGAGATCTTCAAATCCAAAAAGTTGACCTCATTCAAATTTATGTCTGATGTAAGTATGAGGCCCAGAGTGTTATCATTAAGTGATTGAATGAATTCCTCAAGTAATTCACGTTCACCTTCCCATAGGATCAGAATATCGTCTATGTACCTATGCCATCCGATGATATGCTCTGTATACTTCTCATTGGGTACATTAAACACGAGTTCCTTCTCCCACCACCCCAGGTACAGGTTCGCATACGTGGGCGCACAAGTGCTGCCCATCGCAGTCCCCCGTACCTGGAGGAAGTATTTGTCATCAAAGGTGAAGAAATTTTTTGTTAGAACGAATTCTAAGAGCTGTATAAGGAAGTTATTAAAGTCTTGGTGTACACCCATATCTAGAAAGTATTGCACTGCTTTGATCCCATTGTCGTGGCTAATACTAGTGTACAAGGATTCAACATCGCAGACACATAACCAAGTATTTGATGAAAGAGTTATTCCTTCCAACTTATTAAGGATATCCATAGTATCCCGTATATACGATGGAAGTTCCACTACGAAATTACGTAGGTTCCTATCTACAAACATGCTGGCTTTTTCTGTGACACTTTCGATGCCTGAGACAATGGGTCTTCCTGGCGGGCATGTGCTGTTCTTATGCACTTTGGGTAATAAGTACAGTGTAGAAATTTTTGGATCGAACACTTTTAGAAAATCATAATCAACTTTATTAATGGTACCATCATCCAAGGCTCCCTTGATGAGTCCCATATACACTTTAAGGAAATTAGCTGTGGGGTTGAACCAGAGTCTTTTATATGTGGAAGTATCCGCCAATTGGCGGTATGCTTCCTTAAGGTACATCTCTTTTTCCCATAATACAATGTTACCCCCCTTGTCGGAGGGCTTGATTATGGTATCTTCCCATGTGTTAATCTCCCTTACAGCCTTACATTCTTCCTCAGTGAAGTTGTTTTTTCTGAGGTCTCTTTTCATGTATATAGTATCCAACTCTTTAGATACTAATTCTGTAAAGATCTGAACTTGTGGGCATATCTGTGGATTTGGAAAGAAAGTGGACTTCTTGCGTAAGATCGGTCTTTGTGAGTTGGTAAAATTAGTATCAGGTTCTTCCTCCTCACCAGCCAGTTCCTGTAAGATCTTAAGGGCATCACATTCTTCATCATTCCACCTTGGATTTGTGATGGACTGGTCCTCACATTGTTGACCCTTTTCTCTATTACTGTGGAATTTTTTTTAAAGGATTTTTCTGGCAAATAGTTGTAAATCTTTCTGTATGTCAAACCTGTCCATATTCCTTTCTGGGGAAAAACTGAGACCTTTGGAGAGAATTTTAATATGTGTGGAACTAAGGTTATGCTGTGTGAGGTTGATGATCTGGAAATTCTCCTGATTCACATCCTCCTGTATGGACGTTTGGTCCTTTGGGGTCTTTTCTCCCATTCCCCTTTGTTCTTTTTCCTTTTTCCACTTCTTCCCTCCTCTTCTGATCTTCTTGGGTCGGAATTGCCTATATCGTTTTCCCTGGTTCTTTGGCCAAAACCTAAAAAATTGGCTCTTTGCCATCTAGATGGAGTGGCTGCAGTGGCACCTTCTCCTTCTGATGATTCAAGTTCAGAGGAACTATAATTAGCCATATTACCAGATTCTTTCCTTTTAGGTCTGGTATTCCATTTATATACCGTATTATTGATATAATCATTTTTATCAAACATGTTTATCCTGCAAGGTGGGGTTAATAACTCAATCTTTGGCAAATGAGGGGTTATGTGCAAATGTTTTTTGTTTCAGCAGATTACAAGGCAGGTCCCTGTTCAACAACAAATAGATCCACCTTGGGCCATATTTGCACAAACCCTATCTAGTATAGCTGACAGGTTGGTCCCTGCAGCTCCAACTGCAGGAATAGGGTACACTATTAACCCATACATGCAGCTCCCATCTTATGGTATAGCCCCTACAGCTTCTACAAGTCAACAAGCTGATAAACCAAGGGTAAATATATCATCAAATTCACAGGCTACACAGGATGATGTAACGGATGATGACTCCATATATTCTACTTCACCAAATGAAGAACAAGTGGAGGGTTTCAGCTCAGAAGATATAGCTGATTTAATTGGAGCAATGAAGTCTATTCTGTCTCTAGAAGATTCAGCTGAGCCAATAGTTAAAATTAAAGCACCTGTGTTTAAACGTCCCAAAACAGTGAGGGTTGAGTTTCCAAGTTCAGAGGAACTGACGGAAATTATGGAAGAAAATTGGGCTACGCCCAATAGGAAATATAGAATTCCAAAAAAATTGGATTCCTATTACCCTTTTCCAACTTGGGACTGTTTAAAAAGAGAGGTGCCTCCTAAGGTAGATACGCACGTCATTCGACTAGTGCGAAGATCTATTTTACCCTTGCCATCTACGTCATTAAATGATGTCACAGACAGAAGAGTGGATGGATTTTTGAAAAACATATTTTCTCTGTCAGGGGCAGTCATAAGGCCTGCTATGGCCTCAGCCTGGATGGCAAAAGCGGTAGTTAAATGGGCTGAAGAATTGGAAAATGGGCTCTCAGCACCTACTAGGGAGCAGGAATCTCATATAGCCCATATGAAACAGGCTGCGCTATTCCTAGAGGAAGCAGCAATGGATATGGTTATGATTGCTTCTAAAGCACCAGCCTTAACGGTAACTGATCGCAGAGCAATTTGTCTACGTACATGGAAAGCTGATTCAGAATCCAAAAAGGTTCTGGAAGCTTTGCCTTTTGTTGGGAACATTCTTTTTGGTAAGGAATTGACAGATATTCTGGAGTCAGAAGCTGAATCCAAGAAGGTCAAGTTTCCTGACAGTTATAATCCTAAACCTAAAGGCTCGGGATTTTTACCATTTCGGTGGCAGCGTAAAACAAAAGGTAAAAATTAATCAAAGCAAACCCAGTACAATAAGTCTGGTAAAGCAAGGAAGCAGTGGGCCACTAGAGGGTCAGCTTCCAAACCAGAACAGAAACCATCAGCCTGATGGTGCGGGCTTCCACTTGGGGGACTCCAAGGTAGGGGGCCGTCTTCTTCAGTTTGCAAACATATGGCAGCAGTCGACAACAGTTGCTTGGGTGCAAGAAGTGGTATCTCTGGGATATGTTTTCCCTTTCAAGAAGCAGCCTCCTCGAATGTTTTTTTGTAACAGCCCGTCTCACATAGAGGCGAAGGCCAGGGCCCTGCAAGAAGCAGGTCAGAAATTGCTTCAGTTTGGGGTAATTATTCCAGTACCCCAGGCACAACGGGGGGCAGGGTTTTTACTCCAACCTGTTTTGGTCCAGAAACCAAATGGGTCGTTTCGGCCCATCCTCAATCTCAAAATGTTAAACAAATACATTTGGGTCCCAAGGTTCCACATGGAGACATTACGCTCCATAGTTTTGGCCATGGAGCCAGGGGATTATATGGTATCTCTGGATATACAGGATGCTTACCTGTATGTGCCGATAGCATTGTCCCATCAGTGCTACCTCAGGTTTGCAATTCTCCAGCAACATTTTCAGTTCCAGGCCTTACCCTTTGGGTTAGCCACAGCCCCCAGAGTGTTTACAAAGATCATGGTGGTTATGGCAGCTTATCTCCGCACCAGGGGATAAGAACTTTTCCATACCTCGACGATCTTTTAATCCTGGCACAATCCTAGGAATTGCTCTTGAACCATCTCCAACAGACAATAACTTGTCTACAGAAACACGGATGGCTCATAAATTGGGCAAAGTTGTCTCTGATTCCGTCACAACGGATGATTCACTTAGGAGCTGTTTTGGATTCAAGTCTGCAGAAAATATTTTTACCTCGGGAAAAGATATCCAAGGTGCAGTTGATGATTCAGGAATTGTTGCACAGTCAAACAATATCAGTTCACACGGCAATGCGAGTGATGGGGTTGATGGTGTCAACATTCAACATGGTGGAATATGCGCAATTCCACTAAAGACCTTTACAACATCTGATTCTGACCAGATGGAATGGAGTACATCAGACAATAAAGAAACAAATGATGGTACTTCCAGTAAAGGTAAAAAGGTCGTTAGCCTGGTGGCTACAGACATCCCATCTAGACAAGGGGAGACCCTTTTGGATATCAGTCTGGGAGATCCTGACAACGGATGCCAGTCTTCGGGGCTGGGGAGCAGTGTCCGGGAGATCATGGTTCCAGGGACAATGGACCACAGAAGAAAGTTGCCTGCCAATAAATCTGTTGGAACTCCGGGCCATATACATGGCACTGATTCAGGCAAAGGACATTCTGCAAGGAAAACCAGTCCAGATCCGCTCGGACAATGCAATGGCAGTAGCATACCTCAACCATCAGGGAGGAATTCGCAGCCAAAGAACAATGAAGGAGGTAACTCACATAATAAAGTGGGCAGAACTCCATCTTCCAGCATTGTCCGCAGTGTTCGTTCCAGGAGTCCTAAACTGGTAAGCGGATTTCCTCAGTCGACACACCATTCGAGCAACCGAATGGGCTCTACACCCGGAAGTATTTCAGACTCTAGTAGACAAGTGGGGGTTGCCAGAAATAGATCTCATGGCGTCCCATCTGAACTACAAAGTTTCGGCATACGGGTCAAGAACAAAAGCCCCCGGAGCGATCCTGGTGGACGCTCTGTCAGTGAAATGGAACTTCATCTGGCTTATCTGTTTCCTCCATTCATCCTGATTCCCAAGGTGGTGAGGAAAATAAAACAAGCAAAGGGTGCCGTGATTCTAATAGCTCCGGCTTGGCCCAGAAGGCATTGGTACATAGATCTGCAGAGGATGTTGATGGATGCTCCAATTCTGCTCCCTCAACACCCAGATCTACTAATGCAGGGTCCCTGTTATCACAAGCATCTGGATCGGCTGTCTTTGACGGCGTGGCTGTTGAAACCTCTATCCTAAAGTCAAGAGGTTTTTCATAACAGGTAATTCAAACAATGCTTAGATCAAGGAAGCCCTCCTCTGCTCGCATTTATCACCGAATATGGCAGGCCTATATTCATTGGTGCAGAGAAAGAAGTATGGATCCAAGATCATTCAGAGTATCCAGATTCTTAGATTTCCTTCAGGCAGGAATGGATAAGGGTTTGAAGGTGGCTTCCTTGAGAGTTCGAGTTTCAGCATTGACTGTATGGTTTCAAAAGAAAATTGCTACTTTACAGGATGTGCTTTTTTCCAGGGAATGCTACGCATTCAACCACCTTTTGTTCCTCCTGCAGTACCTTGGGAGAATTGGATGAATTGCGGAAAGGGGAAAGGCTGACCAGACGTTTGTGACGTGGACGAGGGAACCAGGTTCCGGAGCCAGTTACCCTAAGGTTACATCTGAAACGCCCACTATACACTTTCTTCTGGTAATCCTCCACCCATATCACCCTCCATTTGGGGAAATATTATTTTAGAGAAGGATTATTAGCTTTTATGTGTGTGATACTGGTTTTATTTGTATTTTGAATGTTATTGTATTAAATCTTCCCTATATAAATATACTACACTATATGCTTTTTTTATCTGTTCTCTTCCATATGGAACTTCTTTAAGGACCTCTTTTGCATATATGAAGTATTAAGGGAAGTATGACCTTTTATTTTCACACCTAAATATTTTTATTCGCCACATCTCAGATTCACCTTTTAAGCGCACCCTATTGCACCAACTCCTTACATGTTCACATTTATACTTTGGTAAAAGGGATTACCTTTGGTGCAAAGGGGGTAGCCGCTTTGGTTCAAAGTTGGCGCCATATTATCTCTCTATACTTTCTACATAAGGTATTTCTCATATGTCCACAGGTTTCCACAGGGATCCCATCCTGACACACCTGATTTGAGAATCTTTATACTCACTAACCTCTTCCCTCTTGCATGGAGGGTGTGCATGTGTGTTCTTCTCGCCTGAATAGGGTTCTACATAATGCTCCTGCCTAAATGCTTTGGAAATAACTGATTTGACTGAGTCGGTGGGCGGGATTATATGGACGAGCCCGGTGCATCCTGGGAGGCCAGAAAGCTCGTGATCGATTGGTGCCAATCCGCTGTCGCTCCAGCATATCCCAATGTTATCCTGTGGAAACCTGTGGACATAGGAGAAATACCGTTATCAACGGTAAGTTCTTACCATAACATATATTTCTCTGACGTCCTAAGTGGATGCTGGGGATTCCGTCAGGACCATGGGGATTAGCGGCTCCGCAGGAGACAGGGCACAAAACTAAAGCTTTAGGATCAGGTGGTGTGTACTGGCTCCTCCCCCCACGACCCTCCCCCAAGCCTCAGTTAGGTTTTTGTGCCCGTCCGAGCAGGGTGCAATCTAGGTGGCTCTCTTAAGGAGCTGCTTAGAAAAAGTTTTTAGGTTTCTTATTTTCAGTGAGTCCTGCTGGCAACAGGCTCACTGCATCGAGGGACTTAGGGGAGAGAAGTTCAACTCACCTGCGTGCAGGATGGATTGGCTTCTTAGGCTACTGGACACCATTAGCTCCAGAGGGAGTCGGAACACAGGTCTCACCCTGGGGTTCGTCCCGGAGCCGCGCCGCCGACCCCCTTTGCAGATGCTGAAGATTGAAGGTCCAGAAACCGGCGGCAGAAGGCTTTTCAGTCTTCATGAAGGTAGCGCACAGCACTGCAGCTGTGCGCCATTGTTGTCACACACTTCACACCAACGGTCACGGAGGGTGCAGGGCGTTGCTGGGGGCGCCCTGGGCAGCAATGTATAATACCTTATTCTGGCTAAAAATACATCACATATAGCCCCTGGAGGCTATATGGATGTATTTAACCCCTGCCAGGTCTCAGAAAAACGGGAGAAGAAGCCCGCCGAAAAGGGGGCGGGGCCTATTCTCCTCAGCACACAGCGCCATTTTCCCTCACAGAAAGGCTGGTGGGAAGGCTCCCAGGCTCTCCCCTGCACTGCACTACAGAAACAGGGTTAAAACAGAGAGGGGGGGCACTTATTTGGCGATATGTATATATATATTAAAATGCTATAATGGAAAAACACTTATATAAAGGTTGTCCCTGTATAATATAGCGTTTTTGGTGTGTGCTGGCAAACTCTCTGTCTCCCCAAAGGGCTAGTGGGGTCCTGTCCTCTATCAGAGCATTCCCTGTGTGTGTGCTGTGTGTCGGTACTTGTGTGTCGACATGTATGAGGACGATGTTGGTGAGGAGGCGGAGCAATTGCCGGTAATGGTGATGTCACTCTCTAGGGAGTCGACACCGGAATGGATGGCTTATTTAAGGAATTACGTGATAATGTCAACACGCTGCAAGGTCGGTTGACGACATGAGACGGCCGGCAAACCAATTAGTACCTGTCCAGGCGTCTAAAACACCGTCAGGGGCGTTAAAACGTCCTTTTACCTCAGTCGGTCGACACAGACACGGACACTGACTCCAGTGTCGACGGTGAAGAAACAAACGTATTTTCCTTTAGGGCCACACGTTACTTGTTAAGGGCAATGAAGGAGATGTTACATATTTCTGATACTACATGTACCACAAAAAAGGGTATTATGTGGAGTGTGAAAAAAACTACATGTGGTTTTTCCTGAATCAGATAAATTAAATGAAGTGTGTGATGATGCGTGGGTTTTCCCCGATAGAAAATTATTGGCGGTATACCCTTTCCCGCCAGAAGTTATGGCGCGTTGGGAAACACACCTTAGGGTGGATAAGGCGCTCACACGCTTATAAAAACAAGTGGCGTTACCGTCTCCAGATACGGACGCCCTCAAGGAGCCAACTGATAGGAGGTTGGAAAATATCCTAAAAAGTATATACACACATACTGGTGTTATACTGCGACCAGCGATCGCCTCAGCCTGGATGGGCAGCGCTGGGGTGGCTTGGTCGGATTCCCTGACTGGAAATATTGATACCCTTGACAGGGACAGTATTTTATTGACTATAGAGCATTTAAAAGATGCATTTCTATATATGCGAAACTCTGGCATCAAGAGTAAGTGCGATGTCCATATCTGCCAGACGATGTTTATGGACACGACAGTGGTCAGGTGATGCAGATTCCAAACGGCACATGGAAGTATTGCCGTATAAAGGGGAGGAGTTATTTGGGGTCGGTCCATCGGACCTGGTGGCCACGGCAACAGCTAGAAAATCCACCTTTTTTACCCCAAGTCACATCTCAGCAGAAAAAGACATAGTCTTTTCAGCCTCAGTCCTTTCGTCCCCATAATATCTGCCCAGGGATAGAGGTAAGGGAAGAAGACTGCAGCAGGCAGCCCATTCCCAGGAACAGAAGCCTTCCACCGCTTCTGCCAAGTCCTCAGCATGACGCTGGGGCCGTACAAACAGGTGCGGTGGGGGGTCGTCTCAAGAGTTTTCAGCACGCAGTGAGCTCACTCGCAAGTGGACCCCTGGATCCTACAAGTAGTATCCCAGGGGTACAGATTGGAAATTCGAGACGTCTCCCCCTCGCAGGTTCCTGAAGTTTGCTTTACCAACGTCTACCTCCGACAGGGAGGCAGTATTGGAAACAATTCACAAGCTGTATTCCCAGCAGGTGATAATCAAAGTACCCCTCCTACAACAAGTAAAGGGGTATTATTCCACACTATATTGTGGTACTGAAGCCAGACGGCTCGGTGAGACCTATTCTAAATGGAGTCACTCAGAGCAGTGATAGTGAACCAGGAAGAAGGGGACTATATGGTGTCCCTGGACATCAAGGATGCTTACCTCCATGTCCAAATTTGCCCTTCTCACAAAGGGTACCTCAGGTTCGTGGTACAAAACTGTCACTATCAGTTTCAGACGCTGCCGTTTGGATTGTCCACGGCACCCCGGGTCTTTACCAAGGTAATGGCCGAAATGATGATTCTTCTTCAAAGAAAAGGCGTCTTAATTATCCCTTACTTGGACGATCTCCTGATAAGGGCAAGGTCCAGAGAACAGTTGGAGGTCTGAGTAGCACTATCTCAAGTAGTTCTACGACAGCACGGGTGGATTCTAAATATTCCAAAATCGCAGCTGTCTCCGACGACACGTCTGCTGTCCCTAGGGATGATTCTGGACACAGTCCAGAAAAAGGTGTTTCTCCCGGAGGAGAAAGCCAGGGAGTTATCCGAGCTAGTCAGGAACCTCCAAAAACCAGGAAAAGTGTCAGTGCATCATTGCACAAGGGTCCTGGGGAAAATGGTGGCTTCTTACGAAGCGATTCCATTCGGCAGATTTCACGCAAGAACTTTTCAGTGGGATCTGCTGGACAAATGGTCCGGATCGCATCTTCAGATGCATCAGCGGATAACCATGTCTCCAAGGACAAGGGTGTCTCTTCTGTGGTGGTGGCTGCAGAGTGCTCATCTACTAAAGTGCCACAGTTATGCATTCAGGACTGGGTCCTGGTGACCACGGATTCCAGCTTGAAAGGCTGGGGAGCAGTCACACAGGGAAAAAATTTCCAGGGAGTGTGATCAAGTCTGGGGACTTCTCTCCGCATAAATATACTGGAGCTAAGAGCAATTTACAATGCTCTGAGCTTAGCAAGACCTCTGCTTCAAGGTCAGTCGGTATTGATCCAGTGGGACAACATCACGGCAGTCGCCCATGTAAACAGACAGGGCGGCACAAGAAGCAGGAGGACAATGGCAGAAACTGCAAGGATTCTTCGCTGGGCGAAAAATCATGTGATAGCACTGTCAGCAGTTTTCATTCCGGGAGTGGACAACTGGGAAGCAGACTTCCTCAGCACGACCTCCACCCGGGAGAGTGGGGACTTCATCGAGAAGTTGTTTCCACATGATTGTGCACCGTTGGGAAAGACCAAAGGTGGACATGATGGCGTCCCGCCTGAACAAAAAACTGGACAGGTATTGCGCCAGGTCAAGAGACCCTCAGGAAATAGCTGTGGACGTTCTGGTAACACCATGGGTGTACCAGTCGGTGTATGTGTTCCCTCCTCTGCTTCTCATACCAAAGGTACTGAGAATTATAAGACGTAGAGGAGTAAGAACTATACTCGTGGCTCCGGATGGGCCAAGAAGGACTTGGTACCCGGAACTTCATGAGATGCTCACAGAGGACTCAGGGCCTCTGCCGATAAGAAGGGACTTGCTTCAGCAAGTACCATGTCTGTTCCAAGACTTACCGCGGGTGCGTTTGACGGCATGGCGGTTGAACGCCGGATCCTAAGGGAAAAAAGGCATTCCGGAAGAGGTCATTCCTACCCTGGTCAAAGCCAGGAAGGAGGTGACCGCACAACATTATCACCACATGTGGCGAAAATATGTTGCGTGGTGTGAGGCCAGGAAGGCCCCACGAAGAAATTTCAACTCGGTCGATTCCTGCATTTCCTGCAAACAGGAGTGTCTATGGGCCTCAAATTGGGGTCCATTAAGGTTCAAATTTCGGCCCTGTCGATTTTCTTCCAGAAAGAATTGGCTTCAGTTCCTGAAGTCCAGAAATTTGACAAGGGAGTACTGCATATACAACCCCCTTTTGTGCCTCCAGTGGCACTGTGGGATCTCAACGTAGTCCTGGGATTCCTCAAATCACGTTGGTTTAAACCGCTCAAATCTGTGGATTTGAAATATCTCACATGGAAAGTGACCATGATGTTGGCCCTGGCCTCGGCCAGGCGAGTGTCAGAATTGGCGGCTTTGTCTCACAAAAGCCCATATCTGATTGTCCATTCGGACAGGGCAGAGCTGCGGACTCGTCCCCAGTTTCTCCCTAAGGTGGTGTCAGCGTTTCATCTGAACCAGCTTATTGTGGTACCTGCGGCTACTAGAGACTTGGAGGACTCCAAGTTGCTAGATGTTGTCAGGGCCCTGAAAATATAGATTTCCAGGACGGCTGGAGTCAGGAAAACTGACTTGCTGTTATCCTGTATGCACCCAAAAAACTGGGTGCTCTTGCTTCTAAGCAGACGATTGCTAGTTGAATGTGTAGTACAATTCAGCTTGCACATTCTGTGGCAGGACTGCCACAGCCAAAATATATAAATGCCCATTCCACAAGGAAGGTGGGCTCATCTTGGGCGACTGCCCGAGGGGTCTCGGCTTTACAACTTTGCCGAGCTGATACTTGGTCAGGGGCACACCCTGGCTGAGGAGGACCTGGAGTTCTCTCACTCGGTGCTGCAGAGTCATCCGCACTCTCCCGCCCGTTTGGGAGCTTTGGTATAATCCCCATGGTCCTGACGGAGTCCCCAGCATCCACTTAGGACGTCAGAGAAAATAAGATTTTACTTACCGATAAATCTATTTCTCGTAGTCCGTAGTGGATGCTGGGCGCCCATCCCAAGTGCGGATTGTCTGCAATACTTGTACATAGTTATTGTTACAAAAAAATCGGGTTGTTATTGTTGTGAGCCGTCTGTTCAGAGGCTCCTACGTTTGTCATACTGTTAACTGGGTTTAGATCACAAGTTGTACGGTGTGATTGGTGTGGCTGGTTTGAGTCTTACCCGGGATTCAATATCCTTCCTTATTGTGTACGCTCGTCCGGGCACAGTATCCTAACTGAGGCTTGGGGGAGGGTCGTGGGGGGAGGAGCCAGTACACACCACCTGATCCTAAAGCTTTAGTTTTGTGCCCTGTCTCCTGCGGAGCCGCTAATCCCCATGGTCCTGACGGAGTCCCCAGCATCCACTACGGACTACGAGAAATAGATTTATCGGTAAGTAAAATCTTATTTTTTCAAACACAGCCTGTAACATGGCAGTTAGGAGCTGATTGCCTGGTACTTTATCTTCGTCCACCTTATCTCTCTCCAAGTCTTAGTACATAGACCCCTAAATTCTGGAATATCCCTTTTACAAAAACTTTCTAACCCAGGGGATTTACTGCAGGGGTTCCCAACCAAGGTCCTCAATTCATACTAACAGTCCAGGTTTTAAGGATAGCCATACTTGAGCAGAGGTGACTTAATTAGTACCTCAGTTATTTTGATTTAACTACCTGTGTTCAAGCAGGGATATCACTAAAGCCTGCACTGTTTGTATGCTTTGAAGACCGAGGTTGGGAAACACTGGTCTACTGGTATTACAAGTTCTGCTAGGTGTTGGCAGGTTTACAGTTCCCACCCATACCACCTTATAATCATCAGTACTGGTGTTCAAACTGCAGTCACTGCAAAGAAATCAGAAGACTGCAGCTTCCTTCTCTGACAGGTAACAGCAACTATTGGGCTTCGCTGGAGAGCGAGGGATGTGGCTGAGGGATATACACTTTCAGTACATTTTCACCAAAATGGGTCATTCTATATAAGGATAAAATATGTTCCATTTTAAATATTACTATCTGTTACAAGGCATGCATATAACAATTATTTATAGTTATCTGAAGGTGGAAACTCCATTTAATGTCTCACATTTTATTTTATATGATCTGTCATATACTTGTAGATGCTAATAAGCAAGGAAAAGAGAGCGCGGCTGCTTATAATAGAATTCACAATTATTAACTGACTTGACGGACACTTGTAGACAAAAATATAATATTTATTACTAGGGATGGGAATCATTTGATGTTTCATCGGAACCATCGGTCAAATAATTCCGATGGTCAGTGTTGAGGATCCAGTGTTTCCTCAACATCACTAGGTTGTCTCCCTCTATTTTTTTTATCAATGTTTTCCGATAATTGTGTTTTTTTGTTTGTTTGTTTTATTCCAAAAGTTTTTTATTGAAGCATTATGCATCAAGTTTACAGACAATGTATTAAACAATAATACCAGTGTTAGAAGTCTTGATACTTATCAAACCATGACATAAGAAATAAAATGGAATAATACAATAGGCTGAGTTGTTGTCACACAGGAAAAAAAAAAACCACAGTACATTATTTCGTAACAACATAAGAAAGCAGTTAAATTGAGTACAATTATATTGACGTGGTATTAGGCTGTTGGCCCTCCCCTCCCCTCCCCCCCCCCCCCTTCCCTTAATCAAAAAGGAAAAAGAGCATACATGAGATGTTTGTGGCCACCTCCACATACTGTATCTTACAAGAAAGACCTTAAAGTTGAATTGGAGGATCATCAGCTGCTAATTGCAGCATGTACCAGGATGAGTTTTTCAAACTGTTATGAATTTGAGTTTTTAAAGGAGTTGATGGAGTATGACTCCCACATAAAAAAAAAAAAAAAAAATCTCTGTTTTGGCTTCCCTATTTAGAGTAACCTCAACCCATTGCATTCTGAATAAATAGTGCAATTTAGCTTTGAAAAGTGAGAGTGAGGGTTGGGACGGTTGTAACCAGGTCTGTTATATAGTCTTACAGGCTGCTGCACGTGTGTGTGTGTGTGTGTGTGTGTGTGTGTGTGTGTGTGCATGCGTGCGTGCTGCGGCTGGTGGCTGACAGAGTGAAAGACACTCTGGTCAGCCAATCAGCAGCAGCACATAGGCATACCTCTCAACATCTATAAAAGTAAGTCTGGGTCATCCTCGCGCTCGCGAGCCATGCCCCCATTTTCCGTCACTATGGGGGCATGGCCAGCGCTCTGTGAGCTGCTGACGTGCCCCCAGTCAATCTCTTTTCCGTGAATAGATGCTGTGCACATGCGGGATAGTCCCAAAAAAAGTGCCTGTCCTGCGAAAAATCAGGACAGTTGGGAGGTGTGCATAGGACAGGAGGCAGGCTGGTTGGCAGCTATTGTGAATTCGTCAGTGATGGACAATGTCAGTAACTCACTGTCTGTGCCGTGTAGATAGATAGATAAACTAGGTTACTGGGCCCAGCATATGCCGGGTCACTGCAGTCTTCACCCCCCACTTTGCCCCATCCTGACTCCACTCTGACTGATATGTCCTGCATCATGCTGCCCCCATCTCTATGGCCTGTATTATACTGCCCCCCATCTGTATGTCCTGCATTGTGTTTTCCAGCCCCACTCTAGCAGTAAGGGCTGTAACACACTGGCCGGTTTCTCCCGGATGGCAAAAAGCCGGACAAACTTTGTCCGGCTTTTTGCCATCCGGGAGAAACCGGCAGAGTCTCGCACACAGGACGGCTTTGAGCCGTGTGTAATGCTGTGCGCATGCGCAGCATCAGACACGGCTTGTGAAAAAAACGTTGTGTGTGAAAGCTCCCCTTCACACACACGGTTCACTGGCTGCAAAGACAGCCCGGCGGCCGCCCGGCCGCCGGACCTTCCAGTGGTGAGACCCGGCTGCAACCCGGCAGCCGGGCCGGGGCCGTGCAGTGTGAAGGGACCCTAGCCCTCACACTGTTAACTACAATGCCGGGTAGTGTGTTTCAGCACTAAGTGTTGCATTGTGCTGCCTGCCTCCTCCCAATCTCTGTATCCTGCCCCTATCGACATGTTATGCATTGTAACTTTTAAAATGTGTAAAAACCACACTGCAACTTGGGTTTGTTATGCTGGAGTTGCTCTGAATGACCTTCCAGTGGTGAAACCCGGCTGCAACCCGGCAGCCGGGCCGGGTCCGTGCAGTGTGAAGGGGCCCTAGCCCTCACACTGTTAACTACAATGCCGGCACGGGAAAAAGCCGTCCGGCTTTTTCCCGGCAGGCAAAAGCCGGGTAGTGTGTTTTAGCCCTAAGTGTTGCATTGTGCTGCCTGCCTCCTCCCAATCTCTGTATCCTGTATTCTGCCCCTATCGACATGTTATGCATTGTAACTTTTAAAATGTGTAAAAACCACACTGCAACTTGGGTTTGTTATGCTGGAGCTGCTCTGAATGAATTGCCTATTGAATAAAAAGTGAATGCAGAGCGCTTGTTATTTTGTAGCTAATGGGTGTAGTTTGATATTAAATTATGTTACTATGTTTAAAAAGTAATAAAGTGTATGTTTTACATAGCGCAATACCTAAAAGGAAAAAAGAAAACATGAATTGAAATGTTTACAGCCCTTTGGCTACAATTGGTGCGGTCTTCAGGTGTTAATAACGGGTAAGACCGTAGAAAACACCAGAGAGATATCTGAACTCAAGGAAAATGGCATCTTTAACCTTAATAGCAAACCGCTAACAGAGGC
This sequence comes from Pseudophryne corroboree, assembly GCF_028390025.1. NCBI lineage: Eukaryota > Metazoa > Chordata > Amphibia > Anura > Myobatrachidae > Pseudophryne > Pseudophryne corroboree. The sequence goes on along the minus strand of NC_086449.1, from coordinate 709,780,708 downwards.
ACAATTTTCACTGTTGAAGAAAAGGTAAAAAAAAATTCCCACATTCTAATTTGAATTCATTCGACCTATATGTAGATACACAGAGATTTGTAAGGCTATTGTGCATAAAGAAAAATAATTTCTAAATCGGATCAAGGTACACAGAAACCTACGACGATTTCCAACATAATAACCTAAAACCAAAATCCACATTCTTTCCGTCACATAGAGACTTTTGAAAAGCTTGTAGAACAGGATATACGTAAAGCTACAGGAAAAGGAAAAAAAGAAACACAACTAGACAAAGGAAGAATTAGAGGCAGTGATGGAGCTAAAATAAAAGATAAAAGAAGAATCATCAAGCCTGCCGACAAAGGCGGAAGTTTAGTAATTATGGACAAGACAGACTACAACAAGGAAATCAGCAACCTGTTGTCAGATGAGAATACCTATCTGAAATTAACTGCGGATCCTACTAGGAAATACCAATTGGAACTAGAGGATTTATTGGAAGAAGGTTTGCAAATTGGAATATTTACCAAGAAAGAATATGATTTTTTATACATACAGTATCCGAAAATTCCTACCTTCTACGAGTTGCCTAAAATACACAAAATCCCAACACATCCGCCAGGAAGACCAATCGTCTCGGGGATAGGTTCTTTAACATCAAATCTTTCCAAATATGTGGACTTTTTTTTATAAGAACTAGTATGCAAACAACAAAGCTGCTTAAAGAACAAAATGCAGGTTCTTTAACTTTTACAAACAATTGAATGGAATGATAACTATATACTTTGCACAAGTGACGTTAAATCACTATATACTTGCATACCACATAATATCGGATGTGAAGACACACGGCATTTCCTATTAACTTCTACTGACCTACCCATTGCACAGATTAATTTCATTATGAACAGCATAGATTTCATTTTACATAAAAATTATTTTTGGAATGAAGGTGATTTTTACAATCAAATCAAAGGGACAGCGATGGGTTCTTCCATGGCACCAAGTTACGCTAACCTCTTTGTCGCCAGATGGGCAGAGGAAACCATCTGGAACAACAATCTATATGGAGAGAATCTTATCGTTTGGAGGCGGTGCATAGACGACCCTCTGTTTATTTGGAATGGGACGGAAGAAGTATTGAAGAAGTTTTTAGAACATATGGAGAACAATGGGTATGAGTTGGAATTTACATCCTCTACTAGCAAAGAAATGGTGATATATCTCAATCTCTAAATTTATATTTCAGAAAAAACGTTACAAACAAGAACACATACGAAGACGGTTAGCAGTAATAGCATGCTACTGCTTAATAGCAATCATCATATACATTGGACTCGGAACATACCAGGAGGCAAATTCAGGCAAATGAAAAGAAACTTCACAACAAGAAAACTTTATAACACAAGTAAATCAAATGAAACTACAATTCTTAGAAAAAGGATACAAAGAATCTGCTCTACAACAGGAGATAGAAAAAAACAACAAGTATGAAAAGGAAGGAATTAATTCATTATAAGCAAAAACCGGAAACAAGCAAATTTCAAATGGCTTTCATTATCCAATACAACAGTCAACATCGTTTTTGTTTTTTGAAGCAATCTTACAAAAAATTGGCACATACTTCAATTGGATGCACAGCTACAACAGTTACTTCCGGAGAAACCCAGGATCATTTACAGACTCAACTGCATAGCTTGCAAATTGATGGGAAACGCATCAACCCAACCAGTAAAGGAAGTTACATCACGAACCACAACAACACGATACAGAATAAATAACTCCATCAAATGTGACACCGAGGGAGTAATTTATTTATTGGAATGCCCACGCAACTTACAGTACGTAGGTCAGACAAAAAAGAAGCTAAAAACACAAATAATGGAACATATATTCAACATAGAAAAATGATTACAAACACACAGTGTTTCCAAACAGGAATAAAAACATTTTGGTATTAAAAATACAGTCACACTGGAGAGGAAAGAGTGTCTCTGACTCACTAAAAAAGACGGAAATGTAACGGATATTTTGACTAAAAACTCCTACAACCATTAGGATTAAATGTAGACATCGAGCTAAATGTCTATCTGAAATAAAAAGAACATCAGGAAACAGGGATTCCATTCCCATAATTGCAACAAGTATATTTATATAATTTTGGTTGTTCAATTAAGTATTTAACATTAATATCCCATACGTACATATATTTTGATACACACATAAATTGAATTTCACATAACCTTGCAGTAGAGCGCAATACCTGAAAATGGCTTAGCCATGTGCTAACCTCCCCTTTTTTTAATTTTATTGTTTTAACATCCTGGAACAGACTTCCGTGATTTTATTGAGAATTAATAAAGTTTTCTAAATAAAAAGAGAGAATCAAATCTGTGCAATCCTTGAGAAAGGGCTTGTAGCCCGAATCGCGCTGGAAGCGCTGCTAACGGACATTCAGGTGACCGGGATTGCAACTCCCAGACCGCGCTGCACAGCGCACACAAGCCACAACAAGACCAGGACTCTTACTCATACATCGCGCTACACAGCACATACTGTAGGAGCTGTGGCCAGAGCGGGGGGACCAGCCAGAGGAAGAAGGCAGAGTGCAGCAAAACTAGGGGAAAGGTTTGTAGTATAGGGAGAGTTAGCACATAGTGAACTCTAACCAAAAGCACACCTTCTGATATGGCATAATTATGGAACCCTTTGACACCGGAAGACCGCACCAATTGTAGCCAAAGGGCTGTATTCATTTCAATTAATGTTTTTTTTGTTTTGTTTTTTCCTTTTAGGTATTGCACTATATAAAACATACACTTTATTACTTTTTAAACATAGTATCATAATTTAATTACATACTACACCCATTAGCTACAAAATAACAAGCGCTCTGCATTCACTTTTTATGTTATGCTTTGTGTTGACCGCCTCCTCCGCAGCAGTAAGTTCTATATTGTGCAGTATGTCCACTCCATAAAAGTATGTCCTGAATTGTGTGTGCCTCCCATTTGTATATCCTGCATTGTGCTGTCATGTATGCGCTCTGCAAACCCTGACTTACGGGCACTGCCAGTTCCTGCACACTTCCATCCCTGACAGCTTGGCATTGCCAGGCCTCACTGATACATCCCCCTCCTTTTAACCCTATGTTTTGTATTGGATTCCCAGGTCCTCTCGAGCTTACCTACTGCTCCAGGTTCTGCCTCTGATACATATCTGATAACTTTCATTCAGCGCTGGTTGGGACAAAGGTGCTTATGAAATTAGGGGGCATGGCTTAGTGGCAAGGGGACGAGGCCAGTACCAGAATGCTGCACCGGAGATCTACTCCCTCATTTTTGTGATGCTGGGTACTTGCCAAGCACTCCGGGAGCTGCTCGACAGCGCCCAGTCTTTCTCAGAGCTGGCCCAGTGTGTGTGTGGATGATGGGCGCATTAACTCGTCATCCATTCCCCCCTGCTCTGCAATACAGCGGTATCCAAGTGTCTTTACACTCCACCTCCTCTCCTATTTCCATAGTGATTCTGTTTATTCATTGCCAAAATGGAAGAATTTTGGAACATTCCCATTAGATTCGTGCAGGGGTAGCAAGAGTTTGACTGCAACCTTCAAAATAATTTTGAGAGATATAGAAACGTTACTGCACCATCATGTAAGTAAGGGATGCAGTAAGGATCCCCGCAGTTGGAATACCATCAAGGGTTAGGTCAGGCTGTGGGGAAGGTGGGTTGGGAGGTTAGGGATAAGTAATAATTAGTAAGTGTCAGGATTTTAATCACCGGGATGCCACTGTCTGCGTTTTGACAGCTGGCATTCCAAGCGCCGGGATATCGTATGTATCCTGCATGTATCCCAGGAGGGAATCTATTATAGTTTTCCGGGGTGTGGTATGCAAGACCGCCGGTCAGCATACCGACGCTGGTATCCCGGCAGCTACGGGTTCTACTCCCACTCTATGGGTGTCGTGGCCACACATGAGTGAGAATAGTCCCTGTTGGCCGGCACTGTTGGGATTGTGAAGGGGCGGGATGTAGGGGGAGGTATTGTGACCACATAACTACATCACGTTTTCCGCTACCATAAGACCATTTCCACTTTTCATGTACACATGGTAGAGCATTGTCTAGTGCTACCCAGTGGGTGCCCCTTCTATGGTGAGTGAGTGTTTAATGGACATAAATGAAACCTTGCACTCATTCAGTAACTCATTGCTCCCTATATATATCTTATATTGAATGAGGTGCACTGCTGATGGCAGGGTGCCAAATGCTGTCGAATTTGTCATATAGATAAAATCCCCTCAGTGTTATGCACAGTTTTGGACAAATGGGAATGTAGTTATGCGACCGGCGGCTACATCCCGCCCCCCTCACAATACCGGCAGTCGGCGTGGCGACTAACAGGGTCTATTCCCACTCGTGGGTGTCCACGACACCCATAGAGTGGGAATATAACCCGAGCCCACAGCATGGCGAGCGCAGAGTGCCTGCAAGGGGCTTCGTTGTGCTGCCCCCCCACCCCCCTTCCCTGCCGGGCATCTAAATGCCAGGATCCCGCTGTCAGTATGGTGACAGACGGTCTCCCAACCACTTGTCACATGATACCAACCCAACAAATGGTAACCTGGAACGCTCCTGTAACTTACTATATTAGCACCTAGAGATGCTCATGCACATTGTAACCAGGTTTATTGGTCCAATCTTCAAGAGTCCGGCCCGGTGGGCAAAATGGACAAATCTGGTGATTGGGTGTGCGGGATTGTTATGTGACAGCCACTGAGAGTACATTGACTGATGATGTCAACATTTCTGTACTCTGATAAAGTCCCATCCAATCAGTCTGATCGCTGAGGATGATCACTTTGGGGAGCATTCACATGACCATTTCTTCTACATTAGGACGAAGCCAGGTTAGCATTGTGGTGGATAGGACCACAGACCAGGCCTCCATATAAAATGGGCCCATCATCATGACAGCATTTCTATTTCTCTATCGTCCTAGTGGATGCTGGGGTTCCTGAAAGGACCATGGGGAATAGCGGCTCCGCAGGAGACAGGGCACAAAAAGTAAAGCTTTAGGATCAGGTGGTGTGCACTGGCTCCTCCCCCTATGACCCTCCTCCAAGCCTCAGTTAGATTTTTGTGCCCGGCCGAGAAGGGTGCAATCTAGGTGGCTCTCCTAAAGAGCTGCTTAGAAAAGTTTAGCTTAGGTTTTTTATTTTACAGTGAGTCCTGCTGGCAACAGGATCACTGCAACGAGGGACTTAGGGGAGAAGAAGTGAACTCACCTGCGTGCAGGATGGATTGGCTTCTTTGGCTACTGGACATTAGCTCCAGAGGGACGATCACAGGTACAGCCTGGATGGTCACCGGAGCCTCGCCGCCGGCCCCCTTGCAGATGCTGAAACAAGAAGAAGGTCCAGAATCGGCGGCATGAAGACTCCTCAGTCTTCTTAAGGTAGCGCACAGCACTGCAGCTGTGCGCCATTGCTCTCAGCACACTTCACACGGCAGTCACTGAGGGTGCAGGGCGCTGGAAGGGGGGCGCCCTGGGAGGCAATGAAAACCTATTTTTGGCTAAAAATACCTCACATATAGCCTCCGGGGGCTATATGGAGATATTTAACCCCTGCCAGAATCCGTTAAGAGCGGGAGACGAGGCCGCCGAAAAAGGGGCGGGGCCTATCTCCTCAGCACACAGCGCCATATTCCCTCACAGAAAGGCTGGAGGGAAGGCTCCCAGGCTCTCCCCTGCACTGCACTACAGAAACAGGGTTAAAACAGAGAGGGGGGGCACAAATTTGGCGTTAGAAATATATAAAAGATGCTATAAGGGAAAACACTTATATAAGGTTGTCCCTATATAATTATAGCGTTTATGGTGTGTGCTGGCAAACTCTCCCTCTGTCTCTCCAAAGGGCTAGTGGGTCCTGTCCTCTATCAGAGCATTCCCTGTGTGTGTGCTGTGTGTCGGTACGTGTGTGTCGACATGTATGAGGACGATGTTGGTGAGGAGGCGGAGCAATTGCCTGTAATGGTGATGTCACTCTCTAGGGAGTCGACACCGGAATGGATGGCTTATTTAGGGAATTACGTGATAATGTCAACACGCTGCAAGGACGGTTGACGACATGAGACGGCCGACAAACAATTAGTACCGGTCCAGACGTCTCTGAAACACCGTCAGGGGTTTTAAAACGCCCGTTTACTTTAGTCGGTCGACACAGACACAGACAGGGACACTGAATCCAGTGTCGACGGTGAATAAACAAACGTATTCCTTATTAGGGCCACACGTTAAGGGCAATGAAGGAGGTGTTACATATTTCTGATACTACAAGTACCACAAAAGAGGGTATTATGTGGGATGTGAAAAAACTACCGTAGTTTTTCCTGAATCAGATAAATTAAATGAAGTGTGTGATGATGCGTGGGTTTCCCCCGATAGAAAATTATTGGCGGTATACCCTTTCCCGCCAGAAGTTAGGGCGCGTTGGGAAACACCCCTTAGGGTGGATAAGGCGCTCACACGCTTATCAAAACAAGTGGCGGTACCGTCTATAGATAGGGCCGTCCTCAAGGAGCCAGCTGACAGGAGGCTGGAAAATATCATAAAAAGTATATACACACATACTGGTGTTATACTGCGACCAGCGATCGCCTCAGCCTGGATGTGCAGAGCTGGGGTGGCTTGGTCGGATTCCCTGACTAAAAATATTGATACCCTTGACATGGACAGTATTTTATTGACTATAGAGCATTTAAAGGATGCATTTTCTATATATGCGAGATGCACAGAGGGATATTTGCACTCTGGCATCAAGAGTAAGTGCGATGTCCATATCTGCCAGAAGATGTTTATGGACACGACAGTGGTCAGGTGATGCAGATTCCAAACGGCACAAAGGTGTATTGCCGTATAAAGGAAGAGGAGTTATTTGGGGTCGGTCCATCGGACCTGGTGGCCACGGCAACTGCTGGAAAATCCACCGTTTTTACCCTAAGTCACATCTCTGCAGAAAAAGACACCGTCTTTTCAGCCTCAGTCCTTTCGTCCCTATAAGAGTCATATCTGCCCAGGGATAGAGGAAAGGGAAGAAGACTGCAGCAGGCAGCCCATTCCCAGGAACAGAAGCGTTCCACCGCTTCTGCCAAGCTCTCAGCATGACGCTGGGACCGTACAGGACCCCTGGATCCTACATGTAGTATCCCAGGGGTACAGATTGGAATGTCGAGACGTTTCCCCTTCGCAGGCTCCTGAAGTCTGGTTTACCAAGGTCTCCCTCCGACAAGGAGGCAGTATGGGAAACAATTCACAAGCTGTATTCCCAGCAGGTGATAATCAAATTACCCCTCCTACAACAAGAAAAGGGGTATTATTCCACATTATATTGTGGTACTGAAGCCAGAAGGCTAGGTGAGACCTATTCTAAATCTAAAAAAATTTGAACACTTACAAAGGTTCAAATAAAGATGGAGTCACTCAGAGCAGTGATAACGAACCAGGAAGAAGGGGACTATATGGTGTCCCGAGACATCAGGGATGCTTACCTCCATGTCCCAAATTTGCCCTTCTCACTAAGGGTACCTCAGGTTCGTGGTACAGAACTGTCACTATCAGTTTCAGACGCTGCCGTTTGGATTGTCCACGGCACCCCGGGTCTTTACCAAGGTAATGGCCGAAATGATGACTCTTCTTCGAAGAAAAGGCGTCTTAATTATCCCTTACTTGGACGATCCCCTGATAAGGGCAAAGTCCAGGGAACAGTTGGAGGTCGGAGTAGCACTATCTCGGATACTGCTACAACAGCACGGGTGGATTCTAAATATTCCAAAATCGCAGCTGATCCCGACGACAAGTCTGCTGTGCCTAGGGATGATTCTGGACACAGTCCAGAAAAAGGTGTTTCTCCCGGAAGAGAAAGCCAGGGAGTTATCCGAGCTAGTCAGGAACCTCCTAAAATCAGTGCATCATTGCACAAGGGTCCTGGTAAAGATGGTGACTTCCTACGAAGCAATTCCATTCGGCAGATTTCACGCAAGAATTTTTCAGTGGGATCTGCTGGACAAATGGTCCGGATCGCATCTTCAGATGCATCAGCGGATAACCCTATATCCAAGGACAAGGGTGTCTCTCCTGTGGTGGTTACAGAGTGCTCATCTTCTAGAGGGCCGCAGATTCGGCATTCAGGATTGGATGCTGGTGACCACGGAGGCCAGCCCGAGAGGCTGGGGAGCAGTCACACAAGGAAAAAATTTCCAGGGAGTGTGATCAAGTCTGGAGACTTTTCTCCACATAAATATACTGGAGCTAAGGGTAAATTTATAATACTCTAAGCTTAGCAAGACCTCTGCTTCAAGGTCAGCTGGTATTGATCCAGTGGGAAAAACATCACGGCAGTCGCCCACGTAAATAGACAGGGCGGCACAAGAAGCAGGAGGGCAATGGCAAAAACTGCAAGGACTTTTCGCTGGGCGGAAAATCATGTGATAGCACTGTCAGCAGTGTTTCATTCCGGGAATGGAAACTGGGAAGCAGACTTCCTCAGCAGGCACGACCTCCACCCGGCAGAGTGGAAACTTCATCGGGAAGTTTTCCACATGATTGTAAACCGTTGGGAAATACCAAAGGTGGACATGATGGCGTCCCGTCTGAAAAAAAAAAAAAAAAAAAAACGGGACAGGTATTGCGCCAGGTTAAGAGACCCTCAGGCAATAGCTGTGGACGTTCTGGTAACACCATGGATGTACCAGTCGGTGTATGTGTTCCATCCTCTGCTTCTCATACCTAAGGTACTGAGACTTATAAGACGTAGAGGAGTAAGAACTATACTCATGGCTCCGGATTGGCCAAGAAGGACTTGGTACCCGGAACTTCAAGAGATGCTCACAGAGGACTTATGGCCTCTGCCGCTAAGAAGGAACTTGTTTCAGCAAGTACCATGTCTGTTCCAAGACTTACCGCAGCTGCGTTTGACGGCATGGCGGTGGAACGCCGGATCCTAAGGGAAAAAGGCATTCCGGAAGAGGTCATTCCTACCCTGGTCAAAGCCAGAAAGGAGGTGACCGCACAACATTATCACCACATGTGGCAAAAATATGTTGCGTGGTGTGAGGCCAGAAAGGCCCCACGAAGAAATTTCAACTCGGTCGATTCCTGCATTTCCTGCAAACAGGAGTGTCTATGGGCCTCAAATTGGGGTCCATTAAGGTTCAAATTTCGGCCCTGTCGATTTTCTTCCAGAAAGAAGTGGCTTCAGTTCCTGGAGTCCAGAAGTTTGTCAAGGGAGTATTGCATATACAACCCCCTTTTGTGCCTCCAGTGGCACTGTGGGATCTCAACGTAGTTCTGGGATTCCTCAAATCACATTGGTTTAAAACCAGTCAAATCTGTGGATTTGAAGCATCTCACATGAAAAGTGACCATGCTCTTGGCCCTGGCCTGGACCAGGCGAGTGTCAAATTGGTGGGTTTTTTTTTTTTCTCAAAAAAGCCCATATCTGGTTGTCCATTTGGACAGGGCAGAGCTGCGGACTCGTCCCCAGTTCTCTCCCTAAGGTGGTGTCAGTGTTTCACCTGAACCAGCTTATTTTGGTGCCTTGCGCCTACTAGGGACTTGGAGGACTCCAGGTTGCTAGATGTTGTCAGGGCCCTGTAAATATAGGTTCCAGGACGGCTGGAGTCAGGAAAACTGACTTGCTGTTATCCTGTATGCACCCAACAAACTGGGTGCTCTTGCTTCTAAGCAGACTATTGCTAGTTGGATGTGTAATGCAATTCAGTTTGCACATTCTGTGGCAGGCCTGCCACAGCCAAAATATGTAAATGCCCATTCCACAAGGAAGGTGGGCTTATCTTGGGCGGCTGCCCGAGGGGTCTCGGCTTTACAACTTTGCCGAGCGGCTATTTAGTCAGGGGCAAACACGTTGGTAAAATCCTACAAATTTGATACCCTGGCTAAGGAGGACCTGGAGTTCTCTCATTCGGTGCTGCAGAGTCATCCGCACTCTCCCGCCCGTTTGGGAGCTTTGGTATTATCCCCATGGTCCTTTCAGGAACCCCAGCATCCACTAGGACGATAGAGAAAATAAGAATTTACTTACCGATAATTCTATTTCTCGGAGTCCGTAGTGGATGCTGGGCGCCCATCCCAAGTGCGGATTATCTGCAATACTTGTACATAGTTACAAAAATCGGGTTATTATTGTTGTGAGCCATCTTTTCAGAGGCTCCGCTGTTATCATACTGTTAACTGGGTTCAGATCACAGGTTGTACAGTGTGATTGGTGTGGCTGGTATGAGTCTTACCCGGGATTCAAAATCCTTCCTTATTGTGTACGCTCGTCCGGGCACAGTATCCTAACTGAGGCTTGGAGGAGGGTCATAGGGGGAGGAGCCAGTGCACACCACCTGATCCTAAAGCTTTACTTTTTGTGCCCTGTCTCCTGCGGAGCCGCTATTCCCCATGGTCCTTTCAGGAACCCCAGCATCCACTACGGACTCCGAGAAATAGAATTATCGGTAAGTAAATTCTTATTTTTTCTCTCAAAACTATACTACTTATCTAGTTACATATTTAGGGAGACATTGGGGCTGATGGTGTTGGTTGTGTACACGCCCACATGCCCACAGCCACACATCACTGACCACACCCCCACTTCTCACAGTAGCCTCTGATCATTCTCAGGCCCTGACCTTGGGACTCATAACATAAGGCTACTTTGTTGCTAATCACCTATAATAAAAGCACCATTGTTGTAAAGCACAATATGTTATAACGTCATTTGGTTTTGTTCCAGGTGTGAAACAGGACTTTCATACTAAAAACTTCACAAAATAAGAATGTCTTCTGTAATGAAATGTAAGTACACTTAAAAAATATTACCTACTGTAGGTGAACACTGTGGGCTGAGCTGGATGTAAATGACACTTAGAGATAGTGCCAGTGCGCCACATAGGTACTTACAGCTCTGCAATGTGCAATCTCTTGTTTGCTGACAGAAATTAATGATTTATTATTATTATTATATGACATTATATCAATCACACTGCGCAGGTACTGATTTTTTTTTGCGTTGTCGCTTGCAGTTAGGATTTAATAGCAATGTGATTGACAGGAAAGGGCTGTTCGGGAGGGGGGGCGCGGCATGTGTGTATTTCTGCCCACAGCTGTGATCACACACCAAGAAAACATGGCAGCAGCGTCGTTGCTCCTGTGGCCAGTCTGCATGGCCATAGACTCACTCGGGTAGTTGATGTTCTTTGTTTCTGCAATACGTGTGCGCAGTTGTTGAGGGCCTCGTGATGGCTCTGGGGGGGCAGCTGTTCTTTATTGGGTGGCTGCTTCTCTTGCGTGTTTCGCATGTCCGCAGGCAGAAAAATGTAATCTGCATAGGCTTTTGTGTACAAATTGGGATAAGGCCCATAGTACAGTCAGTACAATAATTCCATAGGCTATTGTCAAAAGACAAATTAACTAAAATGCATTTATCTGCCACAAAGGATAGGCAAGATAAGAAAGTAAATGACCTAATATTTTAAAAGTACATAGTAGCATAAATGAGTGGAAGTAGAAACTACTGTGAACCCAGTACATGAAGGTAAATACTTGGCCAGCTGGAGTCCCAGCAGTACAGAAACAAGTTAGCACGCCATGCTGTGGCAGGCAGGGTATATACCATCATGCAGTACATAAAATAATCACCAGTCATAATTTAAAAACAGAAAAAAATTACTGCGCAAAGTTCTCTGATTATTGTAAAGAAAACCACAATGTGTTTATATCAATGCTGATCCCCAACCTGGTGTTCACAATCCAGCGTAGTCCAGGAGACTCCAGTACATTACTGAGCCTTTTCTAATTACTTTTGTTCTTATTCTGGGGAACCCCCCTCTTCAATACAGACATTATTATGGCGATTCTCCAGTACTGATGAGAGGCGCCGCCACCTAACCTCCCCCCCCTGCCCACACACACGCACGCACGCGCACACACACACAATTCATAGTTTATTTTTATCACTCCCTTCCCCCAATACCCTCGGTACACTGCAGTTCTTGTATCACTAACAATTCTCGACTAGGATGGGAATTGAACATCAATTTATTTTTATTTTTTCCTTTAAAGATCAATGATTAGGGCTCAATGTTTTTTGTGTGTTGCTTTTTTTTTCCGTTGGTTGAAATTTTATGCTTATGTTGCTTTTTAGTTTTCCCCATTTCATTTTTGTTATCCATTTCATATACTTGTTAACAGAAGCCAATGTTTCATCCAAAATCATAGGTATTTCAAAGGCCAAAACATCCATGTTTAGTAGCTGTTGTTTTTTTAATGACATTGATGGACTTGTGTTGTTGGCAACATTGATGCTTAGCCATCAATGTCCTATCCCTACCTATCAATTCCCGCTGCAAAGAACCCCTCTACTCTTGGGGGGTCATTCAGTCCTGATCGCACTCTGCCGCTTTTCGCAGCGGTGCGATCAGGTCTGAAGTGCGCCTGCGCGTTGGTCGCAATGCGCAGGCGCGTCGCTCCTTGGCAACGGACATCGCCAGGGAGCGACGGATCTAACGAAGAAAATGATCACTAGAAGATTGACAGGAAGAGGCCGTTCGGGGGCGTAAACTGACCGCTTTCAGGGAGTGTCCTTGCGAACGCAGGCGTGCCCGGCCGTTTCCAGGGAGGGATCCTGACATCAGCTCTGTCCTGGTTCATTGCAGCGGGTAAGTCCTGAGCTGTGCGTTTGCAGCCCTGCACAGCGAATCCCCTCTCCCCTGTGGGCCGTGATTACCTGGTCGCAGCAGTGCAAAAAATAGCCTGTGTGCATCCAGGTCTGAATTAGGCCCTTGGTCCCAGGCAACAGCAGTGGTCACACGGTGCCCAGTAGCCTCTAATCACAGTCAGTTGGAGGGACAATAGCAGACTCTCAACAGTAGGAATACTTAATTAGAAGTAGCGCTGATCTTGCTGTGTGACTGTGAGTAGCTGACTGTTCAGTTCCCTGCCACAGTAGAAAGAAACAGTGAACAGGAACCATAGTAGACCTCCCAAGCCCAAACATCTAAGTGACAGTTACGCAGGTGACATCCATAGTCACCCATAGCAATCAGACATTAGCTTCCATTATCTACCTTGCACTAAAAGTGTTATTCAGGTTGTATTACCGCAATTTCCTCATTCTCTGCTCTAATGCTTACGTTCAGGTCCTGTCCTGCGCGTGCATGGCCCAGCCAATGCGATCGTATCACATTGGCTGCAACAACTCTACCTGATTGGCAGGTAGATGCTGGTGGGGGCGGCGACAGACTGTTGCGAGGGAGGTGCGGGGAATATGGGGGTGGGTCGGTGGCATTTTCAGGATGGCTGCGTGACGTCACACGCAGCAGCACCAATGGAAAAAATGGAGATGCGCCGTCTGCCTTCGCAGCTGAGTAGGGGGTCATCCACAGCTGCTGGGCAAGGCATTCAGCTATGCGAAAGAAAGGATTGCAGATGTTGCTTTTTAGCAGAATCTGCAATCCCACCTGAATAACCCCCTAAATCAGCAAAAGCTATTTTCTGATTGCAGAAGCGGAATAGTACATCCCTGGGTTTTGCAGCAAAGTTTAGTGTGAGGCCCAATGTTACAGTCCCTCTTTCTTCTAAGTAAATGTGTGGGGAACTGTAGACACACAGTGAAGACCTATTTCAGCATCATTAAGTTTACTCTGTGATTCCCAGGCAGCGACAAACCCACCACTGTTGTGAACATGTTTCACCCACCTTACTTTTGTACATTGTAGCCGCTGCATATCGTAAAACAGCAGTATTTCCACCACTGACTGGTTGCTGCTGGGGGTTATTGCACCATGTTTAATAAAGTCCCAGTGACTACAGACGTGGGTGGGCTTTTGTCTGAGCAAACAGTCGCGGTGACATCCAATGTAGAATAATACAACACAGTCCCACTGTGCACAAATATTTTGTTGGGATCAAATCTTTCTTTTGTTTTTCAGCAATGAGGGCAGGACCTGTTTATGAACCTTATATAAAGTAAATAGATGTTCGGTGAATTTGATGTTAACAAGCTGCTGATATACAATATTTCAGTTTTTGGGAAAGATGATGACAAGGATAAAGACAAGCATAAGGAGAAGAAAGAAGATGACAAAAATGACAAAAAAGACAAGAAGAAGAAGAAAGAGAAAAAGGTATTTTCAATTGTGCCTATATATTTTCATCTCAACACGTACAAATATGGGGTCGATCCTATTACCCGCGAAGGGTGCTATATGACGTTGCTGCGGCATTTAAACGCCGGCAACGTGATCCGAACTAGCACCCTTCGTGTGATGATTTCGGCATGGGGCCCTCATTCCGAGATGATCGTAGCTGTGCTAAATTTAGCACAGCTACGATCATTCACACTGACATGCGGGGGGATGCCCAGCACAGGGCTAGTCCGCCACGCATGTCAGTGCCGCACAAAGTTAATATGTAGCAGCTTTACTTTCATAGTCCATTGATGTGATTGTTGATAAATACATTCTCTATACCCATGTGCTGATACTTGGTAGAAATTCTGTTCCTGTCCCCTGTGTTTTAATCCAGCAATATGAAGAGATTTGTGTTACCTAGGAGACTGCAACAAAATTAAGAATAATGTTTACTGCTCCACGATACATATAACGATAGAATTTCTCCCCGCAGAATAAAGGGTTTTAAATGCCAGCGTTGCTTGAAGATATATATACTGTACAATTCAGCCATTGTAAAGCTGAAAATTATAGTCTGCTCTATAGCCTGTATTTATTTGGCCACTATTGTATTTGTTTTTTCCTCCCCAGGATGGAGATAATTCATGCAGCAGTTCCAGTTCTGACAGCGACTCTGATGTAAGACAATACAGCAAACAGTGATAATGTTTCATGCCTGTTTAAGAATCATTTTGGGGGGAAAAATGCACAAAAGGACTGCCGGCATTAGTAAACACGCTCACGATTAGGCGCAAATTATAATTTGTAATAGTTCACCTTTAAATCCTATGAGTGAGAGGGGAATCATTGTAAGATAAGTGAGGTACAGTAGAAGGAAACTTCTCAAGACTGACATCACCCGATACTGTATATCTGATAATACCCTCATGGCTGTAGAAGCTTCCCACTCAAACTGTTGTCTACGTCCAATTTAATCCATGTTTTACTTAAACAGGTATCTACTAAAATCATACTTGCCTACTCTCATGGAATGGCCGGGAGGCTCCCGAAAATCGCACTCCCAGCCCCCCGTAAGAGTGGGAAAGTCTCCCGGTCAAGCGCCCCACCCCTGCATAGCCTAACAAACCCCCAGCGGCATAGGTCAAAATGGGTGGTCTGGGGGTCAGATGACGCGATTCGCATCATCCCGTCCCCGCCTCCTGCCTTGCATTGCCAATATTATCGGCATTGCTAGATAGGGGGTGGGGCCATGATGATATGATCATGTGGCCACGCCCCAATCCCGCCCCTAAACATCATCCTCCACCTCGCTACTCCCCTGCTGCTCCGACCTGGCTGCCTCCTCCTGGACGGGGCAGCCAGATTGTCGGTAAGTATGACTAAAATAAAATAAGTATTTCAGTAAATGAGGGATACATAGAATATTGAAAGTAGATGCTGTCCTATACAGGGTTCTGGTATGAATGGTCGACCATGTTAAGTTGACATGGACAATAAGTCGACGCATGACATGGTCGACGCATGAAAAGGTCGACATGGAATTTTTAACTGTTTTTGGTGTCACTTTTTCCGTAACATGACCAGGAACTCCAATTAGTGTACCGCGTCCCCTTGCAGCTGCGGGCAGGTTACTATTTCCAACCGTAGTCCATGTGGATGGTAAAGTATGACAAAGTTAACAATCTAAATTTTTTTGTAAAAAAGCTATGTCGACCATTTCATGTGTCGAAAATCTGTCCATGTCGACCATGTCAATGTCGACCAATAGTGGTCGACCTAGTGACTGTCAACCTAAGTAGGGTCGACCTGCCAAACGGATACCCCCATACAACAGGTGTAGTTCCTGAGTAAAATATGAAATAGATGATTAAAGTGTTGGGCATGGCCATTAGGTTGGTAATTTCTGATCCGTGTTGCATACGTTATAGTCATGTAGAGTCAGACGCATGTTGCGCCCTTTTTTACTGTGACTTGCAGTTATTTCTACTGCACATGTATGTGCACAAAAAAATTGTCATGCTGGCAACTCCTTGCACAAAGGCTGGTGGGTGGCAAAAGTACAGTACAGGCATGGTCATGCAAATCATTCCTATTCCGACCACTAAGTGGACACGTGCCTGTTTGGAGGCGGATTACTTGAGGGTGCTTAAATGCTGGTATAAAATGTAATTGATAATGGTGACAACTGGTCTGCATCTGATTGGCTGACTGTGTCTAAGCCCACTCTTTTTATACTAAAACTTTAGCAAGGAGGTATATCTCCTAGATTTGGCAAGTTGACCACATTTCATTTTTACGACCAGCTCAGCGAACCTAGAAAAAAAAAGAAAAACCAAACCGCTGTTCACTAGAACCACCAGATGTTGCTGCTGTCTTACCAGACACAATTGTTACACTCCGGCCTATGAACATTATTCAAGCAAGTGCGATCCAGTTGCAGTTTTCTGATTTTTGGGGCTGTGCGCACACGCAGGACCTCTTCTGAGCGTGCGCAACCCAGGAAATGTGATCGCATCTCAGTAATGCAAACGCCTCTGCCTGATTGACAGGCATATCTATAATGGTGCACACAGGCTGCTGAGTCCAGGGGGCCCACACTGCACACCCTGAGCCCATAGACTAAAGTACTTATCTTTCCACCAAGTCTGCATGCAGTGTCTTTGAGAAAATTGCGCAGATACCATTTTCCCAAAGATCTGCAGATGCACAATAGAGGAATCACCTGGAAACACAGCAGGTGCCAAGTTCCCGGCGATCTGCATTCTGCATGGATATCCCAGAGAATGCATCGGCAAGAGGGAGCACACAAAAAGACTGCATATTAACCCCCTCTGTCAATGAGGGTGTGTAGCCTGGATGGTGGTCAATGCAGAGTTAGACATAAGTGTAAAGGGATGCGGTCAAAATACCAGCAGTCAGGAGACCAACAGCGGGATCCCAACGGCCAGAATCCGGACACATCCCAGATGCAGGGCCGGATTATAAGGGGTAGACAGGGTGGTCACCCCGGGGTACCACACGGGCGCAAACATTGCTCACTTGTTGGCTCACTGCCTCTCCAGGTCCTGAAGACCTCTGACTATAGCTGCTAAGCTCTGTGTTGCTCAACAATACACAAAAGAAAAAAGGGGGTTGTATCTATAAGGTGCACTCAGTATAAAAATTCACTTTTATTAATGCTTTTAAAATTGCCGTCTTGCGGATCTTGATACAATAGCGAAAAATAGAGTTAAAACCAATTCAAAGTATGATAGAAATGTGCTCAAAGATAGAAAGATGTGAACAATAAAAAAGAGAAAAATGTCTGCTCTGTTATTTATTTCCTTTCTTATTTTAAGAGACACACAAGTATATGTGTTTCTGTTACTTCCCTGCTACAACCGGTGGGCACTAGGACCAGGAGTGGTTAATGCCAGAGGCACTGCTACCAACCAGCTGAGTTCCGAGAAAGCCCACCTACCCGCATCAGTGCACCAGCGGAAGGCTCCAACTAATCGCACAGTGCAGTGAGCAACTGTGCATACGCTGTTGTTGCTGCATCAAGATCAGCAGTAAGCCTGGAAGCACAACGTACCACCTCCCGGCAGCCGAATGTCCCACAGCCCAGCTGGAAACCCCCTCACCCAATCAACCCTAGCTGGTAATCTAGACCTTCTTAAGTGACCTCATCATCTGCCGGGAGTGCTGTGTTTGCCCAAGAGTCCCTGAGATGGCTACTGCAGATCTGTATGGGTGACCATTTCCTAAGAGTAATTTTTTTGGTAGGGGCCCCCACAAGTCTAAATCCGTCCCTGCCCGGAGGTAATTACAGGATTTGGGGCTGCGGTGAGGCACTAGGGGAAGGGTTGAGGTTAGGTTATGGGGCTGAGGTAGGTTAAGGTTAGGCTGCAGCGGATGGGTCAATTAGGGTTAGGCTGCTGGGTGGAAATAATTAGGGTTAGGCTGCAGGAGGGGAAAGGTAGCGTTTAAGCTGTGGGAAGGGGGGTCAGGGTTAGGCTGTGAGAGGGCTGGGTTAGGGATAGGGAGAAAATACGTACTGGGATGTGCTGGCCATCTGCCGGGATTTCATACTCAATCCAGTGTAAATAAGCCTGTTTTCAGATGCACCAAGTACAAGCTGGTACAAGTGCAGCTGGGTCATGATGAAGAGAATCAAACTAAGCATACAGATAGGAGGCAGACGTACTGCAAACACGCGTGTAACTCTGCATATGGAGGGAGATACAGGAATAATGGGCAACTTGCATTTGTCTCAACATCAGGGCCACAGTGTCTATTACTTCTAGCTCGGGTGGCAAATATATTTCATATCTATTATTACAAAACTTGTAGCATGATCTTAAACAGATAATCACACAAATGTGCGCGATGACCTAATTGCATGTGTGGTATGTGCACATCACACATAAAGGAAATGAGGTGCCCCAGCTCCCACTGCATGTGCCTTGCACATTAGGTGTGATGTGCCTGCACTCGCCATAGTGAGGGGAGAGAAAGGCACCAGGAACAGGCTTCCTAGAGAAGGGGGCAGGATAGGGAGATTATGAAAGTAAGCAAGTATAGGTAAGTGTAACGGGATGGGAGGAGAAGAGGACAGGAAGAGTGGAACGGCTGAGGAGGCGGAGCAACTAAATTGTCCATTCATTTATTAGACCTTTTACATAATTTGTAAGTAAGTACACTCTGGGCCTGCTTCAGATGTGGTTGGAGTTGCTATCACTTCCTTGGAAGCAGCTGTGATAGCGCTGTACGGTAATGCAGCAGGAGGCGTCTATTACAAGTAGTCATGACCTAGGACGCAGCCATCAGATCACTGGCTTACCATCGGGCAGCTTGCTGCACCCATGGGAACGTACGAGCCACCTGTCGCATAGGCCAGGAAATCTCCGTCCAACGACAGGGATCCCTGGCCTCTTCCATCCCCCAAAATCACTGAGAGTCTGAGGCCGATCTGCTTCCTACATCGGAGGAACTGTTCGCGCACGTACAGAATGGGTCCTGTGCATGTGTCATGTATCGATCATTGGTATAATCGCTCCATCGGATTGGGACATGCAATCTGATAGTGTGTTTCCAGCTTCAGCAAATGAGCAATGATGTTTTTTATTACAAGGTGTTTATTTTATTTATTTATTTATTTGAAAGATTTTTTTATTGGTCGCCATCCTAATACTGACAGTCTTTCTGTACAATCTATAGGGAGGAAAAAAGAAAAAGAAGGATAAACACTAGCTCCCCAGAATGCAGAGGTCCGGCTAGATGATACCAGAAATTAGTCTCTCTTACATTGTAAATTCATGAAATATTTTATATTTTATGTTTCTGTTAGATTGCTTAATAAAATGAAAACAAAAATTATTCACTGGCATTTGTGTTTCTACTTTATTACTGCATGTACTGTATCATAGGCATGAGAACAGTCCAGGGTGTGTCCAGGCACACCCTAATGTGGGACGCTATCCCTGTGCTTACCAGCAGTATTACAGGTGCCCAGGCTTCCTATGAACTGAAAGTGACTCACAAGATGTAGCACAACACCCCCCACTTCATTTCATGCTTTATATATCGCTACCTCTGGAGAAGCTGAGGACAGCGAATTGCATGTACATTTACTATATAAAACACACCATCCTGAATGCACAACTGTGTGGCATAATATGCTCATAGGTAAGTGAGGTGGGGGGCTGGGGTAGGATAAGATGATATGTGCGAGATTAGAGGGGGACATTGTGATGACATCCCTGCCAACATTTGGGAGTTAATGATCGGGGCCAAAAAGGGCCATGACCTTGTGGTAAGGGGTGTGTCCTCATGTCCCGCCTCATTTCTATCACTCTGGGGTCATACCCGGTAGTCATGGAGATGCAGGACTGACCTTAGACTCTCCCCCGCACTGTATAGATGCTGTCTACATGCTGTGTAGAGTAACACTGTTAGAGTGCTGCCCCCAAATGTTCTCCCTCGCAGGACTCTGATGTGTGTGTTGGTGGGATGGCGGGACAGTCCCTGAAAAGCGTGACTGTCCCACCCATGACAGAACAGTTGTGGGGTATATGATAAGAAGGAAGAATGATGACATGTAAACATTGGTAGACATGCCCCTGTGTCAAAGTCGAAAAATATTGTAATACATGCCCCATGTACTAACCCCATGCACATGCCCGCTGCTCGTGCACCCAGTCCTCCGTTCGTGCACATATCCGCAATTTGCGTAAGATCGCTCTGGCGATCATGCGCATGATATGGGTATTTACGGCGGAGTTTGTGAGCGTGTAGCGTGTTATTAGAACATAGCATATTTAACCCAAATAGTGCACATTGTACACATAGCCCCCTGCACCACATCAGAAAGAAATAGCTGTTTAAAATGATAACAGAACAAAGGGATTCACCTTTACAGGATAGGAGGGGACAGAACAAGGTTACAAGGTGGTGTTTGGTATCCAGCTGTAGGGTATTTTGAGGGTAACATTCCGGTGGTAGTTAGAGAAGGAGAGAGAATTGACTGCATAGGAGAGGAAAGAGTTAAACATCTGGTGAGGGGTGGACCTAGCTGTGAGGAAAGTACAGCCTTTTTTGAAGGGGAGGGTTTGATATATATAGGGAAGGTGAGGCCATTTTAAGCTCTCTCTTGTGGTGATTTGCCTTGAGTTGGTGAGTGCTGCAGTGCAGGATTATTCCCACATTATTTGTGAGTGTGTGTTTGCCAAATACACTTAGTCCCTTCTACCTGCTTCTAGTGGTGATTTGCCTTGTGGGTGAGTGCTGCATTGCAGAAATTGTTTCTTGCCACATTAATTGTGCAGGTTTATTACACAGCCACTGTGCCCCCCTTTTGCCTTGATATATCAGAAGTAAGTAGTACCAGAAGCAGCAGCAAGTGTTTGGACATCTGGACTAATAGGACAGTGATTATATCACAGAAAGGTGAGCAGCATGAAACACATGCTCACTCACAGACACACATAGACTTGGGCTAGGCAGTGCAGATACTATTTTGTTATTAGATCTGTATTGCTGGGCTGTGTTGTACTTTTAACTTTCATTTTACAGCATCAGATTCAGGGAGTGAAAATCCAGTGAAGTGAGTGAGACAGTGAGAAGCCTAATGCAGCTGCTTGGCTCTATTCTGTCTGTGTCTGACTCCTCCTTCCTAATGCAGCTGCTGGCTCTATTCTGTCTGTGTCTGACTCCTCCTTCCTGATCAACTAATCTTTGCCAAAGCTGTGAACTGAATAAACTATTTCACTTTGAAGATTAGTTGATTTTGAACTAATCTTTCATGAACTACCCATCACTAGCCAGTTTCTACGTCTCCCCTGCTGCCTCCCTTACAGCCGGCGGAGAGCGGCGGCGGGGGGGGGGTCGCCCCAGGATAGGGCGTGGCAGCATTGAGCCCCACAGAGGTGCCTTCCCTGCAGACAGAGAGAGCTCCGGCCTGCGGGGGGAGGGCACGCGCAGGGGGGCCGGTGGCAGGCACAGCAGCGATAGTGAGGGCCAGCAGGCACAGGATAGGATAGATGATTGGCGGGGGGCCGCGCCAATTGTGGTCAAGGGGGCCAGCGGATCACCAGCAGGCCAGGCGGGGCATTGGCCGTTGGGTCCCTTATCGGCGCCTGCCGGCCGACGTGCCAGGAGAGGTGCGCCGGCATCTGCGTGGGGCTCCCGCTGGTGCCGGCCGCAACTTTTGGGGAAGTCAGGAGACTTCCAGAGAGTTGGCGTCTGCTCTGTCGACGGTGGTGGCGGCATTGGGCCCATTGGCCGCAGCCGCATCCCCGGTCGCGCACGCAGAAGCGAGGGCGTCCGGTACGCAGCCGGGGTCAGCGGCTCAGCAAATAGCGTGCGCTTTCCGTCTCCTGGGGGCGGCGCTTTTGGGATACTGTCCAGTACGGACGGAGCGCGGACGCGAGGTGGGGATGTCTTTGCCCCGGAGTGCTAGGCAGGCCCCGGGAGTGGTTTTCCGGGTCCCGTACTTTGTCTTCTTTTTCAGGTGATCGCGGAGAGGTTGAGGTGGACGTGAGCGATGGGAGTATTTCGAAGTTTCCACACTGGAGGACTCCCAGTCCGAACAGTCGACAGCATCAGGGGAGCTCGGGGAAGAGGAGATGGCAGAGTTCGAGGAGGAAGACGTCGGTTTGGCCACGCCGGAGGATTCCATGTCGGGGCAGTCGGCGGCATCAGGTGAGGTGGTGCAGTCGGTATCGGGTTCCTCCACGAGCTCTAGTCCTCGTAGTTCTTCCTCTTCCTCCTCTTCATAGTCTCTGTTGTCGCAGGCGTCCGAAGTCAGTAGCACGACTAGGGCGAGGAAGCGGGCAACGAAATTCGCCAAGAGGGCAGCGGGCCAGCAGAAGAGGCGTAAGAGATGCAAGCGGCTTAGCGAGGAAACTCGTAGGGCCAAGAAGTGCCGCGATTTGCCCGGTGTCGTGCGCTGCGACTATACTGCTGTAATGCGAGGGCTGCGAGATAGTTGCCGCAGGAAGATTCGCAGGGGGGACTTCGTGGATGTGTTCGTCTTGACGAAGGACGCGAAGAAGGAGTATAAGGCGGCGGTCGCAAAGAAGGGCATCGGGGCTGAGGCATTCCGTACCTTCGATAATTGGCTGGCCGGGTTTTGGGTCTTCGCGGCGTGTTACCTGGAGGACAGGCCGAACGAGCACGTTAACATAATTCGGTACCTGCATCTCGTGCATGACATGCAGCGCACGTCTTCGGGTTCGGAATGGCGTAAGTACGACCAGGAATTAAGGCAAAAGCAGGACGGTTTGCAGGTCATGGATTTTGGGTTCAAGGAGGTTGAGGTCTGGCTCAAGGTCACGCGGGCTTCGCAACAGGCTGAGGAGCCCCGGAAGCCGGGGGCGGACGGCGGGTTGGGCAAGCCGGGTTGATCGGCCGTCCGCGCAGGGGGGCGAGCCGCCACAAAAAGAAAATGTTTTGCGTTTAACAACGCGGCGTGTTCCTTCGGCAAACAGTGTCGTTTTCGACACTCATGCCTGCAGCGTGGCGGATCCCACCCAGCCTCCTCCTGCTTCAAAGGCTGTCGGCAGTGTCCCCGGGGTAAGCCAACTTACCCCAGGCCAGCCGCGGGCGGGAGCGCTCCGCAGAGCACCAACACCAATTAAGTTGGAAACTATGGGCCGGTGGTTTGACTGGTATCCGAATAGGGAGGATGCACAATTTTTGTTTTCCGGTTTTCAGTTTGGGTTTCGCTTGCCTGTTGCGAGCGAGGTGTCCGTGCGGGCCCAGCGGAACCTCCAGTCTGCCCGAGCCTTGCCGTTAGTACTGAGGGAGAAAGTGGATAAAGAGGTCAGGTTGGGCAGGATGGAGGGACCGTTCCTATCACCCCCGGTGGATGACTTGGTCATCTCTCCAGTGGGGGTGGTTCCCAAGAAGACTCCAGGCGCTTTCCGGCTCATTCAGCATCTTTCTTACCCGTCGGGGGCGTCGGTCAACGACGCAATACCGCCGGCTCATTGCTCGGTGGTGTATCAGTCGTTTGACGAAGCGTTGGAGATGGTCCGCGGTTACGGGACTGGGGCCCTCATGGCTAAGATCGATGTTGAGTCCGTTTTTCGGTTACTGCCATTACATCCGGACTCGTTCCGTTTTATGGGTTTCCGGATCGGAGCGGAGTATTTCATCGACAAATGTTTGCCGATGGGATGTTCCGTTTCATGCTCATTTTTCGAGCGTTTTAGCACGTTTCTACATTGGTGCGTGGAGTCTTCGTCAGGGGGTCACGGGGTTGCACATTACCTCGATGACTTCCTGTGCGCGGGTCTGGCAAATTCACCACGGTGCGGCAACTTGCTTTTCAGCATCCGAGCGCTGTTTTTCCACTTCGGCGTTCCGGTAGCCGAGGATAGAACAGAGGGCCCGTCCTCCTGTTTGGGGATTGAGATTGACACGGTGGCAGGATCGTGTCGGCTGCCTCGGGACAAGGTGGTGAAGCTCCGCGACGCTAGTTGCCGGTTTGAGGGGTCGCGTAAGGTCACACTGCGGCAGGCGCAGTCCTTGCTGGGCATGTTGAACTTTGCTTGTCGGGTAATCCCGATGGGCAGGGTTTTCTGCCGGAAGCTAAAAAGGGTGACTGCGGGGTGTGTCAGACCACACCATTTTGTGCGTTTGTCCTCAGAGATCAAGAGGGATTTGGCCGTATGGGCCTCGTTCCTAGAGGACTTCAACGGGGTGTGTATATGGCAGGCCCCAATGGTGGACAGCGCTCGGTTGCAGCTGTTCACCTATGCAGCGGGTGCCTCTGGATTCGGTTGCTATCTGGAGGAATCTTGGTGCGCGGCCTCGTGGCCGGCGGAATGGCATCGCGAAGGTTTAACTAAGGACCTTTTGCTGCTGGAGCTTTTCCCCATTATGGTAGCACTGGAGGTATGGGGCGATCGGCTGGCTCATTGCAGCATCTGGTTTAGATGTGACAATCTGGGTGTGGTGCATGCGATAAATAACCAGAGGGCGAAGTCGCTGGTCGTTCTGCGGGTGCTGGGGCAGTTGCTGTTGACATGCCTTCGTCGGAACGTGTGGTGCCGCGCGCAGCACGTGCCGGGGCTAGAGAACGGAATTGCTGACGCGTTATCACGAGGGCAGTGGGAAAGATTTTGTTCGTTGGCACCCGAGGCCGACGAGCATGGTTTTCATTGTCCCGGTTATGTTTGGCAGGTGATCGGGCCGGACTGGAGGGTCTAGCGTTGCGGTCAGTCGCGCCAACCACGCTTAAGGCTTACAGGCAAGCTTGGAGCGAATGGGAGGAGTTTGTGCAAGGATGAAATTCGCAAGTTAAGAGCGGGCATCGGATTATGCTTTCTTTTATTTGGCAGCTGATTGTTTCGGGTAGGTCCAGAGCGGTGGTATCCCGATACTTGGCTGGGATTTCGTTTTCAGCAAAATAAAGGGCGTCACCGACGTGACTAAGAGTGGGATTCTGCTGACGACAATGAAAGGATGGGCGCGAGTCGCGACGCCGCCGCCTGACAGGAGGCGGCCCATTGATGCGGCCTTGTTGCCGGCTGTTATCAGGGCGGTAGGAGGTGTCGCATCGTCCAGGTTTGAGTCGCTGTTGTTCAGTTTGGCGTTCTCAATGGCTTACCACGGAGCCTTTAGGGTTTCGGAATTGGTGGCGCCTTCTAAGCGAGCAGATTCGCGCATGCTGGTCGAGGACGTGGTGGTGGGTGAGAGGTCCTTGCTTTGCGGATGGCGTCGCTCTAAGACGGACCAAGTGGGGAGAGGTCGTTGGGTCACCTTGGTTCCGGCACTGGATGGGAGCATTTGCCCAGTAAGTGTGGCAGGGTAGTATGCGGCAGTACGGCCCGGCGGTCGGGGGTCATGGCTGCTGCATGATGACGGGCTGCCGGTGACTAAGTATCAATTTCATTGGATGCTGGGTCGCTGTCTTGCGAGCTTGGGCCTTCCACCCGCTGCGTTCGGGACGCATTCCTTCCGCATAGGGGCTGCGGCGGCGGGATTTTCCATGGACGAGGTCCAGGCGGTGGGGCGATGGAAGTCGTCAAGTTACAGACGATATATTCGCCCCGTTGCATGAGATGTTGGCTCGCACGTAGTTTGTTGTTTAATTACAGTTGTTCAGTCATGTTGTACAGTTCAGTACGTTATGGTGTTGTGTGTGTGTGTGTTTGTCTTCCCCCCTTTTAGCCTACTCAGGGATTAGCTACTCGCCGTTGCGGGCATGAGCCGGCAGCGGGGGTCTGGAGTTATTTTGCGATTTTTTGCCTGACTTGACGGACTGAATTCTAATCCACAATTCGGCTAATCTGTTCTAATCAGAGTCCCTCAGCAGGTCTTTACGCTTTCACCTCCAGCTGAGTTATTACATGTTTTACCCCTTTTTTACCCCCCCTCCCCCCCCCCCCTTTTTGTTTATTTCTTAATTTTGTTTTCATCTTTCCCATTTGTGTGTTCATGTTCTGCTTCAAATTGGCTGGAAACTCGTGCAGATCGGCTAGGCCGGGACTGCTGCAATATACGGAAACAAAATTTTTCTTTTTGGCAGATCCTTCAGGTTAATGCAGTAAATTAAACAATGGTATAGATGATTAGTAACCACTTTTACCCCCTTTTCCTCCTCTTCAGGTTGGTTGGAAGATGACTTGCCTATTTGGGTGGTTGGCCACTCTTATGTGTATTGGGCCGCCCAGTTTTGGCCTCGGAGGGGGCACAGATGTTTCCTAGGGCTCGAGGAGTTCGTTGGCTTGGTTGGCAAGGGATGATGTGGACGGAGTTGAGAAGTAGACTAGTGAGTCAGGCCACCAAGCATGGAGCCCTAGGGTGTTGGTTGTCCATTTAGGTGGCAACGACCTGGGGAAGAGGACTTCTTTGGAGATGCGGTGGGCCATGATACAGGATCTGGCAAGTTTGACCGCAGCATGGACCAATTGTGTATTGGTATTCTCCTTGATGGTGCCAAGGTTGAGTTGGCAAGGTGTGGCGGACGGTCGCGAAATTGAGGAAGCCAGGCAGAAGGTGAATGGGGCGGTGGCGAAGTGTGTGTTGTCCCACGGAGGCCAAGTGGTTCGCCACCCTAGGATTCGGTTCAGAGACAGTCACCTTTTTCGGCCTGATGGTATGCATCTATCCAGTGAGGGGATGATGCTTTTCCTGGAGGATCTGTTCCTAGGGTTGCAGGAGTTAGGGTGAGGTTATGGTGGCGGTGCTAAGACTCTGGGAAGGAGTCTTTCGCTGTTGGCGGAAAAGAACGGCAGTTTGTATTTGTATGGTAAGCTGTAGTGTTTTACAGTTTGGTGTGGTTTAGGTGCACTCACCTCCATCGACTTATTGGCCGCTTGACCACCCGTCCGGGAAGGCAGCGGCAGGGCACCCAGGAGCGGTGGGTAGTCACTGTGGGGGTTGAGTTGTCACCTATTACCGGTTTGTGATAGTTGTAGTAAAATTAGGATGGTCTCGAATTTTTAGTATTTTAAGGTTAATTTAGGTTAATAGAGCCGTTCTTTTTGCTGCCACCATATGCCGGCTGGATCGGCATCTTAATAAAATTTTCTATTACAGGTTTGCTACTGGTTAGGGTCAAATAAATAGCTAGCAATTTTTCTGCCAAAATTCAAGTCTCCGTGTCTTTATTTCTGGTTTTGAAGGTAATGAATGCTTTACTTTAAAAGAAGGGGGTCCACCAAATATCACTAGGATGTTTAGGAGAGAGAATTGACTGCATAGGAGAGGAAAGAGATAAATATCTGGTGAGGGGTGGACCTAGCTGTGAGGAAAGTACAGCCTTTTTTGAAGGGGAGGGTTTGATATATATAGGGAAGGTGAGGCCATTTTAAGCTCTCTCTTGTGGTGATTTGCCTTCCCACCCTCCCGCCCCTGTGGTCAGAAATTCTGGCACGTGGTGCCTTGGCGTTAAGTTGTTGGCTGGTTTTATCGTTGGCTATTTATTGGCGGAAAAGAACGGCAGTTTGTATTTGTATGGTAAGCTGTAGTGTTTTACAGTTTGGTGTGGTTTAGGTGCACTCACCTCCATCGACTTATTGGCCGCTTGACCACCCGTCCGGGAAGGCAGCGGCAGGGCACCCAGGAGCGGTGGGTAGTCACTGTGGGGGTTGAGTTGTCACCTATTACCGGTTTGTGATAGTTGTAGTAAAATTAGGATGGTCTCGAATTTTTTGTATTTTAAGGTTAATTTAGGTTAATAGAGCCGTTCTTTTTGCTGCCACCATATGCCGGCTGGATCGGCATCTTAATAAAATTTTCTATTACAGGTTTGCTACTGGTTAGGGTCAAATAAATAGCTAGCAATTTTTCTGCCAAAATTCAAGTCTCCGTGTCTTTATTTCTGGTTTTGAAGGTAATGAATGCTTTACTTTAAAAGAAGGGGGTCCACCAAATATCACTAGGATGTTTAAGATCGCTTGCTCCTGCGTATAGTTATGTACAAAAGTAGATTATGAACATTAACTGTATTTACTGTAAATTACATATGCGGGGGGAATCCGGAGGATACCACCCACAAGAGCAGTTGGAAGGGACATCGCCCACCTTTTCAAATCCACCTATGACCTTTTCTGTAATGTGGAGACATATCTCTGTGTCCAATAGACAAAGGGATTACAGTGACCATTGTATTGTTTTGGATGAAGTGAATAAAGGGAGCTTGCAGCAGGCTTGGGGACACAAGACTGTAAACGCTATCTGTATGACCAGCGGAGGACCGAATCCCGGTTGCGCTTGCGAATATTCTCACGTACGTACATTCTCTGTAGCCATTATTCTGTTTAGATTTACTTGTTAGTCTGTAGTGTATACCTTCTATTGTTTTACCTTTTTGGAATCAATCCACGGAGGCCTTAGAACCCTGTGGTTTCAACTACAAACGGTGTTGTGTTTTCACTTTCCTGCCTGGGCTTTAAAGTAGATTAACCTGTTTAAGGTGTATAAGCATTGTTAAGGTGTATGCACTGCGGATACTTTGTATCGCCAGCGCTACTTAAGGTTTAAAGGTATAACATCGTTGCAGTACTTTACTGCCAAAGGTTTAAAGTATAAGCATATCATTACATTGTAATATTAATAAGGTTTTAAGGTGTATTAATTGTGTGTGCGCACGCTATGTGTGCTTTGTACCCACAGTGCGGCGTTTGTACGCTGAGTGCGTATACGGTACGGGACTCTGTGCGCAAATAGCGTACGAAGTACGTAGCGCGAGCTAGCGACCGCAGCAGCTCCATGGTAAAGGTGTGTTTAAAGGTATAGCTTGATGGTTTAAGATAATATCAACATCAATTGGCGGCTCTCACGGGATATCACGTTCTTAATGATGCACTGTACATTACAAACGCGGCTGTAATTGACCGGCTAATGATGGACGCATCGCAAAATGCTGACGAAAAAAAACATCTACGTTAATGTATTGTTGTGGTATCAGTAAGACGCTTATAGGAAATTTTAAGGGACAAGGCGTTTCTCATAATATTTAAGATGCTAAAATGTATTTTTATTGTTGCAAAACAAGGTTCAAAGGTCATATTGTGTTTGATTCAGATTGTATTGTTTATCTATTTAAGTAGGTTTAAAAGTATATTTAAAAGTTTGCATACCTTTGATATAGTTTTATTTTTAACTCAGGCCTAAAATAACTTCAGGGGCTTGCATGGTTTGTCCTCCATTTTGGACTAACCACATGGCCTGTCCACCATTTTGTGTAACCCTCATGGATGTGGAAAAGGGGGAGCAGCGGCCATTTTGGGAAGGTCATTTTTTCTAAATGGCTGATTTTCACTGCCCAGAATAATCAGCCGTCCTTGGTCAAAACGAAATCACCATTTATGAGTTACCAATGCATTTATTTAACCCATGCCATAGTCAATTACAAATAGTTTCAGATGGGGCTTAATAAAAGTTAATAGTAAGATGAATACGTGATGTAAGAACCACACACAGATATAAACAAAGTTGTTTTTTTTCTTTACCTCTAGGATTCAGTTAACTCTGCTTGTTGTAAGATAGCCATTGAAATGCAAATTAACCTGTGTAACTGCTTTTTCCTAGCAGTGAAAAACCACCTTTACAGACAGCCAAAAGCACAGCATTCATATGCAAATTAGAAACACTTAATGAGTAAATGAGTCTCAGGAGACCAGTGAATGGTACATATATATATAATATTATAATTATGTGTGTTTATATCAATGTATGTTCTGCAAGATAGCTATCTAATATGAATCATACTATTGGAAGCATTGATTACTAGATTCATTTAGACCTGTATTTTGTACTCTGTATACCTGCTCGCATTATTGCCATAAGCATTGATTACTAGATTCATTTTGACCTGTACTGAGAAAATTTGTTGCTATTTAGTTAAAATATAGAGTTAATATTTAAGGGAAGAAAGTGTAAGACGCACACACAGCCTGGCCTAGTTATAAAGGTTGATACAGAGGAAACTGTGTGTAGTGTTAAGTAAGTGATTATAGTTAAATATCGCTTACATTTATAGAAGTGTGGGATTTGTAGTACTGCGGATGTATGGCCTTTGTACACGTGTCTCGGACAGCGTGCAGGACTGCGTACGCAACGTAAAGGCCTACGCACGTAGCGTGTTTACGCAACATGCGTAACAGTACGACCGCTAAAATACAAATCACACAATAGCATTGTGTTAGTTTAAGCGCGAGACGGTAGCCACGCGATAATAGCACAAATTTGTTCAGTTTCCAATATTTAGTTTAAAAGAACCTTCTCTTACTGTGACACCTCTGGGACTAGACTGTTTTATCTGAATGAAAGGTAATTTTCTGTACAGAAAAATCAAAGTGTATATGAGTGAACGAGTGTGAGTGTGCAAATAAAGGTTTTGTGAACCCAGAATTCGGGATCCCGTAGGAGACCACATCAGGTGAGTGGACACTTGGTGGCGTGGGA
This sequence comes from Pseudophryne corroboree, assembly GCF_028390025.1. Taxonomy (NCBI): domain Eukaryota; kingdom Metazoa; phylum Chordata; class Amphibia; order Anura; family Myobatrachidae; genus Pseudophryne; species Pseudophryne corroboree. Next base: position 709,750,117 of record NC_086449.1, on the reverse strand, counting down.
GTGGCTTTCTCACGTTAACATTGATTAAGGTATAAAGGAGCAATTAGTATAACAGCACACCAAGAGGTCAGCGAAGTCAGAAATCCGCTAAGTCAAGCGAAGCTCTGAATACCATGGCCTGAGAAAGGTCAGCGGTGAGAGCGCAGCCCCGGGGGTTTGCGTAGTACCCATATAGGCCCGTTCAGATACGCTCCGGCTGAGGTTTCGCAGCCTGAAAAACGATTCCATTGGTCGTATAGCGGATAGGTAATAGTTACTTATACGCCGTGCGATTGTACCGTGCGTTAGTGTGTGCAATAGTTAGTTCAACTTGATACCCATTACGCCATTTGCGTAAAATCGCGGGATCATAGACGCTAATTGTACACGCAACGTGATTTGTGTAACAGTTTTTTTATTTTAAGGTAGTTTCGCTGTTCACTCAGGAAATCTCCAACGACTGATATTTACTGGGAAGGGTAAGTCACTCCCAAACACTCTCAGTAAATAGAGGTTACGTAGGGCCCTAGGTTGAGTACGACCAGCGCTGAGGACAGTGTGTAGGTGTATTGGCCAACGTGGGCGTGAGTGGGTGAGAGCGCTCTGAGAACTTTCACCGTCGCCTTACCTCTGAGTAATTTGGTTTTTGTAGGAATTAGCTGAGATGGCAATACCTGCAAAGAATGGGGGCCAGTTGCTCAAGTAAGGGACGATCAACCAGGGTTCAGGTTGATATTCCGCGGCCCAAAGGGTCGGCGAGGTACATAATGTGTGAGAAATATGGATCACACGCAGAGGTTTTATGCAATGAATGGGAACGTATGACTGCGGAAGATAGGGAACCGTTCCCTAGGGTAGGCAGTTTTAGTCCTGAGGTGTTGCAAAATTTAAGGAGAAGGATATGTCTAATAAGATACAGAAAACAAAGGATTAGACATTATGATTGTTTACATTTATGGCAACAGGAGGGTGATATGCAAAGGGGATTAGCTCAAATAGCTGGTTCCAACCCTAGCAGGAAACTGATAGCAACTGCACCACCACCACCGTACATTACAGGAGAGAAAGTGGCTACAGAGAATGGCGTACTAATATATGATAAGAGTGCACTTAATAAATGTATTAATACTAACCCGTGCAAGTTGTATCCCATCTTAAACTTCCCTCAGGACTGCGACCAAGAAGGTGAACCCAGCACGATATCGGCACTCTCTCTAGCAGCCACCATACAAGACACACAAGTGGGCACGGCCCAACCAGTAAGAGCAGTAGCAAAGGCTCCTAGCGGAGGGACAGGTGAGGTCGTGTCCACAGGTAAGTACGGCACAGTACATTATGCAGAGTCAATTGCACCTCACATTGTAGAAGCAACCCAGAATTATGTAATTGAACTGAATCCTGTCAGGGTGATCGCGGTCCCCAATGGGAAGACTGACGCTCTGGGAATCACTCCTGTCAGGAACATTGCTATGCATTGCCCCTGGTCCCGGACAGAATTGAGGACAATTATGTCTGAATTTCCCTATCTCAGGAAAGATCTAGCCGCATGTCAGAGGTTTATTAGAGAACTAGGTAACGCCACCGAACCCAATAACAAAGATTGGCGGACAGTGCTACGGGCATGCTTGCCCTCTAATATTGACCCTGTGAAGTTCATTGCTGACTGTAAATTAGATGCAGAGGTACCTCCCACTGATGAATACAATCAGGAGAACGTAAAACAGATCAATCTGCAGTTAGGAGTATATTTCCCAACTGTTGTCAAGTGGAATAAAATCTTCTCCATTAGACAAAAAGAAGGTGAAACGGCTTCTGACTATTTCCATCGAGCACTGCAGGAAATGGCTAGATACACTATGTGCATCATAGGGAGGTAGCGGTGTCCGTATTAATGGACGGTTTAAAAAAAACGTTGAGAACAAGGGTACAAACCACTCAACCTAGCTGGAGAGGTATCTCGGTGGCTGCATTAAGAGAGTCCGCTATTGAGCATGATCGGAACATCATTAGGCACAGGGAGTCACAGGGGGATAAGCTGATGACAGTAAGTATAAAAGCCCTGACAACGAAGCCACATCAGCCTAAGCCCCAGACCCCTGATGGTAAGTCGTATGTGGTAAAATGTTATAAATGTCAGAAGGAAGGACATTACGCACGGAACTGTAATTTTAAAGACCCACATAAGGTATATCGACCCCCTAGACCAGAACATGACTCACAGTATGACACACGTAATTGGGATCAGGGATAACATGAAAAATTTTGGGCCGCACCTGTAGTCTGCAGCCAGTGAAGTTAATTGCTAGCCTTGGAAGTGAACCTGAGGTCACAGTTGATGTAGTTGGTAGATCATTCCTTGTAGATACAGGGGAAGCCAGGTAATCTCTGTAATTTATCTTTAAAAATGTTTCCTCTTCATCTCTGACGTTCACCGACAGAACTACAGCTCAAACGTCACATGTCTACTCGGTCTTTTCAGAGGTCTGCCCAGCCCCAGTATATCTCACCAGCATCATTGTGCCTGGCCATGCACAGAGGGTGGAGAGTGGAAATACTGGTGGAGGAAGACTGTGCAGAGATACCGATAGACATGATGGTGTGACAGCCTGATGGTAAACGCAAATCTGACTTTTTGTTTTTTTCATGTTCTACGGATGGTTTATTTCACACAACAGTTAGACACATGGTAATGCAAGATTTATGTTCCCTACAGAAAGGTCGCTGACTCGGTAGAGGAAATCATATCACTGGAGTGTCTGTTCCAGGAAGGTTGAGACGGCACCTGAGCACTGAGAACAATAAGACCAGAGGCCGTTGTCGCACCAGTTTTTCTTTTTCCCTTTTATTATTTTCTCCACCTCCCATCACCCTCCTTTCCTCCCCCCTTCTCATTCTTTTCCTCTTCCCTTAACAAGATGGACTTACCCCAAGAGACTGCATTCCGGGTTTTCCTGTTGACCCTGTTGTTGACTAGAGCAGTCTGTTTCGGTGAGAGTACCAGAGAGGTCGAGAAAGGATCTGGAATGGGTTCTGATGGCAAGGACGGATTTGTAGAATTCCAAGAGCAACACATTCACCGAGCAAAGGCGAGTATCAGAAAACGATCTGGTAGTCACGAAACTAGGAGACACTGTGAAGGGTTATTGGCTGAGGAAAATTGTATTTGTAGAAACTGTGAAAACATAGTTGAGGACGGGTGCATCCAGAGATGTCAGTCCAGCCTTAATATCAACATGGACCGTCATCCATTGAGTGATTATCACTCATTAGTGGGTAAGGTTTTAAACCAAACAGAATGCTGGGTGTGCTCACAAGTACCTCAAGGTCAGAGCAAGTCAGGACTAGTACCGTATCCCTTAACAATAGATGAGGTACTTGAATTAAGGGGTGGGAGACCAGTGGACAAGAAATTTAATATTTCTAGGCCCCCTAGTTTGAAGCTCCACCAATATCATGTGGATAGATCCTTAGTATGTTTCAACATTTCCAATCCCCGAAAGCCGGGAAATTGGGAAGTGACATGGAATAACCAAACCATGGCATTTTCACACAGAGCCGATAGAATGCCCGTAGACCCAGAACTTATACGCCAAATAGCTGACGGTGGGAGGTATTTTCGGTGCAGGTATACGCTAGGAAGTAGAACCATGCGGGTTGGAGAAGTATCTCCAGGGTACTGTGCACATATCATACAGCCTGATACGTGTACTGAACAGATGAGAGAGTTAGGGATAGGATTTTTCACCTGGAAGGTTTGCAATATGGTAATGTCATATTCTGTCCCATATGTTCTCCCCGATGATGCATATTTCATATGTGGGAGGAAGGCTTATAAGTGGCTTGCCCCAAACTCAGAGGGATTGTTTTACATTGGAAGAGTGTTGCCAGAAGTAATGACCATAACCCATAACAAGATGAAAGACGTTCACCGCAATGCTCAAGCTCCTTACACTCACACTCATTATGAACACATCGTTAAGAGACACCTTATAGATAGGACAGAGCACGCAGCCTCTGATCTGATCCACGAAGCCACCGGGATTCAATTCCTACTCGCGTTAGATATCACCCGTAGCGCCAGAGGAATTATAAATTTTAGGTATATTCATGCGCTAGCGAACCTGATAGATAATATCACCGAGATGTATGATGACACCTTCAGGTATACTGGGAGGGAATTGCAAGCTTACAAAATGGAACTGATCCAGCACAGGATGGTTCTCAATTACATCACAGCGGTGACAGGCGGGTACTGTGTCACCCTAGCAACTCAGTATGGTGTGAAGTGCTGCACGTATATTACAAACAGCACTGATGACCCCACCGAGGTCATAGATCAAAAGATGGACGATATCTTGCAATTGAAATGGGAGTTACGAAGGAGACACAACCTTACCCTTACTGCTGGGAGTAATGAACTGACCGGCTAGGTCTCATGGTTGAACCCACGCAATTGGTTCTCTGGTTTAGGAGAATGGGCTCAAAATGTTATCGTGAGTGTAGGAAAGTTTCTCCTTTGTATCCTGGGAGTTGTCATAATTATTGGTTTGATATTTAGATGTGTTCGATTTTTAACGCGGCGCAAGCGCAGTACCAAAGTGATGAGTTTGAGGAGCGGGGGGCATCGTCACACAAACTGGTTTAATTTATGACCCATCAATTGAGACAATGTTGTGATAAGACGTGATTCCACGGTCCGTTTCTTTCACCCGTTTCTCCTTTGTTTTTCTCCCAAGCAAAAATACATCCATTCGGAAGAAGACTTTGATGGACATTCTACAGACTTTAATGGACACTCTAAAGACTTTAATGGACACTCTAAAGACTTTAATGGACACTCACAGCAAAGATACACCCACACGGACAAGACTTCAATCAACACCCAAGAACGATTGCACAAATGTTATGTGAATGTATTTGTGATACGTGTCTTATCTTCATCTCTACAACCTTCAGGTAGTGTCACACATAGTCGATAGGTAATATCCATATATATATATTAGCATTCACATGTGTCCCCCCTTCATGTATCATCAACTAAATGTGCACCCCATTTGTTGAAACAAAAAGCCGAAAAGAGCTCGGTAGTGTTTGTTGGCCCACTTACAGACCCTTAATATGGGATAAGAAGGATTTAATGTATACTTCGCAATACCTCGAAGCTTATCTAGAACTTGTACGGCACGATGATACATGCCCCTCAGACGGATTTCATACATACATGCTTTTACTATCCCACTAGGCCATACATTTCCCGCCTACTCCTCTCCTCTTACCATCCAATTTTCTCTGACGTCCTAGTGGATGCTGGGGACTCCGTCAGGACCATGGGGATATAGCGGCTCCGCAGGAGACAGGGCACAATAATAAAAGCTTTAGGATCAGGTGGTGTGCACTGGCTCCTCCCCCTATGACCCTCCTCCAAGCCTCAGTTAGATTTTTGTGCCCGACGAGAAGGGTGCAATCTAGGTGGCTCTCCTGAGCTGCTTAGAATAAAAGTTTAAGTTAGGTTTTTTATTTTCAGTGAGTCCTGCTGGCAACAGGCTCACTGCTACGAGGGACTTAGGGGAGAGAAGAAAACTCACCTGCGTGCAGGATGGATTTGCTTCTTAGGCTACTGGACACCATTAGCTCCAGAGGGAGTCGGAACACAGGTCTCACCCTGGGGTTCGTCCCGGAGCCATGCCGCCGACCCCCCTTGCAGATGCCGAAGTTGAAGAGGTCCAGAAACAGGCGGCAGAAGACTTTCAGTCTTCATAAGGTAGCACACAGCACTGCAGCTGTGCGCCATTGTTGTCAGCACACTTCACCAACAGTCACCAACTGTCACTGAGGGTGCAGGGCGCTGGGGGGGGCGCCCTGGGCAGCAATGTATAAAACCTTTTTATGGCTAAAATACATCACATATAGCCCTTGAGGCTATATGGATGTATTTAACCCCTGCCAGATCTCACAAACTCCGGGAGAAGAGCCCGCCGAAAAGGGGGCGGGGCCTATTCTCCTCAGCACACGGCGCCATTTTCCTGCTCAGCTCTGCTGTGAGGAAGGCTCCCAGGCTCTCCCCTGCACTGCACTACAGAAACAGGGTTAAAACAGAGAGGGGGGGCACTTATTTGGCGATATGATTACATATATAAAAATGCTATAAGGGAAAACACTTGTATAAGGGGTTGTCCCTGTATAATTATAGCGTTTTTGGTGTGTGCTGGCAAACTCTCCCTCTGTCTCCCCAAAGGGCTAGTGGGGTCCTGTCCTCTGTCAGAGCATTCCCTGTGTGTGTGCTGTGTGTCGGTACGTGTGTGTCGACATGTAGGAGGACAATGTTGGTGAGGAGGCGGAGCAAATTGCCTGTATTGGTGATGTCACTCTCTAGGGAGTCGACACTGGAATGGGTGGCTTATTTAGGAATTACGTGATAATGTCAACACGCTGTAAGGTCGGTTGACGACATGAGACGGCCGGCAAACAAATTAGTACCTGTCCAGGCGTCTCAGACACCGTCAGGGGCTTGTAAAAACGCCCATTTACCTCAGTCGATCGACACAGACACGGACACTGACTCCAGTGTCAACGGTGAAGAAACAAACGTATTTTCCTTTAGGGCCACACGTTTCATGTTAAGGGCAATGAAGGAGGTGTTACATATTTCTGATACTACAAGTACCACAAATAAGGGTATTATGTAGGGTGTGAATAAACTACTTGTAGTTTTTCCTGAATCAGATAAATTAAATGAAGTGTGTGATGATACGTGGGTTTCCTCCGATAGAAAATTATTGGCGGTATACCCTTTCCCGCCAGAAGTTAGGGCGAGTTGGGAAACACACCTTAGGGTGAATAAGGCGCTCACACGCTTATAAAAACAAGTGGCGTTACCGTCTCCAGATACGGCAGCCCTCAAGGAGCCAGCTGATAGGAAGCTGAAAAATATCCTAAAAGTATATACACATATACTGGTGTTATACTACGACCAGCAATCGCCTCAGCCTGGATGTGCAGCGCTGAGGGGGCTTGGTCGGATTTCCTGACTGAAAATATTGATACCCTTGACAGGGACAAGATTTTATTGACTATAGAGCATTTTAAGGATGCATTTCTATATATGCGAGATGCGCAGAGGGATATTTGCATTCTGGCATCAAGAGTAAATGTGATGTCCATATCTGCCAGACGACAGTGGTCAGGTGATGCAGATTCCAGACGGCACATGGAAGTATTGCCGTATAAAGGGGCGGTCCATCGGACCTGGTGGCCATGGCAACAGCTGAAAAATCCACCTTTTGTTACCCCAAGTCACATCTCAGCAGAAAAGGACACAGTCTTTTCAGTCTCAGTCCTTTCGTCCCCATAAGGGCAGGCGGGCAAAAGGGCCAGTCATATCTGCCCAGGGGTAGAGGAAAGGGAAGAAGACTGCAGCAGGCAGCCCATTCCCAGGAACAGAAGCCCTCCACAGCTTCTGCCAAGTCCGCAGCATGACGCTGGGGCCGTACAAGCGGACTCAGGTGCGGTAGGGGGTCATCTCAAGAGTTTCAGCACGCAGTGGGCTCACTCACAAGTGGACTCCTGGATCCTACACGTAGTATCCCAGGTGTACATTGGAAATTCGAGACGTCTCCCCCTCACAAGTTCCTGAAGTCTGCTTTACCAACGTCTCCCTCCGACAGGGAGGCAGTATTGGGAACAATTCACAGGCTGTATTCCCAGCAGGTGATAATCAAAGTACCCCTTCTACAACAAGGGAAGGGGTATTATTCCACACTATATTGTGGTACTGAAGCCAGACGGCTAGGTGAGATCTGAAATATTTGAACACTTACATACAAGCGTTCAAATCAAGATGGAGTCACTCAGAGCAGTGATAGCGAACCAGGAAGAAGGGGACGATATGGTGTCACTGGATATCAGGGACGCTTACCTACATGTCCAAATTTGCCCTTCTCACCAAGGGTACCTCAGGTTCGTGGTACAGAACTGTCACTATCAGTTCAGACGCTGCCGTTTGGATTGTCCACGGCACCCCGGGTCTTTACCAAGGTAATGGCCGAAATGATGATTCTTCTTAAAAGAAATATGGACGCTTTCCTGATAAGGGCAAGGTCCAGAGAACAGTTGGAGGTCGGAGTAGCACTATCTTAAGTAGTTCTACGACAGCACGAGTGGATTCTAAATATTCCAAAATCGCAGTTTTTTCCGACGACACGTCTACTGTTCCTAGAGATGATTCTGGACACAGTCCAGAAAAGGATGTTTTCTCCCGGAGAAGAAAGCCAGGGAGTTATCCGAGCTAGTCAGGAACCTCCTAAAACCAGGAAAAGTATCAGTGCATCATTGCACAAGGATCCTGTGAAAAATGGTGGTTTCTTACAAAGCGATCCCATTCGGTAGATTTCACGCAAGAACCTTTACGTGGGATCTGCTGGAAAAATGGTCCGGATCGCATCTTCAGATGCATCAGCGGATAACCCTGTCTCCAAGGACAAGGGTGTTTCTTCTGCGGTGGCTGCAGAGTGCTCATCTATGAAAGGGCCGCAGATTCGGCATTCAGGACTGGGTCCTGGTGACCACGGATGCCAGCCTGAGTGGCTGGGGAGTAGTCACACAAGGAAAAAATTTCCAGAGAGTGTGATCGAGTCTGGAGACTTCTCTCCACATAAATATACTGGAGCTAAGGGCAATTTACAATGCTCTAAGCTTAGCAAGACCTCTGCTTCAAGGTCAGCCGGTATTGATCCAGTGGGACAACATCACGGCAGTCGCCCACGTAAACAGACAGGGCGGCACAAGAAGCAGGAGGGAAATGGCAGAAACTGCAAGGATTCTTCGCTGGGCGAAAAATCATGTGATAACACTCTCAGCAGTGTTCATTCCGGGAGTGGAAAACTGGGAAGCAGTCTTCCTCAGCAGGCATGACCTCCACCCGGGAGAGTGGGGACTTCATCGGGAAGTCTTCCACATGATTGTAAACCGTTGTGAAAAACCAAAGGAGGACATGATGGCGTCCCGCCTGAACAAAAAACTAGATATTGCGCCAGGTCAAGGGACCCTCAGGCAATAGCGGTGGACGCTCTGGTAACACTGTGGATGTACCAGTCAGAGTATGTGTTCCCTCCTATGCCTCTCATACAAAAAGTACTGAGAATCATAAGAGGGAGATGAGTAAGAATGATACTCGTGGTTCCGGATTGGCCAAGAAGGACTTGGTACCCGAAACTTCAAGAGATGTTCACGGAAGACCCGTGGCCTCTACCTTTAAGAAAGGACCTGCTCCAGCAGGGGCCTTGTCTGTTCCAAGACTTACCGCGACCGCGTTTGACGGCATGGCGGTTGAACGCCGGATCCTGAAAGGGCATTCCAGATGAAGTCATCCCTACCCTGGTCGAAGACAGGAAGGATGTAAACGCAAAACATTTTCACCGCATTTGGCGAAGATATGTTGCGTGGTGTGAGGCCAAGAAGGCCCCTACAGAGGAATTCCAACTGGGTCGTTTCCTACATTTCCTGAAAACAGGACTGTCTATGGGCCTAAAATTAGGCTCCATTAAGGTTCAAATTTCGGCCCTGTCGAATTTCTTCCAGAAAGAACTGGCTTTAGTGCCTGACGTTCAGATGTTTGTAAAAGGGGTACTGCATATACAGCCTCCTTTTGTGCCCCAGTGGCACCTTGGGATCTCAATGTTGTTTTGAGTTTCCTAAAGTCACATTGGTTTGAACCACTCACCACTGTGGACTTAGCATCGTCACCTTCCATGTGAGATATTTTATTAGCCCTGGCTTCAGCCAGGCGTGTGTCAGAATTGGCGGCTTTATCATATATAAAGCCCTTGCTTAATTTTTCATTCTGACAGGGCAGAATTGAGGACTCGTCCTCAATTTCTCCTTAAGGTGTTTTCTGTTTTTCACATGAACCAACCTATTGTGGTACCTGCGGGTACTAGGGACTTGGAGGACTCCAAGTTACTTGACGTTGTCAGGGCCCTGAAAAATATGTTTCCAGGAAGGCTGGAGTCAGAAAATCTGACTCGCTGTTTAGCCTGTATGCACCCAACAAGATGGGTGCTCCTGCTTCTAAGCAGACGATTGCTCGCTGGATTTGTAATACAATTCAGTTTACACATTCTGTGGCAGGCCTGCCACAGCCAAAATCGGTAAAAGCCCATTCCAAAAGGAAGGGGGCTCATCTTGGGCGACTGCCCGAGGGGTCTCGGCTTTACAACTTTGCCGAGCAGTTACTTGGTCAGGGGAAAACACGTTTGCTAAATTCTACAAATTTGATACCCTGGCTGAGGAGGACATGGAGTTCTCTCATTCGGTGCTGCAGGGTCATCCGCACTCTCCCGCCCGTTTGGGAGCTTTGGTATAATCCCCATGGTCCTGACGGAGTCCCCAGCATCCACTAGGACGTCAGAGAAAATAAGATTTTACTTACCGATAAATCTATTTCTCGTAGTCCGTAGTGGATGCTGGGCGCCCATCCCAAGTGCGGATTGTCTGCAATACTTGTACATAGTTATTGTTACAAAAATCGGGTTATTCTTGTTGTGAGCCATCTTTTCAGAGGCTCCTTCGTTGTTATCATACTGTTAACTGGGTTCAGATCACAGGTTGTACGGTGTGATTGGTGTGGCTGGTATGAGTCTTACCCGGGATTCAATATCCTTCCTTATTATGCACGCTCGTCCGGGCACAGTATCCTAACTGAGGCTTGGAGGAGGGTCATAGGGGGAGGAGCCAGTGCACACCACCTGATCCTAAAGCTTTTATTATTGTGCCCTGTCTCCTGCGGAGCCGCTATATCCCCATGGTCCTGACGGAGTCCCCAGCATCCACTACGGACTACGAGAAATAGATTTATCGGTAAGTAAAATCTTATTATTTTGTAGATTGTATTGTATATTTTTCCGTTTAAAGTTTAGATAGTGGCAGTTATTGTTGACTGCCAAAGGGTGGACTGTCAAAGTCGAAAAATATTGTAATACATGCCCCATGTACTAACCCCATGAACATGCCCGCTGCTCGTGCACCCAGTCCTCCGTTTGTGCACATATCCGCAATTTGCGTAAGATCGCTCCGGCGATCATGCGCATGATATGGGTATTTACGGCGGAGTTTGTGAGCGTGTAGCGTGTTATTAGAACATAGCATATTTAACCCAAATAGTGCACATTGTACACATAGCCCCCTGCACCACATCAGAAAGAAATAGCTGTTTAAAATGATAACAGAACAAAGGGATTCACCTTTACAGGATAGGAGGGGACAGAACAAGGTTACAAGGTGGTGTTTGGTATCCAGCTGTAGGGTATTTTGAGGGTAACATTCCGGTGGTAGTTAGAGAAAGATCGTTTGCTCCTGCGTATAGTTATGTACAAAAGTAGATTATGAACATTAACTGTATTTACTGTAAATTACATATGCGGGGGGAATCCGGAGGATACCACCCACAAGAGCAGTTGGAAGGGACATCGCCCACCTTTTCAAATCCACCTATGACCTTTGCTGTAATGTGGAGACATATCTCTGTGAAGAATAGACAAAGGGATTACAGTTACCATTGTATTGTTTTGGATGAAGTGAATAAAGGGAGCTTGCAGCAGGCTTGGGGACACAAGACTCTAAACGCTATCTGTATGACCAGCGGAGGACCGAATTCGGGTTGCGCTTGCGAATATTCTCACGTACGTACATTCTCTGTAGCCATTATTCTGTTTAGATTTACTTGTTAGTCTGTAGTGTATAACTTGTATTTTTTTACCTTTTTGGAATCAATCCACGGAGGCCTTAGAACCCTGTGGTTTCAACTACAAATGGTGTTGTGTTTTCACTTTCCTGCCTGGGCTTTAAAGTAGATTAACCTGTTTAAGGTGTATAAGCATTGTTAAGGTGTATGCACTGCGGATACTTTGTATCGCCAGCGCTACTTAAGGTTTAAAGGTATAACATCGTTGCAGTACTTTACTGCCAAAGGTTTAAAGTATAAGCATATCATTACATTGTAATATTAATAAGGTTTCTCTAACGTCCTAGTGGATGCTGGGGACTCCGTCAGGACCATGGGGAATAGCGGCTCCGCAGGAGACAGGGCACATCTAAAGAAAGCTTTTAGGATCACATGGTGTGTACTGGCTCCTCCCCCTATGACCCTCCTCCAAGCCTCAGTTAGGTTTTTGTGCCCATCCGAGCAGGGTGCAATCTAGGTGGCTCTCCTAAAGAGCTGCTTAGAAAAAGTTTTTTTAGGTTTTAAATCTCAGTGAGTCCTGCTGGCAACAGGCTCACTGCATCGAGGGACTTAGGGGAGAGATTTTCAACTCACCTGCGTGCAGGATGGATTGGAGTCTTAGGCTACTGGACATAGCTTCAGAGGGAGTCGGAACACAGGTCAACCTGGGGTTCGTCCCGGAGCCGCGCCGCCGACCCCCCTTACAGATGCTGAAGATCGGAGGTCCGGAAACAGGCGGCAGAAGACTCTTCAGTCTTCATGAAGGTAGCGCACAGCACGGCAGCTGTGCGCCATTGTTGCTACACACTTCTCACTGACCAGTCACGGAGGGTGCAGGGTGCTGCTGGGGGCGCCCTGGGCAGCAATATTAAATACCTTTAGTGGCAAAGAATACATCACATATAGCCATTAAGGCTATATGTATGTATTTAACCCAGGCCAGATTTCTCAAAACCCGGGAGAAAAGCCCGCCGGAAAAGGGGCGGAGCTTATTCTCCTCAGCACTCAGCGCCATTTTCCTGCTCAGCTCCGCTGTGAGGAAGGCTCCCAGGACTCTCCCCTGCACTGCACTACAGAAACAGGGTAACAAAGAGAAGGGGGGCATAAATTGGCGATATTTATATATTAAAAGCGCTTATAACAAAAACAACACCTTTTAGGGTTGTTTATATACATTTATAGCGCTTTTGGTGTGTGCTGGCAAACTCTCCCTCTGTCTCCCCAAAGGGCTAAGGGGGTCCTGTCTTCGATTAGAGCATTCCCTGTGTGGCTGCTGTGTGTCGGTACGTGTGTGTCGACATGTATGAGGACGATGTTGGTGTGGAGGCAGAGCAATTGCCGGTAATGGTGATGTCACCCCCTAGGGAGTCGACACCGGAATGGATGGCTTTAGTTATGGAATTACGTGATAATGTTAGTACATTACAAAAGTCAGTAGACGAAATGAGACGGCCGGAAAACCAGTCAGTACCGGCTCAGGCGTCTCAGACACCGTCAGGGGCTGTAAAACGTCCCTTACCTCAGTCAGTCGACACGGGTACCGACACAGATGAATCTAGTGTCGACGGTGAAGAAACAAACGTATTTTCCAACAGGGCCACACGTTATATGATCACGGCAATGAAGGAGGCTTTGCAGATCTCTGATACTGCTGGTACCTCAAAAAGGGGTATTATGTGGGGGGTGAAAAAACTACCTGTAGCTTTTCCAGAATCAGAGGAATTGAATGACGTGTGTGATGAAGCGTGGGTTAACCCAGATAGAAAACTGCTAATTTCTAAGAAGTTATTGGCATTATACCCTTTCCCACCAGAGGTTAGGACGCGCTGGGAAACACCCCCTAGGGTGGATAAGGCGCTCACACGTTTATCAAAGCAAGTGGCGTTGCCGTCTCCTGATACGGCCGCCCTCAAGGATCCAGCGGATAGGAGGCTGGAAACTAACCTGAAAAGCATATACACTCATACTGGTGTTATACTGCGACCGGCAATAGCCTCAGCCTGGATGTGCAGTGCTGGGGTAGTGTGGTTGGATTCCCTGACTGAAAATATTGATACCCTGGATAGGGACAGTATTTTATTGACTCTAGAGCAATTAAAGGATGCGTTTCTTTATATGCGAGATGCTCAGAGGGATATTTGTACTCTAGCATCAAGAGTAAGTGCGATGTCCATATCTGCCAGAAGAAGTTTATGGACGCGACAGTGGTCAGGTGATGCGGATTCCAAAAGGCATATGGAAGTGTTGCCATATAAAGGGGAGGAATTATTTGGGGTCGGTCTATCGGATCTGGTGGCCACGGCAACTGCCGGCAAATCCACTTTTTTTACCTCAGACCCCCTCCCAACAGAAAAAGACACCGTCTTTTCAGCCGCAGTCCTTTCGCTCCTATAAAAACAAGCGAGCAAAAGGACAGTCTTATCTGCCGCGAGGCAGAGGAAAGGGTAAGAGAGGGCAGCAAGCAGCCCCTGCCCAGGACCAGAAGCCCGCCCCGGGTTCTACAAAGCCATCAGCATGACGCTGGGGCTTTACAAGCGGACTCAGGAGCGGTGGGGGGTCGACTAAAGATTTTCAGCAATCAGTGGGCTCGCTCACAGGTGGACCCGTGGATCCTGCAGATAGTATCTCAGGGTTACATGTTGGAGTTCGAAAGGTCTCCCCCTCGCCGGTTCCTAAAGTCTGCTTTACCAACGTCTCCCTCAGAAAGGACGACGGTATTGGAAGCCATTCACAAGCTGTATTCTCAGCAGGTGATAGTCAAGGTACCCCTCCTACAACAGGGAAAGGGGTATTATTCCACACTATTTGTGGTACCGAAGCCGGACGGTTCGGTAAGACCTATTCTAAATCTGAAATCCTTGAACCTGTACATACAGAAATTCAAGTTCAAGATGGAGTCACTCAGAGCAGTGATAGCGAATCTGGAAGAAGGGGACTTCATGGTGTCCCTGGACATAAAAGATGCTTATCTGCATGTCCCAATTTACCCCTCACACCAAGGGTATCTCAGGTTCGTGATACAAGACTGTCATTATCAGTTTCAAACGCTGCCGTTTGGTTTGTCCACGGCCCCTCGGGTCTTTACCAAGGTAATGACCGAAATGATGGTTCTTCTACGAAGAAAAGGCGTATTAATTATCCCTTACTTGGACGATCTCCTGATAAGGGCAAAGTCCAGAGAACAGCTGGAAGTCGGTGTAGCACTAACCCAAGTAGTGCTTCAGCAACACGGGTGGATTCTGAATCTTCCAAAATCTCAATTGACCCCGACAACACGTCTGCTGTTCCTGGGAATGATTCTGGACACGGTTCAGAGAAAGGTGTTTCTCCCGGAGGAGAAAGCAAGGGAGTTATCCGAACTGGTCAGGAACCTCCTAAAACCAGGAACTGTGTCAGTACATCAATGCACAAGAGTCCTGGGAAAGATGGTGGCTTCTTACGAAGCAATTCCATTTGGCAGATTCCATGCACGAACATTTCAGTGGGATCTGCTGGACAAATGGTCCGGATCGCATCTGCACATGCATCAGCGGATAACACTGTCACCAAGAACAAGGTTGTCTCTCCTGTGGTGGTTGCAGAGTGCCCATCTGTTAGAGGGCCGCAGGTTCGGCATACAGGACTGGGTCCTGGTGACTACGGATGCCAGCCTACGGGGCTGGGGAGCAGTCACACAGGGAAGAAACTTCCAGGGTGTATGGTCAGACCTGGAGACGTCTCTTCACATAAATATACTGGAGCTAAGAGCGATATACAATGCTCTAAGCTTGGCAAAACCGCTGCTTCAGGGTCAGCCGGTGTTGATCCAGTCGGACAACATCACGGCAGTCGCCCACGTAAACAGACAAGGCGGCACGAGAAGCAGAAGAGCAATGACAGAAGCTGCAAGGATTCTTCGCTGGGCGGAAAATCATGTCATAGCACTGTCAGCAGTGTTCATCCCGGGAGTGGACAACTGGGAAGCAGACTTCCTCAGCAGACACGACCTTCACCCGGGAGAGTGGGGACTTCATCCGGAAGTTTTCCACATGATTGTGAACCGTTGGGAAAAACCAAAGGTGGATATGATGGCGTCTCGCCTCAACAAAAAACTGGACAGATATTGCGCCAGGTCAAGAGACCCTCAGGCAATAGCTGTGGACGCTCTGGTAACACCATGGGTGTACCAGTCAGTGTATGTGTTTCCTCCTCTGCCTCTCATACCAAAGGTACTGAGAATTATTCGGAAAAGGGGAGTAAGAACAATACTAGTGGCTCCGGATTGGCCAAGAAGAACTTGGTATCCGGAACTTCAAGAGATGCTCACGGAGGATCCGTGGCCTCTACCTCTAAGAAGGGATCTGCTTCAGCAGGGACCTTGTATGTTCCAAGACTTACCGCGACTGCGTTTGACGGCATGGCGGTTGAACGCCGGATTCTAAAAGAAAAGGGCATTCCAGAGGAAGTTATTCCTACCTTGATTAAGGCTAGGAAGGAAGTGACCGCACAACATTATCACCGCATTTGGAGAAAATATGTTGCGTGGTGTGAAGCCAAGAAGGCCCCAACGGAAGAATTTCAATTGGGTCGATTCTTACATTTCCTGCAGGCAGGATTGTCTATGGGCCTCAAATTGGGGTCTATTAAAGTTCAAATTTCGGCCTTATCAATCTTCTTCCAGAAGGAATTGGCTTCAGTGCCTGAAGTACAAACTTTTGTCAAGGGTGTACTACATATACAGCCCCCGATTGTGCCCCCAGTGGCACCGTGGGATCTAAACGTAGTTTTGGATTTTCTCAAATCTCATTGGTTTGAGCCTCTCAAATCTGTAGATTTGAAGTATCTTACATGGAAAGTAACCATGCTACTGGCCCTGGCTTCAGCCAGGAGAGTTTCAGAGTTGGCGGCTTTATCGTACAAAAGCCCATATCTGATTTTCCATTCGGACAGGGCAGAACTGCGGACACGTCCTCATTTTCTCCCTAAGGTGGTTTCGGCTTTTCACTTGAACCAGCCTATTGTGGTGCCTGCGGCTACTAGCGACTTGGAGGACTCCAAGTTACTGGACGTTGTCAGAGCATTAAAAATATATATTTCAAGGACAGCTGGAGTCAGAAAATCTGACTCGTTGTTTATATTGTATGCACCCAACAAGATGGGTGCTCCTGCGTCTAAGCAGACGATCTGTAGCACAATCCAACTTGCACATTCTGTGGCAGGCCTGCCACAGCCTAAATCTGTAAAGGCCCACTCCACAAGGAAGGTGGGCTCATCTTGGGCGGCTGCCCGAGGGGTCTCGGCATTACAACTCTGCCGAGCAGCTACGTGGTCAGGGGAGAACACGTTTGTAAAATTTTACAAATTTGACACTCTGGCTAAGGAGGACCTGGAGTTCTCTCATTCGGTGCTGCAGAGTCATCCGCACTCTCCCGCCCGTTTGGGAGCTTTGGTATAATCCCCATGGTCCTGACGGAGTCCCCAGCATCCACTAGGACGTTAGAGAAAATAAGAATTTACTTACCGATAATTCTATTTCTCATAGTCCGTAGTGGATGCTGGGCGCCCATCCCAAGTGCGGATTGTCTGCAATACTTGTACATAGTTATTGTTACAAAAATCGGGTTATTATTATTGTTGTGAGCCATCTTTTCAGAGGCTACTTCGTTTGTTATCATACTGTTAACTGGGTTCAGATCACAAGTTGTACGGTGTGATTGGTGTGGCTGGTATGAGTCTTACCCGGGATTCAAGATCCTTCCTTATTGTGTACGCTCGTCCGGGCACAGTACCTAACTGAGGCTTGGAGGAGGGTCATAGGGGGAGGAGCCAGTACACACCATGTGATCCTAAAAGCTTTCTTTAGATGTGCCCTGTCTCCTGCGGAGCCGCTATTCCCCATGGTCCTGACGGAGTCCCCAGCATCCACTACGGACTATGAGAAATAGAATTATCGGTAAGTAAATTCTTATTTTTAAGGTGTATTAATTGTGTGTGCGCACGCTGTGTGTGCTTTGTACCCACAGTGCGGCATTTGTACGCTGAGTGCGTATACGGTACGGGACTCTGTGCGCAAATAGCGTACGAAGTACGTAGCGCGAGCTAGCGACCGCAGCAGCTCCATGGTAAAGGTGTGTTTAAAGGTATAGCTTTATGGTTTAAGATAATATCAACATTATCACCTGGAAGGAGCTAGACATGCCGCTTGGAGCAGAGCTTCTACATTTCCCTTGGGTGCACATCCTGATAAAATACATTGCACACGCCAATACACAGTATATCTTACCCCCTCTTTTATGTACTGTATACATACTGAGATTAACCACTCCAGGACTTCACAGTCTGAAGGGCGCCAAAGTGGTTTTGATCATGTACCAAAAATGTACTACAGTATTCAGACACTCATTAGAAATGACACAAATCAGAAAGTTGCGCATAGCCGCCATGCTTATGTCCTCATTAGGCCACTGAAAGAGTCCTGGTAAGGCCTATAGACAGTCCGCCCCTCCCCTCAATCCTTCTTCTACTATCACCATGACAGGAAAATTGCTGAAAGAATGATTTTATATTCAGGGAAATATCCGAGAAGACTGATATGTAGTGATTGTCATACTTGAGTGGTACATGTGTATCTCTAATTGGAGGCCATCTGTGATAAACTGTACAACAAGGTATAGCCCTCTCCAAAGGTCACACGTGATATGACAAGAGTTCACCACAAAATAGTTTACTTGGTATAGAAAGGATTAATTATTAAACACACAAGAGATTAAATATATGTACATCAAAATAAAATCAAAACAGCTTATCTAGGAAAAACCCAGCCGTGTATCTTTGGAGAACCAAGTAGAAGGTATCAAATGGCACTTCAACGCATTTCATCTCAAAGGGATTTCATCAGGGTGTAACAATAAAGACAATTAGAGGGGTATATGTACCAGGAGGAATGAAAGTATTTGGCAATAATGTATAAAACCGGAAATGTAACCATGGACACATCCATCTACAATATGGGATACGGAAGTGGTGATCAAGACAGAACCTGTAAAATGTATGTACTTACTTCTGCTGAGAAACCTCAGTTTGTAAATATTAGGGTGATTTAATCGGGTAAACTGTAGATTAAAGGCGGCATCAATGCTGATATCAGGTGGATTAAGGCGAATGAGGCCGTATGTACTGCACATGTATCATGGTCAGGTTAGAGAAACAAGACCATACTGCCTCACTGCCATATTGGATGGGGCAGCACATACTTGCTTATGTACTGTATCATGGCCATGTGACTTTCTTCGAGCTGCACCCACTGTATGAAATGCCCTCCCACACACAATAGTCTTTCCTCTAGTCTCCAAACTTGCAAATGGTCTCTGAAAACTCACCTCTTCAGGCAAACTTATAAAATTCCGGAACCGCTCATATAACCTTCATAGACTTTCCTATCCAATTACATCCCCACTGCACAGTCTACTCATCTTTACTTTTTGCAGCGGGGTACACTGGTATTCCACAGGGAAAAACATTGGGCGTGTAGAGTTGGATCTTGATCTGTGGCACCAAAAGGCTTAAGCTTTGATTGTTCCCAGGATGCACTGCACCACCTCCTCTATAGCCCCGCCTCCAGGCACTGGAGCTTAGTTTGTAAGTTGGTGCATGCAGTGCAGGCAGCTAACAGATGGGGCTGTGCTAGGCAGCCCTGAAAAGAGCTTTTGTTTAAAGAAAAAAAGAATACTTCAAGGGCTACAGCACAGGCATGTCAGTCTGACATTCTGTGCTGCGGCTTTATCACCTCCCTCAGCGGCGCTGCATACTCCCGCGCCCTGGTTGCCGGGTGCTTGCAGCGGAGGCTCTCCAGTTCCCATAAGGCACACATAACCGCTGCTGCTCTCTTGGATTGTGTGGCCGCACTTCGGGGAGGAGGTGAGAATGTCACCTAGCTGGGACCCGCCGGAATCGTGATCCGGTCACGGTCCCAGTAGACAGACAGCGCCGCTGGCGTGGACACTGTGGCCATGCAGGGACCCCACTGTATCCACCAGGGCAGGGAGCACAGGTCGGATTTACTGAAATCCGTTTAACATAGGCTCCATAGTACCCGGTGGTGAAGTCCAGCATAGGGGATAAGGCGCTGCCCTGTAGCTCCTCCCCCAGCTCCAGGTGCCATCTACAGCAGGTGTTCCCGCCCTGGAGCTGCATCTCTCTCCCTCACTCCCTGTCAGCATTTGGGCGCCATCCCTCACTCCCTGTCAGCATTTGGGCGCCTGGGACTGCTGGGCACTGTCTCCTCTGTAAAGCCGCCTGTCTCATCAGCGCTGTGCATTTACAGGACACTTAAGTATTCTACATGTCATTTAGAGAGCGTTAGTTAAGAACAAGTGCACTACTATATGAATATTTAGTACACGTATTCTGTGATATACATCCAGTGTTTACCATGCATTGTTATATTTGTATACATACATAGCTATATGTAGTATTACTAGTCCAGTGCAGTTTTATTGATTATATGTAATAATTTCTGCATTGTACCTGTGACTGTGTGTGCATATAGCTGCTGTGTGGATTCTTTTCTGTGTATCACACATATTGCTATCACTGTATTCTGTACCCTGGGGATCGAAGTGCGTCAGGGTCTCATATACCATATAGTGTTCCACAGGATATACGGTTTAGTTTTTTTCACTGTGTGTTTCAGTCACATGATAACGCTTAAATCCTCTGTTGTGCTGTGAATTTGCAGTCACATAACAGGTTTTTTTTGTCAGGTATTGTGTTTGTCTGGCTATATTGTACTGTTACGCCCTATGGCTACATTCCCGATAATGTCTGCTACACAGTGCGGGAAATCCGCAGATGCACAGGCATCATGCAGTGCTGACGTCACTGATTTATCTGAGGAAAAGATTTCTGCTGAGGTTTCAGGCAGTGAGTGTTCTGTTCCCCCCCACCCCCCTAGTCAGCCTGCAGCAGATGTGGCAAATTAAGACCCACCTTGGGCTGCATTTTCCAATATGCTGACTACGCTTGTATCACGGCTTACGCCCCCTGAGGGACCTCCTGTGCCATTACAGCCACATATTGTCCCTGTAGTTAATCCACCATGGGCGGATACTCTGTCAACCTAGTTACAGCAATTAAATCAGTCCTTGGTTAAACAAAAGCCTAACCCTTGCCCTACTGGGACCAAAGGGTCATCTTAGCTGGCCATTTCTTCCTCACAATCTACTAATATTTTGGTTGATTCTTCTGATTCGGATGGGGAATATACTGATCCATCATATGCTGATACTGCTGCTTCTGATGATGATTCTACAACACAGGTTGATGTCCCTGACCTGGTGGAGGCTATCAAGCTGATTCTTCCGATTGATGATGACGTTGACCCTCCTGACACATCTAAGAAACCTGATAAGTTCAAACGTCAGAAGGTTACTAAATTAGTTTTACCACATTCTGACCATTTAATTGACATACGTCAAGAATCCTGGTCTTCTCCAGGCAAGAAATTTTCCCTGTCTAAAAAGATGGAAGCTCGTTAACCTATTTCTGCGGGGTTGAGTAACAAGTGGGAAACCCCGCCACCGGTGGACTCACATGTAGCCCGTCTTGTCGTGTCATCTACTCTGACTGTCACCACCGTCACCTCTTTGAAGGAACCGACGGATAAACGTGTGGAAGGTTGCTCTAAGTCTATATACACCCTTACAGGTGCTGTACATAGAC
Source organism: Pseudophryne corroboree (assembly GCF_028390025.1). NCBI lineage: Eukaryota > Metazoa > Chordata > Amphibia > Anura > Myobatrachidae > Pseudophryne > Pseudophryne corroboree. Next base: position 709,728,723 of record NC_086449.1, on the reverse strand, counting down.
CCACTATGGCAGCCTCTTGGGCTGCGAAAGGCATTGAAGCATGGGTTCAAGCAATTGAGGAAGAGCTACCTCTGAATTTCTCTGACGTCCTAGTGGATGCTGGGTACTCCGTAAGGACCATGGGGAATAGACGGGCTCCGCAGGAGACTGGGCACTCTAAAGAAAGATTTAGGTCTACCTGGTGTGCACTGGCTCCTCCCCCTATGACCCTCCTCCAAGCCTCAGTTAGATTTCTGTGTCCGGCTGAGCTGGATGCACACTAGGGGCTCTCCTGAGCTCCTAGGAAAAAAGTATATGTTAGGTTTTTTATTTTCAGTGAGACCTGCTGGCAACAGGCTCACTGCACCGAGGGACTAAGGGGAGAAGAAGCGAACCTACCTAAGTGGTGGTAGCTTGGGCTTCTTAGGCTACTGGACACCATTAGCTCCAGAGGGATCGAACACAGGACCCGACCTCGTCGTCCGTTCCCGGAGCCGCGCCGCCGTCCCCCTTACAGAGCCAGAAGCAAGAAGGTGGTCCGGAAAATCGGCGGCTGAAGACTTCTGTCTTCTCCAAGGTAGCGCACAGCACTGCAGCTGTGCGCCATTGCTCCTCATGCACACCACACACTGCGGTCACTGATGGGTGCAGGGTGCTGGGGGGGGGCGCCCTGAGCAGCAATATTAACACCTTGGCTGGCGAACTGACACCATATATAGCCCCAGGGGCTATATAGGTGTTTATTAACCCCTGCCAGAACTTTTACAATAGCGGGAGAAATCCCGCCGAAAAAGGGGCGGAGCCATCTCCCTCAGCACACTGGCGCCATTTTCCCTCACAGCTCTGCTGGAGGGATCGCTCCCTGGCTCTCCCCTGCAGTCCTGCACTACAGAAAAGGGTTAAAAAGAGAGGGGGGGCACAAATTAGGCGCAGTATATATATATTATGCAGCTATAAGGGAAAACACTCTCTATAGGTGATATCCCTGTGATATATAGCGCTCTGGTGTGTGCTGGCATACTCTCCCTCTGTCTCCCCAAAGGGCTTTGTGGGGTCCTGTCCTCTGTCAGAGCATTCCCTGTGTGTGTGCTGTGTGTCGGTACTGCTGTGTCGACATGTATGATGAGGATAATGATGTGGAGGCGGAGCAAATGCCTGTGAATGGGATGTCACCCCCTGCGGGGTCGACACCGGTGTGGATGGACTTATGGAAGGAATTACGTGACAGTGTCAACTCCTTACATAAAAGGTTTGACGACATAGGACAGCCGGCTGCTCAGCTTGTGCCTGTCCAAGCGTCTCACATGTCATCAGGGGCTCTAAAACACCCGCTACCTCAGATGGCAGACACAGATGTTGACACGGATACCGACTCCAGTGTCGACGACGATGAGACTAGTGTACCATCTAATAGGGCCACCTGTTACATGATTGAGGCAATGAAAAATGTATTACACATTTCTGATAATACCCCAGATACCACAAAAAAGGGTATTATGTTTGGTGACAGAAAACTACCAGTAGTTTTCCTGCATCTGAGGAATTGATATGAGGTGTGTGAGGAAGCGTGGACTTCCCCCGATAAGAAATTGATAATTTCTAAGCAGCGTACCCTTTTCCGCCAGAGGATAGGTCACGTTGGGAAATAACCCCTAGGGTAGATAAAGCGGTTACACGCTTATTAAAAAAGGTGGCACTACCGTCACGGATACGGCCGCCCTGAAGGACCTGCTGATAGAAAGCAGAAAACTACCCTTAAAGCTATATACACACACGGGCATTATATTGAGACCTGCTATTGCCTCGGCATGGATGTGCAGTGCGGCAGCTGCGTGGTCAGATTCCCTTTCGGATAATATTTATACTATAGATAGGGACAATATTTTGCTGAAAATAGAGCATATAAAAGACGCTGTCTTATACATGCGTGATGCACAGAGGGATATTTGCCGACTGGCATCACTAATAAGCGCTATGTAAAACCATTGCCGCCAGACGGGGGTTATGGACTCGGCAATGGTCGGGCGATGCCGATTCAAAACGGCACATGGAAGTTTGCCCTAGAAGGGGGTGGAACTGTTTGGGGATGGTCTTTCAGACCTCGTTTCCACAGCTACGGCTGGGAAATCAAAACTTTTGCCACAAGCTACCCCACAGCAAAAGTAAGCACTGTATTATCAGGTACAGTCCCTTCGGCCCCAGAAAAGTAGAGGGATAGAGGCTCATCTTTTCTGCCAAGAGGAAAAGGTAGAGGGAAAAAGCTGCAGCACACAGCTAGTTCCCGGGAGCAGAAGTCCTCCCCTGCGTCCGGTAAGTCCACAGCATGACGCTGGGGCTGCTCAGGCGGACCCGGGTACGGTGGGGGCCCGTCTCAGAAATTTCAGCGCACAGTGGGCTCTCACACAGGTGGATCCCTGGGTTCTTCAAACAGTATCTCAGAGGTACAGGCTGGAATTCGAGACGTCTCCCCCCCGCCGTTTCCTAAAATCTGCCTTACCGGCAACTCCCTCTGCCAGGGAGGCAGTGTTGGTGGCTATCCAAAAAACTGTATTCACAGCAAGTGATTGTCAAGGTACCCCTCCTTCAACAGGAAAAGGGTTACTTTTCCACAATGTTTGTGGTACCGAAACCGGACGGTTCGGTGAGACCCATCTTAAATTTAAAATCCTTGAACACATATAACAAAAGATTCAAGTTCAAGATGGAATCGCTCAGGGCGATTATTGCGATCCTGGACGAGGGGGATTACAGGGTCTCTCTGGACATCAAGGATACTTACCTGCATGTCCCCATTTACCCTCCTCACCAGGAGTACCTCAAGATTGTGGTACCGGACTGTCACTATCAGTTCCAGACGTTGCCGTTTGGATTATCCACGGCACCGAGGGTCTTTACCATGGGTAATGACCGAAATGATGATACTCCTTCGCAAGAAGGGAGTTTTAATTATCCCGTACTTGGACGATCTCCTGATACAGGCGAGGTCCAAGGAACAGTTGGTAAGGGGGTAGCACTTTCTCCGGAAGTGCTGCAACAGCAGGACTGGATTCTCAATTCCAAAGTCACAGCTGGTCCCGACGACATGTCTTCTGTTCCTGGGAATGATTCTGGAAACAGACCAGAAAAAAGTGTTTCTTCCAATGGAAAAAGCCGAGGAGTTGTCATCTCTAGTCAGAGACATCCTACAACCGGAACAGGTGTCGGTACATCAATGCACACGAGTCCTGGGAAAAATGGTAGCTTCGTACGAGGCGATTCCATTCGGAAGGTTCCACGCAAGGACTTTCCAGTGGGACCTGTTGGACAAATGGTCCGGGTCCCATCTCCAGATGCAACAGCGAATAACCCTGTCGGCAAGGACCAGGGTGTCGCTGCTGTGGTGGCTGCAGAGGGCTCATCTACTAGAGGGCCGCAGATTCGGAATACAGGACTGGGTCCTGGTGACCACGGATGCCAGCCTTCGGGGCTGGGGTGCAGTCACACAGGGAGGAAATTTCCAAGGACTGTGGTCAAATCAGGAGATTTCGCTTCACATAAATATTCTGGAGCTAAGGGCCATTTACAATGCCCTAAGCCAAGCAAGACCCCTGCTTCAGAACCGGCCGGTACTGATCCAATCAGACAACATCACGGCGGTCGCCCATGTAAACAGACAGGGCGGCACAAGAAGCAGGAGGGTAATGGCAGAAGTCACAAGGATTCTCCGATGGGCAGAGAATCATGTGTTAGCACTGACAGCAGTGTTCATTCCGGGAGTGGACAACTGGGAAGCAGACTTCCTCAGCAGGCACGACCTCCACCCGGGAGAATGGGGACTTCATCCAGAAGTCTTCCAGATGCTGGTAAACCGTTGGGAAAAACCACAGGTGGACATGATGGCGTCCCGCCTCAACAAAAAGCTAAAAAGATATTGCGCCAGGTCAAGGGACCCTCAGGCGATCGCTGTGGACGCTCTAGTGACACCGTGGGTGTACCAGTCGGTTTATGTGTTTCCTCCTCTACCTCTCATACCCAAAGTACTGAGAATAATAAGAAAGCGAGGAGTGAGAACTATTCTCGTGGCTCCGGATTGGCCAAGAAGGGCTTGGTACCCGGAGCTTCAAGAGATGCTTGCAGAGGACCCTTGGCCTCTGCCGCTCAGACAAGACCTGCTGCAGCAGGGACCCTGTCTGTTCCAAGACTTACCGCGGCTGCGTTTGACGGCATGGCGGTTGAACGCCGGATCCTAAAGGAAAAAGGCATTCCGGAGGAAGTCATCCCTACCCTGATCAAGGCCAGGAAGGATGTCACCGCAAAACATTATCACCGCATTTGGCGAAAATATGTTGCTTGGTGTGAGGCCAAGAAGGCCCCAACGGAGGAATTTCAACTGGGTCGATTCCTGCATTTCCTGCAAGCAGGTGTGACGTTGGGCCTCAAATTGGGGTCCATTAAGGTCCAGATCTCGGCCCTGTCGATTTTCTTCCAGAAAGAACTGGCTTCACTGCCTGAAGTTGTATATACACAAGAAGAGAAAGTATGACTCTTGTTTGGGCGCACTCTTATCTCAAAATTAAAATGTTCGTTGTTGGGTAATATGCCCAACCTGGGTACGGTAGTCTTTTATTCTTGTTCTCTAAGATACACACAAATTCGTCCGGACATGTACACCATCATTAATAGTAAGTAAATCCTTTAGATTATGGCTACTTCAATTTTGTGGCTACTCCAAATTTATGGGATGTTCAGATCTTAATTATGCCTGGATAACCGCATATAGGAAGATAGCCACATAAAAGGCTACTTCCGTCTGCTACAGATCAGTACAAACTGTGTTTGTATTAATGAGCCCGGATTGGGTTAGATATATTGGTGGAAAAACCCACACATGGATAAACAGTTACATTTGCCGGCCAATATCATAAAGAGGTCATAACGGCTAGAGGTTCAAGTAGTAGGAATGAGTGTAAGTGGTGATACTGCTGTTGGTATTGAGTCTATAGGGAAGATAGTCTTCCTACTTCACTGGGTATTCCCTAGAAGTCGCCCATCTAGGTACTGACCCAGCCCACCTCCGTTTAGCTTCCAAGATCGGACGAGATTGGGCGTGGACGTAGGGGTATGGTCGTAGGAAGGTTGGACCCTACAGTACCAATGAGAGTGCACCGAAATGGAGGGATGGAGACCTCCGAAGGAGTGATTAAGACTGGGTAAGGAGGGAAGATAGCAGATGTTTGGATAGGTGTGAATCTGCTGTCCACGTTAGACTGAAGAGACGTGTCCCCTGAGGGGGCACACTCCCCAGAATCGTGGATGAGAGTTCACAGAAGAAAGCCAAGTTAAGAAAATGCAGAGTAAGAAGATATCTGCAGGGTAATACCAATAGTAAGTACACCTCTTGGATTATATTAAATGAATCTCTAAATATTTAAGTATCACTTATGGTAGTGGTCTAAGTATCACTTATGGTAGTGGTCGAGAGTTACATGTATGGTCCATACAGTTTGTTATTTGCCTTAGGCAGATTATGCGCGAGACAAGGACCTTGCAAATCCCCAATTTGAACGTCAGACAAATGAGTATCTACAAAGGATATGGTAATCAGCCACGCTGGAAATGTCAGCTAAATTGATTGCATGATTTTTGTGAAAGATACAAAGAAATGCATTCAAAGGTACAGACTTGTACTACTATGGTTTACAATCTAGTATGAAAGGGCTATACATATCCCCCATTCAAACGTCCAACCGGTAAATGCTCACAGGGGGTATATGGGTGGTCACCCTCGCTGAATCAGCAAAAATGATTGTATGAATTTTGTTAAAGCATAACTTCTTAAACAATAAGATATCCAACTGAGATAATAATAATAAAGGATCAAATATCACCCATTCAGTATCAGTCAGGCTGTGCCCAGGAGGAAAATCTGAAATAATAAAGGATCAAATATCACCCATTCAGTATCAGTCAGGCATGTGTCCAGGAGGAAAACGCGTTTCACCCAGTATGGGCTTGTTCACTTCCTTTCTGTGCCGCTCATCTGAGTATTAAATCAGGGTATTTAAATGCCACTGCAAATTGCTGTCAGCCAATGGCTAATGTGGGGGCAGGGTTGTGTTAAGACTCTGGTCCAATCAGGAGCCAGCTAGGAACGCATCAATGGGGCGGACTTGTGAGACAGATAAGGGAGGGCGGAAGTTTTAATTACTGTTTCCGCCCTATTGTGTTGTGAAAAAGTTGTAGTACGGGAAATGGTATAATCATTATGACCCTCGTAGCGGAGTAGGGCTGATTGGAGTCGGCGGGAGTTACCGATGGACATGCTGAGTGCGGCTAGCTTCTCTGGGCGACATCGTTTGGTCGCGCTGTGCTGGCGGAAGCTGCAGGCTGAGCTTCCGTCCCGCCTTGTTTACCTGGTTGCCAGGATACCCGCGTCAACATACGGCATGACGCAGGTATGGTTGTGCGGGCGGAAGCTGTATTCTGAGCTTCCGCCCGAGGGGACATTGTGTTGGTGGGTTGCTAGGCAACCCACGTATGCAGCGTTAAATCCCTTTAAATTAGAAGTTGGTGGGTTGCTAGGAAACCCACGTCTTCGTAGTCTGGTGAAAATGAATAAAAGTAAAAGTACAGGCTGAATGGGGAGTGGGGAAATATAAAGTTAAGAGAGTGCAATACCATGATCATCTGGAAAAAGATTTTTTTGTTTCTAATTTGAGAAGGAGCGTGAAAGGTGTTGTGAAGGGAAAGTCACTGGGATTGACCAGGAGGATAAATTAAGGTTGAAAATAATGAAAATGAAAGTAAATATAGTAATAAAATAAATTAACAATAAAAATGGAAGTAAAATAAAAATAAATTTACAAAAGAGAAAATAAAAATAATAATAAATATAAACAAAAACAAAAATAAATAAAATTAAAATAAAAATTACAAATTACAAGAATAATCGGGACAGGTGTGTCATTGAGGTGTTGACCTTGTTGAGGGAGACTAAAAGAGAAAGGGGATTAACGGGGTGAATAAAGGTATGAGATTGCAATTGGGTGCCATTACTTGCGTGTGCATTGGATTGATGTTAGAAACAATGGAATGGATAAAATGTGATTGATGGTGCGGGATGTATTATGAATCTAGAGGTGAAGGGGTGTGTGCGGTGGAAAAAGGAACAGAAACAGGGCATGATTGTGGAGTGATACGAGTTGTGTTGTCATGCGCGGGTTAGGTTGTGATGATGAATATGAGGACTATAGTGGGGACAGTGCATGGGTGATGGTAGGGAGGGAATCGTGTTGAATGGGGAACATGGAGGGGGAATGAAATGCGTGTTATGAGAATGGTGCATGGTGATAACAAACAGAACAGTGTTGTTGTCTATGGTGTGGGTGGTGGAGCGCCAACCAGGGTGGCGATTATCATTGAAACAAGTAGAAGAGAAAAAAACACAGAAAATAATTTTGTATGGAAAAATTGCATAGGTGTTAGCACCAGAAATGGGTCATTGGTATAAGTGAATCTAAGTCGGAGTATTACAGATTTAAACTCATAAGAAGACACTAAAGTTAATGTTCTCATTAAGGCCATTAGGACGGAGTCCATTCAGCCTAAAGGTCCATTTACTTTCTTTTTTCAAGAGTTCTTTGGTGATATCTCCGCCCCTAATTCCCAAATGGATTTGCTCCAGACCAAAGATTTTCAGATCCTGCTGACGACCCTTATGAAAGGTATGGAAATGTCTGGCAACTGTGGTTAGTTGCTTCATCCGGGCAAGGTCCATGGCGGCATTGCGACAGGTGCCAAGATGTTCCAAGGCTCTTTCCTTGAGTTTGCGAGTTGTCATACCTATGTATCTAACGTTGCAATCGCACGTGATACAATAGATGAGTGCTTGCGTGTCGCAATTGAAAAATTGTTTGATCATCATGGTTTTACCATATCTGTCCACCACTGAATTGGTTTTCAGAATATGGGGGCATACTTTACATTTGCCACAGGGAAATGTTCCCGTCACTCTGGTTTGTGCTGTTATACTACTAGCCATAAACTCCGTTATTTGGCTTTGTGTGGGTGTATTTTTGATAAAGTGACTTCTGACCAAATGGTCCTTTATGTTTGTGGACCTTCGCCAGCTCATGTTGATTTTTTGAATCGACGTAGGGTGATAATTCTGTATCTGATTGTAAAATGGGCAGATGTTTCTCAATTGCCTGTTTCAAAAGTTTCCATTCAGGACAGAAGGTTCCAACGAACCTGATTTTGGTGTCATCATCCTTGGTCTTGGGCTGGCGTCGGGAGATCAGAGTGTCTCTGCTAGTGTGGAGTGCTTCTTTTTGTGCCCGTTTAAGAGAGCGCTTACTGTATCCCCTTTCTAGGAGCCGGTTGGCCAATGCTCGACTATTCATCTTATAGACCCCTACCTCCGAGCAGTTACGCCTCAATCTCAGAAATTCCCCCTTAGGAATATTTTCTATAGTCGGGGGGAAATGTGTGCTGGTTTGGAGGAGGATGCTGTTTGTAGCAGTTTCTTTTCGATAGAGTTCTGTGGCTAGTGTACCGTCGGAAGACTTGTAAATCCGTAGGTCCAAGAAGGCAACCATATCTTTACTGATTGTATGTGTTAATTTTATGTTCAAGCTGTTATTGTTGAGGTGGTGAATGAATGATAACAGGAGTTCCTCTGTGCCATCCCAGATGATAAAAATATCGTCTATATACCTGAGCCAAATTAATACATGCTCAGTGTAGATGTCATTCTGTTCATCAAAGACGTGAGTTTGTTCCCACCTTCCCAAAAATAAATTGGCGTACGTAGGTGCACAGGCTGCACCCATCGCGGTACCTCGCACTTGTAGGTAAAAACGATCCTGGAAGGTAAAGTGATTCTTTCTAATACAAATTTCAACAGATTGAATAGTAAGGAGTTGAAATCATCATCCTTACTAGAATCCAAGAAGTATTTAACTGCCTCGAGGCCCATCTGGTGGTCAATACTAGTGTACAGCGCCTCTACGTCCAACGTAGCCAGTAGAAAGTGGTCCTCAAAATTTATGTCTCGTATCTTGCGAAGCAAGTCAGATGTATCTTGTAGATAGGATGGCAGCTGCAGTACGTATTCTCGAAGGTGCAAGTCCAGGAACCGACTGGGTTGTTCCAGCATCCCTCCATTCCCAGACATAATTGGTCTCCCTGGTGGTCTTTGAATGTTCTTATGGATCTTGGGGAGGAGGTAGAAGGTGGGTATCCTAGGATTTGTAACTGACAGGTATTTGTGCTCCTGTTTTGTGATTGTGCCCGTAGAGACCGCTTCGTCAATCAGTTGGGAGTATTCTCTCAAAAATTGTGGGATCGGATTGTGGGAGAGTTTTTTATAACAAGTTGTCTGATTTAATTGACGGAGTGCCTCAATAGTGTACATGTCTGTTGGCCACAGGACGATGTTCCCGCCCTTATCGAACGGTTTTATGACCACATCCTTCCAGGTATGTAGTTCCTTAAGTGCTTGTCTTCACTGCCTGAAGTTCAGACTTTTGTCAAGGGAGTTCTGCATATTCAGCCTTCTTTTGTGCCCCCAGTGGCACCTTGGGATCTCAATGTGGTTTTGGGAGTTTCTGAAATCACATTGGTTTGAGCCACTTAAGACTGTGGATTTAAAATATCTCACGTGGAAAGTGGTTATGTTGTTGGCTCTGGCTTCGGCCAGACGTGTGTCAGAATCGGCGGCTTTGTCCTGTAAAAGCCCCTATCTGATTTTCCATATGGATAGGGCAGAGTTGAGGACTCGTCCTCAGTTTCTCCCAAAGGTGGTATCAGCTTTTCACTTGAACCAACCTATTGTGGTGCCTGCGGCTACTAGGGACTTGGAGGATTCCAAGTTTCTGGACGTAGTCAAGGCCCTGAAAATTTATATTTCCAGGACGGCTGGAGTCAGGAAAACTGACTCGCTGTTTATTTTATATGCACCCAACAAGCTGGGTGCACCTGCTTCTAAGCAGACTATCGCGCGCTGGATTTGTAGCAGTATTCAGCTGGCGCATTCTGCGGTGGGACTACCGCAGCCTAACTCTGTAAAAGCCCATTCCACGAGGAAGGTGGGCTCATCTTGGGCGGCTGCCCGAGGGGTCTCGGCTTTACAACTTTGCCGAGCTGCTACTTGGTCAGGGGCAAACACGTTTGCAAAATTTTATAAATTTGATACCCTGGCTGAGGAGGACCTGGAGTTCTCTCATTCGGTGCTGCAGAGTCATCCGCACTCTCCCGCCCGTTTGGGAGCTTTGGTATAATCCCCATGGTCCTTACGGAGTACCCAGCATCCACTAGGACGTCAGAGAAAATGAGATTTTACTCACCGGTAAATCTATTTCTCATAGTCCGTAGTGGATGCTGGGCGCCCATCCCAAGTGCGGATTGTCTGCAATACTTGTAAATAGTTATTTTTACAAAAATCGGGTTGTTATTGCGAGCCATCTGTTCACAGGCTCCATTGTTATCATACTGTTAACCGGGGTTCCTATCGCGAGTTATATGGTGTGATTGGTGTGGCTGGTATGAGTCTTACCCGGGATTCAAAATCCTTCCTTATTGTGTCAGCTCTTCCGGGCACAGTGTCCTAACTGAGGCTTGGAGGAGGGTCATAGGGGGAGGAGCCAGTGCACACCAGGTAGACCTAAATCTTTCTTTAGAGTGCCCAGTCTCCTGCGGAGCCCGTCTATTCCCCATGGTCCTTACGGAGTACCCAGCATCCACTACGGACTACGAGAAATAGATTTACCGGTGAGTAAAATCTTATTTTTTCTGACACTGCTAGACAATATCTGTCATATATTACCACACCCTCCCACTATATTCAGGAGGCGGCCTCTGACGCAGGCATTATGGCGGCCAAGGCATCTACTATGTCTATCCTGGCTCGCCGTAGTCTGTGGTTACGGTCCCGGTCGGTGGACCTGGACTCTAAGAAGACCTTGGAGGTGCTCCCTTTTAAGGGAGATATACTATTTGGAGATGATCTGAACAAGATTGCGACCGACTTGGCGTCGGCCAAGACTGCGTTTCTCCCAAGTACTAATTCTTTGGCTCCGAAGGCTAAGAGTACTACTTTTCGTTCCTTTCGACCTCCAGGTAAAGCAAAGGGTCAGGCGTAGCCGAGACAGGCTCACACTTCCAAATCCTCTAAGCCCAAACCTACATTTTCTTGGGCCGCCCGTCAGCCTGCTTCCAAACCGGGCAAGCCTGCTGCATGACGGGGCGGGCCTCCCCCTGGGGGACCCCAGGGTGGGAGGCCGACTTCTGCAGTTCACCAATGTATGGTTAAAGACAACTGCGGATGCCTGGGTGCAGGAAGTGGTCTCTCACGGGTACACGATCTCTTTCAAGAGACGTCCCCCTCGCCAGTTTTGCTCAACGGTTATCCCTTCAGATCCATTAAAAGCACAAACTCTACATTTGGTTGTCCAATCCCTCCTGGATACAGGAGTGATAGTGCCGGTGCCTCTGTCTTAGAGAGGCAAGGGATACTATTCAACACTGTTTCTAGTTTCTAAGCCGAATGGATCCTCCCGCCCTATACTCAACCTCAAATCTTTGAACAAATTTGTTTGGGTATCCAAATTCCGTATGGAAACCCTGCGCTCTATTGTACTTGCTTTGGAACCCAAGGATTATGTGGTATCCCTGGACATGCAAGTTGCTTACCTACACATACCTATTGCCATGTCACATCAGCAATATATATATTGCTATTGGCAACCTACATTATCAATTCCAAGCCTTACCTTTCGGACTGACCACGGCTCCTCGGATCTTCACCAAGGTCATGGCGGTCATGATGGCCCTTCTCCGCCATCAGGGTATCAGGATCCTGCCATATCTGGATGACTTGCTGATCCTGGCGAACTCCCAAGAGGTTCTCCTCAGTCATCTGGAACTGATGGTCCAATTCCTACAAGCCCATGGGTGGCTCATCAACTGGAGCTCATCGTTGGTCCCTGCTCAGAGCATGGTGCACCTGGGGGCGTTACTGGACACACAACCAATGTTTGTTCTTGTCTCCTGAGAAGGTCCTGAAACTTCAGGACAGAATACGATGCTTCCAAGAGTGTCAATGCAAGTACTAGTCCTCATTGTGTTGGCTTTCGACATAGTAGAGTACGCTCAATTTTATTCCCGCCCTCTACAGAGGTTAATCCTTTCCAAGTGGGACGGCCTGCCTCACCGGATCAGGTCTCAAATGATCTCCTTGACTCCAGAGGTCCGTCTGTCACTGAGCTGGTGGCTACAGGACCAACAATTGAGCATGGGTTGTCCTTTCTGGATCTCCAACTGGGTCCTCCTAATAATGGATGCCAGTCTGTGGGGTTGGGGCGCGAATCCATCAGGAGGTCAGATTTTCTTTTTGTCCTTTTTGGTTTTCACAAATGTGGCTGGCCTGCGAATAAGCAAACTTTGGCCAGATGGATTAGAATGGTGATTGCACAAGCTTATGTGCAGGCTGGGCTCCCAGCTCCTGCAGCTATTAAGGCCCATTCTGCTCGGTCTGTTGGACCTTCTTGGGTGGCCAGCCGTGGCGCGTTCCTGTAACAGGTGTGCAAGGCGGTTACGTGGTCCTCAGTGAACACGTTCATCAGGTTGTATGCTTTTGATACTTACGCATCCCAGGATTCTTCCTTTGGACGCCGGGTTCTTGTACCCACTACAGTGCGTCCCCTCCCATGAGGAACTCCTTTAGGACATCCCCGATGTTTTTCCCTGTGGAATACCAGTGTACCACGCTGCAGAAAAGGAGATTTATGGTAGACTTACCATAGTTAAATCTATTTCTGCGAGGTACACTGGATTTCCACAGGGCGCCCACCCTGACGCACTCATACCCCTTTCACACCGCAGCTATAACCCGGTAAATTGCAGTGAAAGCGCCACATTGAATTTACCGGTTACAGAATACCGGTATTTTAAAACGGTTAAAAAGCAGGGTCCTACACGGTTTAGAACCGTTTCATTGTGCAATGTGAAAGGCTCAGAAACGGTATTTCCAAGCCACATAAGGTGATAGGCTGTCTCTATGCGTGATGTCACCAGGCAGAAGCAGGAAGCTGTAGGAAAAACACATGATAGTGAGTGAAGAAGCGTTTTATTATACAGAATACATTTTAAAATGGCAAATTGGAGTGATGAGGAGGTTAGGGAGCTGCTTAGGATCAGAGGGGATGAAGAAATATGTAGACAAATAACTGGGACAGTGAAGGATGCAGTCATGTACAAAAACATGGTCAAGATGCTTGAAGCTGCTGGGTTCCATCATACGACTGGACAAATTATTAATAAGTTGAAGGCCCTTAGACGGAACTTTCACAAAGTACAAGACCATAAAAGGAACAGGAGTGGAGCTGGCCGCATGGAGCAGTACTACGAACAGTGTTGCAGCCACTCCGGTGAGCTTGTCATCAAGCATAGCAGCAGCTGAAACAAGGCAGGTACCAGTGGCAGAAACAAGCCAGACCTGTGCTGCTGAATCCTTGTGCATTACAGATCCTGTGCCACTATCCCAGTCCCCACCATCGTCGTCGCTCTTATTTGATGAGGACACACAACAGACACAAACCGTGGTGACTGAGGCAACCGTCGTGCCTGAGACAAGTACTGAAAGCATCACAACACCCAATGTGGCAGCGGAAGGAACCCTTACGTTCAAACAGTAAGTACAATACTCCAAAATACATAAATAATTAACATAACCTACTAACGATAACTAACTACTAACGTAAACTAGAATCTCAACTACAAACATAACTACATTTAATATTAACAGTAACTTAACATATGACAACTATAAATGCAAAATCTTGCAGAGTGTACGCAGTGTGTAGATGGGAGGAGGCCAAAACACATTTGTAAACACTGCTGCTTTTGTAATGTATTCTTGAAAAAAAAATTATATATTTTTTGGTTCACAGTATATAATGTGCCCGCAAGGAGACGCCGTCCCAACAAAACCGAACAAGCTGCTCGAATAATGACGACTACTAGCAGAGAAACTTGAGCAGATGGACGATTCCATGGCAGCTCGAGAGGATGCCCATCTCGAGCGCTTTCTGCAGGCACAGCAGGACATGAACAATACCCTCATGTCCCACATTAATATGGATACAAGGGAATGCATGAGGGAAATGCAGGACTTCCTTACGGCACGTCAAAGGGAAATGCAGTCATTATTTGAAAGATTTTTTGCCAACAGGGAATGTCCACACACAATGGCACTTCAGCAACCACCTACAAACATCCCTCAACACTATCCACACTATGGCCCTTCCTCCTACTACGACCAAACACAACCTCAACACACCCTACCTCACTATACCCCTCCTCAATATACCCATCCTCCACAAACCCACCCTCAATACACCCCACCTGAATCTGACCATCCTCCACATACACAACCACCTCCTGAAATGGAGACAACTCCTGACTCTCCTGTTTACAGGATGTTACCTTGAGAGGTTATTGTTTATATTGTTTCTAACATTTTACAGTTTATAATGCAAGTATATTGCATACAATGTTAATGCGTATGTTTTGGATACCAAGGTTTTATATTAGTAAAAATTCTAAGGTCTGTGACCAGTTGTTAAGCCTGTGTACACGTGTATAATTTCAAATTGGGACAGCACATAAACATTAACCAGGTTTATTTGAACGGAACACACAAATGTAATGAATATACAACAAACTGAAAAAAATGACACCAATAATGAGGGAAGGTTGGCCATTATAGCAGCCCTCATCTGTTCTGCACTTCCCGAATGTTCGCCCATATAGGTATTGTATTCAGGTGCAGGGTGTTCAGCTGAGTCCTTAATGGCCCACTCTGACAGAAATTCCTCCCACTGAAATTCATCACAGGTTGTGAAGAATACAGCAAGCCGCAACAATGTTCGGCATGTTTGCAAGGTCCACATCATTGCGCTTCATAAGGCAGCGCCAACGTCCCTTTAAGCGTCCAAATTTGTCTTCCACAACCATTCTTGCAGAGCTCAGGGTGTGCGTAAAGGCAACCTGATTAGGTGTCAGTCTAACATGTTGGGTGTATTCCTTCATCAGCCATCTTCGTAAGGGGTAGGCTGCATCACCGATTATGTGGACTTGAATTTCCACACCGTCCACAAATTTAGATTTCTAGTATAAAAATAGAAAAAGATTTACATTAGCAAAGATGAATTGGTATATGCACATCATCAAACTCCTGCATGAGGGGCAATGGTCGTTGAATGACATTACATAGCTCATGGGACTGCATCCTCTGCTGTCCAACTGTCTTGGAACTACACATCCCACCATGCCCTACTACATTTCTGGTATTAGACAATGCTAAATCTGGGGCACAGCATACTGAGAAATGTATTATCAAACCAGCTGGAAAGGCAACGTTGTACAGCCATAATCTAACCATTACTCATTCGTATATACCACTCAAAATTACCCATCCCATTTGGGTCTAAATGCTCTGCTACTGGGCTTTCCTCACTGTATGATTGCCGTCACCTGTGTATAAACACCCTTACTACTTCAACACGGGTGATGGGGGTCATACAGGGGAACGTCCTGGAGCAGTTTATGTTGGAATGGAATATTGACGCTATGGCAATTTATAATAAAGTACATGTACACCAGGCCCTGCAATTCCAAATTGTAATGAATATATATTTTTACATACCTCTCTTGGAAAAAGCCGTCCACCTTGCTTGTCCTCTGCTACACGGTATAGATCAGAATTTGGAAGCACACGTGCATCATGTGAACGACCCGGCCATCCAATGAAAACATCTGTGAAGCTAAATATAAATATATATATTTACTTTTTATAGTAGGTTGCAAAAATTCACTTAATTAAAAAACACACAATGGACAGAACATTCTTACCAATACTTATGATCGACCACAGCTTGCAAAACAATTGAATGCCATCCTTTTCTGTTATGGTAATCCGCTGGATTGTCCTCAGGAGCAATTATAGGGATGTGGGTTCCATCTATTGCGCCAGTGCACTGCGGACATCCTTTTGAAGCAAACCCCTGAATGGTCTCATCTAAACGATGGCCTTACGGCAGACAAATAAATCTATGGTACGGATTGTCCACCAAAGCTTGGGTCACTTCATGAACAGTGTTGCAAACAGTAGATATCCCAACTCCAAAAAGACAAGCAATTGCGCGATATTTGGCTGGAGTGGCGTACCACCACAAAGCAATGGCAAGCCTCCTGCTTGGCTCTAATGGTCGACGGAAGTTTGTAATTTGTCTACTGAGTGCTGGGGTCAATAGATCCAAAAGGTAGTGGAATGTCACACGTGACATTCTAAAGTGAGCCTTCCACTACACGTCCTGAAAGTTAAGGACACTCTGCATAAATACATCACCAATCTTCGCTGTGTCAACAGATTTAAGCCTATAATGGTGTTCATGGAAGCAGATATAAAAGACCTCCTCCTGCGCAGTATTGTCTCCGTAAAAGGGCTCTCTCTCGCACGTCATTGCGCATACTCCTCCCTTACTCTGACAAACACTGCAGTCTTCTCCTACTCCTCCTAAAACAGCAGATTACCAAGCTACATAATGTGAGAATCTCAAATATCCTCTCATAAGCAGAATCCAGAAGTAGTACAGCTGAAACAATCACAAAGTCGCTGGAGACATGTCCTTTGTCTGCCATGATTGCTACACTGATCAAAGCACTCCCCACCCGCTCCTTTATTGTGTAAAAACGTCATATGTGTGGGCCAGAAAAGTCCATTTAAAATGACAACCACTGTTTTCTATGGGTGAAACGGGTTCAGTGTGAAAGGTACCAAAACGGTAATGAAACGGTAATATACCGGTTACAATATGCGATGTGAAGGGGGTTTAACTACTCAGACCCGTTTTAAGAACCGTTTTAAAAGCAGGGCTTGCGATGTGAAAGCGGTATCAGCTTCTTTGGGTTGGTATGGCATTAGCTGCTGGTACCTTCTCCTGTCCTGAGAATGTGGTTCTATGTGACTAACATCTACCGTCTCTATTTTACCTGCTACTGCATTGGACTGGTTAACAAAACTGAGCTCCAGTGCCTGGTGGCGGGGATATAGAGGAGGCGGTGCAGTGCATCCTGAGAACAGTCAAAGCCTTAGCCTGTTGGTGCCTTGGATCAAGATCCAACTCTACACCCCCAATGTTTTTCCCTGTGGAATCCAGTGTACCTCGCAGAAAGAGATTTAACTATGGTAAGTCTACCATAAATCTCCTTTTTCTCATTCTTCACTTTCCTATCCTCCTGACCCCAGGCCATTATTGCTGTGTGACTATATCATACAGCCCAGCAAGAACCTTTACAATCTAGAGGCTCTTTATGCAATAGATAACATATATTCTTGGGTATCTACTGATGAGCGGATTCGGTTTTACTCGGTTTTACTCGGTTTTACTCGGTTCTCAAAACGGCATCTTATTGGCTCACGGATGTCACGTGTTTTGGATAGCCAATAAGATGCCGTTTTGAGAACCGAGTAAAACCGAGTAAAACCGAGTAAAACCGAGTAAAACCGAACCTCGCTCATCACTAGTATCTAGGCCAATTTCCCTGTAGATTGTAAGCTTGCGTGCAGGGCCTTCCTACCTCTGGGAATCGGGACTGAAAAATTATCAATCCCGGGATTGGCGTGTTTTGTGTATATTCCCTTTTTTTCATTGTCTCCCCCCCAACACACACACAGCCCAGCCCAGCTTACTCACAATCCTCCAGACGGGTGGGTGGGAAGATCCACTTGCTGCAGCCGGTGGCGGTGTGAGGTCTGTGCCTAAGGCATTTTTTATATATTTCAATGCAGTTCTTATATGTTCTAATTTGTATATGATACATGGACGCCAACCATTATTACCAACACTGATGCAGGCCACAAAATTATGGTCACCGCACTCCTTTTACAATCCACTTCCAACATATTTGCTTTTGTATTGAAGCTATGTGCAGTCACTTCCAATATGGCTGCAACATGTGCGGTATGCATGGCCTGGCCTTTCTAATATGGCCGCCACATATGCACAGTACATACCCTGTTGCAGCCTTTAATCTACTTACCTTATTAATCACCCATACATTTACACACACAGGTGTTTATTTAAGTGTATAGAGTTTTACAGACTCTTCTTGGTCACTTCTTCCATTTTTTTCCCCATAGATGGAAGCTTGCATAGTTACATTTCTGGTCATATGTTTGACCCATGTTATTGCCAATTACTTTGGTAATTCCTCCTGCTGCATATATCCCTTTAGTTGTCTCTAGGGAGGCCAATCCCGGGCCGTTTTTTCAATCCCGGGATTCAGGGATTGAAAACCGGTCAATCCCGGGATCCCGGGATTGCAGTAGGGATCAGTGAAAGTTGTAGGGAGCAGCGCTGGAGGGAGGGTGTCGTTAGCAGTGCGGGAGGTAGGGAGTGTGTAGGTAGCGGTGCGGGAGGTAGGGAGGGTGTAGTAGCGGTGCCGGAGGTAGGGAGGGTGTAGGTAGCGGTGCGGGAGGAAGGAAGAGTGTAGGTAGCGTTGCGGGACTCAGGAGGGAGGGTGTAGGACGCAGCAGGGAGGGTTGGTAGTGGCGCGGGAGGAAGGCTGTAGGGAGCACCACTGACTGCACGGAGGGAGAGAGGGTGGGTGTAAGTAACTACTTACTATTAGGCGGGCGGCAACCATGAACACACTGAACGCGGCGGCATTTCAAATGAAGCGCCGGCCGCCAGCCAACTAGCGCTGGCGGACCGGCAGCCAATCAGGGAAGCCGCCGCAGCAGTCGCTCCTGATTGGCTGCCGCTGCAGCTTCCCTGATTGGCTGCTAGTCCGCCAGCTCTGATTGGCTGGCGGCCGGTGCTACATTTGAAGTGCCGCCGCGTTCAACTTGTTCATGGCTGCTGCCCGCCTAATATTAGTTAGTAGTATTACTTACGCCCACCCTCCCGCGCATGCGCAGTATAATCCCGTGAATCCCGGGACTGGATGCTCCAATCACGGGATTCAAATCCCGGGAATTTTTGGGCCCAAATCCCGGGATCCCGCCGATCCGGATCCCGGGATTGGCCTCCCTAGTTGTCTCCATTGTTATCCTGATACTCTGATAACGTCCATTTGAGACAAAACGCATTTGTGTATCATTGGATACCGTCTATTTACTTAGTTCTTTAAAGATACCTTAACGGGTTCTTTCTAGATAAATTGTTTTGCTTTTATTTTGATGTATGCAACTTCAATCTCCTGTGCTGTTAGTAGAACTGTATATATATATATATATATATATATATATATATATACACACACACACACACACACACACACACACACACACACACACACACACACACACTATTTTATGAATTCTTTTCATACCTTCACCATGTGCCTGGTGCAGTTTGCATGGTTCTGCTGTTTGGGCACCGCAGTGACAGCGGTATCTATGTAGAACACAGTGGTGGTGGTATAGCGCTGTAGGGGTACTGTAAGCAGTGTTGCCTGGAGTCACTCAGGGGAATATCCACTGGGTAAGGAAGCTGGTCTCTGTCTTCTGGAGTCACTCAGGGGCACATCCACTGGGTAAGTATACGTGGTGTAGCCGCCCATGCATAGTAGCACATGTCGGAGGTCAGACCTCCGGGAGAGCAACACCAGGTTCTAGTGCCTGCCGGATCCATGGCCAGGAACAGAGGCAGTGCTGAGTGCTCCTCTAACAAAGCCTTGCTAGTCTACCTCCAGTAGTAAAGAGGGGTGGTTGCTTAGGTTACCCATCGACTTCCAGAATACAACTCCATTTGCCTGAAGCTGCTACTATCAAGAAACTGTAAAATCTCAGCTCTGTTGCATAATCGTCTACATTCAAGAATTAACATACAGAAGGTGACATTACTTCTATTTAGAAGACAGATTATATCTTTGTGACATTTTTGCTTTTCCAATGGTTGTGCAGAGTGTGCACCCTTTCTGTTCCAGGATAGGCAAACAGCGATCCTGACCTTGTACCTGGGCCTCCAGGAGGTAAGGAGCTGGCTTGTTGGAAGGCATAGCTAAGTGGGGGCTTCCCCATGCACACTCCTCAAGCAGTGGCTGGTCCAGGGGAGAGGGGTAGGGGTGATCAGGGAAATCCACCCCTAACACACAACCATGATCTAGCAACTTGCACTGATGCCGCACCACCGGGCAGGTGGGTGAGCTGGAGCCACATACAGTCAGCCCGAGAAACCCAGCAAGACCAGTGTCACCAGCCCATCACAGCTCCTGTTCCTGACACTCTTTGGGCAGTATTCAATTGTTTGAAAAGTCATTTGGGTGTCTGTTTTTTCCTATCTAATAGAAAAAAAACAGACACCCAACCGACTTTTCAAACAATTGAATTACCCACTTTGAGTCAGTGGTGTACTGTGTACTAATGAGTGGTGGTCAACACCAGACACCACTTCTGAGCAGGGGCCAGCAGACTGAGAGTTGAGTGCCGCTATAATGCTTCCTGCTTCGCATTTTAACCGAGGCCATGCAGGAAGCACCAGCAATGAGATGTATGAACATCTTGTTTGCCAGAGTGGGCGATCCCCGCCAGAGACCCACAGTGCATCAGCATAGTGCTGATACACTGTGTCTCTCCTCCCAGCTGGATCACTGGGCATGCGCAAGATATCGCTACTATCTGAAGACCTCCCATGCAGCGCGTAATAGGCAGCAGCCAGTGACAGTCCTGTCCCTGCTGTGGTGATGAGGCAACGTCAGCAGCAGATGTTAAAATCGACATCAGCAGCTGTCAGAATGGTCATTGCCACTGGCTGGTCATACGTTGCCTGGCATATCGACATGCTGTCTTGTAGATGGAAGCACCGGTAATGATGCCCCCAACATTTGCCAGTAATTACTGCTGTCTTATATGGGGGAGAAGCGGTATCAGTGCACGCCCTCTTCTCCCCCATAATGCCGGGGCTTATACACAGTGGGAGTGGTGGAAGACTGGTGCCCCTCAGCACTGTGGGAGTGTAAATAACAAGCGGTGAGAGCCTTTGGGGCAGTTTCTTAGAGAGCGGCAGGGGTGGCATCACAACTACAAAGGTACTCTGGGAGTGGCTGAATGATGTTCCTGACAGCCATTCTGCCCATTGGTGCATCGGGATCTCTGTGACTGACGGGTCTGAACAGAAGAAGGAGCAGGAGAATATGCTGCTGTCCACAGAGAGAAAGGTGCTGAACTTGATGACAGAGGATAATTATAAAGGTCTGTCTGAAAATGACCTGTTAAACGCACCATACAAACTGGAGAGACCTGCCCACAGTGCTAATCACTAAACTAAAGCTACTGTATGTGAGGCCTGTACGCCTAAAGTCATGTAACTGCCCTAGTACTGTATTGTACAAGCACTGACTACAGAATAATTATTGCTGGACAGTGTAATGATTACCATTACTGCCTCACCGCACTGAAGTCATGGGTTCCATTTCCACCATGGCCCTAACTGTGTGAAGTTTGTATATTCTCCCCGTGCTTGCGTTGGTTTCCTCCCAAAATCCAAAAATATACAGGTAGGTTGATTGGCTCCCAACAAAATGAACCTTAGCGTAAATGTGTGTGCGTATACATGTGGTAGGGCTCCTGCTTAGTGACACATGCAGCAACCCGGCTCCTGTCACCATGTAGAAACCGCAACTGTCGATGGTACTGATGCATACGCAGATTTGCGATTGTATCGGTGGGCGTCTTTTTCTATTCAGGGCGACTCTTCACATGCGGTTTTCAGCAGTAGCAGTTTCTGGGACGATTGCAGTTTCTGTCTCTATAGCGATCCAAGCTGAATTAGGCCATTCTCTGTAAAGCGCTGCGGAATATGTGTGCGCTATATAAATAACTGGTAATAGATAAATGAATCAATCTCAGTAGCCCATACATATACACAGCTATTGTGAATGCCTCTAGTATTTCACTCACAAGATTCAGGCCAAAGATCCTTCTGAAACGGAGATGGAATAGCTCACCATGGCACACTTATAAGGGTGCTTCAGCCATAGCAGGGACAGAGAGAGATCTCCATTTTATATAAGTGAAGTAAAATATTTTAGAATTACCCATCACAGTCAGTACACTATGAAGAAACATTGCCCTCAGGAGAGAGGATTTGTTTTTTCATAAGCAATTCATATCTACTCAGCATAATTACTCTTAAGTATACTTTGAAACATGTAAGACTGTAGGATACACATTAGCTGGGGGGAGTCTTATCCTGTTTGATATGGTTTTATATTTTGGGGAAAATCAATATTGCTTGTCCAGGAAATAAAAAAGCAACTATGGTGGATGTGCCCATAGCCATCCTGTGCATCCTAAGTGACATGTTATACAGTGCTGAGCACGTTCCCACATTGATGAAAATGGGGGCGAGCCTGGAGGCCCTGTCCCTCTCTCCACAATGCCACACCCCTTTTTCTGTTTTCTGGGAGCAGAGAGTCCCTTGTTAGAACTCCTGGATGTTGGGAGGTATGTAATGGATGTACTGCCAAATGAAGGACTGGCACCAGATGCCAAATATGTTGTGTATACCTCTGCTTGGAGACGAACCCTAGAGGTGCCCCTGCACGGGCTATAGGTGTCACACTCCGGACTGGAGGTCCTGTTATCCTACCCAGTGCTATCTTTTTATGGCATTACATCATTCCCCAAGTTGTCTGGATGCGTTCCATGCTGTGCTGCTGCCATTAGTTGTGTGTTTTCACATGTGGATCCCACCGCCACCGGTATATGGGCGCCACCATCTTGTCTTGCTTTACATCCAATCCTGTATCTGATTTGTGCACATGACTCCAGTGACCTATCAGTAGCCAGAATGCCCTATTTATGTCACTTACTGACCATTGCTCCTTGCTAGAACAATTTCTACAGTAGTCTGCTATCCAGGCTCCCTCAGGGTGTCGTCTGTTCTCAGAGTTGGCTCCACAATTCCAGTGTGCTCCATTTGCTGCTGTGTATACTCTCAGCACAAGTCACGTTTGCTGGGTGCTCTCCACAGTCTCCTGTGTGCTGCATCTGCTGCTGTGTATACTCTCAGCACCAGGGCAGCTATCAGGGTAGAACTTCCGGAACTGCAGTCCCATGCCCAGACAGAGAAGGGGTCCCAAGAGGCAGCGGGGGGTGAGAGTTTGCTGGAGGGACACAGGGGGAATTGAATATGCTGGAGGGACACAGGGTGAGGTGAGAGGCTGCTGGCAGAACACAGGGAGAGGTCAGAAGCTTTTGGTGCGGTGGGCCTGCCTATTTTGTCAGTCCCAGGCCCCACAATTTCTGATGGCAGCCCTGCTCGGTACTAGCAGTGGCTCCTACGTTTTATAGGTAGGGGGGGCTGCCGCTACCCATGTCGGCGAGGTGAGGAATCAGAGTCCATTGTAATGGGTCCTGGTACCTGCACAATGGGGTTGACAGGTGCCGGGTCCTGGCGCATGCGCACAAGCGGCAACTCGAGTGTGCATACGCAACCCCCAGTTTCTATGGACTGCATCAGGAATCCTACTCTCTGCCAGTTGCAGCCCAGTCTAGCAATCCTGGAGGGAGGAAACCCCTCCCAATGGGACTGCCTGTCCTGCAGGTGACTGGCAGGTCGGACTTCTAACAGTGAAGCCACTGAGCCAGTGCAGTGCAAGTGACGGATTTTACTGGGGAGCTGCAGTCGTTCAGCCCATAGGTAAAATCCACCACTGTTCAGCACCAGTCACCATTTGCTGGGTACTCTTCACAGTCTCCAGTGTACTTTATCAATTGATATGCACACACTTAATGCCATGTACTATAGCTGGGTGCTTTACAGACTTCAATGCTATACTTGCTGTTGGATAATATATATCAGAGATTCTCAGCAGGATTCACCATTGCCTCCTGTGTTGCAGATGCCAGCCATAGCATTCTTTCTCAGCAAGTATAACAACAAAAGGGGTCATTCCGAGTTGTTCGCTATTTTTTTCGTTCGCACATGGTAAACGCAAATTTGCGATTTCGTTGCACAATAGTGATTATCTGCCCCCAACGTAATTTTGCAACCTCGTACGCAGCAATACACAAAGTAGGCGTAGGCCAAATGCCATCGCAAGAATGTGCTCCTATCGCATTACTACAAACTCCATCGTTAAAATCCGAACCCGTCATATATATGCACAATCTTCGCAAAATTGCACACGCTATGTACTTTTGCTAAAAAACGCGCAGCAATATTTTTTTATTTTTTTTTACAATTTAAGAGTTCAAACTCTTTAAGCCTTCCTCAATTAAGATTCCAATTAGTGTAATGAATTATAATGGTCATGACCAATTAAGTCTACAAAGAATATCTGCAGAACACTTTGTAGGCATAATTGGCCATTAACATGTTGTTTTAAAATTAATTCTTCTAGATGTTGAAACTGTGTCTGGCCTAATGTTAATTTTCTGTTTTTTGTGTAGAGGTGTAGTGTGTGAATAAATGTGTTTACATGTTTTTCTAAACAATAAGCTCCTAACTGTCATAAACCAATCAGTTTTTGTTAAAGAAAATATAAATACTATTCTTAAGTAAGATGTGTGTCATTTTTCAGGTAACCAATTTTTGTTTGCCAATCTGCTGTTCCTTTATTGCATTTCAATAACTTGAAAAGGTTTTTTTTTTTTAATTTATAATCAACTTTATTTTAAATTAACTTTTTTAACAAAAACATTTTTTTAGATTTTTCCCAAAAAATTTTTCCCAAATGTTCCACATCAGCCAGCAAGGCCATTAAATTCCTCTTCAGACTGGCCACAATTGCTGGAAAACTTGTGGGATCTCCAACTGCAACATCTGAAATGAAGAGCAAAAAAAAACATTACTAACTTACTCACATTACCTATTATACAAGCAGGGCACAAAGCACACTTTACTGGCAAAGTGACTACATCATTGTTGTTTTAATGATAAAACAGTGGAGGTCATTCCGAGTTGTTCGCTCGCAAGCGGATTTTAGCAGATTTGCTCATGCTAAGCCGCCGCCTACTGGGAGTGAATCTTAGCATCTTAAAATTGCGAACGATGTATTCGCAATATTGCGATTACACACCTCGTAGCAGTTTCTGAGTAGCTCCAGACTTACTCGGCATCTGCGATCATTTCACTGCTTGTCGTTCCTGGTTTGACGTCACAAACACACCCAGCGTTCGCCCAGACACTCCTCCGTTTCTCCGGCCACTCCTGCGTTTTTTCCGGAAACGGTATCGTTTTTTCCCACACGCCCATAAAACGGCCTGTTTCCGCCCAGTAACACCCATTTCCTGTCAATCACATTACGATCGCCAGAACGATGAAAAAGCCGTGAGTAAAATTACTAAGTGCATAGCAAATTTACTTGGCGCAGTCGCAGTGCGAACATTGCGCATGCGCATTAAGCGGAAAATCGCTGCGATGCGAAGATTTTTACCGAGCGAACAACTCGGAATGAGGGCCAGTAGCAGACCAACACACAAGCATGCTCAGCAATGTGTTTATTTTTAATAAAACATGTTAAAAGTGTACCACACCATGCTGGGATTCAGTCACATCTGGAGTGACCCAGACTTGCCTTTTTTGGGGTTGGCCCTGCATCATCACACTGCATCTCAACATCTTCAGAAGGACTACATATCCTAGCATGCCCACACTCCCTGAAAGCCTGTCTTACTACATAAGGTGAAACAGGTCTTGTTATTTTTTGTTAAACAACATTTTTGAAGTGACACTTTAACAACACATGTCCCCAGACTTGGACTGTCACACAGGGGTACAGGGGAAAGCCCCAGTGTCCCGAATTTCATGCATGAACAGCCTAAGGATCAGGTTCCAGACTGTGGTCTTGCCTGTTGCATTTTGGTGGGCCTAAACATTGTCGACCCACACACTGTCGATCTAATAATCCACACCCCTTACATGTTACACTGTATATTTTATGATTGTTTTTGAAACACACTATTGTTAAGCAGTCATTTTTTAGTTAGCTTTGGATGGACGTCAGCCTCTGTAGGTCGACATGTGCTAATTCTAAATGTCACAAGATCAACATGTTATGTATGGATACATGACAAATGTGTAAGTTTATTTTCACTTCATGCTGCACGTGTACTCCAATTGCAATGGAAAATGCTTACAATGTAAGCGGTAATGTAGCGACTCACCTTGTCCTAAGCCTGGCAAACAAAGTGAAGCATGCGAGTTGACTGTGCAAATATTGGCATACCCAGGCACAAGTTAAAAAGGACAACAACATACCAAAATACCCTCAGGTCTAACTGTTTCGCTGACAACCTAGCACATATAAACCCTGTTGTCCTGGCAACCCTGTCGACCTAATGAGTGTCGGCCTAGAGTGGACAGCCTAAACATTGCAGACGTAGACACTACATCTAATGATCCTCACACAAATGTAAATGCAACATCCATACCATGATGAAGAAGACAAACATTTTTCCTTGGGCCAAGATTGGCTCCAGTACAACACTGCATGTATTTGAAATTGAAGTTAAAGTAGGTAACAAATAAAATTTAAATGTGTAAAAACTTACTCTCATCTGGCACATGTCCAGCACCCTCAAAATCCTCAGGGGCCTATGCTGCCAATTCACTGGGTGGGGAAGGAGGCTGGATAGGGGAAGGAGGCTGGATGGGGGAAGGAGGCTGGATTGGGGAAGGAGGATGGATTGGGGAAGGAGGATGGAAGGGTGAGCTGTTTAGAGAGGGTGGGTCTGATTGGGAGGGGTAGGGGGGTGGAGAGGGTGTTTGTGCCAGAGAGGGGGAGGGGGGCTGAGAGGGGGTTTGGGCCAGAGAGGGGGATGGGGGCTGAGAGGTGGGTTGGGACACAGAGGGGGAGGGGGGCTGAGAGGTGGGTTGGGACACAGAGGGGGAGGGGGGCTGAGAGGGGGTTTGGGCCAGAGAGGGGGAGGGGGGCTGAGAGGTGGGTTGGGCCACAGAGGGGGAGGGGGGTTGAGAGGTGGGTTGTGCCACAGAGGGGGAGGGGGGCGGAGAGGGTGTTTGTGTTAGAGAGGGTGAGGGAAGAGGAGAGGGTGTTTGTGTCAGAGAGGGGGAGAGGCTGTTTGTGCCAGGGAGGGGGGCGGAGAGGGTGTTTGTGCCAGAGAGGGGGAGGGGGGCTGAGAGGGGGAGGTTGTGGATGAGGAAGGGGAATTTTGTTGTTAGGGTTCAGGGAGTTGATGGGGTGAAGGAGTTTGTGGTGGGGAGGAGGCTGGAGGTGATGCTTGGCGACCTTGCCGTTGTTCTTGCCCTAGAATCACATATTTAAATTTACAAATTATTTCCAAATAAATATCCATGTGCATTAGAAAATTACATTGTTCAGTTCAATTAAAAATACACATACCAAGTTAGTTATGTGTCCAGCCTACAGCCTGTGTGGCGACTCACTGCAACAATAATCATTATCCCCTAAGCACTCTGCTCCCCAGTCTGTACTGCAAGCCCTAACCACACACACTCTGTAAATTGGTTAAGTGTGGTATGTTTTTGGTACTATAGTTTAATTATAAGGTCTGCTAATAATCTCACTTTAACACATCTAAGCAAAAGTTTGCAGTGTTAAAATTTATTGTTGTTACTGCTACTAATCACAGCTTAATACTCATGTGAACACATTTTAATGTGTTTAACTTACTGCGTCTGCGGATTTGCTGGCGCAGCCACACCAACAACTCTGGCTGTCGGTGGCGGAGGTCACTCCACCGCCGCTCTAATTGAATAATGCTGCGCCGTGTCTGGTTCTGCGAGCGCAATATGCGGCGGACCTCCGTGTAGGCTGCGCGCTTAACCCGATTTGGGACATATGGTCCCGCGCGGCCTATGCGGCGGTCCATTACCGCCGTGAGCACCCGCAGCTCGCGGTGGCTGAATGCAGATGCGCGCATGGTGCCTATGGCGTTTTCCTTACATGGGCATATATTTATAGTGTGTGGTCGCATTTCATTGGTTGTAATATCATGGTGTCATCTTTATTTAACTTTATTGATATGTGTACAATATTGTACAAACAAGTTGTGATCCCTTTAGTTGGCATCACCGATTATTCGCAGCACACACAGCAACAAATAATTCCTAAACACATATTTTACACTACAAATCCTGCTTCTCAATTTGGTTAATTTTTGGTTTGTTGTTTAATTTCAAAATGTTCATAACTTGCAAATGTTTATATATACTTGCACTTTTTTATTTAAAAAAAATATATATATAGATAAATATATAGCCAGAAGAATAGGCGGCACTCCAGAGACTTTGTTTCCAATACTTCTTTTTATTGAAGACGCATCCTACAATTGTTTCGGGCCATTGCCCGTCATCAGGGATGTACAACACAATACAAAAACAAAATATATACCCTCACCAGGACCTCCCCCCACCTGTAAAAACATTAACTTACCACACCTGTGCAGGCTGCCTCCATTCAGTCCACCACGCTGACCGCCGCCAACACTCACTGTGCGGCTGCTTCCGTACAGCGGGTGTCGTCATCAGGAGGCGCCCACAGGGAGGGAAGTATCGTACAATTTCAGTTACCTAGGCAACCAACAAAGCGTTGCCGTAGAACACACTGTGAATATGCCGCATAGCAAAAGTTTCTCTTTTATATCAATATCAATCCATGCAGGCAAATTATATACAAACCAAAACAAAATATGTTAAAAACAAGATAAAATATGGGACACTATCAGAACATTTGCTTACAAATCCCTCCAGTACGGAGGAAAAAACATATCAATAAATCATATTAGTAAGCTCTTTGAAGAAATAAATTCAGAAAAAGACAGAGATCATACTGCACAAATAGATGAACAATAATAATAATATGTGCAGACAATACTGTGCAAACTGCATTTAAACAAAAGGCTACAAAAAACTGTGTAAGCCGTGTTGTTCATTCAATCCCCTAGGGGCCAATGTGTCCAACTTGAAAATCCATCGGCTCTCAAGTTGGAGCAGTTTTTTGCCCCTGTCACCCCCCCGTATGGATGCTGGAACCTGATCAATTGATTTATATATAGATATATACAGATATTGCACACAAAAAATATACACAGATATATATATATATATATATATATATATTTTAGGTAAAAAAATATATTAATGAATTTACATATATAAATTTAAAAAATAAACAAACCTAAAAATATATATATATATTTATCTATCGAGAGAGAGAGAGATACACACACATATCTAGATATATCTTTAGGGGATCACTAAATACACAAATTAAAAACAACAATAAAAAAAAAATAGACCAAGATAAAATGCTACACACAGAGATAGTTTGAACCAGTTTACTCACCACATTTTGCAGGACCAATCAGATACACAAAGTCACAAAGTAGATTTTTGTTGGGCAGATGTTGTGGCATTTGTTTGGTAAACAGAGCCAAAAAACAAATAAAAAATAAATTAAAAAAATTACGGGTGCTGTCATTTTTGATTTAGAGCACAATTACACATATAAAAAAAACACATTGAATAATAACAAATTTAACACGCCCACAACTGCATATAAACAAACAGAATGGAACAGTAATCCCATTGTCGAAAACAAAAACATCTATATACACATGATAAGGACAACAGTACAGAACAAATCTGTACTCAGACACTTTATAAAATACTCAGAATACAATAGCAACACACTAACAACTTTACAAAGCAAGCAAAATGCCATCATTCAAAAATACCCTACACGTACAGACAGATTGCAAAAATTAAACAACATTTAAAGTATATTACTATCATAACATAAACATACCTGAAATACTCCTGTACAATTCTAGCCCTTACGGCATGACCCCACTGGCTAAGACTCCCGCCACGGAAGGCCCGTCCAACCCCTGGCTCCTCATCCGGCAATTCCTCTGAGTGTGGAAGCTCTACGCGACTCCTTACAGCAATGTTATGGAGTATAGCGCTCAGGACCACAATTTTACTTACCATCTCCGGCGAATACATGATGTCACCACCAGTGCGGTGGAGCACACGAAAACGCCCTTTAAGAACCCCAATCGTGCGCTCCACCAGCTATCTAGTGGCAGTAAGCACGGAGTTAAATGCCGACTGTGGTCCTGGCCTGGGTTTGCTGTAAGGAGTCATGAGCCAGGGGGTGCAAGGATATCCACGATCTCCTGTTTTAGAATATGAGAAGAGAAAAAGGATAAAATCAAAATTTCAAAATTTAATTTTAACAATATGACTGTTCAAAAACACCCAAAAAAACCCTCACCCAATAGCCACATGTCTTGGCCTTCCATCATTCTTAATCTTTGCCATATCCCTGATTGGCGAATCACATGGGAATTCCCGGGGAACATAGCATTCAGGGACAGGATCTGGAGGGATGGGCCACAAACAACCATGACATTCAGAGAATGAAACGGTTTCCTGTTTCTATAGATTTCTTCATTATGTTTTGGCGCAACAATGGCAACATGTGTCCCATCCACAACCCCAATAACGTGACTACCCCCTTCCTGAAAATTGCTGCTTCACCACAGCCAGGGCACCAGCATCCAAAGGCATTGCTATAAATTGCTTAACTCTGGTGAGGAATGCTTGGATGACACGCCACAGGACCTTACTGAACTGACCCTGTGACATGCCAACCAGATCCCCAACTACATGCTGGTAAGAACCAGTGGGCAAAAAATGTAACACAGCAAGGAACTGTGTCAATGCTGGTATTGCTGTAGGATACCTAATGGATTGTTCTAGATCACTTTCTATTATGGAGAGAGTGTCTAGGATTAGATGAGGTGGCAGCCTGTATCTGCGCAATACCACATCATCAGGCATCCCAAAAAGGGTGACACGGGTACGGTAAATTGGTGGCCTTGCACGCCTCTGTTGCCTTGCAGGATGAGAAGCCGGTTGGGGTGGGAGGGCTTCCGCTAGTTGGGGTGGGAGGGCTTCCGCACCAACATATATGGCCATCTGCATCTTCAAATGAAGGTATGAAACATTAAAACACACAATCAATTAACAACACACATTGTCCCAATAAAAATTAAGTGTATGGCAGTTCAAACACTTACTTCAGGAGCATACTCCATATCTTCATGATGAAAAACAGGAACAAACACAATAAATAATTTAATTAAAGCACATTTACCTACGTAGCTACAACATTGTTTTCCATGAAACCAACAAAACAAAAATAAACACAGACAAATAAAACCATAAAATTAGTACAACAATATATGATTAACCTACAAAGTATGGACTACTACAAAATAAACCTATCATATTCAGTAAACAATGGCAACGACATGTAACTAACAAAAAAACGAATATTTCAGCAAAGGAAGAACAAAACAAACTGCATACTTTGGCACACCAAAAGTATTTTTTGACAAAAAATGAAAACAATATGACTATGATAATCGGCCCAAACACACTGTAACCCCTCCAACACCAGCCCACCCACGTACAGGCTACTTACCTACTCAGAAAAATAGAGTACTTCTTTTGCTTAGAAAGAAAATTAGCCTACTTTGGCACTCACTACGAAGAAAACAAACAAAAAGATAGAGCAATCTACAAGAGAGAGAAAAGGACAGTGAGAATAAGCCCAAACATACTTTAACCCCTCCAGCACCAGCCCACCCATGGACAGGCTACTTACCTGCTCAGAAAAATAGAGTACTTATTTTGCTTAGAAAGAAAATTAGCCTACTTTGGCACTCACTACGAAGAAAACAAACAGATAGAGCAATCTACAAGAGAGAGAAAAGGACAGTGAGAATAGGCCCAAACACACTGTAAACCCTAGAACGGTAACACTGTAAATTACATGTTAAGCAACTATTGTATACACAGATACTAAATAAAAAAATAAAAAAACATAAACTGATCCAGAAAAAGAAACAGCATTGGTCCCCCCTACATACTCTTTGTTGTTATATAACAACTATTTTAAACCCATTTTTAAGGTTTTTAAAAACACGGCGTCAGCAACATAACAGTAAAAAAATAGAAATCTCGCAAATGCACATTAGTTTGCAATGTACAGCTAAAAAACTTACACAAATCAGTATTTTGCAACACGTCCGCCTAGCTTCCCTTCAGCTTCATGCCATACACCCACAAACACAGGCAGCATACATGCTGTTTAAATAGCCAGTAGTGCAATTACTGGAAAAATTATTGGCAGCTG